>NC_048595.1:276013047-276693047 GCF_003668045.3 Cricetulus griseus | reverse complement strand
GCCATTTCTTTTTTCTATACAGTTTCAAAGCTTGTAATTCTATTTTTAGTTAAATCATGCTTTGTCAGCTCCGATGTGTTTGTTTCCCAGACACCAGAGCAGAGGTGTAGTCCTAGTGTACCGCCAGTCACTGTCACAGACAGCAGCACCCAGAGTCCCTGGAGCTGACCCTGCTCAGCACAGAGCATTCTCTTGCTTTTTTACCCCGAGGCTGCACAAGAAAAATAACAGCAAAGAGGCACTGTGCTCAAACTGGGCAAAGCCCAACATAGTTTTCAAAAGGGTAAGATCCTGTGCAATAAAGAAGGAATGAAGGGAGAGAATAGAGGAAGGAAGGCAGGAGGGGTGGGGAAGGACAGAGAAGAAGGGAAGGAAGTGGAAGAGAGGGCAGAAGGAGGCCATATCTCCACACAAAATTTGACAAAATTTTATAAACAGCAAGCAGTTGACTGCTCTACAGGGAAAGGGGCTAGCACAGGAAAAGCTTTCTCTATGTGCTGGTAGCTTCCCAGGATCGCTAATGAGAACATTACATTACATTTGTTAGGCTCTTGTGTAGGGCATCTCAGAAAGAATCTTATATGCCTTCACTTACTGAATGTTCATAGCCATTTAGATGCTATTTTTTCCTTCATTTAAAAGGGGGGAAGCTGAGACAAGGCTTAAGACTGAAATGCAAATACAATCAATCACAAGACTTATCATCTTCAGCGTTGTAAACTCTATACTGACTGAACCTGTTTAGACCTGTTTTAAAAATAGAAAACCAGAGGTTACACTGTTAAAGAAACCTGACTTTCTCCTTCCCCATACTATCAAATGCCAATAGCTCCTCAGACAATAATGGGATTTTATGCACACCCCCATCTCCCATACTTGAATTTTGTCTGGCTTGAGTGTATGCTGTTACAATTGCTCTGAGATCCTAGGTGCAACTGCCAGGATTCCTTGAACTTATCCACCACCTCTGGCTCTTAGAATCTTTCTACTCCTTCTTCCATGAAGATCCCTAAGCCTTGGGAGATGGGTACAATTTGGATGCCCTACTCAGAGACAGAGCACTCTCTAGCTAGATATAGTTATGCAGTATAGGTTTCCTTCCAGCTAGAGAAAGTAGGTCTATATAATGTCCAAAGCTCAAGTTCCATCCATAGCACCATCTAAGCTGTTAGATTTGATTGAAATCAGGTCTGTAACAATCATAACAGGGGCTAGAAGAGGTCTCATTTGGTAAAGTGCTTGCCGAGTTAGCGTGAGGACCAGAGTTTGATCCCCAGAACACACGTGAAAGCAGAGTTTAGCATGCACATCATTAATCCCAGTGCTAGGTAAGCAGAGGAGAGGTCCCAAGGGGCTTATTAGCCACACATTCTAGGCCCTGTCAATGAGCTCCAGATTTGGTGTCTTAAAAAATAAGATGTACACCAATAGGAGAAGATACTGGATATTAAATTCTGGCCTCTACACACACATGCATACATATGCATGTGCACTTTGCACACACATGAGAACACACACATGCAAGTATCCAATCTCACAAGTAGTGGTGTGGGGGACCCGTGATGTCATTCTTCTCTGGCTAGCTTCCTCCCACCTCACCCTTCCTGCTTTAATACACAAGCAACAGTTCTGAAAGAATTTGAACTTCACCTTTGCCACCACAGCCCACACACTCCCAACATTCCCAATACCCATACTCTAACTTTCAACCCCTTTACAGCTGATTTACCAGGAGCCATGGAAGAAAGCTAATGGAAGAAGTTCAGCACTCTTCATTGCAGCAAAAATCCTAGTCAGGTAGAATCCATGTTATTTTTTCATACATCCAGTCCACAAGCATTAGTAAATATTTTCCATTATAAAGAATGAGAGGTCTCAAGGCTGCAAAGATATGGGCATTTTAGTAAGAACAATGTCCATGGCAAAAATGGGCATGTCAACCCAACATTTATGATTGAATGGCCCAGGGACTTTGAGTTAACTTGAGATGCTAGAAATAAACCAAAATAAAATAGCTAAGTTTTCTTACAGAATCCCATAGGAGCTTGTGGCTCTTGAAGGGATAAAAATCATACCAGGTAGAAGCTCTATCTGGCATGTCCTCAGGAAAAGAAGCAAAGAGCACAACAGATTCTAAAGCTACCCATGGCTCCAATATGGGAACAGAGGTATAGAGAAAGTGAAAGTGGTAGGGCTAGTTATTTTCCATTTTGGGGGTTCTATGAAGCTGACCTGAACTGGTTGCAGCTTGAATGGATGAATCAACTGTTAGCCATTCTTATGGGTCTGACGGTAGCTCTCTTAGGTCAAGGATTTGGTTCCTAGGTCCACTCCTTTAGGCTTATGCCAATGCAATGGGACTAATCTGCCCACAGTCACTGTGGTGGTTTGAATGAGAATGCCCCCATAGGGTCCTAGATTTTAATACTTGGGCACCAGGGAGTGGCACTGTTTGAAAGAATTAGGTGATGCAGCCTTGTTGGAGGAAGTGTGCCACTGGGAGTGGGCTTTGAGGTTTCAAAAAGCCAAATCCAAGCCCAGAGTCTCTCTGCTGACTGCATATCTGGATGTAGAACTCTCAGCAACTTCTCCAGCACCATGTCTACCTGTGTGCTGCCTTGCTCTCTGCCATGACAATGGACCAACCCTCTCAAACCTTAAGGACAGCCCAACTAAATGCTTCCTTTTATGAGTTGTTGTGGTCAGGGTGTCTTTTCACAGCAACAGAACACCAACTATGACAGTCACTCATGTTTTCGACATGCCTGGAACATTCCAGGCCAAACCATTTTCTGGGCAAAGTGCTGAATACCCCACTCTTCCTCCTCTCATCATAGCAACCTTTTACTCTATAATTGAAGGGGAAGCAAACAGAAAGAAAAAAAACATAAAGTTCTGCTTTAGTGAATAATTGCAATAATAATGGCATTTGTAAGCAGCCTCTGTCTCCCCCTACTTCTGTCATAGGGAGCCTCAGGGGACTAATAAACTCAGCGAATGTTACACAAAATGAAAACCAAATCAGACATCCCAAAGTTGGCAAATGAGGTCACTCTGGAAAGGGAACACTGCACACACACATACAAACCAGATATCAAAAATGCCAAGAGGCAGAGCATTTTCACAGTTGCATTTTTTGACTTACAAAGCCAAGGAAAACCAGAAGAATTAGAGATGCTTATGCTTCTTAAAATCAAATTCAGAGAGTGCCAGGATAGGTTCCAAAGCTACACAGAGAAACCCTGTTTTGAAAAACCACACACACAAAAAATCGAATCCATTTCCATGAGTCCTATTACCTGCAGATTAGAATGCATACTGCCCCTTACAAGTGAGAGGCAACAGAGTACTTAACCTTTCCAAAGCATTTGTTTTTGCTGTTTTTAAAAACAGCACCTAGTTAAGATTCTCAACTCCTGACAAAAGAATAGAGACTCAGAAAAATTACTTGAATAATTGTCTGAGATTACATAACCCAATCATGATAAAGGTCAGAGGGCATACAGTCCTTCTATCAATGGCCAGTTTTCACATGGGAGCCTGATAGGATTTATTTTCCCTGAAAATTGTTCATCTTGATGAATATACTAGCTGTGTACCAGTCACTGTCTTAAATGTCTTTAGAGAATGATTCATGGAAACTTCGAGATGCAACAGGCTTAAGTGCTTAAGCTGGCCCATCTGAGGAGGGCCACAAGCTGAACTTGAATCTATACATTCTGATTCAAGAAGTAACTCTCTTAGCTATCACACTGGGATGCCCTTTGGAGGCATTGTTCCTTCCATTGTTTAGCTTTAAAGTTAAATTCTACAAGCTTACAGATAAGATCACAGTCCCTTACATACGCAACTTTACTGTATCAATCCTATGCTCAGGAAGCAACCACTTTTATGTCTTTGGATTGGTTTTTCTTTAATTTTTATATTTAGAACCCTGTTTTAAAACTAATTTGCATATATACCTTTAAAACTTATTTGCATATACATCTAGTTATTTACTTATAACCTAGGTTTCACCTCCAACTATTTAGTATTTGCTTGACTCACCTATTGCTTTGTAAAATACTACCCCTCCAACACAGGAGCTTAAAGAAAGAATCAAGCACTGATGCTCTTCATGGTTCTGTGATTTTGCCAGGCTCAGCTGGGTATCTCAGTGGGGTCCTTGTGTAGCTCTGTGCAGACTGAGGCTGCATTTGGAGCCCTCTTGGAGGCTTTGGTAATTATGAATCAGTCACCTGTAGTGACTCAGATGCAGAAAGCTGGGATCCCGATACTCTTGGGTAATCTCTTTCCATGTGATCACTGCAGTGTTGAGGTTTCGGGATAAATGGACTCCTTACATGACAGGTGAAGCAGGAAAGGCAAACACTCTCAGGGAAACACATAAATGGCACCATCTTTTCATTCTTTTAAAAGGAGATTTATTTTAGTTATGTGTGTGTGTACATGTCCATAAAGGCTAGAAGGCATCAGATCCCTGGACCTGGGTGACCGTGAACTGCCAGACACAGGTGCTGGGGCTAAAGTTCAGTCTTTTGAAAGAGCAGAAAGTGTTCTTAACCACTGAACAATCCTCCTAGCCCCTCTTTCTTGGTTTTTAAGTACCATACACCAATTGTACTAGGCAATGAATTTCATTATGAGGTGCCCAAATATTTATACAATACATTTTGATCATATTCACTCCCTCCTCACCTCCTCTAATCTCTCTCTCTCTCCTCTAGCTAGTACTTGCTCCTATGCATACTTCCCTATATATTTTAAACTCTATAGTCTGAATATGAGAGAAACCATGAGCTATTTGTCTTTCTGGCTGGTTTGTCTCACTTAGTAGTTGATTTCCAATTGCATTTTCCTAAAAATTATATAATTTTGTGTCTTTCTGGCTGGTTTGTCCCACTTAGTAGTTGATTTCCAATTGCATTTTCCTAAAAATTATATAATTTTGTTCTTTGTGGCTGAATAAAACCCCATTGTGTCTGTATACCACATTTAACCTATTCATTGCAGATAGATATCTGAGCTGATTACATGACTATTGTGAATAAATAGTGAATAGGGTATCACGTGTGTCTACTGTATGCGGGATTAGATTCCTCCATGTCCTTGCCCTGGATCATGTGGTACTTCTGCTTATACTTGTTTGGGGACCTTCCTTACTGGTTTCCATAGTGTTTGCACTAATTCACACTCCCTCCAACACATGTTCCTCCCTTTATCCTCAGAAACAGAGCTGATTGTTTCCTTGATGACAGCCATTCTGGCCGTAGGGAAATGGAATTTCTGTGTAGTTTTGATTTACATATTTTTTATTACATGGCTTTTCTGACATAGCCTAGAATGTCACTTCCACTGCATTCTGTCAATAACAGCCAGGTGCTCCACTCAGATCCAACAGTGGAAGTAGATTCTTCCTCTTGATGTGATATTCTCGGAACAAAGCAGAACAGCTTTCAGGGGGAAGCACTGATTGGGTTATGTTTGCACAATACAACTTATACATCCCTGTTGTTAGAACCTGAACATCCACCTGTCCCATCTCTATCTTCTTGGCATTCGGTGTTGACATGGTTGTGATGTGTTCCCTATACCATGAAATACATACTTAACAACCTATCAGCTTTCTTTTATGCCATTTTATTTTTCTAGAATTATTAAAATTGTTTTCTTCCTTCTTTTTTTCATTTAAGTCCCATGTTCCTTTCACGAAAATTGTCACAGAGCATGGCCAGAAACATCAGGAGAGACAGCTGCCTGTCATTCTCTTTTCAGAGAGTACTCTGAGATGTCATCCTCCTACTGCAAAGCAGCCCACTTGGGAGTGAGTTTCTTTCTTCTCTGGATTTTACATCTCTTTCAAATTTCTTTCCTCTAGCCACTGGCTTTTCTTTCTCCTCTGCTGAGCCATTTGTTTTAAGACATATGGTCTCATCCCTGGAGAATGGGCTGTACTTGGAGTTTCCAATGAGAGAGATTATTAAGCAAGTAGCAAGGCAAAGGAACAAATAGTATTTAGCAGATATACAGAAAAACATCATCAAATCAAATGCTTAAATCATTCAACACAGAGAAGTGGAGTAGCCAGTGGTGAGGATAAGAAAATGCAATACCATCACATGGTGGCTTGCGACACCTAGGAGAAATCAACTAGGAAAGAAACTACCATGCCAGAGTTCCTGATTGACATTTCCAGGCAGGGCAGAGCAGTCTCTTCATGGAGAGCTTCTAGTTTCCAATCCCCAAGGTAAGCATTTTTATATCATCACAGAAATAATAGAAACCTGTGTTGAAAATGGTTCACCATCTAGCTGTTCCCAAGGACACAGTGTATTGAATAACCGCCATGCTCAGTGTTTTCCTGTCTCCTTGTCATAGGGCCAGGAGGCCAGGGATCCTGAGCGAGGGACCTCAGAGGACACTCTGAGACAAAGATGTCTGGGTCCGAAATGGAGAAGGGTGTTATGCCATTTCCAGAGCCAGTTTCTCCGTGAGTTTGCATTGCACACGACAATTTACCAATGCATTTTTTGTTGCATATGGCTTCCTTTTGGTTGATCTACTCTTAAATCATTAAACTCTTCATTTGATGAGATTGAATATGTAAGCAGTCAAGTTTCTGAGCCCTTGCCTACATGAAGATGAATTTCTTCACATTCCCATTAGCTTATCTAGATATTAATTTCCAGGTGAGAAAAAATTTCCCCTCAGCATTTTGAAGCTATTGTTCTATTATCTTCTAGCTTCCAAAGCACTGTTGCAAACTCCACTGCCAAGGTGATGTGCAATCCTATCTCTTAGATTTACTTTCCCTCCTGCTCAGCTATATTCACAAATGGTGCCATGATCAGAGTCATTTCATATTCATTGCAGTAGAGATAACATGCGTCCTTGTATGTCTTTGATAATCACTGCCAACTACCACTGTTCATTATTTTTTAATCTTCATATATTATACCTCCTCTGCCTCTAATTTTTTCTCCATCTTGCCATTTTATCTCTTTGAATATTAGTCCTACTTTAAGGACAATATGATCCACTTGACCCCTGATTCAATCTTCCATAGATCTCTGAATGCTCCATTATCATACACATTTGCTCCCTACAAACTTTCTTTTTCTCCTGCTCTTTGTACATTACTTTATCCTTAATTGTTGGAAGTAGTGCTTTCTCTGGTTTTTAAATAATTGTAGTGTTCTCCTTGTTTTTAAAAAATTGTTCCTTCATTTTCTTTGTACTTTATTTTGCTGTTTTCTTTTTAGTTTCTTTCATGTTGAAATATTTCCTCATGTCTAGTACACTGGAACTTTAATGATTGGTTCTCTGTGATTTAAAAGGAATCTGTTTGTTTGGGGAGAGATGGAAGTCTACTGAAATGGCCATATTTTCTGGCTTTTTCTCCTTATCCACTGAGGAAAAGCCAAAAATCATAAGCTTGATAGCCAGGATTTGGAATTGAGTACAGAGGATGGCATATGGGATAGAAAACCTGCTTTGTAGGTTTTATTAATCTCCTTGGTTTTAGCGCTTTCTTCCAACCCTTTAGTGTTCTTGGTGCTCCACGTTTTCAGGTCCTCTTGTTGGAAATGTTTTTCTTTCATAAATAAACTACACATCTCCTGCCAAGTTGGAAGAGGAATATCTACCTGGAAATATGGCTAATGTTAATAGACTGAAAAGATTCAACTATTACTTGTAGAACTATAATTGTCCTCTTCTTTTTACCTCCCCTCCATCTTTCAGGAATTGATAGTGCCAGTCCTGATGTGACAATGTACCTGTACCCTATTAGTGCCTGCTTGTCCATTTAGGTGTTAGCTGCTTTGCTAAATCTAAGAGCAAAATTTATCTGGTTCTCTTTCTCCACATTTCTTCTGGTACCTTCCCCCTATATCCCCCTTTCTTTGTTCTTTAATCGTTTTTTATGTATTACTCTATGCATGCTCAATGATTTAGAAGTATGTGTGTTTAATCTTCTTATATAGTTACCCAAAAACTCTGCTTTACCCTTCTTTTAACTGATAGAGAAATTAAAACCCACAGAAGCCGTGCTGTCTGTCCAGAAGTGTAACAAACATGACTGGTGGTCATTGGGAACATGCTCACATCTCTGAGAATCACGTGAGTGCTTCATTCTTAGTTACAGAATTGTAGCTCTGTGTTAATGGATTGCAGGTCTTTTGTATGATTTCATCAATAGAAGGTGCTTTGCATCTTCTAATGGGATCCCAAAGTTTCTGCTTTATGTTTTATTCTGTGTGCTCCTCGGGCAGCATGAAAATCCCATAGCATTATTTTCCAGAGTTAACCATAAAGAAGGTACCAAGGGCCAGGCCAGTGACAATGAGGCTTTCAGAGCAAAGTCCTGCTTAGGTTGGTCAGGACTTGGCACAGAATATGTTATGTTCACTTTGCTGAAAGTTTTTGTTTTCCTCTTTACTTTTTGCTTGGTAGGCCACAGGTTTTGTTTTTCCTTTGATTTATTTTTCAGATCAAGCACATAATTTACTTTTAATGCAAGTGGAAATCATTTTAAACGGTGCCGGCTCAATGCACAGCAGTTCTTTGTAGAGGTAAGAACCTGGTTGGGTGGACAAAGCACTGATGTGGCACCTGAGTGACATGCTCATAGACTAGTGGTGATAGTTAGTCAACCTAATGAAAAAGTGTCTCTTCCAGGAAGGCATTTATTGTTTCTGACTATAATAAATGCCATGTAGGAAGAGGTGGATAATGCAATGTGAAAAGCTCTAAACAGTGTTAGTTCTAAGGAATAGAAGATACAATGGCAACAAGAGATTTTTACACAATGACTAGCTGTGGATAAAGGGCCAATTAAGCCTTTGACTCTGCTCAATAATATCTATTGCATAATATAATTACTTTTTAATTAAGTTGAAAGTTGAGAAGAAGAGAAAAAGAAAAACAATGTCCTAAGCATTGGTTTCTTTTCTGAATGCTGACTTTATTATGAGCATTGAGACATTGTTCTATGGAGGTGTAACATGCCCTGAAATACCCTGGTTTTACATCTCAGGGCACAGACCATCACCACCTGTCTCTTTTCACTTACAGAAAATCACTCTTCTGACTTCTACAGCTTAGTTAATATATGCTTGAACTTCATGAACATATTTTCATATTTTTTGTGTTTTGTTTCCAACTTCTTTTGCTTTCCAGTCTACAAAATTCACCCATTTTGTTCTACATATTATCATTTTTCTGAATTAATGTCCCATTACATGAATATTCCATAACAAATTTATCCTCCCCCACTGATGGAAAATTGAGTGGGTTCTCCAGCCGGTGGCATCATAGTAGCACTGATGTAAATCTGCTTGCACATGGGCCACTGTGAGTGTATGCTCACTTCTCATCACTACGCATCTAGGAATAGACAGACTGCTGAGTAATAGCATCTGTATTCATTCAACTTTAGTAAAGAATATCAAAAATTTTACAGATGTGATTGCTATGCTCTTTACATCTCCGCATTCACATATTTTAAAACCATTTCTCCCATTGACACCACTTTATCAAATTTAAACTATGACTATTGACTGAAAGTCCCTGGCTTTAACAAGTAAGATGGAAATCCTTGGCTGAGAGGCACCATCCATTCTGGCAGCTAAAGTCACATGTAGACCTTCCTACACAATGTCTGATGTTTTCTTGATTCTGGCTCTTTCAATGCTTTCTAAAGAAATTTTCCAATTTTTCTGTTAATCTTGTGAAGTATACTTCAATACTTTCAATCTGTGCTTTTTATAGAATAGCCTTTGTGATGGGCACACCAAGTCTAAACCACTATTTCTCAACAAGCAGCTTCTATTTATTTGGTCACTGAGGCAAAATTTTAGGTTGATTCAATTACTGGAAAGATTTCAGAAGAATTGTAATGTATTGACCAAATGAAAGGCTGTAACTTGGCTCCGAACAGCCTTATAACATTCAATAGAACTTTTTAAAATGTCAAAAGAAAATCGTCCCTGCAGAAAAAGTTCTGCAGAGAGAAGAGCTACCCTGTTATCCTGGAGTGATTACCTATTCCATTTGAGTTGCCATTTCTCTCATGCATACCATCTATAAACCAGAATTTGACTCCAAAAGGAGCCCGGCTCCTTTATTTTTCATTTAACTTGGATGGGATCATGAAGAGAGAACAATCATTTGAAGCAAATTGAAACTTTAAAACATCAGGTAGAAAAAACTTTTGGTAGAAATGAACCACTTTATCTCTTTTTTATAGCATATTTTATGTACTCAGCATGTCACAGAAGGGTCACATAGGTAATTTCTCTTGAAGATGTATTAATAACTGCAATTGTTGAAAAGAAAATTACATGGCAATATGAAAGTGTCACCAAGAAATGGGCCTAGCTGTGACTTTACAAAGGGCCAGCTAAGTAAATAATGCAAAAGGACTGAATTTGTGATTCTCTTTCATGTGTATCAACTTGATTTAATCTTCACATAGTGGATTAAATAAAAGCATAGTGGAAAACTCATAAAAAGACTTGCATCCAAATTATATTTCTAATTCGTGAATTAAAATAATTGTCACTTGAGCTGGAGAAATGACACATCAGTTAAGACTGTCTGCTACTCTTCTAGGGCACCCAAGCTGAGTTCTCAGCACCCATGACAGGATACTCAAAGCCATGTGTAACTCTAGCAGCAAGAGATCTGATGCTCTCTTCTGCCCTACAATGGCATTTAGCTCACATGTACATATGCACATACATACAAGCATATACATACACACTAAATAGAAAGAAGATAGATGATAGATAGATAGATAGATAGATAGATAGATAGATAGATAGATAGATAGATGGATGATAATCTGAGTGAGGCTGGAACCTTGGATCAGTGGTTAAGAGCACTTTTGCTCTTGCAGAGGACCTGGGTTTTGTTTCCAAAACAACATGTTTGCTCCAAACTGTTTGTCACTCCAAGGGATCCAGTGCACTCACTGACTTCTGTGGGAACCAGGCATGCACATATTGCATATACATAAATGCAAGTAAAATATCTACAGGCATAAAAATAAAATCTAAGTATAACTGTTTTAATGCACACGCTAAGCAAGCACTATTTCATGGAGCTACATCCTTAATCAAAACTTATTTTTAAATATTTATTGCATATATTCATTGTACATGACATTGTGTTACATGCATTAACTATTGAACATATTCCTTCCATAGTCTCCTACTCTCCCCTTCCTTCCCACGTCCCCTCCTGTTAGTGCCCTTTGCTCTCCTAGAAGTTTTACTTCTGCTTTCAACTTACATATACATATAGCAATTTTATGCAACTTATAGAATTCATGAATGAGAAATGAAAGAAAACATATATTTGTGTTTCTGCAAGTGATTTGATTTGCTCAATACAATTGTCTCCAGTCACATCCATTTTCCGGAGAGTAGCACATTCCATTGTGTACATCATCTAGTGTATGTTCTTTATCCATCCCTTTATTGTTGGACACCTACTTTGGTTTGGTTCCATTACAGAGCTGTTATGAATAGTATTGCAGTAAAATAAATACAGACATGCAAATATATGTGTGTGATAGTGTCCATTAAAAATTATTTTAACAATATTACCTTTTATATTAAAATGTTCACATTTATTAAATATAATTTGGAAAAAACATGTATCATTCATATTGAACAAAAGGAATCCAAAATGTAAGTCTGATGATCACTTCATTCTTCCCTCACTGCCTGCTTAAATTATTCTTCATGGTTGCTTCCTCCTCATTGCTTTGGGAAAATTTAAGGTAAATTACATGAAATTTCTGATAATTCTCAAATAGTAGCAAAAGACTCCTTAAGTGCGAGCATGCACCTCCAAGACCAGCTGACATTTTAAAATGTCTCAATAATATTGTTGAGCTACCTACTATAAAGGTTACTCTAACATGCACACTGCCACCAGAGCACATGTGAGCCTTCTCTCCCTATAACTAATGACACACCACACTTTTTATCCTTATAAACTGTATTGACCAAAACAAGTTTGCCTCTCCCTCTCTCTCCCTCCCTCCCCCACCTGGTTTAATCTGCACTTCTTTGACTAAAGCCAGAGCTGCTTGTTCAAAATGGAAATGTTCGCTACTCTTGGGGGGTGGTGTGCATATGAAAACTTCAAGAAAAAAGTCCTAACTATATAGAATAATTTCACTAAGGTTGACATCCCATTGCCTAATTCATTGAATGTTCTAGGGAATAAGACATCTTACTATCATGCTTCACATTCTTTTGCAATATTCACTGTAGTTTAACAAGATATGAACATCAATAAGTATGTGTTTGAAGCTTCATCATTATAGAGGCTGAATGTTGGTGTACAAATGTCTGCGTGTGTCATAACTCATTTAATCAATTTTCTATTGACTGGCAATTTATTTATAATTTTATGCAGTTAGCTCCCATCTTTGGTCATCATCATCATTGTTATTACTTGAGACATATGCTTGTGTTTCTTGGGCTGGCTTCCAGTTGTCTAAATAGCTCAGGATGGCTATTTGATTTTGAACTTCTGATCCTCCTACTTCCACCTCTGCGACCATATATATCCATGGTCCTTTCTGCCCAAAGTATTTCCTGCATTTGGCTCTTTGGAAGTCCCTATCCATCTTTGTTTAATCTGACTTCTGCTATTTTGATACCTAGATTGCTTAGAACATCACAACTCATTCCACATGCCTGCTTGTTCCTGGGATGCATGCTTGCCTCTATGACCAAACACAGTCCCAAGGCTTTACGTTTTCTATGCTTTTAAATACTGAATAAATTGAAGAATTTTTAACCTCCAGTACCCACCACCTTTCAATATTTCCTACCCAACAAAAAATCGTAAGCCTCAGGATCTTTTGTCATAGCAGATCCATTTTAGATGAACAACATGTTTATGAGATTTTTGTACTTTGTTTTGTTTTTTTGAAAATATGAAAAATAATATTTTAAGGGTATCTGTATAGAACCACAATCACTCTCCACTTTCCTTTCCCTCTTGTCCTATTTCCCTTTATGATTGGAAGGCCTGGAGTAATCAAGGGCTATTTGGGGACTTTATTAAAAGATTGATATGTATATTGCAATTAATGAGATGTAGTATATAGATCCCGTTACCTACAGATGCAATTATAGCTTGCATCAGCCCATTTAGGCATGGGTTCCAAAAGAATATCTCATGTCTTAAGTTCAGGCTTACCTTAAATCATTTCAGGACAGACAGTGCCATAGGAACCCACACTGTATGCCTCTGGGGAACATGAATGACACAAGGTTTGACATACAGAGTGGTAGCACATTCACTAGAATGACTAGAATTTAAAGGCACTGTTCAGACAATGTGACTTGGCACTGGGAGGATGCTGAACAGCTGTGTTTGATACATTTCTGATTGGTGGAAGACACTGTCACCTATTGGAGAACTATCTGGAAGTATCTAGTATAGATTAAAACACACACACACACACACACATGTACAGGTAAGAAAAATGCATAGTGAAACACATTACACTGTATGCTAGCTTTAAAACATAATAAAATAAATAAGACAAAACCAGGCACCTATGTTGTATCAGGACCAATCTTAATAATCCAAGAAAATGAACAACTCTAGCAAGAAAAATATGTGCATGAATTATTTCTAGATACTTTATTTTTAATAGTCCAAAACTGAAAACAAAAGCAAATGATCATCAATTAGAGAAAGAAAAATTAAATATAGCATGTTCAGATCATGGGAAATTACTCAAGAATAAAAATGAACAAAGTACACACACACACACACACACAAACACACACACACACACACACACACACACACACACACACACACACACACACTGACTGGTTTCCAAAAGCAAGTGAACCATGGCACAAAATTTCAACGTACCACAAGGGCTCTTTTCTGTTACAGAATAAGAAAAATTATGTTGACCTCATGGTAATGATGACAGATGATAGTCAGCTTGATTCTAGGGATTGTATTGACTGGAGATCAACATAATGGAGTTTTGGGGGGTGATCAGGGAGACAGGGTAAAACTATAGTCTATGGAAAATTTTTCCAGTTGTCAAAAGGGTAAATTTTCAGGATGTCTGGGAACAATGACAATTCCCTTCTGTCAGAAAATCCTTAAGCATGAAGCATGTATAATTATCAGTGTACTGTGCTACCTAAAAAGTATGATAGAAATTATGAAAACCAGGTCAGGTATGATGGTGTAAACTGGTGTGTGCCTGTAATCCCTCCACTCAAGAGGCAGAGGCAGGAGGAGTCCGAGACTAGTTTGGTTTACATAGTGAGACCCTACAGCAAGACCCAAAGGCTGCAGATAGAAGCCAGTGGCAAGGTACATTCCTGTAATGTGTTAGAATCCCTGTTTCTAAGGTTGATTCTGGAGAAGAGCTATGAATTACATGTTCATCTGTACTTGTGTGTTTTAAGTGATTCGTGCTTCCAAACTCTCATTGCTTTTTAAGGAAAGAATGACTTTCTATTTTCATCTCAGAAAATGTCACTACTATAAAACTCTTATGGTATAAAAAGGTGATTGAGGAATATACAGACAAAAATATGGGTATAACTATTGCTTTGAGCACTCAGTTAAAATAATGTTTTCCAAATTAGTGATGTTTTATATTTGCTAGCTTTAGAATTTGTAATTTGTTAATATTTTCTCACATTGCATATCAACATTTGTCCATTGCTTTTCATTTGTGATTTTTTTGAGGGGTGGGGTGGGTGGGTCTTATGTATCCCAGGCTGGCCTTGAGCTCCCTACATAAACAAAAGTGAGCTTGAACTTCAGATATTCCTTTCTCCATCTTCTAGGTGTTAGAATTACAGTTGTGAACTACCACACCTGGTTGATGCAATGCTGGCCATGAAAGACAGGGAAATAGTCTCCTGACAAAGCTATATCCTGATCCCCTCATGTGTGATTCTAAGTCGTTTTTACTAGGTGGTCAAATGAGAACATCTCAGATAATGACAGGTTTAGATACCAACTCTGTTACTGCCGATTTCACCCCTCTATTGGAAAGTTCATAGTCACTTCACATTCAAACCCCAAGTCAAATACTTTTGATCCTGCACAACGGATGACCCCTTTGGCTCCCCTTCCTGGAGTATGTAGCCACCAAGCCCTACTTGCTCAAACTGTAAATTCAGAAGCATGCCAAGTCTTTTGCTTCTGTTGCTTTTTAAATTTTCTTTAAAATTTTTATAATTGTAATTAGACCAATTTTAAATTAGAAACAAGCTTCTTATGCCAATCCCAGATCCCTCTCCCTCCCCTCCTCCCCTGCCCCCCACTGACCCCCTATCCCAAACCCTTTCTGCTCCCCAGGGAGGGTGAGGCCTTCCATGGAGGATCTTCAAGTCTGTCATATCACAGAGGGATACTCTCTCAGCTTCTGTTGCTCTTACAACCTGTACATTGTCACTCATCAGTCCATCTGGAAACTATTTTGAAACACCACTTATGTTGGAGTTACTTTCATGACTCCAACTACAGTCTGTATTCTTGAAGGTGAAAATCATCCCAACTAACATCTCTGTTTCCCCAAGTAAGTTCTGCTTTCCTCACTTTAGATGGCCCTGAGAGTGGATTCCCAAAGCGCTTATGACAATATCTGAACGCTCACACCCATCTTTCAGGACCTGCTTATGTAATCTGAGCCCTACCTTCATTTTCAAATTTCTCCTCCATTCCCTAGCTCTCATGCTCTTTCTTTCTGGCATGTGTGTTGCTATTCTAACTTAATGAAGTATACATCTGACTTAGTGACTTTGTTTTTGTTTACCTCTGACTAGAAGATTCTGTCCCAAGAAAACTACAATCATTTCTCAAAGCACAAGGCAGCCACTCAAATGTCATTCTTTCTGGGTGGCCTGACTTCTACACCTAAGTCTAAAGAAGGACTTTGTCACCCTCAGAGCTTGCTTGCTTGCTTTGACAGCTCTGACATGGCATTGCACACTCAACTCTTTTTACCCTGTCTCTCTAACTCAAAGATAATCAGCGACAGAAAATTGGTCTATCTTCTAGAGTGCTATTTCTCTGTCAGTTCAGGTCACCACTTAAGGTACCTAGTGCATAATTTGTACCTTTCTAAACATTTGTCAAATGATACTAGTCTTATTTAAAATTGCCTGGCACTCCCTGGACACATGGAACATATACGCACAGTCAAAACAAGACAGTGTCCAAAAGATTTACAATGTAAGACAGGTCATAGGCCCTATGGGAGAGCCTACTACTGTTACTTTGCTAAATGGACATAGTATTAAACTGACTCCCAATAACTTATCATTATACCCAAAGATCAACACATTTCTCAACCCTCTAAGAAGCTTCTATTGCAAAAGATGGTGATAATTAAGATAATTAAGAGACCCACCATTGGCCAGTTTGCAGAGAATAAGACTTCACAGTGCTCAGCTCTAAATGGAACATCTATATTGCATCTCTTTCTGACAAGACCTAGGGGTGATTGCTGGAGAGGGGGTGGGAAGATTGTTAGAGATAAAGGTGGTGGGTGATGACAAGGAAAGAACATCTTCTGGATGCAGCAGGTCAGCCACACCTAACAACTGACAGTGATTGACTACCTGCACAAGACCCGTGTAAGCTCAAGACAGACAAAATTCCAGTGTTGAAGGAGGAAGGAGGGCACAAAGTCCCACTGCACGCTGAGGAGGTATTGGCATTTGACAAAAGCTGGAAAGGGGGAAAGTCAGTTTTCTTTACAAGTATAGCCCCTCGTAAATGGCCATGCTTCACTGGAAGGTGACACATCTAAGACTATATGGGCAGCAGAAATGGACTCAGTGGGTGAAAAAAGGAGAGAGAGAAGTTTAGGTGGTTAGGAAAAGGGGGGTGGATCTGGGGAGACTATTGGGTAGGTTAACACATTGTTTGAAATTCTTCAGGAACCGATAAGAAGATTTACAATATGACACCATGACTCTTCATCTCTACCACATAACTAGTCCATAGTTACTCTAAATGAGTTGGTTGTGTGGGGAAGGGATTGCATGACTTACTTTTCTCATTGGTATGACAAACACAACATAAGGAATAAAGGATTTATTTGGGTATGTGGTTTCAGGTTAGTCTATCATGCTTGAATGAATATAGCATTGAGATCTGGAGGCAGCAGATGACATTGCAGCAGCAGCTGAAAAGTATGGAAAATGAATGCCAGTGCTTGGTGCATTTTCACTCTTCCATTGAGCTTAGAACCACAGCATGTGGAGTGGTGCTAAGAACATTTGTGGTGGATCTTTCCACCTCCATTAAGTCAGTCTAGGAACTCCATTACTGACATACCTATGGGTTGGCATTCTATGATTCCAGACCTTGCCAGGTGACAGCCAATAGCAGCTACCACAGGGGCCATTCTGTTAGAAAAGAATTGAATACATTGCAATTTGTCACATAACACCAACAACAGTTACATTTAAGGTGATTTACACAACTCCAAAGTCTGATTAAGCCATTATATCAGACACTCTAAACGCATGATATCTAGATGTGGTTTGATGTCATTATCTCTTCCACAAGTTATAAATACAAAAAAGATGAAGGAGGTTTGTTTCCTTCAATTATATTTTTAATGTATTAAATGTTAAAATGTTGGGAGGTAGTTATAGAGAAAATACAACTCACTTGTCATTCTCTTATCTTAATCATTCCTAAGCAGTTTACAATCCCTCATATGTCAGTGACAGGTCTAGGCATTAGCAAGGTAGAGCTGATCTATGTTTCTTAACATCAGTAATTAGGTAATTAGATGACATGTAATAGAAGGCTCAATCTACCTTAATTTTTTTTTGTTCACAACATTACAAATTAGACACAGGCCGGCTTTGGGTAAAGCTTCACCCAGAGAAAAGTAAAGCCCTGACACACACAGTTCTCAAAAGCTTGATCTCTCTCTCTCTCTCTCTCTCTCTCTCTCTCTCTCTCTCTCTCTCTCTCTCTCTCTCTCTCTCTGTCTGTCTCCTCTCTCTCCTCTGCCATAGGGCCTGTTTTACCCTGACCCACCTAGAAACAGCTTTTCCATCCTCTCCATCCTTCAGGAGCTCCAATTTTTCCACTTGATGAAGCCAAACTAAAACAAATCAACAAATAAAAATAAAAACAAACAACAAAATAGGTGATGGCAATAACAAACATTATATCCATGTTGGGTCTGACTCTCCTGCATTATCCAACAAAGAAGGCAGGAGAAGAAAAATCTTCCTTTGTTGCTGCAAATAAGAAGAAACTTCTTTAAGGCTACCCTGCCAAACATACCTAATTTGCTCTCTGCTCAGACTTGATATTCCCGATCCAGTCACTCTACTAAAGGAAAGAAACATGCTAACAGAGTGAAATCTGCCAAAACTGTGGGAGACAGCCACAGATGAGAGTGAGTGCTGGTTTTCCAAACAGCAGAAACTAGATGTAGACAGCAAATGGGTTTGAGCTGTAGTTGAAATCTACACTTCTGCTTAGCTCTACAGCCTTCTGGTCTAGACCTTCCTGTTGTTTGCCATAGTAAGTCAGAGCACCTTTCAAGGATTAAATAAGGGCCCAGGCAGCTTGAATTATTTACTGTGATTTTATATTGAACTTATTATATTAGGGTATGCTTACGACTTCCTAACTCTTATCTCTCCTCTTCCCAGGAACTAGACAAACAGCTTGAGAACTAGGGAGCCTTTAGATTCTCTTTGTGTTAAGCCTCATCTGTGAGCAGTACAAAAGCCTAGACTTGGGAAGAAGAGTTAATGTGAAGTCATCACCTGCTATTGAAATTCCAGCTGCCCCTGTCCTACTAACTTCGGGAAGACCCCTAATTAAATAGTGAAGTCTCTCTCTGACAAGAATGCAGGCATGCTTGATTCTCACCATCTGCAGCTATTCCTGTTGTGATAGGTTCCGCACTCCATTGACTTTTTTTAGAAATCCCTCCCTAGATCATGTGTCTGACTCTGGATCCTTGGTGATCTTTACACATCTTTCACAATTCTTTTGACTCTGATAGAAACAATCTGTGTAGCAAACAAATATTTTAACAACTTCATTCATTTGGAATACTTTATTGGGGTAAGTGTATCTTCTTGAAAGATTTTATACCCCTTGAATTGGAACAAAGCAAACTGAGCCCATCTTTGGTACTGTCTCCACCACTGTAAATCTCTTGTGAGGCCTCTAGTAGATCCACAAAGACATAGATAGTACCAAACCTTTTATACAAGTATTGTGAAACAGAACTAAAGTCAACCTGATAACTGATGTGACTACTAAGTGATTGACAGGTAGGTGGCATATGAAGTGTAAATACACTGAATAAATGGATGGCTCATGTCCTTAGACAATTGGAACAATGTGGTGTGAAATTTCATCATGCTCCTCAGAACAGAACACAATTTAAAACTGTTGAATTATTCACTTCTGGAACTTTCCATTTAAGATTTTCATAGCATGGTTGATCATGGATAACTGAGACTGAGGAAAGCAAAACTATAAAATTCATCCTTATTCCATAGAATATATGCCATTAAAGTGGGATCTTAATACATAGATTTCATAAAACACATGCATCTTTCAATACAATAAACAATGTTCCTTCTTGTTAACAACAATAAAGAAAACAGGATGTAGGGCCAAGCATTGCACAGTCTCTTGTACTCTGCATATTGGTTAATTGCCCAACTCTGCATTAATTACCATGTACTGCAAAAGAAACTTCTCTGATGCCAGTTAAGAAATGCATTATGAGTTGGTTTAATATTGAGTGCATTTAGTAGAATAATAATAGGTTCTCCCATAAGACCTATAACCTATCTAGCCACAGGTTCTTTGGCCCCACAATCATAGTGCCAGATTACGTTTCATCTTGTTAGAAAAATTGTTAAGAGCCAGCATCATAACAATGAAATAGGATGACAATGAAGTGGTATTCTCTGGACATACTAGGTCAGTTGCACATATGAATTCATGCCGGTTGTGTCAGCATGTACAAGACATGCACAGGTTCAAGACAGACAATATCCCAGCATGGCGGGAAGAAATGGCCATGAAGCTCCATTGATAGTTGAGGAGTTATTGGTAATTGATGGGTGCTGATAAGAGAGTCAATCATCTTTAAGGATGCCACCCCTGGAAGGTCAATCACACTCCAGGGAAAGGGCCTACACTCAAGAAATATTTGGGAAACACAAATTGAACCTGATTTTTTAAAGTTATTTTAAAGATGAATGAGTAGGGAGGTTGTTAGTACTTATGCATTTGTGCTGGCCTGCGTTTGGAGTTGTGACAGGATACAGCCTCAGTTGCTGCCACTGAGAGAACCACCTGTGCATATTCACAATGTTCCCTTTTTAAAGGACCCTGTCCATCTCCCATCCTTCTCTCTTTTCTCTCTTCTGCTGCTCCTGTCCCTGGAGACTGGTTACCTCTCCCCCGTCCCCTTTCTGCTTTTTATGATCCCTTTCCCCTAATAAAAATACCTCTGCTTGAACTCTGTCACATAGCATCTTTTACACTGCTATTTTTTTTTAAATTACAACAGACGTGAGAGAAGATCTAGAAGAACTTGGGGGAGAGAGAAATGATTATGACCAAAACACATTAGATAAAATTCTTGCTAGGCATGGTTGTGCATGCCTTTAATCCCAGCACCTGGGAAGCAAAAGCAGGCAGATCTCTGTGAGTTTGAGGTCAGCCCAGTCTACAGAGCTATTCCAAGACAGACAAGGCTACATAGTGAAACTCTGACTTGAAAAACAAACAAAGAAATAAATAAAAAAGCAAATAAATAAATAATCCCAAAGAATCAATAAAAGTATTATTTAAAAAGAAAACAGTATGGATTTTATCTAAACTCAATACAAACACTATTAACAACATGCCACAGACAAGTCTTAAGTTATAGCCAATACAGAGCACCATGTGAAGCTTGAAGGGGTAGTAAGTATCTTAGCTGTTGATGGTGCCAAAAGTGACAAATGAGGAAGACATCTGATTTGACCTGTAGCCTCTCCAGGTTCACCTATGCAAATGTGAACATGTGCATAAATACACACACACACACACACACACACACACACTTTCTTTTAAAAAAAGAAAAAAACAGTTAAAGTTGGTTGCAGTTAACCTGTCTTCATCCCCAAAGTTTGACCATCTTTGACTGAATACACCTTTTTGTCCTTGAACTTTCATGGTGGCCTTAGACATGTGAAGCTTCTTCAGCTTTTTCCCTGGTAATATGTTTGCCTGAAATTGTTCATCTTTTTAGTGTCATGATCTTGATATGCCTCACTAAATTCTGTACATTGAAAGTTTAATCACCAAAGTGACAGCATTAGGAGGTAGAACCTTCGGGAAGTGGTGTGATTTGAGTATGAAATTCCTCCATGGTTCCTTTGGGTCCCCAGCTGGAGGTGCTATTTGAGGAGAGACAGGGAATTTTACAAGGTCGGCCTTTGTTTGGGGAAATGGGTTAGGTTACTTAGGGGTGTATCACTGAAGGGTATATGTCTCATCCCCATCCTCATCACACCACACTAAAGTGAACAAACTCTGCTTCAGTGTGGTCCTGCCATCAGATCGTCTACCTCAAAAAAGGCCCAGAAACGGGGAGCCAAATGAGCATTGGGCTAAACTCTCTGAAACCATGAGCCAAAATAAGTTGTTTATGTTACAGTGACACAGCCATAATTACCACAGGAAGTCATTTGTTCATGAAACAGCCATCACTGGAGAGGTCACTTTTATGAAGACCCTGGAGATCTCACTCACCTTTGCTTCTACCTGAGGATACAGTAGGAAGGCACAACCTGGAAACTAAGAAATAGACCTTCACCAGCCACCACAGCCACCAGACCTACTAATCTGGAGCTTCCCAGTCACCAGAGCCATGAGAAATAAACATTGTGCTAACAGCCTGGCCTGAGTAGGACAACCATTCAGGTTTATTGGATCACCACAGCTTTCTATAGCCCTTGGCATCTGACAACTTTATCCTCCTCCCTAGCTCTTTTCTCAACATTTGGCATGCTATACATAAAAAGGTATTTATTTCAAGGTATTAAGTTTTATTATAACATCTCATTTTTGTCCCTAGAAGCTCTATTTATTCCTGTTCCCACTTCTATGTTCTATCATAAACATAATATTTATGACATGCTGTAAACATTGAACATGCTACTGCACAGTCATTACGAGCAGCCTTTTTAAGTGTGTGCTGATTGGAGAGTGATGTCTGTTTTCCTGTCTCCTGATGCTACTTCAACCTAGATAATTCCCTGGGGTTTAGATTCACTTTCAGACATGCGCTGGGAGCTGGAGAGATGACTCCAGCAATTCAGAGTGCTTGCTGCTCTTTCTGAGGCCTGGGTTCAATTCCCAGCACCCATGTGGTGGATCACAACCATTTGTAATTATAGTGTCAGTGGATCTGATGCTCTCTTTTGACCTCTGCAGACAACAAGTATGTTTCCATACAAACATACTGGCAAAATACTCATACACATAAAATAAGATTTAAAAAATCTAAAAAAGAAAGAAATTGGTTGTTTGGGGTCTGACATGAATTATAATTTATCTCTTTTTAAAGTAATTGGCAATAGGTTCTGACCAATATTTTCATGAAAAATAATTAATTTTCAGGAACTATCATCCCATTGTGTTAAACTGGGTGAGACAATCTACTCAACGTTCACAAAGTCCCCACTGCAGACAGTGAACTGGAGTGAGGTGTTTTGGAGAAGCCCAAATCTCAAATGGCCCAATAACAGTAATTGAACATCTACTCACTAAGCCGCTATACAGGTCTAGCTGTGGTGAGCAATAAATTAGGGACAGAGACAGAATAATTCTGATTGGAGCAAGAGAAGTGAATTCACAATGAAGTCTAAAACCATGAAACAAAAACAAAGTTCATTTGCAATTGAGTGTGTATTGGTAATATCAGAGACACATCGATAGCAGCAGTAGGGATCCTTGAAGTTGGTGAAAGAGGAATTTTGGTATGGTAACAGGTAGGGTAAGCAAGAATATAAGGAAAGCATACTTCCTCACCAAGTTCTTGAATTCTGTTGAAATTATATGTTGTTGAACAAGAACTTACCATCTGTTGGCATCATTACATCTGTAAGAGTAGGACTAAAAATTTTCTGAAAGTTTCATGAGTTTGAGAATGCCTTAATTATATCACTTACATCTCATTCTGTAAAACTTCCTGCCATGCTATACGGTGCATGTGTATTGGATGCAGAAAAACTAAGATATATAGCCTCTCCTTCAAGAAACTTAGGATCTTCCTAGAGAGATCCATTAATATCAAGCTGTGGGTGCATAAATGCTATATAGAGAATGCATAATATCCAAGAGTCCCCAACACACACACACACACACACACACACACACACACACACACACACACACACTGAAGGAAAGTTTTAAAATATTGTTCACAAGAAGTGGGGATTTGATTAGGAAGTCAGTAGAGGGTAACTGCTCTCTCCTTTATAGCTATCTGCTACCCCTGAAGAACAGCAACCATGTAGGGTATGCTGTTAGGAGCATGAAGGTCCTTGTGCACACAGATCTCCAGGGAACCCTGGAATATTAAGAACCCAAGATTGTTCTTTCAAAGGTAAGGACATGTAACCTGTTTTGCTATAAAGCATTGTCTTTTGTGCCAGGAAATATCACGTTCCTACAACCAGGACCAGGGGTGGCTAGTAATCTAAATGGCCCTTATTAGCCAAGCCCCACCCAGCTTTCACAAACAGGACCAGAGGTGACTTACACCCCAAATGGCCTCTATATGACTGAGGCCAGAACAGACCCTTCCCTAGGCCCTTAAGCTAGTACAAACAGCCTGTCTCTAGAATCCATCTTCTTGGAAGAAATAACATGTACCCTGAGTCAAGTTTCAATGTAAATGTACTTTCTTGTGCTCCAGGGGTTGTATTACATCTGGAAACATTTTCCAAATTATACTGTATTTAAATTTGTTGTGAATAAACCACTTAAGACCAGACTTCCCCAAGTCTTGATCCAGGTTGATGAAGTCAATCTGAACTGAGTCTTCATTCTCATTTTTTCACTGTTCCCTTCCCTGAATGGACACCTGAGGAGTCCTCCTCAGCACATGAGCGCTCTTAGGTTTCCAAATCACTGGAAAATACAGTCATCCCTTACATTCCTTAAGACACCCGAGAACAACTACCTCATCATGTGTCTAACTTGGATAACCAAATCTGCAGATGTTTAAATTCTTTATATTAAATGGCACAGTATTTTCACAGAACTAACACATATCCTCCGATATACATAGGGTCATTTAGGCATTACTTATACTACAATGTAAACACTGTATAAATATCTGTACTCTATTGTTTATGGTGTCATGTATTCCTTTCAGATGCAGTTGTATCTTCTGAGTATTTTGGATCTGCTAATGGTTGAAAACACAGATTCAGAATGCACAGGAAACTGATGGCAGTATTACATCATTGCATCAGTTATCCACTAACTAAAGATCCAGGCCACGAAGCAGAGCAATTAGTAAAGGCTGCTTCTCAAGGCTTTTGTAATTCATCAACTCACAAACATTTTATTACTTCTGTTAACCCTCCAAGTTTTATGTGGTCATCTATTGCAATTCTGAACGTAAGCCTACAATGTATGCCGTATCGTAATGATGAAAAACACATTACCTTATTCCCAGCGCTTATTATTAGTGACAATGCTCTGCTCAGTGATTCATTCTTGTTGTCCCTCGGCACTCGTAGTGACGATTATCTCATCGTTGCAGGCATTGTTGATGGGCATGGTATTCTACGGAGTGCAATGTCTTCTGGTTATTATAATGTGGCACATATCTAAAACCTCTCCATGGTTCATACAATGTTATTCTTGCTCTGAAAATGACTTCTTGGGAAACTGGAATGAAATTTTAATATCAGAAATGCTTTTGGTTAAATACAATGACTCATTCACAACACAGTAACCATGTACAGTTATCAGGCATAGCTAGTTGGGAAAATGTGAAATTACCTACATTATTTTTTAAAGCCAATTTAAAAGCATCAGCCAAGAAAATAAGACAGATTTTCATGAAGGTTTTGCAAGCTTCACCCACAGTTATAAAGACAGACTTCCTGGGACTGCATGCTTAACATTACACTCTTTTCCACTCCCTACCTATGTGGCCTGACTCTCTGTCATACATCCAGTTATGTTCTGTGTCCTTATTCTTTCATATCCATCTTCATTCTCTCCTAAATTCCTAAGTTACCATCACTACCAACATGTCTCGAGATCTATGAAATAAGGTAGGTGTTTTGTTTTTAAAATCATTTTAAAAGGTTGTAAGGTCTTCACCTCTTCATAAAGAGTACTGTGCACTGTACATGCCCAGCAGGGAAGACTAAATGGAACATGCATCTTGAGGACAGCTCTGATGAACAACTGGATCTCAATAACTACCATGACAGCTTCCTTTTGAGCCCTTGAGCTTAATTCATGACTTGTTCCTGACTTTAGTTTCCAAACTATAAGTCAATTCTAAAATACCTAATGGCAACAAAAGATCAAGACTTCCAGGAAAGCAATGGGCATGGTCGTACTCTATCAACTACTGGCTGGAATATGAGAGGCCTCACTACATCAACAACTAGACAGCAATCTTGGACATCCTGTCTAAGCAATCGGTATCTCATAACTTATAATTTGATAGGAAGCATCAAGCATCTTCCACACTAAAAGGCTACCACTTGAGGAGTATGGATAAACATGGGAACAAGATACCATTTATCTGAATTGTAGAAGTGTTGTTACTTAATCTGTGCAGTGCTGGGGGGGCATGGTTTGAAGGGCAGCCAGACTGAAAACTAATCTTTTGTTTTGCCTATTTTATATTTCAAAAGAAATGTAATTGGGAGCTGTTTCTTGACAGAACACACTGGTATAGGTCTGGAAGCCCATAACTCAGTGGGCCTTGGCAGAAAGGGTTATAAGTTCAAAGCTAGCCTGAGCTACAAAGTAGGACCCTGTCTCAAAAATAGAGAAGTAAATGCCAATATTTTTCTTTAATATCAGATGTAAGAGTACACAATTTAAATGAAATTTAGAAGATTTAGACTCCTGTGGTTGCCCTATTATTTTTGTGAGAAACTTTGGGAGGGGAGAAAAAGACTTGGGGAAGAAATTAAACAGAAGTTGAAGACCAAGAGACTGAGTGGTGACTCTGAGGAGCCAGGTGAGTCCACAGAGAAGTCTTGACATGGGATTGGAGAGATTCAAAGGGCTGTGCGGAAGGGCTCAGAGATGCTTATAGGCTTCTCTGTGCAGGAAGAAGCACCTACCTGAGTCCTGATATTAAGAAATACACATCAAGCTGTGTCACGACACAACTCAGTTCCCAGTGCTTAGTCTCTGTTCTGATTCAGGAAACCTGTAAAGGAATTGGGGGTGGGTGGGGGCACTTAGCCATCATCTGGACACTAGTGAGTATTTATATGAGGAAAATGGAAACCAAGATCACTGATGCTCCAAGGTCATCTGAAGGGTACCAGTCAATTCCAAGTGAAGAAATATGGTAGCCAGGATTCTTACACAGCCTGGATACTCCAGACTCTTTCTCATGTCCCTTCACCAAGGACTCCAAGAATCACACTTCATCTCCAAACCCTATTAGACAGAAATTACTAGCCACTGATTTGGTGGTGTTTAAGAACATCTTCAAGCAATGTTTTCTTAAAGTGTTTTAGACTAAATTGATAGAACCGCAGGGATTTGAATTAGCTAATGCCTTTGAGTAAACAAATGTCTATAAGGATAAATTCAGGAACTTTCTTCATTTTGCGCAAGTAAAAAGAAGTTGAAGGAAGAGGAAGAAATGTAAAGAGGGATGATGGAGAAAATCAGCAAGGCAGCATGAGAACATGCCAGCTCTAAAAGGTCCAGGGTTCCAAAGTCTGAAAACATTAGGTGACTTCCCTTCCCTTGGCAAGATGATGCAATGACTCACATGTACTGTACCAAGCTGGAAAAACCCAGACCAGAGAGAGAGAGAGAGGGAGAGAGAGAGAGAGAGAGAGAGAGAGAGAGAGAGAGAGAGAGAGAGAGAGAGAGCACGCCAAAGGAGTTTCAGAGCCTATATTTCCTATCAAATTCAGAACAAATTGGTACCCAGACATAATTTTTACTGGATCTCTTCAGGGAGACACTAGACTGGAATTTCATTTTCCAATTACCTTGAACTCACCAGGAGATGTTGCCATGAACTTCTGAGCCCCACAGACACCAAGTGTCATCAGTTCCACTCCAGAAGTCTTTGTTAATTCTAAGAAACACTCTGAATGTGTTGAGGTTGTCTGTCTATATTTCAGTTCTATATTACCCTTGGCTGAGATTGTGGACAAAATCAAGCTAAACTGAAAAGAAATGACACACCCAGGCTATCAGGTTTTCATAAAATAGGACATGTTAAATCTGGAATTACTCACACCACAGTACCCCAAAACTATACACTTGGAAATATTTGTGTTCCCAAAGGCAAACAGCCCTGTCCTCTAGATGCCTGTGTCATTCTCAACTGAGTTCCTGTTGTCAGTAGCCGAGCCCAGGCTTTCATCTTAAAGTCCCATGCAGCAGTCCTCCTATGCTGCCTTTGTTCAACGTTATGATCCTGGGGTAAGCAGGGTTCTTTAGAAGAACAAAACCGATGAAATGCATATATTTTTAAAGGATATTACTAGATTTGCCTACAGTAGAGGCTGGGCAACCCAATGATAGCTGTATGTAACCTGGAGGGGGAAAGAACATGGTAACTGCTTAGACCAAGAAGCTGGAAGCCTAGGGGGTCCCAATCTGGTTCTGAATGTCTGGCAGCTCCTCAGAGAGCGACTGATTTTTGACTTCACAGTGGAAGATTCTAGAGGCTGGAGCCTCATGTCAGCAGAGGATCCTGCAGCAATTGATATACTCACTGTGGGCACATGAACCTTGCCTGTGTTTGGGCTTCTTTATAGCTAGGCCTATAGGAGGGTAAGGGTGGCTAATGCACCCATGAGTCCTCCCTGGAGAAGCCCTTACAGACACAACTAAAAATATATTTTATTGGTGATTTTAAACCCTGTCAGGTTGACATGAGAACCAATTATCACTGATTCTCAACCTTGTTTTAGATTTAGCAAAATGATTACTGTTCTAAGGGGCAGAGAATGAACATTGTAAAAGTGCTTAATATTTCAGGACATTTCTGGGCACCCTGAAACACGTGCACACACTCTTGCCCACCCGGACATTTAGTTGTTAGTTCCTATACAACTGCATATTTCTGGACGTACTTACACCATCAGATTTTCTGCAATTAAGCCTTGAAAATAAGCAGTTATGTTAGGCCTATTCATTTACTTTGATGAAAAACTTTGAGATGTGAGAATCCTAGAAAATATATGGAAACATTCCAAAATAACAGAATCTAGACTTTAAGTGTGGTGGATTGAGGGATACAGGACTGCAGAAGGCAGTTTGTGTGTGTCAAATATTTGAGACTGTTTCAGTGAAGTCTATAGTTAGCTCATGAGCAGACTTTCAAATATACTCACCGAAATTGAAATTTTTGAGAATTGTAAACATTTATCATGTTTTATGCACTGAAAAATCTGTATTTCAGATGTTTCCTGAGACCCTTGAAGCCCACACACTAACCCCCTTGTACATTTATTTTGGTTATTAGCTTTAATGTCAACTTGACACAGTCTAGAATCACCTGGAAAACTGTCTTAATGAGACATTGTCTAGATCAGTTTAGCCTGTGAACATGTTATATGAGGGATATCATGATTGCATTAATTAATGTGGAGAGACTCACCCACTGTTGGTAGAACTATTCCCTAGGAAGGGGATTCTGAGCTGTGAAAGAGAAGAGAAAGTTAGCTAAGCACTAGCATTTCATGCATTAATCCATCCCCCCCTCTCTTTTTTTTCAAGACAGTGTTTCTCTGTGTAGCTTTGGAGCTTGTCCTGGAAGTCTCTCTGTAAACCAGGGTGGACTTGTACTCACAGAGATCCTCCTGCCTCTGCTTCCTAAGTGCTGTGATTAAAGGCATGTGACACCACTGCCCTGCCCTTCTCTCTTTCTTAACTACAGTTATGATGTGACCAGTTACTGAAAGTTCCTGCCTCTTTGAATTCCCTGCAATAACAGTCTGTAATCTGAAATTGTGAGCCTAATAAACCCCTCCTTACTTAAGTTGTTTGCACTGGGATATTTTACCAATACAACAGGAAGATCATCAAGCCAGTTAGATAATCAGCAAAGCCAAAACTTTCTGAAAGTATCACTTAGTTCTTTTGTGAACATTTTGAATGAATCAGTGGCCTAAGGCTTCTTTTGCTTTACCTGGAGAGAAACTATAAGTATACAACATCTTGTTTCTCAAGGTGTTTGGCAGCAGGAGGAAGCAGCAATAGGCAGACTGAAGCAGTAGCAACTGACACTCTCTAAGTCTGTAGCCCCATGTGACTCATGGGCATTGGGATCCTTTACCTTTGGCAGCAACCAGTGTTACAGCTCTCAGACAGGGGTCCAAGACCTTTAGCCCTTAAGACCTGACAGCTCTCTAGGACAATTTTAATAAGTAGGGCTTACAGGTTTTCTTCTCTGGCACCTTGAAATCTTTTATCATTTAATCTTGCCTATATGCTGTCTCTTATTCTCTCTTCCTCTTCATTCTCCTCCTCCTCTTCCTCCCCCTTCTTTTACTGCTGTGATTCAGAGTTCTTACCTCTCTTGGGACTGTACACAGGAACCAAACTGTGAGCCTGATCACCCACACTCTCTCAGGAACTGTATATAATGGGCTACTGAGGAACTGGTGCCATACATGGTAGGAACACTCATGCCAAGACCCTCAATACTACTGACAGAATCATCAGGTGGGTCCACTGTCACTTCCTTATCTGTCAAGATACAACTGTGCTGCCATTACTGTCACTCCCAGGACCATGCACAGAAGCTGGGATGTAAGGCCTGGGAGGCAAGTGGGGCTATTTGATTGACAGACAGATGTTGGTAATGGGACGTCAGGCAGAGGCTATGGTCCCACTGTACAGCTGCTCCTTTAGCTGTCAGCTGCTGCCAGTACTGCACTTGCCACTCTGTGGCTGATGTCCTTTCCAAGTTCTAGTTCAGTCTGCACTAGTGAAAATAGGTAAGAAAAGACCAATCAAGAGAAGCCTTTATTGTCTGGGGGGTGCACCTGTCACAGTACACAAGTAGAGGAGGAGAACTATGGATGTCAGTCCACACTTTCCACCTTGCTTGAAACAGGTTGTCTCTTGGTGTTCACTATTGCATATATTAAGCTAGCTGGCCTGCAGACTTTCAGGGATTCGCCTGTCCCTTAACTACTGCTAGAGCAACAGTGGAATTACACACACGTATATTCTTAGGTTCAGATACTACATGGGGTCTAGGAGTCTAGCCTCTGGTTATTAGGCTTGAGGGCCAAACCCTTCATGCACTGAGTCATCCCCCAGCCCAAAGTTTGTCTTTTGCATCTGTCACTGCCTTGTCTCCTAACAGGACTCAACAGCAGTTCTGCTGCTACAGCATTAGGGGAAGTACTTATCTTCTAGTCAAGACAGAAATGACTTCAGGGTCAGCTAGAGTTTGTTAAGTCTTGAGGCCTCGGAAAGTATCCTGCAACTGTTTCCAACAGCTGTGACTGGGGCTGTTCCTTTAAGATCAGATCAACCAGCTGCAACCTTCATGTAGTTGTCTCATGATATCAGTGGACTGTTCATGATGTCTGGTGCTGGCACAAAAGCAGTCAGACTAGCTACCAAACTTAAAGTTCTTTTGCTCAAGGCTGTCATGGCAGCAAGGGAAAATCCAGCAGCTACTAATTTTGGAATCAAATTGTCCCATCCCCAACATCTCTGCTTATGTACAGGAAAACGAACATCAGAAAGAATATTTTCAATATAAATTTCAAGAGCTCACCATTTGCAGTAAGAACAATTTTAACAAACTTTAACAATGCTGGAACAGTGCATACACCCTGTCCCCAGAGAAAGTTGTTTCTCCTAACCTATGTCATGGGTATAATATATTATGCAACCAATGCAGATAATATCTGAATAGAAACTGTTTAATTCAGCACAGTCTTTTAAGAAAAAAACACACTAAGTCTAGTAGCAGAATGTTGACAGTAACTTGTCTTTTTACTAGTTTATTTGGTGAAGTCAGTAGCATAGTACCTTAAAACATCAAAAACAAGTGCATAAATACAATAGGACAAGACTCAACAACACAAAAGGTAAGCCACGAAGGACAATATTAAACACAGATTCATAGAAATTCCTTTAAAATGGAAAGTCCAATACTCTAAAACCAAGAAACCATGGAATTCCTAAGGATCACAATAGTTGGGTCCTCCCAAAACAAATTCAACAGCATCACAAAATGCTGGTGGGTTTTATAGAGAGTTATCTGCACTTGAGTATAAGGTGAAGCTAAGAACTAAAGAAAAGCTGACAGCCCGATTTCTGGCGTATGTTGCTACCAAATTTCAGATCTTTCTAATGGAGACCATCTGCTTTCTTCATTTAGATAGGAAGTCTTTGGAGACACAGCAGAATTTACTCTTTAATTTTTGCACGTCCCCCTTTCTCTCAGCATGGCATGCTTTCCAAACATGCCCTAGAGCATCAAGTCCTCTGAAATACTTCTAAACTGGATGACTGCTGGGATTCTTAGAGAAATATTTTGATAGTCGAGTTCTGATAAAAACTTTGAGTACAGATTTGAGTGGAGTGCCTTAATATGGTAAATATTTATTTATTCCAGTGACTAGAAAGCAGAACTAAAACTCCCTTGTGTTTTCTATAATGTTCTGATATGCACAAGCTTATACATGGGTATTCTGAACTTGATAAATATATTTATTTACCTTTTCCAGTGATGCTTATACCTTCCTACATCAATTTGTCTATTTGTGTTTATGTGCACTTGTTTATTTGGGTAAGTGCACATGTGTGTGCAGGGGCATTTGCCAGAGTATGCTTGTGTGCATGCAAGTGTGTGTGTGTGTGTGTGTGTGTGTGTGTGTGTGTGTGTGTGTGTGTGTGTCCTAAAGTTGAACTTTGGGTGTCATTCCTCAAGAATCATCCTCCTTTGTTGTTTGAGACATGGTCACTCACTGGGCCAGAACTCACCTATTAGGCTAGACTGACACCTAGAAATTCGTCTGCCTCCTCCTCCCCAGCTCTGGGATTATGAGGGCATACCACCATGTTGATTTTTTACATAAATTCTGGAGATTTAACTTGGATCTTCATGCTTGCATAGCAAGTCCTTTGCCAACTGAGTTTCCCCCAGCCCTCCTGCCTCCATTTCCATGTTTCTAAATAGCAGCACTTTATTTCATATTAAAGAACTTCCTACAAGACACATCAAGTGGTAAAGCCTACTCCATCATTTGCTTGTCTAGGAATGTCTTCCTGTCTCCCTTATTTCTGAAGGAGAGCTGTATTAGGTAAACTGTTGTGATTGGCAGAGTTACAGAGGTTGCTCTCTTGGACTTGTTTTACATTTAGTTCTCTTGCATCAATTATTCCATTCCCTGGTTGCAAGAGTTCTGGAGAGAAATCTGCTCTAATCTGAAAATGACTCCTTTATATGTGCTATGTTAACATTTGTATGTTAAAAGCAAACCTTCCTGTTCTCGAGGGACTAGTAGTTCAGATGTCAGACATAATACAGCAAATGTGAAATTTAGAGCAGTAGATGAACAGCATCAAGAAAACGGCACAATTACACAGAGCAAACCAAAGATCAAACAGGGTTGAGGCACTGGGAGATCCTTCCAGAACAGTGTAGAAATTGGCCACTCTTTATATGAACGGTTGAACTAGCTGAATCTTACCTATCCCTGAATCTATATTGATTATATTTAACACAGTAACAGAGATTCTGAACTTTATTTTGTAATTACTCAATTTTACTTTATGAATATAGGTACTTTGCCCATGTGTGTGTGAGATTTTACACACACACACACACACACACACACACACACACACACACACACACACTCACACACTCACACACGGAACAGAGTATCAGATCCCTTGGAAATGGAGTTGAAGATGGTTGTGAACTGCCTTTTGAGTGGTGGGAACTGAACTGGGGACTTTTGGGAGAGCAGCCAGTGCTCCCAACCACTGAGCAATCCCCCAGCCCCTAAACTTTATTTTATTTTATTTTATTTTATTTTCATTCATTTATTTAGCTCATAAATAAAGTCATGCACAATTATGATACATAATAGAGTATGTTCACAATGGCATGGCTAAATTAAACCAATTAACATGTTATGTCACACATATTCATCATTTTTGTTTTGAGAACACTTAAAGTATACTATCTCACAACTTTTAAAATATAGCATACTGTTATCAACCATATTTATCATGCTCTCACTAGACCTCAAGACATCACAGAGTCCATGCCTCTTGTCCAACTGCAGTTTTATATCCTTAAACCAATCATTTCCCCATTGTTAAAAGACCCACATTGAAGCCTAATAGCCACAATTCTGCTCTCTGTTCCCATAAGTTCATCATTTCTAGGTTACACATAAAATTGAAATTGTGTGACATTTGTCTTCCAGTGTGTCACTTATTTTTTTTTTGGCAAGCATATAACTTTACTACTTACTAAAGATGAAATCAAACTTGCATGCACAGGTGAGCACTCACTGAAACACCTTTGATTCATCACATATTTGAGTTTCAATTAGCATATATATATTTATATAAAAAGAGCAATAATGGCAATATGTTATGCATCAATAGCAGCAACAGCTTTTCCAGGTTTAAACTTTATTTTTTATTCATCTTTGTCACACCAGCTTGTACTCCTGATGGCAGCCCTATGTGTCCACACAAATCAATGTTTAGGAGCTAGGAAAGCAAATTTAGAACAAAAGCAGTCTTATACTTGCTCATTAGCTTACTATAACAAACACATCAGAAGAAAAACATGGGGCAAAACCTGAACTTTGTGGTACACATTTTATCCTATTCCATTAACTATTTTTCCTCTCCCAAGTAATGCTAAATAGCTTTGGAAATAAAATAATGAGTTAGGTACTTTTAAATTTCAAATATCAATAATATTGGTGACTAACATGCTCTCTTACTATTTGTGTTCTGGGACTTTGGCACTCAGTTGAGATAAAATTATTTTTATCACTGTGATGTCACTTTATGGTAACAGGTACAAGTGTTTAAATGCCTGTCTCACACAGAAGTATACCACCCAACAAATGAAGAATCATGAGAAATGGATCTAAATAGAGGAATTTAAGAACAGTCTCAAAATGTTCACATAACTTAAAGATGGGAGAAGCAGATGCATTTTCTGTGGCTACTCACTTTTGTGATATAAGTTCATGTTGGTTATTTTGAATTTTTTTGAGACAGGGTTTCCCTAACCCAGATTGGTTACAGAAGCTGGTCTTGTCAGAAGAATATGGATTTTAACTAATTCAGGAAGGTTTTTGTGTGGATTCCCTGTGTCAGGTGACAGATGTATTTTCTAATTGGTTTCAAGGACAAACATGGTTAGAACACTGTGCAATTATTTAATTAGAACATTTGTATCAGGGCTAGGAAGGTGGAGCTGCTCATTCAGTGCTTGTAGTACATGTGTGAGCTCCTGCTTATGGATTCCTAGCACCAATGTAAAAAGCCAAACATGGGGCACATGCCCATAGCACTGAGGAGGCAAAGACAAAAGAACCATTGGAATGCACTGTCCACCCAGCCTTTGGAATCTGGGTTCAGTAAGAGTATATGCAAAAACCAAGGTAGAAAGATACCTAACATAGGCTTCTTCTATTGTTTCTATATTTTTAATATTCAAGAATTTATAAATGATATCTGAAAATATAGAATATAGGAAATAAGTTACAGCTTAACCACATTCTCAACTATTAGTAATTTTTTTACATATTTTTATTTGAATTAGAGACAGGATTGTTTTACATGACAATCCCAGTTCCCTCTCCCTGCCATCCTCCCCTACCGCCCCTCTTCCCCAACTAAAACCCTGTCTATAATATATCCTTTCTGCTCCCCCTGGATGGTGAGGCCTTCCATTGGGTGTCATCAGAGTCTATCATATCCTTTGGGATAGGGCCTAGGCCCACCTCCATGTGTCTTGGCTCAGGGAGTATTCCTCTATGTGAAATGGGCTCCCAAAGTCCACACCTATGCTAGGGATAAGTACTGAACTTCTACAGGAGGTCCCATAGATTTCCTAGCATAGACTTCTAGCCTTCATATGCATACACACATGCATGTACAGATATGCAGAGACATGTTCATACACATGAACACAAAAACACAAGAACTCATATTCTTATGAGTTCATTTGCCGTGTTTGCCACAAAATGAGAGCATATAAAAAAAATACTAGAAGCAAGAAGCACGATTTTAGATTGCATTTCCCTTTCTTTTCCTCCTCTTCTGTCTTCTCATATTTGACTCTTGGGCAATCCAGCAGGAGCAGCAGCAGCAGCTAGTTTCATACATCTTGACCTCGCTAGATCTGAGGGAATGAGGCTCCAACTTGCTGGTCTCTCAGAACCCAACACAACCTATACCCCCAACCTTCTAGGGCTTCAACATATGAAAAGAAAACCACATCTGTAAGGATTCAGGCATTATGCTAGCCTGCCCCTGTCACCTGGAAAAATTCACTCAGGCAGTACCCTGGTCATCTCAGGGTTCCATGATTTCATAGTCTGCACGCAAGTGCAAAGGACCCCTTTAAAAGACAGACCCCTGCCCTCTTACACTCTCTTCTCTTACCACTCTCTTCTATTTGCCTGCTCCTCTCTCTTCCCAGCTCCTCTCTTTCCCACTCTCCTTCTCACTGTTCCCCTGGGACAGACAGGAACTTTCCTGTCTCCCTCTTATCTCTCTGCCTCTGTGTCTCTTTACCTCTTTTCCTCTCATTCCTCAGCCCCGTTCCCCTTCTAATAAAACTTCTCAATTAAGCTCTGTCTGCCTGGCATGTTTGTCTCTCTGTCACGGTCACTCTTGCCTGCCATTGAATCCACAAAGGTCCCCCTCGCAGGGTTCCCCTCACGTTTATCATGGCAACATCACCTTGGCAGTTGACATCAGCATCAGAAGGACTTACAGGATACTGGTTTTTTAGTAGGTTAGAGTTTTAGCCATGTGGGCTAGGGTACTGATGAGACAATGAGACATTTATAGTGATTGTTACAGCTACTGTTGGTATATGGCAAAGCTCACTTTGAAGCCACTGGTCTTTCAATAAAGTCCTTTATTCTTGTCATCCCTACCCATGTGACAGCTTGGAAATGTCACTGCCCCCTTTCTGCTAGGAAATATTCTTGCATGATAGTGGTAGTACATTTAAAAATAAGCTACCACATTTATTCTTATAATGATGCCATGTCATCCCTCACATATCACTAATGACATTGCCTTTTGAAACCAGAAGGGACAAATCCATGAGAATTCTAATTATGCCTTTTTAATGAAATGGCATTTGTATAGGTTTGCTGTGCCCTCATGGCCACAAAGTCTCAATCCTTCCCCTTTGTAGAATGAAGCAACCTTCAGTTCTCACAGACATCTCCTTGTTGCAAAGATGCTTGCTTGAAAGGAAAAACAGTATGAATGGGAATTCTGTCCTAGTTCCAGCTCATATTCTGCACAATACTGGAATATTCTCTACGGAGTGCTGTCTAATTAATACAAATTTTAATTTGCATTCATTATATTCAACTAAAGCATTAGGTCAGACTTTTAATTTTATATGAGTACAAAAGACACAGGCAAATTCAGTTTTACAAACTAGAGTTATTATATAACCCTCCTAGTAGTAAGAGTCTCGATTAAACAGTTCAAACTATCTTAAAGATGATGGCTTGCATGTGTGTGTGTGTGTGTGTGTGTGTGTGTGTGTGTGTGTGTGTGTGTGTGTGTGTTTCAGTAAATGCAGCTTTCTGATTCAGAAAATTATGAAGAAAATACAATTGAGCTTCCAATAGCTATAGCTATAAAATGGGAAAGAGGATGAGCAGGGACTTCTAATCTCTTGCCTCTCTTTCTCACAGCCTTTTCCCCACTAATGATACATTTTCCTCCATTTCCCCATCTTTAACTCCATCCACTCCAGTCTAACATACCCTTTATGCTACATTTCATCCTGGCTCCACGCAGTGTCTCAGTTTCTCAAGATACAAACTTTAAATTTGTAGGGAGACATTGGTGGGGAGTGCCAGCTGTCTTAGCTTTCCCTCTGGCTGATATTTTCTTTCCATGGTGATGGAGCTAACCATATAAAACAAACACACCAGCTCCATCTCTCACAGAAGCAGGGGATGCAAGACAAGTGGAAATGGTATTACGTGGAAGGAGGAACAGAACCTAGCACAAGCCTACTGGCAATTTCAGTCAAGCCACAGTAATGATCCTAAGCTAAAGTTAAGTAGGCCTACTGTGCCCTATAATTGCCAGCCACTGGATTGTCAAGAAAAGATCCCTGACTATAGCAGTATCAGTTTTCTTCAAATGAAGGATTCTCAAAGAGGAATGGCAGCAAATCTCATTCCTTTTGTTTTGTTTGTTTGTTTGTTTTTTGTTTTCCGAGACAGGGTTTCTCTGCATTACTATGGAGATTGACCTGGAACTTGCTTTGTAGACCAGTCTGGCCTTGAACTCACAGAGATCCACCTGCCTCTGCCTTCCAAGTGCTGGATTAAAGTCGTGAGCCACCAACGCCGGATAAAAAGCTCATTCCTAAAGCTCTGTCAGGAACTGGGGAAAAGCCATTTGCTCCTAACATTTCGCCATATACAAACATTTCGTAAAGGATATCTAGCAGTATATGGAACCACCCACCACAGCTACCCTTGCACAGTGCCCAACAATTACCTAAAAGATATTTGGCAATGTATGGCAATACCCACGGCCACAACATCCTTGCACCATGCAGTCATTTCCTAAAAGACATCTGGCGGTGTGGATGTCTTTGCAACATGAACATCCATCTCTTCCTGTAAATTCAGAGAGCAACTTCACTCAGATTCCAGGACATCTCTTTTTCCTGGGAGAAACTCGCAAGAGGAAATGAATAAAAGTAGCCTGCTTCCTGGACTGGAGATTAATCACAACACCATACCTGACACTCCTTGTTACCCTCCTTCACCACCCAACCTATATTCTAATCCCCTCACAATAAGCAATCCTTCTGGTATTGGTAATTTATCTGACGGTGTGATTTCAGGCTCTCAGCACTACAACCTTCTCTGATTTGTTTGCTATCTTGGTGTGCTTGTAATCATTGTAGGACAAAAGATTACCAAGTGAGTCCCTCTGGTGAAAACAAAACAAAAAACAGAACTGATGGGGAATGTACTTCTTTGTATGTTTAGCTTGTTGATTATTGAATAAAGTACTTGTTTGGCCAATGAAACAGCAAGTTAAACAGGACTTGGAGTCAAAGAGGATTCTGGGAAGTGTAGTAGAGAAGTGGTGTTCCAGGCAGGAAGTGACATAGCAAGGAGACTCATAAGCAAGGAGAAAGAGGAAATGTCCTCCTTTCCCCTTCTTCCTCAGTCGGCAGGATGTGAGCCACCGGCAAGGAGGGACTCCAATAAGGCGTCCGATAAGATAAGTCTTATAAAATATATAGATTTATGATAATTAAGACTGAGCTATCAGATGAGAATCCTAGTCATTGGCCAAGTAGCATTTGTACCTAATATGTCTCTGTATTATTTTGTCCATCCACGCGGTGGGTAGAACTCGGGCAACTGGCGGAGACTGCCCACGTGGCTGTCTGGCTCAGGCAGCTTTGGCAGAAAGATTTATCGTAACACAGAACAACAACAAAAATCAGTGTCCTGAATGGCTTTTCTGTGGAAAATTGTTCATCTCTACAGCATGGGAATTGTACTTCTAAACCTGTTTGTCTTTGGCTTGAAGGATCCAAAAGTGACCAGGGGCCAGCTTAGGTCTATAGTTAAGTCTTTGTTTGTGTTGTCCGATAGAAATACTTCTCCTTTGGGATCAAGGACCTGGAAACTCACAGTGATGATAAACATACATTTTCCCATGGTCTATGGGAAGCTGGCTGACCTCATCTTCCTCATTCTTGGTTTCTAACACTATGTCTTTTATCTAGGGGGTTGCAGCTCCAATAGAAATCTTATTTAAGATACTCTGACTCTCCTAGGATCAATCCCTTTTTTAGCAAAGAATTGCTAAGCACTCCATCTATACTTTTGATAGGTTGACTTTCTCTTCTGTCAACCTGGCAGGATGTCTTAGCACTCTGTAAGAATAGTGATGACATTGTCATGGACCCCTACCTACACCTGGTTAGCTATGAAGTAAATCCTTGTGTGCAATGCAGTGAGATCCTTGCTTGGGTGTCAAATATTCTGCAAGTCCCAGAGAGGTACCAGTCAAAACCCCGGGGGCTAGGAAAGCCTCCAGTACTTTGAGTGTGCATCCCTATACAAATGAATCACTGTTCCTTTCAAATACACATCTTCCAGAAAGGCGGGGTTGAGTTGGTGGCTCAGCACTGGTCTTTGCTCCTGGTTTGCACAGGCATTGTCACTCATCGTCTTTCTTTATATAGGCTGTTCTTTCCATATCTATCCCTTCAATGATAGCTTTGTACTCCATGTATCTGTGTGACAGCGCTACAGTAAATGGAAAGAGGAGCAGGGAAATTTCAACTCTGATTGATCAGTGTCTCCTCTGAGAGTCCATCTACACCATTTTCCTCCTAGCTCTCTTCTAAGTCTTCTAAGCTTCCTCCTCTGGATTCCAGACATAGCATCTAAGCCATTCACGTCTGAGCATGTGTTTTACTTGTCCACCATGATGTAGAAGACCACATACACATGTGCTCTGCTTTGAGAACATGTCTCTCTGGAAAATCAACTGAGGGCTGAGGGCTCTTCTTTTGCAACCAGAGCAAAGGTTCACCATGCTAGCTGGAATATAAGTCTTGGTACAGTCATTGGGGAGGAATTGGATGTCTCCCTGTTTATTTCTGCTTGAGTGTGCCTTGGTTCAAACTATGGCAGATCTCATGGGAACATCCTCTATCTTATGAAAAGTTGCCTGAAAAAAAAAAAAAACATAGATTGGAATTTCCCAAATGGGAAATGGGAGTTATTGTTCTTACCAGTCTTGTCTTATTTGACATAGGCTATTGGCATGGCTTTCAGGCTCCCTCATAGAGTATAGTCTTATAATAAAATTTTTATAACTACACATTACATCCTCTCTAACAAGCTCATTTTCTGGACATTTTCATTCCTTCTTTATTTCTTTAAAACATCAGTTCTGGAATTCCTACGTCATCTTCCCGTATTTATTACAGCAATCTTAGCGTTTCCCAGGTGGTCATATGGTGTTAAGTTTTACATCTCAGAGGAACACTCTCATGATAAAAATTTCTTTTATGGAAACTTACATTCTGTCCCTTTCTGTTCTATCCTACGCAGAGCACAATCACAATTACTCTGGTAACTCTCAATGATATATGTTGTCCATGTCTCACATTTAAGTCATGTCATATACCCTTCCCTCACCCAGGAAACCTTGAAAATCCTTAGTCTAGTAGCCACAAAGGTAAGATTCAATGCATGTTGTTTCTTTGCAAAAGAGAGCGACTTCACACTGGGAGGAGCCCCAGCCTTGCACATCTGCATGCTCAAAGGGATTGTAAGTGTCAGTGAATACAGACCCCTTTCTAGTCTAACCAGGGCTTTTTAGTTGACATAGCAGAGCGGCATCTGAAGCTCAGTTCTGCCAAGAGAGGCCCATGACTGATTTCTGCTTTCTCTAGTCATCCACTAAGGGAAATAAAAGCCTCATTACATGATAGCAATGAAGTCCTCTGGCTTTCCCAATTGACTTTATTGTCTATTAGACATCTAGTCTTACTTTTTTTCCTAGAGTGCAATGTTACTAATTCTTGCTCGTCTCCATTGTACTTATAGTTCTACTGACATGTAGCACTAATGATACAATTCAGGTTCATCAATATACCACCTTAGGATACTGCCAGTGATCATTTAAATAAGTTTCTTGATTAGTGCCAAGGGTTATTTTGTCCCACAATTCAGCAATTACAACTAATCATGAGTTGATTCAGTTCCATGGTACCAAATCACCATCTGCTTTCTTGGACCTGGGTACCCAATTTTGAAGTCTGGAACCTTTGCAAAGAAGCCTTTGAAACAGAGATAAATATGTGGGCTGTGAATCTGAAAGATATCTTGAGATCAGTCTTGCACAAAGAAACAAAAGGGAAGCATACAGCATAGGGGAACTTCAACTCTGAGCCAGTCCCAAGGATGGATTCAGCTAGCACTGGAGAGATCTGGAATAGAGGGTTAATTTGAGGGGAAAATCACCAATGTGGACATTTTCTGAAAAATTGACCTTCAGCAAGGTGGAACTACAAGAAGATTCTTAGCATTTAGAATAATATTTAGTTCTAAGGAAGGAATTTGGGAATTATCACATAACACACGCAGTACATAAATAATACACACTCTAGGGATCATTATCAGTTATTAAAATAACATGACTAAAGAATACTACATTTAAGCAAACTTTGGTTTCCTTGCTCCAAACCCTTTAAAGACTCACAGCTGGCCACATTTCAAAGAAAAAGTGGCTGTGGCAGGCTCAATTATAAACAAAAGGTAATTTGATCCCACTAAAGCTCAGGAAGAATGGAAGACTGGGGCAGAGAGAATATAAGTGACCGAGGATTGGGAGGAGTGTGGCAAATCTGTGCCTTTTGGATCTGACTTGGTCACTGTACCTAAGAATTCACTGAAGTTATGGTTACATGCACAAGATCTGACCTGCCCAAAGTTGGGCCTATAAACATTTTATCATGAGTGGCCAGCCCTGACTCTCGGCAGTTAATGGGTACTGAGGGAGAGGGTGTCATTGTCTTCAATAGTGTAGCCACTGATAAGTTGCCAACATCCCAGTAAGTATCTCCCTACTTATGCTCATGAAAGAAACTATGATTGAAATCGACACACACACACACACACACACACACACACACACACACACACACACACACACACGATGTAAAAGTGGCTTACTAGGGAGAAGGGTTTTGGTGGGAAAGGGAAAGGTATGGTAGAGAGTAACAGAAGGAAAAAGATAATCCAAAATTCATTATTTGCATGTATGAAATTGTCAAAGAATTTAAACAATAACCTTGTATGGTTGTATTATTATCACTACTAATTTACAAATTTATAAAGCCCCAAGGACTTTAATTATTCTTATTAATATCATTCACTTGATATTTGATAGTTACACCTTTGGTAAAACTATCAAATGGTGAAAGACATCATATGATTTCAAGAATGTTTTCCACTGAACCCTTGAGGGGTTTTATGTGCTAAGTACCTCAAGAGCTTCAGTAGTAAAACCCTAACATCAAGTTTCGCCTCTGAACTGTGAGTGAGAAATTCCATGCTCTTCATTACAAGTCTTAGCTTTTTTCACCAAGGAATAATTATGAAGGTTGACACTCAAGAAACGAGTCAATCACTGAATAAGAAAGGAGATTATTTTTTAAGTAGGAGTTCTTGACAGTTCTTATGAGCTGGAGAGAGGCGTCACTTCAAACTCTGAAATAAATTTCTTTTCTGAGAGTTAGACCAAAAATCAATGCATAAAGATTAGAAACGCACTGAACAAATTCATCTTGGTTAGAAAGACTTCTACCCAGGTCCAGAGATTTTTAACTATAAGGGAATGAAAATGTTCAATCATTATTAAAGAGCTACAATGTGGTATATGAAAAGGGCTTTGCCATGGAAAAAGGGAATCAACAGCCTCCATATGAACAATGGCATTTCTAGGCCAACCTACCCAAGTGTTCCCAGCCCAGAAAAACTTGATCATGCCTAGTAGGAAGAATACCTTAAAAGTGAAATTGAATGATTAAGTCATTCTGGCTGAAAATCATCAAACTCTATAAAAAGAAATAAACTCTAGGGGCTGGAGAGATGCCTCAGTGGTTAAGAGCCCTAGCTTCCTTTCCAGAGTATCCAGGTTCAATTCCTGGGGCTCGCAACTATCTATAACTCTAACTCTACAGGATCTATTGCCTTCTTCTGGCTTCCATAGATACCAGGCACACACATATGATACAGGCATACCTGCAAGCAAAACATTCATACATGAAATAAAATAAGCAAAGTGAAATTAACATAAATAAAGCAAGAAAAATAAACTCTATGAAGTGATGACACTGTTAAAGGAATTCCTTGTGCTCCTTTCCCATATAATTCGTGACAAAAGATTATCATGTCATCATGCCTTCTGGGCATGGAAAGCCAAACAGTTGGTAGAAACACCCCAACCGCTGAAATTTTTATAGTTTCAATTTTTACACTCAGCTTGTGCTTGGCTCCTACATAGCATGAGCAATTACTATCATGAGGACCATATGGTAGAAGGAGACCATCGTTTTACCCAGACTGATGGATGATTCCAGAAAGCTTCTGTTTCTGAGAGAAATGAGAGGCCAGAGTCTGTGTCACCCTCTCTCCTGAGGACTCCCTGGATTTCATTAACAACACCCAACCTTTATAAACCCCATTGGAGGGGTAGACTGAGCTCACTACTGCACTGTCTGAAGCATGGTGAGTCCACCAGCGATCTCCTCCCCTCAGAAAGCAGTCCTTTCACCACAGCTCAGAGTGGGGTTTCTTAATTTTTCACCTGAGAAATTCTTATCAGAGGTGAATAGTCAACTCACAGAAAAACTTGTCTAAAGACTAAGTGAATATATGCACACATATTTTAAAAACTGATCACTACCACAAGTCATTTAAATGAACTCTGGAATGCCTGTCCCCATAATGTGAGGTGCTCATCCAGAGTAGTAAATAGTTCTCATAGAAATGAAAAGAGAATCATTTTTTAAGATGAAGAGAAAAGGGAAAGTGAAGAGACAAAGAGCATGAAGGAAGTTGAAGAGAAGAGGGGTAGAAAATAAACAATGAGGGTAGGAACAGTAAAGTAAGGAAGGCATGAAGATAAAATTGTCTATCAGTAGGAAAATTTAGACAATACAAACAAAGCATTCTGAATGAGGCAGGAAATGCATCAAGAAGTCAACCACAGAAACATGCAAGCACCAGCCACTTCCTGGATGGGAGCACTTTAAACCATCTATTTTAGTGTCATGTGACAATAGACACTGCAAAGACTACAGCATCCTTTCTTGCTCTGCACATTCAGGCTGAGTACACCTGAGGCAGCATCCCCATCTAATGGAGGCAGAAGAAGGTACCCATTGTCTTTCAAGACCTCATTGATGACTCAAGAGCTCTTCTGAAGAACTCACCTGAACCCTACTTTCTGCTTCAAAATTCTTCACCAAAGGTAACATAATTCAGTCAATAAAAATGAAATACTACATCCTGATTTAGTGTCTTGTGTAAGATTGGGTTTCTTTGCTTATCATCTTTCAGGATGATTCTGTTAATAGCCTCTTTTTTAACTGAAAGACCTAAGACCTTGCCCTCTGAGTTCTTATGTAACTAAGCCCAACATAAGCAGTAAAACGAAACCCAAGAATTTACCCACCAAAAACTTCCAAGTAACCTCTAGCTAGGGACTTTCCACTATAATTAATCAAACATGTTCTGTCATGCTTCCACTATAATCTTCTAACAATTTTTCCCAGTTTGAAGCACTGAAATCCAGTGTCTCCTGATTCAGAAATTGTTAAACACTCAAACACACACCCTGTAAAAGTTTAATATGTCTGAGTTTGTCTTCTGAAGAGTTTCCTGAACCTCTTTGGAAATAAACACTGAAAGGAGAAGACATCATGGATGTTTACTTCAATCTTCCTTCAGTAAGGCAGTTGGCTGACATCACAGGGTTTGGCAGAGATTCCAACACAAGGGAAGGAGGGAAGAAACTAGCTTTGGGAAGTTTCAGGTATCTCTTGGTTGGAAGTTCATGGCATGGAAAGCTTTGGAGTAGACTGAACAAATAGAAGTGGTACATCACATGTGATTGCTTTGGGGAACATATTGTCTTTCGTTTGGTCTTAATTTGGAAGTAGATGCAAAAAGTTAAAAATAAAAATAAAAAAGTAAGCTACTAGTCAGTGGCAATGTTCCGACTGCTCTGGGCTAGCCACTCAGAGGCGGTGCCTGGGTTTCTGACACTGTGGATCATTTCAAGGACTTTAAGTTAGAAATCTATTCCCCCTTAATGTCTGGCCATTGGCTATTTGTATATTCACTCTCTGGGAATGATTTTTTTTTTTACTAGACTCTGGTGTTAGACCCTGCAAAGAATAAAAACTAAACATTTGAAAAAGAAAGTAAGGAAAACATGACTACAACAGCAGTGAAGCATAATTGGGTATAATGAGCAAGTAAGAGAAGGGTCCAGTGGACTCACTGCACCAAGAACAGTACAGTGGTAAGCTCCAGTGGGCCCTTTGCAAAGGTTGGGTATTGTGAAAGAAACCTAAGTCTTCTTCAGGAAAGGGTGACACAGGTTCTGGCTTGTCATTTCTGCCAGAAATGGAAGCTTTCTAGAATCCACCCATCATCAGTCTATAAAAGGTGTCCTCCTTTCATATGGCAATGGAATAATCCAAAGGCCATCCAAGATATCTTCAGATGTACTTTTCATGATAGCATAACTTAGCTGAGGCTCAGAAATAGATAGGGGGCACATACCTTCCTTGAGTACTATGCAGTAGTCCAAACAGAATTTACAGCATCAGAGCAACACTACCTGGTAACCCCATGAAAATGGAAAAAATCACAATGATGGTCAGAAAATATTACCCTACAAGGCAGAAGCCATGGTTTTTGAGGTGGTGCCATTAGGCAACAGCTAATCAAGTATCCTGTGAATTATACTTACCCCTGAAAAAAGGAGACCCCCCCAGAAACTAGTGACATTCAATGATGAGCAGAGAAAAGTAAAACTGCTTCTGGGTGACCAGTACACCCTGCTTCTACAAGCACTTGAGATAAGCAGGGCACTAGTGACCTTTGTCTTTGGGTTCTTGGCTCTTGACTTATGCTGGGACACATGCACACCACAGATAACAGGAGAATTCCAGTGTGTCCCCAGATGATCTGAAGGAAAGAGTTCTCATTGCTCAAGTACTTGGGAAAGGTCTTGTTAAAAAGATGGAAATGAACCAGCGAAGGTTAGTATAGAAATAAATTGTATGTTAATTTCAAATTAGCATTTACACCAACTCCAGACTTCAAAGGGCACAGATGTGAAAAAGAGGTAGAGGTCTGTGAAAGGAAATTATTCATCCTAATTGAAAAAGGGCAGTCTAGAGGGATTCGCATTAGGAAGGCAGACACTTGGGATAGCCATAATTTTCTCCGTTTTTAGCTGAGCTCTGGGAAGCAAAAAAGGTATTTCCTTTGGTATAAAACTGAGAAGTTGGGTAGCACTGCCTGATAGTTGGTAGTCATGAGCATCAAGAGCCTTTAGGGCAGAACTTAGAACCTCAAGAAAGTTTTAATACCTGGTGTCAAGAGATGTATGGGGGTACTGAGAGAAGTAGGGAAGACCAGAAACCTTCTTTAGACATTGTACTGCATAAAATCATGTCCTTCAGTGTTCACCTCACCCAGGACTTTGTGAATGTGCTATTGGGGAAAATGTCTTTGCAAACAAATTTGACATGAAATACTAACTTTGAATGACTCCAGTCAAATGACTGAACTCTTCATAAGAAAGGGATTTGAACATAGCCATGAAAAAGATAGCCATGTAAAAGGAAAAGGGGTGATCAGAGGGATGTAGCCATAAGCAAATCGTGTGAAGAATGCCAGAAACTTCAAGAATCCCGGAAGAGGCAGGGTAGGCTGCTTTCCTGAGCTTTATGGGACAGTATGGCCTTACCAAACACTTCCTTTCACACTTGTCATTTTTTTAGAAAGGGAAAAGATAAATGTCTATTGTTTTAAGCCATTCCATTTATAAGGAGAAGTCTTCTAGGTGCTTCTTGCCCAAAAGCACTAGAAAAAAAAAAATGGTTCTGTTAAACAATGCTTGGAGGTCATTGTCAGAGCTATCCAACTGCATGAAGAACAGCTTAGGAAATTACTGCATGTAGACATGTGCTCCCACGAACCCAACACCATGTGCTCAGGCATCTTGTGGCTGCAAAACTCCCATTGACTTAAAAAAATAACTTGGGGACACAATGACTCAACACAAATCTATCTGCTCCCTGGACAGCTCTGCAGAGGAGTGGGAGCTATCTTATTTGTTTTTGCCCATACACATCCCCATTCCTTTCTCTTTAGTAATTAAGAAAGCCAATGTGGCCAGCATGAAGAAGCAGGGAAGAAGACCGGGAGAGAGTCAACTACTCACAGGGTCCTCCGTGCTGACACTTGCTGGAAATAAACCTATAACATTCTTACCTACAAGGAACCTGACATCAGAGAAAGCCTGCAAGTTTCCTGAACATCAGGAAAATCATTCCGGTAATGTGAAGCACTTAGCAAACATTTCCTCAACGAAAAAGGAATGACTCCCTTTGCGCAATTTCTTCTCAAATTACCAGTTTATCCCCTTAGGATAGAAAGTGACTTTTCTTTTCCTACAAAATAATTAAATTAGAGCAATCCCATCTGGTTTTAATCACTAAAATCAAAATTTTAATTTATAAACTCTGCTGTTGTCTGTTCATGAAATTAGTGCCTCATGTGACCCTCTGCATCCTCCTAAGTAGATCTCTTTCCAACATGAAGGAGGGTTGGGATATGGCAAGGAAAGCTTTCATGGCATAGAGAGGTTTTTTCCAAGCCTATTGGGTTGTAGAAGGGAATTCAACACCAGAAATGTGGGGGCATCTGGGTGCTCACACAGTGATGTGTGAGCCAAGATTATTAGACAACACATGGTTATATGGAGCATGCTAAACCCCTCAGTAAGATTCTTCTTGCCCTACCTTGAAGGACAAGGGTGAGAAAAAAGGCCTCCAGGAGCCTGAGCTAAGTGATGACAAAGACCAAGTTTATGTCAAAGGATATAGCAAGAATCTGAGAAGTAGACTGTATTTACTCTCCTGCTTGCATTTGTTTGATTTCCTTTTGGTTTATTCAGTGAGTCTTTAAAATATTGTAAGAATAAGTTATAAATTTCCCATGCTATTTTTTAATAATTGATATTCTCAAATTTCTTTTAGGAAGGCTAATAACTGAGAAGTTATATCAATCAAAATTAAATAATGAGAAAGTAACTTCATGGTCACGATGTTGTTTCTTGACTGAGACAGAAAAAGGAGAAAAATGAGTCAAAAGTAAGCAAGAATCCAGAACTTCTTTGCTTGTCCCTATGCACAAGGCTGAATTTACACCCCCTCCCTCAGGACAGCTGCAACCCATGCTCTGGGTCACTCAAGGTCAAGTACAGAAGCCACATTAGAGTCAAATCTCTCTGACTCCAAAGATAAGGTCTTTGCATTACCCCAGTCCTTCCCAAGTACCACGCCTTGGATACTGGCCAGTTCAAAATTAAGTTATAAGCTGTCAGAGGCAAAATGAAAAATGTAAGGACAATGTACTGAGCTTCTGTAAAGCCAAATGAATTCAATTTGAGGCATTGTTCTTGTGGAACACTTCTAGAGTTAAAAATGTTCTTTCTATTATGGTCTGACAATAATGGTATTAATAATTGTTTTATTTTTGTTGCTTGCAGTGAGCCCCGGCTTGGTGGAGTTTGAACTTGATAAAATTGTACCATGACAGTTGTGGGTATTTTGAACATTTGTGGGTGTTAAGTTTCCACAAAGGGGAATTTTCATGAAATACAGAGAGCCACAGGGCAAGAAGAGGGTAGACATACATCTCTTCTTTATCTTTAATTTGGGAATTTTTGTTTTGTTTTGTTTGTTCTGGTGGTGACCTCTTCTGTGTGCTGTAAATATTGGAGGCCAGATTGGGACAGATGTCTTCCTCATTCACTATCTCATTGCTTTGAGACAGGATCTGTCACTGAAGCCCAAAGCTTGCCATTTATGCTATGATGTCTTACTGTTGAACTCTTGAGAGACACATGCCTCTGCTCCCCAATTCTGGGATAACCAGTATGCACAGCCATGTCTGCCCATGTGACGTATGGAGAATTCATATTCATGTCTTCATGCTTGAAGAGGATGTGCTCGAGCCCACTGAGCCATCTCTGAGGCCCCAAGATCTCTTTCTTTTTAATGACTGGATGATGTTTGTTTCCCTGCTCTGGCTTTCCTCAGTGACAGACTGGCTTGTTTTGCATGTTTTCTTGTTTGTCACAGTCTCCCATGAGGCTGTGCTCTAAATAAGTGAAAGTTGAGCTTCAGTCTGAAGAGGTTGGAGTCCTGACTCTTGTCTCAGATATATATACATTTTTAGTTCAATAATTTTTAAAAAGCAAGTGTCTGTTTTTTAAAATTGAGCAGACATGCACACATGCAAAATACTCCATTTTCTTTTTTTTCATTTTTTTATTTGAATTAGAAACAAGATTGTTTTACATGTCAATCCCAGTTCCCACTCCCTCCCTTCCTCCCCTACCCCCCCCCCACTAAAACCCTAACTATCACATACCCTTTCTGCTCCCCAGGGAGGGTGGGGCCTTCGGTCTTCAGAGTCTGTCATATCCTTTGGGATAGGGTCTAGGCCCACCCCCGTGTGTCTTGGCTCAGGGAGTATCCCTCTATGTGGAATGGGTTCCCAAAGTCCACACCTATGCTAGGGATAAGTACTGATCTACTACAGGAGACCCCATGCATTTCCCAAGTCCCCTCACTGACACCCACGTTCCTGAGGTCTGGATCAGTCCCATGCTGGTATCCCAGCTATCAGTCTGGAGACCAAAAGCTCCCTGTTGTTCAGGTCAGCTGTTTCTGTGGGTTTCACTAGCCTGGTCTGGACCCCTTTGCTCATCACTCGTCCTTCTCTGCAACTGGATACCAGTTCAGTTCAGTGATTAGCTGTGGGTGTCTGCTTCTACTTCCACCAGCTGCTGGATGAAGGCTATAGGATGGCATATAAGTCAGAAGAAGAGGTGTGAGGAGGACATGAGGGAGCAGAAAGGTTGGGTCGGGGGAAGAATAGAAGAAAACAAGATAAGAGATACCATAATAGAGGTTTAGGTTTATAGACATTTTAGGTTTAAAGAGAAATCAGGCACTAGGGAAATGTCTGGATATGTACAAAGATGACACCAGCTAACAATCTAAGCAACAGAGGAGAGGTTACCTTAAATGCCCTCTCCAGATGAGATTAATATTCCATTTTCTTTAACTTAGTTCTGTGTTGATGGACACAGGTTATTTTTGCTTCTTGACTATTGTAAAGAATGTTGCAAATGAACATGGGAGCTCAGAAACATCTTTGAGGAATTGAATTCTTTCCCTTTGGGCATGTACACAGAAGTGACATAGTCAGATCAAATAGTAATTCTAATACCAATCACATTGTTTCCATAGTGGTTGAACCAATATACATTGCTCCAAGTAGTATACAAGGATTTCCTTTCTCTGCATCCTTATTAACACTTTACTTTTGCTTTTGTTTATTGATTGGTTGTTGTTGTTAATAATAGTAGTCATCCCAAAATGTATGATTTCTCATAGTGGACTCAATTTGCCCTTTCCTGAAGATGGTAGTATTAAAGACAGTTTTGTATTTTCACCTTCCTTGGAGAAATGTATCCTCTAATCTTGTCATGGGGCAGAATGTGCTATTGAGTTGTCAGGGGGTCCTCAGGCATTTTTAATATTAGTGAATAGCAATATTTCTTGGCTGAATCTGAAACCAGGCACTAAGCATTTGCTCTGCATGTAGACTAATAAAGGCAAGCTACTCCTAATGAGTCTCTCTTTGTGGAAGGAGTAACGGAGTGTGGAATGAAAACAGATGTAAGACCAGGAGCTCTACTTCTGGCTTCAGAGGAGACACTTTTTTAAATGTTCTGGAAGTAAATAAGATTCACTTCATTTACGGAATCTGAGAACATAATGTTCTGTCACAAACAAATCCTCCTAATACCACTGTGATTTTCCTCACACTCCTGCCACAAGCAGCCAGCAGATTCCCTGAGCATCAGGATGGAAGCGTGGTATGCCGTCAGCATTCTGAATGGTGTTAGCTTTCCCTGGCTTGCCTTAATTTAACCATCAGTACATTTGCCACCCAACTGAAATTGTCCTTTCTATATCCCTTGTGAAAAGCAATTTGGAAAAACATTTTAAAAGACTCAGAATGTTCACAGCCTTTGACCCAATTATCCCACTGCTGGGAATTTATTTTAAGGAATAGTTCAGGAGATAGAAAAAAGCTCAGATTAAACTAAAGAATATTTATGATGGAAAAAAATACCCTTTACATCCAAAAGTAAGAGAATAACTAAATGAGTTACAATACAGGAATTAGAAAAACTATTACAGAGCCATTAAAATAATTACAGAGACCACAGCAAAATAATAATAAAAATTGACATGTTGTTAAGGGAGAAAGGTGGCATGTAAAATTATATCTGCTTTATTATTTCAATATGATAAACGACATCTATAGATGAACAAAAACTCAAAGAAGCACAAAAGGAATTTGATGAGTCAAAACAGAATGATTTAGAGTGGCCTAACAGAGAGGTTCTATGTTTTCTGTTTAATGAGTATTTATTTATTTTGTTGTTTATAAGATTAAAATGCCATTGGTGCTGTTTTCTTCTTCCCATTACTGCCTAAAATAGCTAGAGAACTGCAACCGTCATGGTCCAGTTGCAAAAGTGGCACATCTGAGCTCAATGAGGTGCAGGATGAGCATCAGGATGCATCAGTGCAGGATGAGCACGATGGTTGAAGGGGCAGAATCAGGCACAGTTTTCTCAATGGCTCCCAAGGCCATGCTAGAGAATTGGGCCACCAAAAGTCCTACATCCCCCATGGCTCCCAGGAAGCAGCTGACACAAGTAGAAAGTTCTTCCTTCAGCAACTAGCTCCAGGAGAAAAACTACAGGATTTGCCCTGATCAGCTGGAGCACCACGCCCTCTTTCCCCCACCATGTAACCCAAGTATATCCAACCAACATGCAAAATGATTGACAGATTTGCATGTTATAGAAGTGTTCCAAACAGAGGATGAGCTAGAGTGTGAGCAAGCCATCTACCAAATAGATTTGCCACATAACATACAGATAAACAAAAACCAACTCTTAGTACAAGTATTCCCATAATGTTGAAATAGTTACATTAAAGAATTACCTAATGTTGACTTGAACTTGGTCTCTAATTGTTCATTCTAATTTTTATTTGCTAAATATGTCAAATCTACTCCCATGGAAACCAACAGAGATTGAAGTAATTGCAATCATACAATGTATTAAAAATATCCATTCTCAAGTTTCGATTCTCAGGATAGGGTGCCCTTAAATATTTAATGAAAGTATTTTCTTTAGTTCTTTGAGAATTTTGTACAATGTTTTAATCATACTCTTCCTCCACCAACTCATCCCAGATATACTGCATTCCCTCCCCATCCAATGTATATCCTCATTTTTTGGACATCTGCCAAGTTCAATTTGTGCTGCCTATTAATTCTTGGACATGCGGTTTTCCACTGGAGTATGGTCAACTAATCAGGGGCTACCCTCGTAAAGAAGACTGACTCTCTGTCTCTAACCAGTTCACAATTGCCAATAGCTCCTTAGCTAAGAATGGGACTTTGTGCCAATTCCCCTGTCAATGCTAAAATTTGGTCTGTCTTGAGCTTGCGAAGGTCTTGCGTGTGCTGTTACAACCACCATGAGTCCTCTGTGCAACTGCCATGCTGTGTCCAGAAGACACTGTTTACATGTAGTTATCTGACTCTTACATTCTTTCTGCCCTCTCTCCAGCAATACCTTAGTATTGACATAGATTTTCCATTTAGGATTGAACATTCCTAACTCTCTTATTCTCTGTAACTTGACCAGTATCATGTCTCTGTGTTAATCTCCATCTAGTGCAAATACAAGATTCTCTGGTAATGATTGGGAAATTCACTAATGTATGGATAAAAGGATAAGCCATTAGAATTGATTTAATACAATGTTTATTTGGCAAAATAATAATGGTAGCTTTGCCACTAGGGCTTGTGATCTGTCTAGTCATAGGCTCTTGGACAAACAATGGTGACTGGTACAAGTTTTATCTTTCAGAGCATGGCTTAAATCCAATCAAAAAGTGGTAATTACTCTCAAGATCTCTGTGCCATTATTACACTTGTGAGCATGTCTTTCCAAGACAGTTATGATTGCAGAAGTCAGGGTTCATAATTTGGGAAGACTTTTGATTACTTTTTTCCTTTTGTTAGCATGTATAGTACCTTCCAGAACTATGAAAGCTAGCCAATAGGGATGAAACATCCAGGTCAGTGCCAGCTTGATTGATCCATGTTTTATAACTCAAGTATGTGCTTTATTCAGCAATGGAGTCTTACCATCAAGTTACAGAGGGTAACCAAGAGTATTTGGGAACAGCTTGTAATGTTTAGGGAGTTGATAGGACCTAATTGGCCAACATCTCTAAATGAAGTGATTCATTACTGAAACTATGCTTTTATTTGCTAGTTTGTGGTATCTAGTGTCACTTTATAGGGTAACTATTTTAAAATCTTTTTGTATATACATATGTGCATATTTTAAGGAGCATCTACAGTTGTAGTTAGGTTTCCATATGCATTTTTGCAAATGTCTTCACTGTTAGTAATCCTTCTTCATATTCTGCCCTCAACCCTGTCCTTCATTCAATACCCCTGTTTAACCCTTCCTGCTCCATTATTTCCCTTTAATCCTTTGTAGCATTGTGCTCTATATCCTCTTCCTTGAAAGCAGTTGCCCATGGGCCCTTAGTAAGTTCCTAATATGTATGTTATTTCAAATGAAACACACATTTCTGAAGATTCAATGCTAACATCTACAAATGAGAGAAAACATGAGAATTGATTGCCATTGCCCTTATTTACCTGTATATTTCATATTTTCATTTTCCTAATGGATGAATAATATTCCATTGTGTCAAAATACCATATTTTGTTATCCATTTATCAGTTTATGGACATCTAGGCTGTTCCCATTTTCTGGCTAATGTCAGTAGAGCAGCAGTGAACATAATGAGCAGGTGTCTTTAAAGTAGGATATAGAATGCTTATATATGCCAAGAGCGTTATAGTTAGATAGAATCTTTTCCTAGATCTTATAAGATAACCCCCAAATGGGGACAGACTCTAATAAACCATCAGAGGGTTGGAAGATTCTTTAGAGATAATTTTTTCTTTTCCTTTTCATTTAATAAAAAAGTTGAGTTCGAATAGACTCAGGATTAGATACCCAGACAACCTCTTAGTTGCCTCCAAAAAGATTCAAAGTTCTTAATTTGTGACTTACGTTTAAACTTGAGTTGCTACAACAGAAATGTGGTCATTGAATGGCCATTGAAAGGACGTTCTGTCATTCAAGAATTACATTGGAAAAACCCCTGGATCAGGGGTGGCCTAGATTGTAGCTGTGGATGTGATTAATCCACTCCATTTTTCAGGCATGTGATAATGCTTCTGACTCACAGTTCCCTTGTCCCTAAAATGAGGTCATTAGTACTTTTCCTATTTCCTTTACAACTTTGCCATAAAGATCAAGTAAGTTCACATCTACAGAACTCCCTGAATTGTGAGGTGTTGTATAAGAAACATGGCACAGCCTCATACTTTGAGAACTCTAAAGCTTAAAATATTCAATATTCCAACCATCATTTCTCCCTGAGGGCCTTGAATTCTTGTTTATTTAATTGATGGGAAGAAGATATTTCTGTAGCAACAGGAAACTAATAATAGAAATATTTTAAGCAAGAAAAAGATGTGTATCGTGCCCAAGAAAATAAACTGCAAAGGTATGTGCTGCAAGTGATTCAGCAGACCCTGGTCTTTCTTGCTTTGTTTTCCTTTCATCCTTCGCATTGTCTGTAGGTTGTTAGAGATAGCTGATCTAACTCAGGAGGGGAAAGTTTTGAAGAAGATGCACAACTTCCTTTGACTTGTACACGCTTCCTGGAATGTTAGAACCATTTCCAGCTACATTCTGTTGCCATGTCATCAAAGAGTCACACTTCATTACAGAAAATAGGGAAATGGGATGTCATCTTGGGTAGCTATGTCATTATCTGAAAACCAAAAGGTACATTAGTAAGTCAATATTTTCTTTTCTGTAGTAGATAAACTCAGATATACTTCCATTTGAACTGGAAAATAATTAAATCAAAATAATATTTTACTTAAATGAAGATACAGCCAGAAATGCTAAATTGTACTTACCTTAATTGTATAATTAAATCATTGCCTAGATAGGTAATAAACACTATGTAACAATAGCACAGTGTCAGCCATATATCTACTTACTTACACATAATAAAGAATAAAAAGCTAGAGTAAGAGGAAAGACACACAAGTTTTGTCTCTGTTGAAACACAAATTCTAACAGTGAAATTATTTTCAGCCTTGAAGATGTAAATGAACAGCCTTCCAAATTGTCCTCTGACTCACAGAGCAGGTAAACTATATCAAACCATGAGATGCAAGATTTGCAAAGCACAAACCCTACAGGTCCTTCAGACCAACCCCTTAAAGGAGAAAACCACAGATGAACTGGGGGAAGCAACTTTTCTGTGCCAGTTTGGAAGACTCTCTGGGTCACAAATTCTGAGCAATCCCCCTGAAGAGTTGCCAGGGAGTGACAGTGATTCCAGCCCACCACGTCTTGCCCATGCTCATTCGTTCTTGGAAATCCTAGAATTCCTTTCATCCCAACACTAATAAACTGTGGTACAGGTGTGATTCCAAGGTACTGTATTCAATAGATCTATGGAATCCATTGCCTTAATAAAAGGCAACTGGTGAGACTGTAGAGAAAGTACTTGTCATTGCAAGCATAAAAACCTAAATTTTATTCCCCAGAATGCACATGAAAAGGGCAGGTGTGGTAGTGTGGGCCTGGAATTCCAGTCCTGAGGAGTCTGAGTAGGAGGCTCTATGGAGATCACTGACCAACCAGCCTAGTGCAATTGATAAGCTCCAAATTCAGTGACTTTGTCTTAAAAAATAAAATAGGGAGTGGCAAAGACCCACTTAACACTAACCTCTGGCCTCCACACACATGCATTTATGCACAGATATGCATGTGAAACTGCACACAAAAACATAAAAATAAGAGACAATTTGCATAATTTCTGAACGTTGTTTTCTAAAATTTCATGCTAATGATTAGTATTTGTTTTGGGACCTGTCTTCATGCTGTTCATTGAACAACTAAAATCTTCTCAAAAACAAGGTAGACTACAAATACAGCAGATACCCAGAGCTTGACATAATGATAATATACCTTTAGCCTTAGCACTTGGGAGGCAGAGGCAAGTGGACTTGAATACGTACAAGGCAAGCCTGGTCCCAATCCAGCCAGAGCTACACAGTGAGACCCTGCCTTAAAACAAAATAAAAATCAAACCCAAATCTGTCTTGGGGCTGGAGAGATGGCTTAATCATTAAGAATGGTTTAGGCCTTGCAGAGTACCAGACTTAAGACTACCAAGCAACTCCTTTGAGCATCTCATAACTGCTTGTCATTCCAGCTACAGGAGATATGATGCTGTTGTCATCTGCCTCTGTGGTTATCTACACATACTTGCTCACACACACACACACACACACACACACACACACACACACACACACACACACACACACGTGCACACACTTATGGTGTCAGTGAGCGGGATGACCCCATGCCCCAAGGTTCCCAGAGAAAGAGATAAACCCACCCGAGAAAGGCTTCGGAGCAGCTTCCATAGGCTCGTGCGGTTCCGGCACTCTTGGGCCTTGGAGTCGGAACTCCCGAGATGATAAAGACAGATCCAGATAAAGAAAAACCTCTAAAGGTTTACACTACATTTAAAGATATATGTGGGCTTGTGAGAGAAAAAATAACAGGATGATGGCCAACGCCGGTAGGATTTGCTGAAGGAAGCAGAGGCAGGCAGATTTCCACAGAGAAACCCTGTCTCAGAAAAAAAGAAACAAAAGGAAGTAAAAGTAGAATAGTAAAAAAGCCACCTAGAGATGAAAAATACACAGAGAATCTGGATACTTTATGCCATATTGTTGTCTTTAAATTGTTTGATTGCGGAGGAAAGACTTACTTACAATTGCTAAAATACATTTGATTATAAATACTGCTAAATTAAACCAACTTATACATTTTAAAAATACTCTAACTTCAAAATTTAAGTTTAAGGACAGGCTACTTAGAAATAAAGGTTTTACTTATATTTCCACAGAAAATGAAAAGCTGTGGATTCCTTCCAGACTAATATGGTTTGATCAAGCAAGACCCCCTGAAGCTGAGATGATACAGCCTTACAGACTACAAAAACAAGGACTTGGTCAGGTTTCCATGTTTTATCATGATCCCCATGGTATATGAACATCGTCCTCAGTCAGCAGGAAGCAGTTTAGAAAGAACGACACCCATATTTCCAAATATTGTTTATAAATGTTTGTTTTCATTTAAATGGGGTTGGTTATAAATGATAATGAGCATAGTCAATCTCTTTTTAAAGAAAGAGAAGGGGAATAGGATATAGGAATGAGTACTTTGCATTGGTATAGATTTTCATTTATTGATACAACTTTAAGGTCAATTTTGTGATATGTATATGTCTCCTCTTGTTTAGATATTGTGTTTATACAGATCTTTTACCTATAATAGTCAGAACTTATAATTAGGTTAGTTAGGTTTTCTAGATTTACAGGATGTATTTCAGATGGTTAGGTATTCTTCAAACCTTTCAAAGACCTACAGAAATATGGCATTTAAATGGTTTAAGGTTTATCTTGGCAGTAAGACACAACTGTTCCTGGCACACCAATTACGTCAGAAAGGAGAATGGGCATCGAAGAAACTCATTATGGAGTTTGCTTTCAACATGGCAAGATTAGCCATTTGGGCAAGAAACTGCTCTTTCCTGGACTGTTTGCTGCTGTATAAACTAGACTTACAGGACCCATAAGAAAGTGAGTACTGAACTTACAAAACAAGACAGTACTAAAGGGTTCCTGTTGAAATGGAGAAGTGTGCCAGACACACTGTGGCCTATAGGCTGAAGATGGATGCCCCAACATTACAGAGGAACTTTGGGTGACTGTCCAGGTAGCGAAATGTCTCCGTCAATTCTAGAGTTTATATATTATCCTTCTGTGGTCTTTGATGGAGTTGAAGACAGATAGTTATGGTTATAGTTTTCTTCAGTTATTATAAAAGATAAGTTATCCTTTTATTTAGAAAAAGACAGAAAAGAGGAGATGATGGGAAATGTACTGTGTATGTTTATCTTATTGATTGTTAAGTAAAATACCGTTTGGCCAATGAGACGGCAAGTTAGGCAGAACTAGGAGTCAAAGAGGATTCTGGGAAATGTAGGAGAGAAGTGATGTTCCAGACAGGAAGTGACATAGCAAGGAGACTCATATCTAAGCAAGGAAACAGGAAGTGGCCTTCTTCCCCCTCCGCTCCTGCTCCAGTGGCACAATGTGATCCACCGGCAAGGAGGGACGTCAATAAGGCATCTGATAAGTCTTATAAAATATATAGGTTTATGATAGTTAATACTGAGCTAACAGATGAGAATCCTGGTCATTGGCCAAGCAGCTTTGTACCTAATACAAGTTTCTGTGTATTCATTTGGGCCCTAACTCAGGCTGGCGGCTGGCATAAAGCTCCCACGTGGTGGTAGGGCTTGGCGGCTTTTGGCAGAAAGATTTATCGTAACACACTTACACATAAATAAAAGTAGAATAAACCGTTCGAAGTGTTATTAAATAATATAAAAAGATAATCAGTATGAGAACTAGGGTGTTTTCTCTTTCTAGTATGGTGTGTGCTGTATATTATGTAAAACATCTCTGGGGTGTAGCTCCCAGCACTATATTTGTCTAAATTATCTCTTTTGAAAGGTAAGAAATGAGCCCTAATACAAAAGTCTGTGCCAGAGGAGAAAACTGTAATAATCAAGTGAAGCCCTGAGTGAATGTATATTGTTAGACCCATGGGAAATGAGCTGTGTGTGGACATTGATCGCATGTGCAGAAAATGTCCACTGTAGCTTTTTCCCACCTCAGTTTATAACTTGAAGGCTGCTCCCTTGCAGAGATTGTATCTACCAAGTTTAGTTCAGCCTTCTTCCTCGTTCAGCTGTCTATAGTAACACTGCCTCCTTGTTATCTGTATTCAAAAGTCCTGCCTATGTGTTCAACTGTATATAATAAATACACTGGGATTCTGGGTGCTGTGCTGTGTTCTATCAGAAAGCCTAGGCCACCCCTGCATCCCAGCTTGTATGTATGTATGTATGTATGTATGTATGTGTGTGTGTGTATATGTCAATTCTTCAGTGTTGGCCATTTGTTCCCTCACTGATGCAGTTAGGTCAGTCCTTAGACCCATGCAAGTAAAGGAAGGGACAGAAGCTCATGAGAGCCAGCAGGTATCAGTATTCCCAGGGAACAGTTTGTGCCCACTAACATAGTCAATAAATATTAGTTTGTATAAATAAATTTTATGGTGCTTAATTTGCTGCCATGCTAGTGCATTTAATCTTTTCTATAAGCAATAGACATCAAACAGGGTTAGATTTGGAGTATATTAGTATGCATTATAATTTTTGTATTTTAATATATGACTTGAGGCACCCATCTGAGTTTTAATTATCACTTTTGTAAAGAAGAGACATTATATTACACTCATATTTGGATATTCAACCATATGGTTCTCTTTTACATAATTAGAAAACACTGCAAAATCCCCCTTTACATCTGTGCATTTTAATATAGATACCCATATGCATATATGATGAACTGATGACATTCATACATCTCTAAATGAATATATACACATAATCACATTTATTTGCTTTATGAGAAATTTAAACAAATTTTCCCAGGTGGTTTTGACTATCCAGTGTGAACTGAATATGCTAATTCTAGAAATGAATTGTCAAGTAATTTCTCATTTGGTTGCAATACCAACAACAGAGATGGATTTTTATGAGCATTAAAAGAAAAGAAATGCAAAAAGAGCCAGCCCACAGGAGCCCACAGATTATTTTGACCAATTATGAAATTTTAGTTCCTCAGTCTAAAGCAAGCATACTCTGGTGATATAAACAATAAAGTGCTCTGGTGTATAGCAAAGACAATAGCTGCAACAATGCATTACCCAGGTTCAGTGAGACCTAGCAGAGGTTGGCAGTCTCATTTCCTTAAGAAATAAGATAACATAAATGAGTGGGTGAGAGGCAACGCAGAGAGTGCATTTAGATAAAATTGTTCAAGTGGCTCTTGGCTACTGCCTGTCTGCATAAGGAAATTCCAGGTGTGGCCAATGAACTTGCTTTGCAGGGATGGCCAGAAACAAGAGATCTGACATGCAATACTATAGATATTGAAACAAACAAACTCAATGAAAAAATATTTGAGAAGAGAAATGGGGCTGGAGAGATTACTGGGTGGTTGCTGCTCTTGAAGAAGTAGTGAGTTCTATTCCCAGCATGCAAGTCAAGCATCTCACAAGCACAGTAACTCCAGATGCAGGGGACCTAATGCCCTCTTCTGCCCTCCATATAGGTACCTGCATATCTGTGGTCATACATACAGACATGCACACACAAATAAACAAAAATAAAACCAGTCTACTTTTAAAGAAGAGTTGGACCTCACCATCCATGGCTGTTCTTTCCCCCTCACTCTTCTGAGATTATGTATTTTCTGTGTGGTGTCAGCATCCATGAATGTTAAAATCAAAGACCATCCTGTTGCATGTTTTCTGTCTCTGTGTTGAAGAGTCATTTATTTAAACAGAAAACAAAATTGGTGACACAAAAACCAATTGCCGAGTCATATCCTGGAAAGGTGTCCTAAACTCAAATTCATTTAAGCCCGGTAATGCATATGCCTGACCTCCTCCCAGGTCCCAGCGTGCATAGTTTGAAGAATTGGAATCAACAGACGGGGCCATCCAGCTGTGCACCTTTAAAACCCTCTGATATTGATTTCTGTGATTTTCAGATGTGCCACCATAAGCAATAGGTTGAGCACAACGAATTCAAAAATTCTAAATTGAAGTTCCATAATAGCTACCCTGCTCTCTTATTTCCTGTCTTTTTGATAAGCTGCTTCCCTCCAACCTATGCATATAGAACAGAAACAATTTGGTTTGCCCTTGAAGAATCACTCCCCCATCGAGGGAAAAAGAACACTGACATTCTTCACATTTTCCCCAGCGTGGATTCATGTCATGGCAGTTTTCTCAGCTCAGCTTTGAAAGCGTGGCGAGTGGTGAAAGCTCACATTAATAAGCATAGCCGTTTAATTTCCAGAATTAATGAATGGAGCTCAAGACACTGAGTACATCCTACCAGAATATCTGGTTCCTTGGAAATCCTTCTGTGACTTGGAGAGAAGATGACCAAATGGTGCTAAACAAATGGTGTTTTCACATTAGGACAGAAAAAGAGAAAAAAAAATACTGTAGCATACAAACACAACATTGCTTCAGTTTGTTAAGGACAAAATGAATTTCATCCCAATTAGCAAATACACTTTGCTATGATGCATTGATTGGATTGCTAATAATTAAAAACTCAGTGTGTCTTTGGTCATGACAACAGGGCAATGAGATGAGGCTGTGAAAATATTTGAATTCTGTTTGCTATAGTTTTAAATGGAAAGAAAAAACTCCATGTGATTCTAACGAGTATGGTTACTAGTCTGTGTGTTTACACCAGGTACAACTGGAAAAGTTAAGATGTAATTCCACATTTGAGCCACTACAAAAATAACCCCCAGAGTAGTATGTCAGGTCAGATTTCCCTCCCAAGTTTCTATCTCCATGATATTTTGGGGGAATGCTCAGCTTTTAAAACACAGGAATTAAAACCTATGCCATATGTATGTGTTCCCTGCTGGCTACACCCCTTCTGGGTAACTACCTTACATCATCAGTTTCAGTGTTTGTTTTGGCTTGAACAACCTATTCATTTTAGCATCGTATGCAGATGCTTCAGCCTCCCATTTCCTCCTCTCTTCTGCTCAGTCTACACTGTGGCATGGCTCCATGCATTTGATTTATCACCAACATCCTCTTGCAAAGCCCAAATCAGCTTAAGGTCCAAATCAGTTCCAATAGTCTTTATGTTTAAGCCAATTGTGATGTCCCTTGGTGTTTATTGAGGACCTTTGTCATTCTAAGGTTTGTAAATGATGACTTCCAGCCTTGAAGCAATGTCTGCTATTATACTACTGGCTGGGAGCTGTGATCTTTCTCATCTCACCCCTATCTATGCATCAGAAAAGATCTCTGGGGCCCATAAATGCTGCCCACAATGCTATGTGCTCCACCCTTACCCAGGAAGTTAAAAGATCAGCTCTTTGGTCTATCAGGGCTTGCTTTCTTTCTTATTTTTTAATTAATTGGATCTTAAATTGGATTACAGTAAGATCATTCCTGACTGAAAAATGCAGACTGAATTCTCTGTCACAAATACAACTTAAATTTACTTTGTTTTATGATGATCCAGAGTTCAAACTATCACCAAAAAGGAAAAGTTACAAAGAGATCAGCAAATGATAAATGTATATATTTTACCAAAGTTAGTGGCTATTACATTCAATTATTTTAAGTTATGCACACTGCCATATCCATTTAAACCCCAGAACAGATAAGCTTGGGAGTGACTCTAGTTGGCAAGTATGATCAGACATACAGTCTTCTATTCTTATGTTAGTAGATAATAAATAATAGACAAAGATTTAATTCTGAGTATTAAAATTAAAGGTATAAATATCATTAATCATAAAGATATAATAACCATTATTCATATTATGCTATTAATTATTATATTGATATTATACTATTAATGACTATTAATTCATGTGACATTTCATTTACAGAATATAGCATATATCCCTGTGTTCATGTTCCTTGTCTCTGGGCTCCTGGAATGCAGAAAAAAAAGACATGATGACTTTGGTTTTCTTTTTCTTTTGGCTGGGCATTTGTGATGCATTTTGGTTAAGCTGACTTACCATAGTCATTCATTCACTGCATGATATCCCATCAATATTTGCTGAGCACTTATTTCATGCCAGGAACTGTGTGTGCTGCATGCTAGGGAATAAGTAAAAATAAAGGAACAAAACAGACAGAGCCGTGCTTCTGAACATTCTGAATTTTTTTTAGCCACCATGAAATAGATTGTGGGATCTCAACACCTTGACATTCATTTCTTTTCCGCATCAGATGCAACTACCTAATATATTTACTCATTGCATTAAATGTAACTGTATTTCCTCATGGTTTAGTAGGTTGGCCAAAACAATTCTCAGGTATCATTAGTTCACTAGGAAAATTGTGATAATGTTGAGAAAGTATGTTCTAATCTTAGTTAGAAATTTTATTCATCTCTATAAAATCATAAACAAAATTACAAAGCATTTAAAGAAAATAGCCTGGGCTTAACATTTCTGTATTTTTGAATGCACAGGTGCCTTTTAAAAATATCTTCCACATGACACTAGGTAGTGGGAGGCATTTTGAATGAATGTAAACTCCATGACAACCAAACCTTGCCATTGTTTTCACTTCTGATTTTCTGACATATAAAGCAAGTTCTGCAATATAGTAAGCATTTAAAAGTGCTGCTTCCGGGTAAGATGGCAGGCATATCAGAAGACCCTTCTGGTGAGCCAGCAAAGGAGAGTTTCAGAATAAGGAACAATAGACTCTATCCCAAAGAAATAAACACAAAAACTTCTTTGAAAATCCATGAAGGACGTGAAAGGACTGAAGAAGAGTATAAAGAAAGATGCAACCCACAAAGGGGCAAGCTTCACTAAATGTTACCTCAGCAGCAGTGCACAGTCTAGGCACACATTACCTCAGCAGCTGTTCACAGTCTAGGCACTCATTACCTCAGCAGCTGTTCACAGCCTAGTACACACTTCCTCAGTGCAGTGTCCACTCAGAAACTGTTTCCTGAAAGTGAGCCAAGTGAAAACCACAAGTCAAATCCAGTCACAGGTTTTATGTCAGTTGCTTCCTCTCCCAGATGGGTCAGGGGGCTGAAAGCAATCCTGTTTTGCCACACCATCTGACTCAGAAAGCACAGCTGTGTGCTATCTTGAGAGAGAACCTGTTATTTGAAGGCATACTACAGTCAAGATGTCAAAAATACAAAACAAAGAAACAATATTGAAAACTGTAGGGGGCGAAATACCAATTACCTCCTAAGGCAAAAAAGAAAATAGCAGAGCTCTTGTTTGAAACCACTGAGACTGGAAAGGAAGGAAGATTTTATTTACAATGGTAACTAGCCAAGATTACTTTAGCCAACAGTTCTATCTTTTTTAGACTAGAGGAGAATTAAATACATCTCAAGAAAGGTGCAAATTAAGGAAGTTCTTTATAATCAAGCCACCACTGCAAAAGATACTTAAAGGAATACTATATACCAAAGAGAAAGTTTCTGGCACAAGAGAACACAAAAGAATAAATTTAATGAGGGGAATGGACAAAAAATGGAAAGTTGGGAAGGAATCCATCACATCCAACACTGTGAACCAAAAAAGCCCTGATACTAATAGAGTATAAAACTAAGAACCAACAATAATGCAACCAAGTAGAAAAACAACCAATCAAATGACAAGAGTCAGCAAATGTCTCTCAATATCATCTTACCTGCAAATGGCCTCAACTTTCCAATAAAGGAGCATAGTCTGCCTAACTGGACTAAAAACCTATATACAGGGAAAATATCCAAAAGTTCCTAGGAATAAATACAAACTAAAACACAATTTACCAGCACCTCTCTGACATAGCTAAGACAGTTCCAAGATGAAAGTTCATAGCTATGAGTACTTACATCTAAAAAAAATCAGGATGATCTCAAATAAGCCAACAATATGCCTCCAAGTTACCACAAACTAGAATGCTCTAAATCCAAGTACAGCAAATAATAAGATATAACAGGTCAGGGAAAAAAGTAATAAACTAGAAATACTCAAAGAAAATGTCATAGAGCTAATGTCTTAAAGGTTTTTTAATTTGAAAAAATAAGCAAAATTTATAAACCTCTAAGCAAAGCAATGAAAGGGGGGTAAAGCCAAATTAATAAAATTAGGCACAAAATTTGAAGTTATGTACATGAATGTGTGTGGCCTATTTATATACCTCTGAGTACACAGTGTGGGTCATGAAATCAGAAGGGGGATAATGGCATGTAAGGAAGAAATGTTAAGGGAGATGGGATATAAAGGAAGACAAGACACGTGTAATAATAAAGCATAAGTGCAGACTTGCTGAGGGAAGGGAGTGAATCAGATGTGGGGTGGGGGAGGGGTGGTAAGGAGGAAGACAGTGGGAAAAGGAACAAATGACAAAGTATAAAGATGTAGGAAGATGCTATGACAAAATTCATGCTTTGTTTGCTAACTTTTAATACCTGGGACCTGTAAATCAACTTTCTCAATGCCCAAAGTGCTGGTGTTTGCTTCTAAGTGTCAATCTATATAAAACTAGTTGAAACGTTATATAAAGCAAATATAGAAGGCATGAAAGGATAGTTGTTTTAAATGGAATGGAAGCTCAATGTTTCTCACAGAATAGTCGAAATAAAAGCATAATTAATAGTAAAATAATTCAATTACTTGAAGAAATGGATGAGGCTTTATTTATATTTAAAAAACCGATTTTCAAGTATTTCATTGGAAAATGAAAAACCGACACAAAATTCCTCAGTAAAGAAAACATCATGAAAAATTTAGTGTGCCAGCAATGAGTGACAATTTGCATGAATATTTCTTAATAAGAAATGTAACTCGTGTACATCAACCCTGTCACATCCAAAAAATAGTTTGGCTGCAATCATTCATTTCCTCTGCTGCTTCATTTCCCTCTTCTTCAATGATCTTCGGGTTGTCCTGGGCTATGAGATGGATGTCCCACTTATGATGAGCATTCCACAGTCCCTTATTGTCTGCATTTTGACCAGTTGTGGGTCTCTGAACTACTTGCCACCTACTGCAAAAATAAACATCTCTGATGAATATTGAAAGATACCTTATCTATAGCTAAATAATGGTAGGCTCTGCTCTGCTCTCGGGCCTGTGACCTATCCAGCCACAGGTTCTTGGCTTAGCTAACAGTAATAGGTGTGCAAACCATATCAGAAAGTGATGCTACTCCTATAACTATTGTGACTGTCATGCAACTATTGCACCAGTGGACAGATCTTGTCAGGCCAGTCACTGTTTCAACTCACTGGGTTCACAGCTAGGTCAGACTGTTCAGTACTTTTCCCCCACAGTAGTATGCATGGTAGCATAGTACCTTCTAGCTTTATGAAAGCTAGACAGGATGGATAAAGCTTTCAGGTCAGTACCAGCTCAATTTATCCATAGCCTATGACTCAAGTATATGCTGTCTTCACCATTAAGGTCTTACTATCATATTCTGAAGGATCACCAAGGGCAATGGCAATTGCCTGTAATGTTTGATGAGTCTATGAGAACCTACTCACCAACAGTACAAAAAGAGGTAATCCCTACCTGGCACCCATGATATCTGGGAGAGTCACTGTTCACATTTAAACTCTTGTTATATATGTACATATTTAAGGAAGCTTCCACTATAGCAGATTTCCATATGGCTTTTCCAAACATCATTGGTGTTAGTTCACCCTCTCATACTCTCTTTTCTACTCTGCCTTCCTATTACCTATCTCACTTAACCCTTTCCATACCAGTATTTCCTCCCCACCTCCTTCATACCATCTGCATTCTGGTCTCCTGCCCTGGAACCTCCCTGTGGTCCCTTCATGGTTTCTTGACTTCATGTACAAGACCCAAAATCCCATAATGGAAGGGTGATAACTTCATGAGGTCCTACCTTTAGCTGAAGAGCTATTGGAAAATTATGGATGCTGGATGAGAGAGAATCCATTTTCCTCCAGGATCCTGTCCCCAAGAGGCTACCTATTCCAAAGACTGTGGGCCTAGTTAGTGTTGCTGATTTACATATCAGCAACACTAACTAGACTCAGTGAGTATTTAAGAAAGATCATGTGAAGTTGGGAGAGGAAAAATGGTGGTGGGTGGTTAAAGAAATAATTGGAGGGGAGGAGATAAAGGTAAATTAAAAAAGCATTCTATTCATGTATGAAATTCTCAACAATAAAAAGTGAAGAATAAATGTATTGAGGTTTTTTCCATAGTCTATCTGTTAGTATTCAGGCATCTGTACTGGTCTGTCGTTGGGGTTCTGACAGGATACGCCCTCATCTGCAGCCACTAAGAGCACCACCTGTGCAGCATATTCACTATGTTCCCTTGTAAAAGGGCCCTGCCCACCTCTCTTACTTTCTCTCCCTCTTTGTCTGTTGCCCCGTCTCTCTCTCTCTCTCTCTCTCTCTCTCTCTCCCTTTGTGTCTCCCCATCTTTCCTATTCCTAATACTCCCCCTCTTTCCTTTCTCCTCTCTCCTGCTCATCCTGGCTCAAGAGGCTAGTATCCTCCCTCCCCTTTCCCCTTTCCCCTTTCCCCTTTCCCCTTTCCCCTTTCCCCTTTCCCCTTTCCCCTTTCCCCTTTCCCCTTTTTATGATCCCTTTCCCTAATTAAAAAACAAATCTGCTTGAACCCTGTCACATGGTGTCTTTCTCTCACATACCACTTTTCTTAAATTACAACACTATCTACATAAATATGCATATACATATGTATAATTTTTCCATAGGTCATACTGTCCTAAGGATATGGTTCTTATTTTATCCCAAGTTATGTGGCTTCTCATCTAAAGATCCCAAGTTTTGTCTCCCATCCCAAGAGGCAATTGAAGCATGGTCCTTGAGGGAGCTTAGCTCCTGACTTCTGGCTTCCTCTTGGTTGGAAGTTTCTCTTTGTCTTTAAAACACAGCTATGCAAGCAAAGATCCTTGTTAAACTGTGTCCAGTAACATTTTTGAAGGGCAATAGGATCCTGCAATGGTCGTATTGCTGAATATAAAAGTCTCACAAGTGTTTCTTAGCTCTCCTTGGTTGTTTTACTCTCAGTCGTGACATGTGCCAGTAGAAAGTCACCATTTCCATCTGAATTAAAAGTGGAGGAAAGGTGAGCAACAAACTTTTCTCTTCCCCAGGTCCTAGGACATCTATACTCCATCCAGGGAGTATTTTATCTTCTTTCTTTGTTACAGAGTTGCTACCTGTGTTGTGTTACTGAAGTGTAGCTCTATATATAGACCTATACTACTGATCTGATTGTGTGAATGTTTCAGAATCCCATCACTCTCTGCACATTGCCATCTGCTGTCTGGTGTCCCCTTGATGTGTATTCCTCCTTGAGTCAAGGACTTTTACTTATCAGTAAAAAAGATGGTGTCTCCTATAACCTGGGTCGTGTAGACACACTCATTACCAGACCAGACAGATGGTACCTAAGGATGGAGAGGGTGGCCTTGCTCGTCTTTCAGAAGCAGACAATACACTTCTTCTTTCAATGCACCTACTTTTCCCAATCCAATTTCAGTTTAAAAAAAAAAAAACATGTTTCTCGTTGTTTCAATGGAAGCTGTGTGCTTTAAAGATAGGGGTAGAAGTGAAAATATTTTAAAAAGTCCTCTTAAAGCATCTTACTGCAAAGAAGTCTCCTGCAGCATTCAAAAGTTGTTCAATGATCCTGACAAGCTAAAGTCAGTGGCATAATTATTTTTCACAGAGAGAAAAGGTGACTTGTAAAGAATATGACAAACGCTTAGAGAATGCTGAATATTTATCTTATTTTTAAGCCTACTCTTTTCAACTCCCACTCCCATCATATTTATGGACAACAGAAAGAGTGATAGGAGAATTTAAAAAGGCCACATGATGTGTGGGCTGATTAGAAGTGAAAACCATGTCCACTGACAATTGACATCATTTATTTAATTGGACTCTGAATGACAAGAAAGGAGAGATGATTATCCAAGCCATGGCTCTTTTGTTCCAGCCTCACTGTTTAAGTCACTTCAAGTGGACAGGGAACTATTTTAATTTTTCTGGGACATCAACCTGAAGAGGATTTTCAGTATTAATCCAGGTAATCAGGATCAAAAATGCTATTTGCCTCACTAACAGGAAGAAAAGCTTATGGGCCACTGACATGGAAGTGCAGGGATTGCAGAAGGGGTGAACCGCACAGCATGTCAATGAGGTCCAATGCGAAAGATCGTCTGCACTACTTGGCCCCTCCATTTCCACAGATGAGGTTACAGTTCAATTGAGAAGCTCCCAAGTCCTCCCCTTCAGCTGCAGAACCTATGTAATCAATTAATTTCTAGCATACTACTTCTAGAATTCTGACCCAGGACCACCTAAGTTCTCACATAAAAAAAAACTGGATAATGGAGAGAGCATTCTTTCATTTTCTTTGAGAGAATTAAAGTTTATTGAGTTACAAATAAGTAGAAAATAACGTGTTAAGTACCTTATTTTATTAAATTCTTAAAATAATGCTATTACAAGAATGAAATACTTTGCTGGGCATTGGTGGTACACGCCTTTAATCCCAGCACTCAGGAGGCAGAGGCAGGTGGATCTCTGTGAGTTTGAGGCCAGCCTGGTCTACAGAGCAAGTTCCAGGATAGGCTCCAAAACAATAAAGAGAAATCCTGTCTCAAAAAAGTAAAAATTTTAAAAAATGAAGAATTTTAACTTTTAATGACGCAGTGAAAAACATGATATTTTTTTGTTTCTGATAGCTTTTTGTTTTTTGTTGTTTGTTTGTTTGTTTGTTTGTTTGTTTGGTTGGTTGGTTGGTTGGTTGGTTTTTTTGAGACAGGGTTTCTCTGTGTAGCTTTGGAGCCTATCCTGGCACTTGCTCTGGAGACCAGGTTGGCCTCAAACTCACAGAAATCTGCCTGCCTCTGCCTCTGCCTCCCGAGTGCTGGGATTAAAGGCGTGTGCCACCAATGCCTGGCAGCTTTTTGTTTTTTAAAGATAAAAATGAAACAGAGTCAACCGCATGTGAGAATAGTATTTATTAAAGCTTACCTGCTATTGGCTGTCATGAACAAAAATGGTGTCCTATAACATAGTGCCAAAAGTGCTCAAGGCAGGCTACTTACATTAGGAGGGAACTATCAAGGAAGGAATAGAACCAAATGTAGGGAGTTAGGTGGTACCATGGAGAGCAATAGGGGAAGGAAACTAATGAAAATAAAATATAATGGCATATAAGAAAGAGAAGGGGAAAGGGACAAGATCTCCTGAGCAAATTGAGACCAAGGGAGGAGGGGGGAGGGAACTAGGAAAATGAGAAGGGGAGAAGATGAGGGGTGAGGAGGACATGAGGGAGCAGAAAGGTTGAGTGAGGGGAAGAATAGAAGAAAACAAGAAAGGAAATACCATAATAGAGGGAGACATTTTAAGTTTACAGAGAAATCAGGCACTAGGGAAATGTCTGGAGATCTACAAAGGTGACACCAACTAAAAATCTAAGCAACAGAGGAGAGGCTACCTTAAATGCCCTCCCCTGATAATGAGATTGATTACTGTCTTATATGCCATCCGTTAGCCTTCATCTAGCAGCTTGTGGAAGTAGAAGCAGACACCCACAACTAATCACTGAACTGAACTGGAATCCAGCTGCAGAGAAGAATGAGTGATGAGCACAGAGGTCCAGACTAGGCTGGTGAAACCCACAGAAACAGCTGACCTGAACATCTGGGAACTCTTGCTCCCCAGACTGATAGCTGGGATACCAACATGGGACTGATCCAGACCCCAGGAAGATGGGTTTCAATGAGGAGACCTTGGAAATCTACGGGACTTCCTGTAATAGTTCAGTACTTATTCCTAGCATAGGTGTGGACTTTGGGAGCCCAATCCACAGACAGGGCTACTCCCTGAGCCAAGACACACAGGGGTGGGCCTAGGCCCTATCCCAAAGGATATGTTAGACTCTAATGACTCCCTATGGAAGGCACCACCCTCCCTCGGGAGCAGAAAGGATATGTGATAGTTAGGGTTTTAGTTGGGGGAGTGGTAAGGAAGAAGGGGAGGGAGTGGGAACTGGGAGTGACATGTAAAACAATCTTGTTTCTAATTCAAATTTAAAAAAAGGTGGAAAAAGAAGAAGGACAATGCCATAATGAAATACACTACTTTGTATACTAAATAAACATTCAAATATTGTTGTATTTAAAAAAAAAGTGGTCTCCCTTAAGAGACTCCCAAATATCTCAGTTAGATTCTGTTAGTAGCACATCTTAGCAGTGGCCAAGGCTATAACCACCTCTTATGGCACATGACTCTTCTAACCACGATAAGGCACTCATGTCTATAACATAAGGATGACCTAGTTATGGACAGGTGAGAATCATGAGAATCAAGACAGAACAAAGGAGGGATTTAGTGGTTGCTGCTAGTGTGCGATGAATCTGTAACTACACAATGATCCATGATGCAGGTTACCATGGTGAGGGGACAAACATGGTATCATCTGGGGTGGGGATATTATAAAGGCCAGAGGTCAAGGAAGATCACAGAGAAAAAGTGTCTTCTGGACATAACAGAGCCATTGCATTCCTGAACTTAGAGCAGCTGTTGGTTTCTACACAAGATGAAGCCAGTCAACATTCCAGAATGGAAGAGGAGAGGACCTGACAAGCACTACCAGCACCCATCCCTTGCTATACAGCGAGTCAATGGATGGCTTCTGGAGAAGAGAATCAGTGTTCTTTAAGGGTGTGACCTTGAGATGATAATACCATGAGTCCATTCCTTTCTTTAATAAGAATAAAATTAGGATGGTTAATATCAATGACTAGTGTTTACTACAATATTACTATAATATTTGTACCCACGTTTATGTTATGAGTTGGATTTTCTATGAGTATATTTTCAAAAAACAATTTTGTAGAAGAGGCAAAATTCTCTTTTGCACAAAGTGCTATTCTGCAAATTGGACAGAGATTTAAATTTTTTCACTCACAACTGCTTTTCACACAAGAGTCTTTAACAAGACCCCAGGTACATAGGTATATAAAATAGGTGGACATATAAAATATTTTATGTTAATAAATTATTAACATAATTTTTGCTATTTATTGAAGGTGAAAACAAATTAGTGTACCAATAAGATAAATTGCTTTTTGATTTTTTTACAAAAAGAATTCTTGGCTGAATATTTAAATGCTTCAGGACACAGAGCCTTTTTAACATATTTCAGAGCTGATTAATATTTTGTTTTATAATTATCAATAGTAAGGAGGCCAGTTTGCATAAATACATAGTTCAAAAGGCATATTTATGTTTTAGGGATGTTTCAGAAATTCTTGGAAATTCTGTCCTAATCTCAAGCCAAAATTCAGTTAACATATTATTTTTAGGGAATTCAAGTCATCAAGCAGAAGATTTTAAAATCAAACATTTTAGCATAATACATTCCAAGGACAGACTCATTTGATATGTGTTGAGGGAATGATAGCTTGATAGGTCTTTGTTTTTGTAATTAAATCTTTATGTTTCTCAAAGAACAGAAAACTTTGGGTGTCCAGTAAAAACGCTACAATGAATAGCAGACAACAGCCCTGAAACTAAGCTAAGCTGTTTCCAGAAATGACTCTTGGTGGTGTCCAATGTAACAGCATGCACAATCAAAGGTTTGTGAGTTCACAACCTAGGCTACAGTGAAGCCCCACGATGTACCATGGACAAGCTATGCCAGAATCGCCTGCTTTGTTATGCATTTGATTCTGAATTAATTTTTGGCCATTGTTCATTCAGAAACCCTTTCCTGTTGTCCAGTTTTTGCCAATCCCTGCATCCCCAACAGGGGATTGTAACCAAAGCTTTAAGGAGTTGTGGACAGCACTAAGAAAATACAAATTTTACTTCCTAAGTTTTACACATACATGGGGGCTTTAATCAGAAAACCAAAGACACAAAGCAGAAGTTAGAATCTAAAGCTTTAAAAAGATGAAACAAGTGGTGGCAAACTGTGGGAACATGATGAACCAAGGCTTCAGCTAGGCAGTCTGGAAGACAGTAACTTTTGTCTCTGCCTCCCTCTCCATCCTGATGGAAGAAAAGCCTCACTCTCCTGGCACTGGAAGGCAGTTGCACATACTGATTTTACCCCCTGCTTTCAAGGAACAGGAAGAAAAGTCAGAGTGCCCTTCTTGCATCTGCTGTTTTTTTTTTTTTCAAGTGCCTTTAACTCAAAACAATCCTTATGCCAACACAGCATACTCTGGCACTACAAATTCTGCTACAGTATAGGACAAGTGACAAGAGGAAAGTCAGTTAGATTTATATATATATATATATATATATATATATATATATATATATATATATACAGAGAGAGAGAGGGGGGGAAGAGAGAGAGAGAGAGAGAGAGAGAGAGAGAGAGAGAGAGATGTATACTACCACTGTCACCTACAAATCATCAGCAACTTCCTGAATGAGAAAGGTCTAGGAGAAAACGAAGCTAAAATATGACATCTTCAAGAATGATTCTGAGTAAGATTGGAAAGGGGAGGCTGAGATTTGTGGGCTTAGAACTGTATTTTATCTTCTTCTTGGATTTCCACAAAATTCACTATGCCTCCTGGGAAGCAATTGTGAAGTAAAGGCCATGAATAAATGATACACAAATTGTTAAACCCAGACACAAGCAAATGACTGGATGAGGCAGAGGCATGGACAAACCAAAGGAGACATTGACAGTGTTCCTGTTGCCTTAAAATACGAAACTGAGAAATTCATAGCCAATTATCATGACATTTCTCCTCAGCCAAATGACTGACTGACTAATGAGAGAATGAACAAACACATTGGGGAAAAGATGCTAATAATTAACAAACCACTCTGATACATGAGATTAAACTGTGCCAAATGTTTCAAAGTGCTGTCATTTTGGAAAGTCAAATAAAAATAAACCAAACATATTTGGGGATTGAAAAATTACTGTAAAATAAGTAGACATAATTCTGACAAATGTCTTAGAAACACAAAACCTAATTTTGTTGGTTGTATAAATGTGTGTTGGAATTATGTGAATATATACTTATGCATATGTATGCATATATATAATGATGCATATATATACACATATTACATATACACACATCTATAGTATGTGTATATGGGTGATGTGAATTCAGTGATCCTTTAGCCTGTATTGTACCATTCCACATAGATAGTATTATATGTAACCTATACATGACTATCTTGTCCTTTAATAAGCTGCAATACATATTATTTAGATCTAGTTGTAACATTTCAAATGTATTTCAGTGGTACCCATGTCCTGAAAACGTAGGGATGATCATGTTCTTAGTAACCACCTGCACTCCCACTCACCTCTCTGAGGAGATGTATACTGTAAGTGATGAACTCTGACTCAGACAATGATTCAGGAGGCCTAGCAGTTGACTGAGTTATTCCCAGTTGAATAGTAACCCACACAGCAAGGCTGCCCTAAAAACTGAATTAGGCACACTGCTTAGAACTCAACTTGTTGTTTGATTGTTTTTTCTAAATGCCTCCCTCCAAACCCAATGCTTACAGATGCCAGGTGCATGAATTTCTGGAGAGAAAAAGCTGAGCCTGGCCATGGCTAGTCCTCTCTACCTCTAGTCTCTTATGGATGAGACCCAGGAGAAAGTAGCCTCCACATAGTTTAGGTGTTCGACTCTGGTTTATTGTTGCTGAGATGGGCTTGTGTAACTCAGGTTGACTTTGAAACCACTATTTACCCAAAGAAAATCCTGAGCTCTTCATCCTTTTGCTTCTGTCTCTCTAGTGGCAGGACATGCATGCACCACCACAACCAATCAACTCCTCCATTCAGTTTCTTCTAAAATAAAGTTTATTTCTCTATGATATATATTTTGGTTAAGTTTGTACTAAATATACAAAATTAAGAAATATTTTGGTTAAGCTTGTGTTAAATTTGTTAAATCTCTATGAGATGACTGTCTATACCACACACACACACACACACGCATACACACACAAACACACACCTAAAGACTCTGACAGCTTGTTTAAATGTGGTTTGAAAGACTGGTTTCCAGCATTACCAAAGCTTTCTGCCATTTAAAAAAGCTTATACTACAGTGTAAAATGAAATAAAAAAGCATGAAAAACAAAAGCAAAGCCTATGTAAGATCTCACCAAAAGGGACCTGGCATATGTATAAATAAAATAACCAAAGTGTCCCTCAAGACTGACCAGATGGATCAGCAGGTAAAGGTGCTTGGCAACAAGACTAACAACCTAAGTTTGAACCCTGAAAGGAAAGAATCTATTCCTGAAAATTGTCCTCTGCACCATGGCAGATGCACACACATGCATAGGCAATAAATAAATAAATAAATAAATAAATAAATAAATCTGAACTTTTTAATTTAAATTAGAAACAAGATTGTTTTATATGTCAATCCCAGTTCCCTCTCCCTCCTCTCCTCCCCCTCCCCCAACTAACATCATACCTATCCCATACCATTTCTGTTCCCTAAGGAGGGTGAGGACTTCCATAGGGGGTCTTCAGAGTCTGTCTTTTCCTTTGGGATAGGACTTAGCCCCCCCCCCCACCCAGCCCATGTGTCTAGGCTGAGAGAGTTTCTATCTCTGTGAAATGGGCTCCCAAAGTGCATTCTTATTCTATGGATAAGTACTGATCTACTACAAGAGACCCCATGTATTTCCCAGGCCTCCTCACTGACATCCACATTCATGGGGTCTGGGTCAATTCCATGCTGGTTTCCCAGTGATCAGTCTGGGGATCAAGAGCACCCCCTTATTCGGGTCAGTTGTTTACATGGATTTCACCAGCCTGGTCTTGACCCCTTTGCTCATCATTACTCCTTCCCTGCAACTGGATTCCAGTCCAGTTCAGGGTTTAGCTGTTGGTGTCTGGTTCTACTTCTATCAGCTGCTGGATGAAGGCTCTAGGATGGCATATAAGTCAATCATCAATCTCATTATCAGGGGAGGGCATTAAAGGTAGCCTCTCCACTGTTGCTTAGATTGTTAGTTGCTGTTGTCCTTGTAGATCTCAGGATATTTCCCTAGAGCCTGATTTCTCTTTAAACATATAATGGCTCCCTCTCTTATGGTATCTCTCATTTTGCTCTCCTCTGTTCTTTCCCCTACCCAACCATCCTGCTCCCTTATGTCCTCCTCATCCCTCCTCTTCTCTCCTTATAATTCTCCTAGCTGCCTCTCCCCTCCCCACATGCTCCCATTTTTTTCAGGAGATCTTGTTCCTTTCCCCTTCTCCAGGGGACCATGTATGTCTCTCTTAGAGTCCTCCTTGTTTCCTAGATTCTCTAGTGGTGTGGATTGTAGGCTGGTAATTCTTTGCTCTATGTGTAAAATCCATATATGAGTGAATGCATACCATGTTTGTCTTTTTGTGACCAGGTTGCCTCACTCAGAATGGTTTCTTCTAGTTCCATCCATTTGCCTGCTTATTCTATTATTGAATTCATTGATAGACTGCCACACACCGCATTTACAAAAATGAGCAGAACAGCTTAAACTTCCAGGCATTCAAAATTTGGAGTAAGAGACTAGGAAATTGACAATTTTTAATAATTACAAATATTGGGGAGATATGAATATGAGTGTTAAGAGGATTAAAAAGAACTTGTTCAAAAGGTGATAACGTCTACACTGGGTCTTAAAGAATTATAGTATTAATTCCGCATCACAAGAAGATTTAAGAAGTAAGAACTGCTCCACAGAAATCAGAATGTTTGACATGATACAAAGCCATGGAATATTTGGTGAATTTGGGAAATTTCTACTAAGTATGGTGTGTGTGAGGATAACACTAGAGGAGTGTGGGCCATAGGTCAGAAGAGCGTTATGTAATGCTCCAAAGAGGTTTGTTTCATTATTTGGACAATGGAGAGGCAGCCAACACTTTCAACAGAAAACATGAACCCATTTCATGCTTACTACATTTGAAGTCTCCATTCAGTTTCCAGCCAAAGACAGCTCTCTTCTGTGTTCTAGAGGGTGTCACCAGCACCCGTGGCATCTCCTAAGGAAGGAACATGCAGCATCAGCAACACTGACTTTTTTAAAATCAATATTTGTTTTACTTTTACTTATGTATACATGTATCTGTACATCTGCCACACATGTACAGGTGTCTGTGGGGGCCACAAGAGATCATGAGATCCCTTGGATCTGGAGTTTTAGGAAGTTGTGAGCTGCCCAACATGGGTGCTACAAACTAAACTCCCCTCTTGTGGAACAAGAGCAAGGGCTCTTACCCATTGAGCAATTTTGGCAGCCCTGATATTAAGGGCTTTCTCAACTTGCTCTCCTATCCATTTGGTCACCCATTCGCTACTAGAACATCTATCTAAGTCATTAACTTACCCCTTCCATTGTTATCATCCTTGTCCAAGTTACCATGACTCTCATCTGAATCCAGGTGGCAAAGCTAGAGAAAATGCAAACCAAATGCTTCGCTGTGATTAAAGCCTGATAGTTCACAGTGTCCTCATAATGAAAGTCAAGTGTCAAGTACCTCGCAGAGGGCTCTAGCTTGGCTCTTGCTACCTAACTCAATTTTCACCTCTCTCCCTCCCTCCTGCCCCTCTTTCTCTCAGCTGCTACCATGCTGGAACAATCATATACCCTCATTCACACATGCATTGCACAGCTGCTTCCTTTGTTGAGAGGAAGCTACCCACTTTCTCTGCTTGTCATGACTGTCCTCTGATATCATTACTGCTGGCTAACTTTTCCTGATGTTCCAAGTAGGTTAAGCCATTTTGTTACATATTCATGTTCTTGGGAATAATTTCTTGACTGTGTTGTTTTTCTGCTGGTCTCTTTCTTACCACTGTTGTTTCTCTGGGATCTCATGGTATACGAGCCTTTTTACTGAATGAATGAATATCATTAATAACTTGGGGTTTTTTTTAAGTGAACCCTGAAAGCAGTATAAAAACAATTGTGCGTGAGAATGATTCTAAAATGTGAGGAGAAGATGCTAAGTGACCGTTGTGAGCTTGATAATCTTCTAAATAGGCTGGTGGCCTGAGCCACATATGACAGTGAGAATGGAGAGGAAAGATAGGGTCAGAGCTCCACCAAGGAGTAGGATCACCTTCTAATGTGATTAAGATGTCATTCTGAAACTAGAATATAATCCCTCAGTATACAGGGGTTGGTGACTAAATAGCATTCATAGAAACATCTAGATATTTCTAAGGTCTTGGTGAGCAAAACTTTCCGTGAAGTGAAAAGTTCCATATTAATGTTTTAAGTTCCTTTAAACTATTCCAGGGGATCTCCTGGGGTAGTTCTATTGGGGGGATACAATGGGAAATAGAGAGAGATCCCAGAGTGTGTGTGTATTTCAAGAGCTCTTTTATGTGACATTTGCATAACTCAAACCTCTACCTCCACTCACTTAGTTGGCCTCTGATCCAAGCAATTTGGTTTGAGTCCATGGAGGATGGGAGTTGAATATTATGAAAATGTTACACATACCTTCAATAATGTGTTGAATGTAAGCAGCATGAGCTTTTTATACTTTTAAGAGCTTATCTTAGATGAATAAAACATCGTTTCTCATCTATGTGCCAGATGTCTTAGAAAAGGCTCTCCCACCAGGGTACAGCAGGCCACTGTGAATCCCTGAGGAAAACTTTCAGTGCAGTAATGGTCCTCAAAGGGACCAGAACAGAAACATCCATCCTTCTAGCCCTGCAGAAAGAACTTGAAGACCTGACCAGGGAACTCATGTTTCCTCTTTCAGCTGTACAAATGTACCCACTCAGTTCTGATGCATACAAGCCTAGGAATCTTCAGGCTGTTTTGTCACCCAGAAATATGCCTATTACGAACCATTTGCAGAAACTTCTCTTTCAGTTCGTGTGCTTCTGTGAATGGGCTCATCTTCTTAACTGTGGAGAAACATTAGGACCATTCAAAGCACTCTGCAAGATGTCTATTATGGATGCAAATGTGCGGGACATGGACAAAAGCAATAGCTCCACTTGTGAAGGATTTGAGCTTTGGGACTGTCACTCAGAGAGAAAGCACCACACTTGCCACTTTTAATTCATCATGTCTGCACATTCTCTAAATCTGCTTCCTCTCCCACCCCAGATGTGGTCGGACATTCAGTTCTCAGAGTTCTTTCTTGCACTGCACTACTTTCCAGAGAATTCTAGCTTGCCTCCTCTCATTTTTCTCCTACTGACTCCTAATTTATAGGTGTCTTTCCAAAATTTAGTCCAGTCTCATCAAACACCTGCTAGATTTTACATTTCATCTAAGATGTCATAAGCCAAGATTGTCATCTTCCACCCACCCTCAGCCCACAGAAGCCTCTTCATCAGTGGCAACAAGCCTGAGGTAGGAGACTTCCCTTAGCTTGCTCCACCTTGATTCATTCATATGGCAACCACTTCTATTGTCTCTCCCACCAACCCTTCCAGGGATCCCAGCTCGGGTTGCCATGCTTGCTCAGCATATGCTTTTATGTACTGAGCCATCTGCCTTTGTGCTCTTTTTAAAGAAATAAGACAGGTGTCCTGCCAGTTCCCATAGTAATGCCAATGATTCAGGAACTGTACATAGCATGCAGCCATCTATGTCTATTTGAGGTTTGGCTTTTGATGGGGGCTTTGACTTCAAAACTCAACTGGGATGGTCAGCACTTTTACAGAAAATGAGTGTGGGAGACACAACACCCACAGGTGCTACAGGCTCCATTTGTGGCACCAAAACCATAGCCAATATTACTAATATAACAACTTTGAAGGATAAAATGCACAGGCCAGAACTGTCATCTGTTAGTTGGTGAGCCATGATCCAATGTGTTTTGTTTATTACAGCCACAGAACTGTATGACTCCAGACACAATTCTAGAAGATTTTATCACTGCTGAGAGAAACTCTCCTCATTAACTGTCACCTCCCACTGCTAAAGATCCCCCTTCATTTCTTTGAAGATCAGCTCAAATCCCAGCTATCTCAGCTTTTAGGCAGGTTTCCCAGTTCCAAAATCTAATGCATTTTCTATGTAGACTACTCATTCTGAGTCCCCATAGTGCTATTCATCCTTTTATGTATGTGCTCAGTCTTCCCAATTAGATTACAGCACTCTTAAGAACAAGGCCCTTGTCTTGATTGAAGAGATGGGAAAAATATTTAGAATTGTAGTGGCCTCATCAAATTTAATCCTCTTTCATTTGTGCTTTGATTAACTCATATTACAGTGAACATCTCCCCTAGCAGAATTTTTCCCCTTAATCATTTCCCCAAAGAAAATAATTCAAAACTGATGGAACACATTCAGTGAGAAAACCTAAGGAGGTCATTCAAATATTAAAATGAAACAGAAAAAAAAGCTTCAAAAATTACTTGTTGTTCTCATCTGTCAATATGTATTTAAGAAGTGCTAGAAATGCTGATGCTTCTTTTATCCCAGCATTACAAGTGTCCTTACAGTGTGATAAGTAACAAAGAATGGTGCAAACCAATGAGTATGGTAAAGTACATTTGCATTCTCTAATAAGTGATAAATTTACAAGTTAAGTATAGTGTTGGATCTAATATACTGATTAGTCATTTTTCTAATAAATATGTTGATGATATGGTGTATATTACATATGTGTATTTTTTTTACATTTTTGGCAAATGTCAGAGCTCTCACTATATAAGCATTTCCTCCCTTCATTCTTACCCCATTCCTTCCTTTTCTTCTCCTACTTCTAATCTCTTTCTTTCCCTCCACCTTGGAAAGGCATCAGTGCAACATCTTATACAACCAAGCTCCATATTGAAAATAAACACAAAATGTTGCTGAGACTAGAATATGAAGCCCAGATAATGAGGGAAATCTTGGGGCAGTGGGTGAGGTGGGCACAGGTCAGTCTTGAAAAGGGGTTTTCTCCAGACCTGAATCTTGTATAATGAGAACATACTCTACCCCATAGGGATAGGGAAAAAGTGTGCTATTCACAGCTCTCTCAGTTTAAGTCTGCCTAGGATGACAGATTCTAATAAAGCAAGTGGCTTCCACATTGCAGAAATTAGTTTGTCATAGTTCTGGAGGCTGGAAAGTGCCAGATCAAGGCACTGGGTGGTATCAATCAAGAAGAGATTTTTAGTCTTGAACAATAACTTCTTTCTGTATACTCACATTGTGGAAAAAGGAAAGGATCTGTTATGGGGTCTTTTTAATACACTTTAATACACACTTTATGCATTTAGGAATTGATTCTTGGGCCTTAATTACCTCAGTAATGGTCATCTTTCAGTGCCATCATTTTGGAGGTTAGAATTTCTATATAAATGTGTGGGTTACCTATGTGCAGACCACAGCAATGATCTTCATAAGGAAGTAAACAATCTAAGGCCTGACAACAGTAAACACCTCTGAATAAAGGCATTCCAAGAGATACAGCTGTAAAGTATACAACTACAACATAGAAGTCTTCCATGCTAAGCACTGTGTGCGTGTGTGTGTGTGTGTGTGTGTGTGTGTGTGTGTGTGTGTGTGTGTGTGTTCCTGTGTGTATGTACATGTGCATATAGGCATGTGCACATGTGAAGGCTAGAGGTCAATATCTGGTATCTTCATCATCACTGTCCACCTTATTTTTTGAGACAGTCCATCTCTGAACCTGAACTTCACTGATTCAGCTTGTCTCTGCACCCCCAGCTCTGAGTTACAGGAATGCACTACCAAGTCTTACTGTTTCTCACGTTCTCAGATTTTGTGGAAAGCACTTTACTAAGTAACTGAGCCACCTCCCCAGGCTTCAGGCTTGAGGATTTGCATCCTGAAGGCATCTACTGGAGAATTAAAGATGAATCAGACACTGTTAGGCTTGTTTGTGCTGATGAACAACTGGTCTACCTCAGTGAAGGTTATATTGGTGTGTTTAGGGTTTGCAGAGCAAGAAGAAGAAGAGAAGAGAATTTGTTATTGAAGTTCCCTATGTGAGAAGTGATCTGCCCATGAATTAAGGCATTAGCAATGGGGATTGAGAAGAAAGTAAGAAAGTCAGTGAGTTTCAGAAAACAAAAAAGTACTTTATATTTCCAACTGTATAAAGAGAATCAAGAAGACACTTCCTAGATGCTTGGATCATGAGACTTATAAGGACCTTTGCAGAAGAATATTTATGGAAGATGAAATGAGTTAAAAGTTTGCCTTAATAGGCTTAACCTTCAGAGACCATTAAAATGTAGTTGGAGGTTCCAGTCTATTTTTGGAAAAGCTTATATTGGGTGTGTGTGTGTGTGTGTGTGTGTGTGTGTGTGTGTGTGTGTGTGTGATAGACAGAAAGAGAGAGACAGAAAGACACAGACAGAGATAGGGGGTGGAATATATGAATGAAAACTCTAGAAAATATTCAGAGTCAAATGAGAATAGTTGTGGCAAAATAATCATATCAATATTTAAGCTACTCAAATAGAATAAAAACTAATAAATGACAGATTTTAAAAGTCAGTTGAAAACTAGAGAAATTGCTAAAATGACAGGAGCAGTTGCACAAAAGAAACCACAGCCTTGCCAAGTGCCACAAAGGGCTATTTGAATTAGTTTTTTTTTTAAATAATTAGTTTTTTATTAATTGTATATACTTATCCTTTATTTTAGAAATAAAAGTTCTCATATCTGCCATCATTCCATCTGTATTCCTTCTAGAACACTATTTTATTAAGGAAAAAAATGTAAAGCCATGTGGGGAAAGGATATTTTTGTTTTTGAAAGTCATTCTAACCTAAAGTGGTTTGAAAGCTTTAATAATAGTCCCAAGGCAATAGAGGACAGGGGGATGAATTCAAGAAATTTGTTGTTGCTTAGTGGATTTATGTAATTTTATATTCACATTAGAGATAGGAAGTGGAGGTGCTATGAATCATGGGTGGATTAAGTATAGCGGGCTTGAGAATGCCAATGGGTTTTAGTGCTGTGAAATTTGGAGCACAGTGAAGACATTGAGTTAACGATAGTATATTATTCCCATTGATTCAGAGAAAAGGAATCACTACTGCATATATAGAGACACAGGAAAAGATAATTAAGGAATTCAGCTCACACAATTTTTAGTGTTCATGAAGTTTGTAGGAACTAGAGAACCAGAAAAGGTTACAACTCAGTGCAAGTCTGAATGCCCGTGAATCAAGGGTTCTGGTGTTCAACAATGGGAGAAAATGAAATATCCCAGTTCAATAAGAGAAAGGAGATGCTCTATTTCTCCTCATTATTGTTCTATCTAGACTGCTGACAGATTTACCAAAGTCCAACAACACTGGCAGTGAAAGAGTGTTCCCTCAATCTACTGATCTGAGTGCTAATCTTCTCCAGAAATTCTCCTAGACGCAGAACTAGAAATATTTTGTCATCTAGCTTGGCTTCCTGTAACCTAGACACAGTGATTCATAATTTAACCAGCACAGAAGGGAAGAGTAGATGGTAGTGTATTTTCCTACAGTGTGCATCTTCTTCACTTCCCTTTCTGGATATACTCTGGTGATGCCTGGGTTATTATTTCCCAAGTAGCCCTGGCTCTCCACCTCCCCGGCACATGTTAGAATAAAGATTTAGCTTTGTTGAGGATGAATGAATCTTATGAGTTTTGTCAGTTAAATATGAATAAGAGGAAATTGGATCACTTGCAAGCCATGGCACTTTGCTTATAGGAGGCCTTCTAGAGCTATCTACCTTCCCTATGATCATCATCCATGTCAGAATTGGTGACTAGATTGACACTCTGGCTTCTAGGACAATGTCAGTGTGCAGGATTCTGCATGGCCTGCAAGGAATACAACTATGGTTTGGATATGATTTGCCCTTCCAAAAGCTCAAGCCTCCTGATATAAGAAAGTAGAAAACAATCTGTAGCAACTTAAAATTAGGGTCTGGGAATGTAAGTAGAATTTGACAGAATCATCAGGAGGGGACAGCATAGTTGAACAGTGATGTCTTTATAAAAAGAAGGAAAGGGGCCAGAAGAGACCCTCATGTGTGATCCCTGTCCCTTAACATATGGTGCCCTGTGTCACCTCAGAACTCTGCCATAATAGGTGATAATGCTTCATGCAACCCTTTGACTTAAGAAACGAACATTGAGCCAAGATAAACTTCTTTGCTTTCTAGCCTGCTCAATTAGTGGTGTACTTTTAGCTACAGGAAATAGACAAACACAAATGCAATCATGAATGGTAGTTTGAAACCACCAAGTCTTGGAGCTCAGCATAACCTAGCATGTCCTAGCAGATGCATATTCCCTGAGGACTGCTAAACTCCAGTTGGCATTAATGCATTGTTGAGTCCAGTCTACACCGCCAGCTCCCACTCCTCGAGTCCACTTACTTTGTTTGTCTCTGAGCTTCCAGGTGCATTTCAGTTTGATCAGTCCTTTGGCAAGGACTGCCTGGTTCTGCCCTAAGTGCTTCTTGTGTACTTTGTATATTATACGATTTTGCATCCCTAAAGTCTCTGAGGACTAAGCGCTGTTTTAATTCCTATTTTAAATTCTAAGGAGAACAAAGGTGGTAAAGGAGTTGGATCAAGTGCAGTAGAGGAGGTAGAAAGGGGGACCTTTGATTGACAGTGGAAGAAGGGGTTAGAGCTAACGTTGAATGAAATAAGAGAAGTCCTAGCAGGTGGGAATGAGAACATTCAACTTCTTTGTAACAAGAAAGTTATTGGCGACTTTAAGAACATCTGTACCAGGAAGGCAAGGCATACTGAAGAGTTAAGGAGGTGAAAAGGATAAATACTAAAAACTCAAAACCTTGGGGAGTCACCAACAGAAAGGAAGGAAACATAAGCTGGAAGAGGACTCATGGCTAAAAGACTTAGTTTAGGATTTTTTGCCTGAATATTCATCATTATTGACAAAATATGATGTGAGTAGAGATTAATTCATCTAGCACAAGCAAAAGGTAGTACATAAGCAAAATGGTACACACATGACATTTCTACAATAAGTATGGGCAATTGACTTGACTGAGAAAATTTGGTTGTATTTCATGTAAGCAGTGTGCTTTAAGTCTTAGCTTATTTTTAACTTACCAAGACTCAAAAAAAAAAAATGTACATACTACGGTAGTACCATATGATGTTTTGATACATTTCACACTAATGCATGCATCCATTTCTTCTCTCTAATTTATCATTCATTTAGGGTCAAAACAATTGTAATTCTTTTCTCTTGCTTTTTGAAAATGTATGTATGGTACAGATATATTGGTGTTATGCATGTATTGTAGTTATTCCACTGTGCAATGATATACCAGAATGCCTCATCTCTCCCTAGCAGTAACTTGGTACTCCTGGTCAACTCCTCCCCATCCTTCATGACTGCCTACTCTCCCAAAACTCTAGTAACCACTATCACCCTACTCTCAAATTCAATATAATCAAAGCTTTCATGTTATACACAAGTGAGATCATGCAGTACTCTCTATCTGTGCCCAATCTTTTTACTTAGCTTAATGATACCATTCTTTCCATCCATCTTGTTACAAATGATAGTTTACACTTCTACAGATTTTTCATAATGGTTGTGCTAATTGATATTCTCATAAGAATTGTGGATTTTCTCCTCACCCATGTCTATGCCCACATTTGGCACTTATCTTTTTATGTTTTTATGATGCTACCATTTTGTATTTAATTCTATTTTTGTTAAAGCCATTTGAGTACAAATAGTGTTTCCCATGTGTACATCAATGTGAGGTAATCCACTGGGAAATGAACCTACCATTCGTCATACAAAGAAAGTTAGAGTGAAATACTGCTCACTGTGGTGTCTGTTTATGTCTCAAGCCATGAATGACTGTGAGCATTTTTACACAATTTTTGGTCCATTTTGTCTTTTGATAAATATCTATTTAGGTCTATAGCTGAGTTTTGAAGTTGGATTGTGTGACTTTTTTGCTATTCTGTATTTGAATTCCTTGTATGTTCTGGATATTAATCCCTTGTCAAACCACATAGTTTGTGGATACTTTCTTCCATTCTTTGGGTTGTCTTTTCACTTGGTTGACTGTAACGTTTGTTATTTAGAACATCCAACCTTTGCTCACTCCTTTGTCCCGAAGTGTTTTTCTCCATGTTTTCTTCTAGAAGTGTTACAGCTCTTATATTCTAGCTTTTCACCAATTTTTAGTTTGCTTTTGTGACTGATGAAAGATACTCATCAAATTTCATTCTTCTGCTTGTAGATATCCAGTTTCCCCTGCACTGTCTTCTGAAAAGACTGTCTTTTCTCCACTGCATAAATAACAGCTTTTCTGAAAGTCAGTTAGCAATAGATCATCTCAGCTCACCACACATTTTCACTGGTCTATGTGTCCATTTTTCATGCTAAACACTTTCTGCTTTATCATATTTTTAGAGTATCTTGAAGTCAGAAGTTATAGTTTCTGCTGTTTTATTTTTGTTTGACATTACTTTGTCTACTTCGGATTTTCTGTAGTTTTATACATATTTGAGGTGGGTTTTTTCTTATTATGTAAGGGGGTTTCATTTTCCATTGATATTTTCATAGTTGTTACACTGAATCTGAAGATTATTTTAGGGAACATGGACATTTTCGACAATATTGATTTACCTAGTTAATAAACATAAGCTGTTTTCCTACTTTTGTGTGTACTCCTTAGTTGTTTTAGACACATATCTGTTTAATAGACTAAGATAACAGTTTAAGTATGCAAGAGAAAGGTTATTTGATGGTATAATCACTAATAAGAGCTAGACAGAAGTGTAACTGTGAGAACAGGCTTGTGGTTTGTAGCTAGTCATAAAAAATAAATTTATATTCTGAGATTATTTAAGAATAGAAGGGATATAGCTAGTTTGGAAGAACAGTCAGGAATTTTTAAAGTCCATTCCCAAATGGTCTCAAAGCTCCTTAGGAATATAGCAGGACCATCTGCTGAGAATTCCAGAATGATGGGGCAGAAATTACACTTGAAATATTTATTCAAGCTTACAAAAATAATGAGGCTGAAAAATTAAATATTAAAGATGCAAAACTGAAAACACTTTCTTAGAAAATGGAAAATTCTATAATGATGGAGGAGTGAGTGCTCCTTATTGACCACAGACGTTCCTCTTTAATCATTCAGGAACCTCCTTAGAGTGAGATGACTGTGCTCACCAGCCACCTTACACTTTGTTGTTGTCAATAGCTTTAATTTCCTTAAGGAATGAGTCTTTTATTAGAATGGCCATCTGTCCCTAATGTGTCGTTCAGATGGCTTTTCAAGTTGGGAGAAAGACCAAATAGACTGATTGTTGAACAAGGGATTGGCAGATCTCTCTCTGCTTCACTCTGCTGAAAAGCTGCCTCAGCTCTTCATCTTGGTAATTATCCACTAGTTCACTCGTGTTCTGTTTCCTCAGCTCACCTTTTTCTCCTGCATGTCCTTACTTGGCCATCTCCATGTATACCAAGATGGCATCTGACCTTTGAAAGGAAAGATAGCTCAAGAGAATGAAGCATGAATCGGGAAGGTGCTCTCCTGTGTCTGTCTCCTCAGTGACCTAAAGTGGTCATGGGTTCTGGGGCATTTTATGTCAAGACCTTGGTGTTCCCAGTGGAGTGTAAGGAAGTGTCTGTTCTTTTTACATATGTGTGCTATGATACTTGGTATGTGTGACTTGTAAGATGCATTTACATGAGTTATGCATTACTTTATTGTTATAAGTAAATTTTACAATACAGTAGTTTAAAATAAAAGACATTTATTCCTCTCTCCTGTCACAACCCCGTTGGTCACTACACATTATAGGTTATTACATTTTGTGTAATAATTCAAGACCTTCACTCATGCCATCCTTTCAAGTCTCACAGTTGACTGCATACAGGCAAAACAGAAAAAAAATATGCTCACTTCTTCAGCAAGAAAAGATATGTATCACATTATTTCTTATTTTCTTAAGGAGTACCCATCAAGTGAGGCTAACAACAGTAGCCAAATATAAGGCTTCATTTCCCCCAGAAAAAGTAAGACAGAGGTAGTATCAGCATTTAAGGACAGTCAGTTCCTTCTTCCACAATCTTCATCTCCAATGCGAGAGATTCCCATTCAAAAGATACTTAGCCCCCCCCCCCCCCCGCCCTCAGAAAGTCAGCTTCAAGTCTTGTCTAAGTCCTGCATCAGAAATGAAGTCTACCAGATCCTGCTGGCATAGGATACTTTCCATAGGGTGAGATGTGTTCCACCTAGTGACCTTCAGTCCAATTCAAGTTTCCTTTGTTGGGACTAGAAGCTGACCCAGAGGTTAAGAGCATGTACTTCTTTCCAGAGGATGTGAATTCAGTTCCCAGCACCTCCATCAGGCAGCTCACAACTGCCTGAAACTCCAGAATCTGATGCCCCCTTTTTCAGACACTTGCAGTCAGGCACACAAGACCAACCTACCCACCCTACCCACACACACATCCACACCAGTTTAAAAATAATAAAAATAAATAGACAAAGTTTCCTTTGTGAAAAGAGAAGAATGGAAGAGAGAACAGTGGTTCATAGCAAATCTGCACCCAGTCAACCATGATATACTCCAGTCATGTCAGAACTCAGGAGGCCAATGCAGGAAGATTGCAAGTTATGGGCAATATAATGAGTTCAAGGCCAGCTAAGCAACATAGTGAGAGCTTGCCCCCCCAGACACATACACAAAAACAGTGAAAAATAAAAAGGGTGGTAACAAAAGGGGGATTAAAGACACTTTGACAGTGGAGTTGGGATTTTTATAAGTTAATGTCTGGTATTCTGAAGAATCGTTGATAATATACCAAGGTCATCCACTGAGAACTCTATTCTAGCACAGTGGAATAGAGGGGAGGGAAGAGGGGAGAAGAAGGAGGGAGGAAGGGAAGGAGGGAGGGAGGGAGGGGAGGGAGGGAGGAGGGGGAGAAGAGAGGGAGGGAGGGAGGAAGGAGGGAGGGAGGGAGGAAGAGAGGGAGGGAGGGAGGGAGGAGGAGAGAGGGAGGGAGGGAGGGAAGGAGGGAGGGAGGGAGGAAGAGAGGGAGGGAGGAAGGGAAGGAGGGAGGGAGGGAATACTAATAGGAAGAATAGAGATGTCAGCCAGACAGGGGTCTTCCTTTGACTATTTCTGCTCCCTCAGAGGGTCTCCTTCACCCACAGCTCTTCATAGATACTGGATTATGTTTACTGGGAATTTCTCTTCCAGGAACCTGTGACATATTATCAAGCCCTACTTAACTTCATGGCTTTCCCACATCTTGAGTTTTTTTAGTCTTCAGAACGGCTCCTTTGAGGCCAACTGTTTAAACCTTAGATGTAAATGAGAAGGAAATATCTCAGTGTGCTCTCTCCTATGGGAGGCAGGTTACTGTCCAATGGAGAATTCCAATGAGTCTGTTCTGTTTTACCCATTACCTTTTTTTTCAGGATGCACAGTTCAAAATCACTGGCTTTATCCAAGCCTAAGTTTTCAAATTTCAGGACTCTCAAGTGTACTCGACTCTCATAGTTTCTGTTCGGTCTCTAACTCTAGTCCAAGTTCAAGTCTAAAGTTGCCTGCCTTTGCTCAAAAATTACAACTCTTGGCTGGCAGCAGGCCTTGGCTTTGGGCCATCCCTCCAGCCCATCTCTGTGGTCACAGTGCCAGGAAGATAGAAAGACAGAGACTGAGACAGAGACTGATACCTCTCCTTGCTTTTTCCTGGTAAAGAGGTATTAAATTGTGTTAAAAGCCCACCCTAACAAGCCAAGGTAATATCCGTGTCTCAAGATCTTGACTCAAACACACAAAAAGAGATACTTTTTAAAAATAGTATAATATTTTCAGCTTCTAGAAATGAAGTCTTGAAATTTTCAGGGTCCATTATTCACCCAACCACCCTTAGGGCAGAGAATTTATAATATCTACTATTGGACATACAGGTAGTTATATAAGTTTGTAACTATGATAGCATGTATAGTTGTATTATACTGCATTTGTGCAGTATGTGGTTCTGTGTACAGACAAGGCATATAGATGTATATGTGCATAATTAATGTCTACATGAAAAATATATATGGTTTGATGTATTTATATAGTATGTACTCTGCATGTGCAAGTACTATTTTTAATACTCATTTCAATATTTCTTTGACAATAATCATGATTAATCGTTAATCAAAATTATGAAATCCAGATTTAGCAACAAGCAAAACAATTTAAAATCCTGAAAAGAGGAAAGTGCTTGTGAGCCATCAGGGTCCCAGTCCAGCACCTTTATAAGTTAATTTACATTTTCTCTTTTGTTGTGGAGGACTTTTTCAACTCCACTCCACCATGCCTTGATGACTCCTTGAGGGTTGTAGGCAACTTAACCAGGCAGTATTGATCCCCTGGTCTCTCACTAAAAACTTTTGAGTGGCAGGAGTTTCCAGAACTATATTCTAAGTTATGTCCTTGAGTACAACAGATAATGTTAGTTGAGCCCTATGGTTGAAAAAGGTACACAATGTAAAGATGCATAAGTGGGACTCAGAGAAGAGGGGTGGGAAGAACACCTGCTCCTTTGTCTCTACTTTGGTAAAGCAAACAAAAGCCTCAGATTTTCATATACATGAGGTCTTCTTTGTTGTAATATCTTGTCAAATAAATTGAGTCTTTAATGTGCAGTGTGTTTCAGGGCCCCCTTCCAAACCTTAACTATCAAGAAGACCCAGTATCAAAGGGCTGCACACACTCAATTTCACGAACCAATAAACACAGCTTTTGCATTAATTACCATTTCAGCTCCTTGGAAAGAGTGACAAGAGTTATCAGGGAGATGTTCATTATTGTCAGACTTTATCTGATGAAAATGGATTTCTTGCTCTTCACAAACTTAAGACTCCCCAAAGTGAACAAGTTATCATTTGAGGGAATGAGGATGCCTGCTTCCAGAGATATTTTAACAGCAGCACTGGGTTGCTGGTTAGGTGTCTCCTTTGTGCCTGCCTTCTGTGGGCTGCTTAGATCAACAGAAAGTGAGCATCTCTGCTTCTGCCCTTGACACTCTGTTCAAGTGCCCTGGACCACAATGGAAGATTCAGATGAACACCAATCTCATCCCCACTGAACCACAGTCTCCCCTATGCCTAATGATGTGGCCAGAGGACTAAGGTTCTCTGAAGCTGAGTGTGTGCATGGTGAGAGCTGAGAGAACAGAGGAAGCTATTCGTGGCTTCTGGGACCCTAGTGTAATCCTTTTCCTTCAAAACTCCAGGCTGTTCAACAATTGCTTTAATCTACTGATTGTCCCTAAAATATTCCTGAAGAATTCTGTTTCAAGCTAGGAAGGATTGGTTTCTCTTTCTCTAATCCTATATATTTATATTTATATAAAATACTTCCTTTGAGATGTAGTTGAGAAACCACAAAGATACTCCTATTGTATCATATTACGGAAGATGAGTTCTAGATCCTCCTGGAGTAAAGGATAAGCCATTGTAGATGACATGGTACCCTCCTCATTGTTTCTTCTTGACATTTACATTCTGAAAAGAATATTCAAAGGGCCCAAGATCTTACATTTTACCCGAGGATTTGAGATGCCAAAGAACAGTGAAAACTGCACTGAAGAAGATAAAATAAGAAAAGAGAACAGGGTTAGAGATCCCTGAGTTTAAACAAGCTTCCCTTGATTCTCCTCAGGCATCAGGTTCATAGGTGATCCCCAGGAGTCCAGACTGTGGAGTCTGTGTCATAGTCACTTCTGTGTCATCCAGTCAGCTCAGCTCTGTAGGGTCCTCGCCAGTGTGGTCTGGGGCTCAATAATGTAGGCATCCTTCTCCAGCTGCTCTACTTAAGCCCACATGGTAGAAACCGCTCACTGTATCTGCTATTTTTATATCTTAGAGTTTTCTTTATTTCTCATCGGACAACTCCTCCTTGTATTAATTTCTTATCATGGTTAATGCCTTTTATAATAAAATTTCCTTTAAAATTCCTGCATACTTTTTATCTCCTCCTTGAATCCTGACTGGTGGGTAAAGTCGGTGTCCCTATTTTTGGAAAACACAATAGCAAGGCTATGTGACTACAGAAAGTCTCCTTCAGGGACCATGACATTCCCACTGTCACAGTATCCCCAGAGGCAGTCAGCAGTTTACCAGAGAAATTGTAAATAAAGCCTTTCAGGCTTAATGTCCTTTAGCCCAACACTTCTTTACATGATACTAGCTTGCAGGTTTTTTTTTAATACTTGTATGGAAGTGACAGATCCAAACCCATGAAATGGTTTGGATACAACTTGTCCACGGTGGTTTCATGTCCTAGAGTCTTCATCTCCAATGTAATAACGTTGAGGGGTGCCTACTCAGGGGTAATAACGTTTAAGGATGGTGCCTACTCAGCTGTGTGACGCCACTATTGGAACTGTTGGACAGGAAAGTATAGGCAATTGCTATTGCCTTCTGGTTTGCTCCCAGAACCTGATGATAATATATTGATGATGATAGCACACACTTTGGCTATGGACTAGAGAAGTCAAGTTGGAACTGAGCCTTAAGGTTTTCCCCTAATGATTAGCCTCCATGGTGCCAGAAGTTGCTATGCAGACTCTGAGAGGGGTCAAAAAACCAACAGTCTTACCCAGAGTTGTAATAATAACCTTCCAGGAAAGATGTGCCCTCTGGCACAACAGTGGCATGATAGTTATGAAGGTAACCATCTGAGTCCCACTCGATGGCAGGAAACTCTTGTCTGCTTCTGTGAACTTAATCAAGGTTGCCTGTGGCTACAGAGTCATTTGCCCTGGCAGGGGGCTTAATACTGTTGTTGTCAAACTGTTCTACATACTCTCTGTTATTTCTATAGATGAGTACTGGGCTCGGCCTTCCTCAGAAACTCTCATACTTCCTCATAACAGGAAGTGCTTAACGTAGAAATCTATAGTTTGTTGAAGTGTCAAGAATAAGTGATGGTCAAGTGCCCAAACCTAAATGGGAACATCACATTTTTCTGGCTTTCACCAGGACATTGGTGCCATACTCTTTAGACTCACCAGCCACCACCAGATTAGTGACCCAAATAACCCTCTTTATTTTATGAAGCATCCAACTTCAAGTATGTTGTTATAACAACAGAAAACCACCTGTTACAGTACAAAGTCTCAGATAGAGCTGTTTTTCGAGAGCTATACAAAGTGTATAGCTAATATAGTTAATAATAGTGAGTTATACAGTTTGAAATAGTCAGACAGTATATTTTAATATACCAAAATCAATAGCTATTTGACATTATTTATATGATTAGCTTCATTTAATGATGTCCTACTGTATTCATAAATAGTACTATTTTATAGGTCATAAATACAATTTGTCATTTATAATAAAATTTTTAAAGAAGGGAATTTGCATTGTTCTGATATCCAAGCCCATTTTTACTATATTTTTCAAGGGCAACAAGACTACAGCAGACTGAGAATTAAAAAAAAAAAAAAAAAAAAGGAAAACCCTGCTACTTCCCTTACCATAAAGTTTTTAGTCTTAGGCTCCAGGTTAAGGACAAATGAACCTCCGCAGCTTCTGCTGCTCTGTGGAATATTGCAGAAAACCTGCTATCAGCCTGCAGACAGGAAGAGATTTTTAAGTGGTATAATTATCCCCACCACGCTGGAGACGTGCAAGAAAATGCATATGAGATAAAGCAGCCTTGCTTACCTAGACCTAAAAACATGCAGATCCATAGAAGCTTTACAAAAGTATTTTTGCACTTCACAGTGTTTTAACCACATTATTATCATGATAAATATACTTCCTGACATCTGTGCTAGTAATCAATCAGAGAAATTCTTAGTAAGCAGTCTCAGCTTTAAAAAGTTACATTCAATCACATTAACTTTTTATTCAAGAGAAGAGTTAACTTATAAATACATTCCAAATATGGTAATGCGAATACATCTTTAATTCTTAACATTTCTTTTTCTAGTTCACTCTTACTTTAAATTTTATTTGTGTGTGTGTGTGTGTGTGAGAGAGAGAGAGAGAGAGAGAGAGAGAGAGAGAGAGAGAGAGAGAGAGAGAGAGATGCACGCATATGCACACATGCATGAGAGAGCCTAGAGAGCCAGCAGAACAGGGTGTCAGATCCATTAGAACTGAAGTTGAGGCAGTTGTGCACTGTTCAGTGGGGGGTGTGGAACCAAACTTGGGTCCTCTAGAAGAGCAGCAAGTACTCTTAAATACTGGTCAGTCTCTCCAGCCCCAGCTAATCCACTCTTACACCTAGATTTTAATGTTAGTTGCTCATCCCATACTTATTTAGTGATGGCTTTGTCCTAGACAGGCAGAGAAGCAGAGAAAGGAACAGACAGAGAGAGAGACAGGAGGTGGGCAGGGCCCTTTTAAAAGGGAACATAGTGAATGTGCACAGGTGGTGCTCTTAGCGGCTGCAGCTGAGGACGTACCCTGTCAGAACCCCAAGGGCAGGCCAGTACGGATGCCTGAATACTAACAAGTGTTTTTATATAATTTCCATAGAAAGCTGAAAAATAGAAAATGTAAATTGACATGATGCCATGTGGCTAGGGATAATTTGGTTTTCTTTTATACATACCATGGAGGCTTTGGTTGTCACAAGGGTGGCTTTCAGAAGTTCCTTGTCATCTGTGATCTGTCACTGTTCTTTTTAAGTACAGGTTAAAAAGCAACTCTTGCTTCCTCCGAGAAAATGTGACTCCTCACTCCTGCAACCTGAAAGTGAACTTCTTCCCCCAACAGTCTCCTCAATGGCCACAACTTCCAACTATGGGGAAGCCAAGTTTTAAAGGTGGATCCTGGGGAAGGGGGAGGGAGGTCACAATTTCCACAGCACTGCTCCCACACTAATACACTGCCATTCAAAATCTAACCATTTTCAGGGTTCACTGGGTTGTTTTACAAATAACATATTCTGTACAACAAAATGCAGTTACTCTCAGTGGTAAGAAAGCAGCTCTGTAAGCCAGGGAGAAGACTCGAGAGGAAAGTACTTGTTGCAGAAGCCTGAAAACCTGAGTACAGATGCCCAGCACCCATAGGAAGAAAGTCTACCATGGTGTTTGTGTACCTGTAACTGCTGTGGAATAATCCTTCTGTACACTGGTTTAAGGCTGATTGGTAGCCAGGGAGAAATTACAGGTGGGGCAACCAAACTAGGAGAATGATGGGAAGAAGGGTGGAGTCAGAGGAGTCACCAGCCAGATGCAGCGGGAGCAGGAGATGAATGTTCCATGCTAATAAAGGTACCGACATGTAGCAAAGCAAAAATAAAGAATATGGGTTAACTTAAAATGCAAGAGCTAGTTAGCAATAAGCCTGGGCTATTGGCCTAGCATTTGCAATTAATATTAAGCCTCTGAGAGGGAGGAATGAAGAGCGAAGGAGTCTGTACCAGGTTGGAGAAACCCACAGGAACAGTTGGCCTGAACAAGGGAGAGCACAGGGACCCCAGATGCTGTCAGGGAGGCCAGTACAAGACTGATCCAGACCCCTGAACATGGATGTCAATAAGGAGGCCTCTGCACTCCAGGGAGCCTCTGGTGGTGGATTAGTATTTTTCCCTGGTGCAAGAAGGGACTTTGAGAGCCCATCCCACGTGAAGGGTTACACTCTGGCCCTGGACACATGGGGAAGGGCCCAGGACCAGCACAGGAAGATTTGGTGGACTTTGCAGAGCCCCCATTGAGGGCCCTACCCTGCCTGGGGAGTGGTGGGTGGATGGGGTGGGGGTAGGCTGGGGGTGGGGGAGGAGGGATGGGGTGAGGGGAGGGAGAGGGAGAAGGGACTTACATGTGAAACAAGCTTGTTCCCTAACTAGAACTAATAAATAAATAAATAAATAAATAAATAAATAAATAAATAAAAGAAAAAGAAAAAAAAATTAAGCCTCTGAGTGATTATTTGAGAGCAGCTTCTGGACAGAAAAAAACTGCCCGCATGTACCTGCATAGGTATAAGAGGTGAGAATAGAGGAGAATCCCAGGGTCTCTCTGGCCAGCCAGTCTAGCAGAAACATGATTTGGATCCACCAAGACACCCTGTCTCAAAATAATAAAATAGAGAAGCTACTGAAGAAAATATTCTCTGGCCTCCACATCTGCCTCCATGGGCAAGTGAACCTACACACACACATACACACACACACACACACACCACACACACACACACACCAATTCTATTATACTCACATCTTCTTCATCAGTAGAAATGAAATTACTTCAAAAATTGTTCTGCCACAGTTAACATTACAAGAAAATAGAGTGCCTGATGGAATCAAATAAGCCTTGGGAGGAAGCAAGTCTGTTACAGTGGTGTGCTGGGAAGATAAAGCAGAAAAGGTGAGAAAAATAGTAACACAGGACCCTGGTGGACAGAGGGCACTGATAAAAGATGATCTCGCTAAAGACAGGGTCTCTCAACTTGCACCTCATGGCCCGTGGCCCATTGCATTATCTGTACTGGAAGTAAGCAGAGTCACTTCAGAGATAGTTAACCACTTGCCATAAAATTTCACTTCCAACTCTCAGAAATGTAACCCTCAATCACAGAGCATGTAAGAATCAAAGAATTAGAAAAAGAAGATTAACTTATGAAATAAGGTCCATTCCCATCATTTGCAAAAAGGACCTTCTCAGCCTGATGCTGGTAACATGTTTTATTGGATGTTACTTATCAACTTCTCTTATCAAATAACTTTGCATTTGTTTCATTTTTCCCTTTGAAGTTGTGTGAAGTAAATAATGACTGTTGATTCTAATCTATCAAGAAACCTGCTTTCCCCACATTCCTAAAAACTGACCTGCAACCAGAGTTTCATTGATCTATAAAAGGCTGAGTGAAAAAAAGAAATGATATATTCATTCAATACATTAGTATCAAGCTTTTGTTAGGCACCAGGTAAACAGAGTTGTTGCTTGACTGTCACAAATTTGCTTAACCTTAAAAACTTAGTAATTTTGATTTTATATTTTCCTACTATTTGAAGCATTAAAATATAGCAATATAAACAAATTTAAATGTTTATTTTAATATGCTTGTTCTGGCCCTTAAATTTTTGCAATTCTTCTCTTGGGCATATACCCAAAGAATGCACACTCATACAATAAAGACATATGTTCAACTATGTTCATAGCAGCATTATTTGTAATAGCCAGAACCTGGAAACAACCTCAACTGAAGAATGGATAGAGAAAATGTGGTACATTTTCACAATGGAGTACTACTCAGTGGAAAAAACAATGGAATCAAGAAATTCCCAGGCAAATGGATGGAACTAGAAGAAATCATCCTGAGTGAGGTAACCCAATCCCCAAAGATAAACATGGTATGTACTCACTCATTTTTGATTTTTAGACATAGAGCAAAGGATCACTAGTTTACAATCCACACTGTCAGAGGAGCTAGGAAACAAGGAGGACCCCAAGAGAAGATTGCATAGTCCCTCAAAGAAGGGGATGGGGACAAGAACCTCTGACCAAAGTGGGAGCCAGGGAGCAGGGAGAGGAAGGAGAGCCTTCATCCAGTTGCTGTTCAAAACAGAAACAGACACCCATAGTTAAGCACTGAACCATACTACTGGAATTCAGTTGTGGAGAGGGAGGAGGGAGGAGCAAATTAGCCAAGATGGGACTGGAGAGACCTTCAGAAACAGTGGACCTGACCTACTGATAGCATAGAGACCCTATTCATAAAGCTGGGGAAACAGCATTGGACCAAACTAAGCCCTCTGAATGTGGGTACAGCTAGGAGGCCAAGACAGTCTATGGGACCTCTAACGGTGGAGCCAGTCTTTATACCTAGAGCACAAATGGACTTTGGGAGCTCATTCCCTATGGAGAGATACTATTGCAGCCCAGATACAGCAAGGAGGGCCTAGGCCCTCCTCCAAATGATGATAGACTTTGAAGGTCCCTGGTGGAGGGCCTCATTATCCCTGGGGAGGAGTTGGGGGTAGATTGGGGGGTGGGAGGGAACATGGGAGGATGGGACGGCGAGGGAATAGGGGGATGGATATGTAAATATGAGTAGTAATTAAAGAATTTAAATTAAAAAATGAAAAAAAAATTTGCAATCTTACTGCTCCATGAAATTCTAGAAGGCTATACCCCAATCCTGTCCCTTCTTCCTTATTCACAAATAGGAGCGTGAATCCCAGAGAGTGGAAATGTTAGTGTAAAGGAGGAGCCCCACACTAGCTCACACTGACAGCTGCCTCTCTTTCCCTGGAAGAACCATACCAAAATGAAAGGGCCCTAGAAAAGTTGCCAGGTTCTTTCAAACCTCACTCTTGTGCTATCTGTGCAGCAAATTCAAACAGAATTACCATTCTATATCCATCACAGTGTCAAGCAAGGCTTATTTTCAAATTTTCGCCTATTGTATTTGGCTAAGCACATGTGGAAACAGCCTGTCTGTCCTCTGCAGGACATGGCATTGTGTTCTGCTCAGAGTAGGCACTCAAGAGTGTCTGTGCATTCAATTAAATTGCTACAGTGTTGCTAAGATTTTAATCTCACAGGTGCCTAGTGCCAACACACACAGATGAAGTCATTGAACATGAGGTCAAACCGAGAGATGACTCCAGACTTAAAGGAGCATCTTGAGGGTTTACAATAAAAACGCACAGAACTCACCAGAGATTCTGAAGTCTCAATCAATTAAGCCAGGAGAACTATGGAAAGACACCACCTCCCAGAAAACATGGAGGGAATCCTCATCAGACAGCGCTTTGCTGATGCATCAAAAGCGCAAGATTAACAGCACGTACCCTGTGGCTGTTCAAAGTTACACAAATTATTGCCATGATAACTATTTCTTCAGCAATCAAATTATGAAAACTACATTTTACCCCGGGAGACAGAAGAAAGCTTATCATTTGCTACCAGGAATGTAATGGTTACCCCTCAGCAGTGACTACAAAGAGGCACCTGCCCAGCAATGCAGGCACACCCCACCAGAAAAACATGGAAGGTAAACTTAAGAAGGAATCTTACCCTGGGAACACATACATAAATGATACTGGAGTTCTATACTTGCCCACAGATACCTAGAAAATCTACATGATAGAGAAAATTGCTCTGTGTGGGGGAGGGAGGAGAGAAAGTTGTGTATCTAATAATAATCAAGCAATAAACGTAGATAATATGACGTCTTCAGAAAAAGAACCTTCGCTGGGTGTTCTGGGCTTCCAGACTGACAGGGCAGCTTGATTACTCTGCCGAAGAGCATGGCCAGACACTTGCTTTACAAAGTTCCACCTCAGGGCTCAGCATAGGAAGTACCAAAGGCACACTTTTCCAAGGGATCTCCAGAGTCCGCTTCTCTAACCTCTGCACATAGCCTAAGATTCCCCTTGGAACTTAAGACCCTTGAAATTGACATCTGTGTATGGGGCTCTTCAGGCAGAGCAGTGTCGGAAAAGCAAAGAAGTGAGAGGCACAATACTAGGTGGGGTTTTCACTTGTTCAATTTTGACTATGAGATTGCTCTGATGAAGAGGTAATGAGTGGTACCACAGTGGAGCAGCCACATTAGTTAACAAGATGTGGTATAAGGCTGACTGGTGGGCAAGTGAAAAATATCATATTTATTATGATATCTGGGTATTTCCCACTCCCTCCCTCACACTCAGACGATGCTTCTGGTCTCTAGGGCTTGGGGAGAGAAATATGTCATTGCACTAACTCTGTGTTATCCACAGTTCTGACTCCCATAGCTTTGTTATCCATAGTCAAAAATACTTGGGCTAGAGAAATGGCTCAGTGGCTAAGAGCACCTGTTGCTCTTGCAAGAGGATCAGAGTTCATTCCCTGACACCACGTGGAGGCTCATAACAACCTGTAACCCTTGTTCTAATGGACAAAACCGGCACACATGTGGTATACATACATGTGTGGAGGCAAAACATCTATACACATAAAGTAAAATAAATTTAACTTTTTAAAACATAAGATTCCAAAGCATTAAATGAAAATATTCAGAAGTTATTAATTCACAGATTTTGAGCTGTGAATATTGCAGTGGCCTGTGTCATCCTGCCTACCATATGAACCACCCCTGTTTCTAGATGTCAATGTCCTATATGCTACCCACCTGTTAGATGCTTAAAAACTGCCCCAGGAAACTCTTCAACTGCAGTGGTTTTGTTATGCTTGTATTCAATGAACACTAATTTGACTCAATAGTGATCTCAAAGCAAGACAGATGCAAGGAAGGACACAAGGAAGAAGAGATGAACTCTGGGACTATGCAGCAAATCCGATTCACACAGGAAAAGACATGTAGAGTGCTGCTCCAGCCATACACTGTAGTTCTTGCACACATTACCTACAGATGAGCAGCGCCACTGTGTTTGGATGCAGAAGCGGAGGTTTCTGTCCTGCCCCATCTGTAGCTTAGACTATCTGAAGGGTATCTTTCCTTAAAATTCCTTAAAATAGATAGATAGATAGATAGATAGATAGATAGATAGATAGATAGATAGATAGATAGATAGATAGATTAGATGGGGGAGTTCATTCAGAAGAAAAAATTAAATTATAATAAACTAACTTTTGGAGGCATTTTAAAACAACACAAAGTCACATCACAGTGTTTATTTCTCAACTAACTCTCAAAGATATGCAATAAGGTTTCAGTTGTGTCAACTGCATGTCCTCCACATGATTCTTTGCATGACAACTGTGCTTCCAATGGATGTAGAAACCCAAGAATTTATTCTGTCATGGTAAGATAAAATAGCTTTGATACACAATTATCATTAGTTGTTATTGAAAGTTTAGAAAGATCTCTTTAGCTTTAAAGTTCCTTTTGGTAAAATCATCTAAATTTTCAGAATTCTCAAGTTCAAAAAAAACTTCTATCAAGTTTCAAGATTCCAAGTCACTTCAAGGTTCCCTTTGGCATAACCAATGGTTTAAAGTTTTTATATGCATATGTGTATGTGTCTTTTTGGGTCCCTCAGGTGTGGGCACCCAAAAAGATCTAAGGGAGTGTCAGATCCCCTGGAATGGGATCCAGGTAGTTGTGAGTTACCTGACATGGGTGCCAGGAACCAAACCCAAGTCCTATGAAACATCGAGGAGCCTCTTAACCCCCAGCCACCTTTCCAGCCCCCACAGGATGTGACCAACTTTCTTTTTATCAATTTTTTGCTTATTTTACATTCCAACCACAGTTTCCCCTCCCTCCCCTCTTCCAGTTCCCTCCTCCCACCTCCTATCTACCCCTCCCCATCCACTCCTGTTCAGAAAGGGGCAGGCCTCCCATAGGAGTCAACACTCATTTTTTTCTGTTTTTTTACTTAAATTAGAAACAAATTTGTTTTACATGTCAATCTCAGTTCCTTCTCCCTCCCCTCCTCCTCTACTCCCCACTAACCCTCTATCCCATCCCCTATCTGCTTTCTAGGGAGGGTGAGACCTTCCTTGGAGATCTTCAAAGTCTGTCATATCATTTGGAGCAGGGCCTAGGCCCTTCTCAGTGGTCAACACTCCTTCTAATAGGTGACACCCATTGACCTGTTTGCCATTGATGTCTCCTTTGTACTCTGTACTAGGCATTTCTAACTTGATCATGAAAGTCACTATTCTATATCAAAATAGCAAAAAAAAAAAATTAAATCTTTTTTCAATGTATCCACGAGTCACTTATCTTCATTAATTGGATTATTAAACAGTCTAAGAACATACTCATTACTGCTATTTATTACTTTCATACAGAGAGAATTTTTAGCTTAAAAGTAATGAAAAGTCATTCAATGGGGTTTCAGCTAATTACATCTGATGTCAATACAACAGTAAAACAGCCGCTCCTGTGTCTAGTTTCCTTGCTTTTAGGCCACAGTTTTATGCCTTTTTCACTACTTCATTCTGATCAACAGTTTGGAATGTTGAGTTACATTTACTTTTTCATTTTCACATTTTCTCCAAGGGGTCATAGAAAAATGAATCAACTTCAGTGATTTCATCATTAATTCTCCTGATTTCAATCTTTATCGTTTTTAAATATTATCACTTCTCATTGTGCTCTCTGAAGAAGAAATCTCCTTTATTTAAAAATCAGCAGGCATAAGTTCCATTATTAGTGAAAAAAATCCACCTGTCCTCTCCTTTCTGTTCTTCAAAGCATTTGATAAAGAACAGTTTTATTCTCCTGGCATTTTTATTCCGTGTGTGTGTGTGTGTGTGTGTGTGTGTGTGTGTGTGTGTGTGTGTGTGTGTGTGTGTGTACCTCTCCTGTTTTGAGACCATTGTTAAGACCATTTAGTGTTCAATGAACACAAGCACTGGCAGCTGTCTTCTTTCAGCTGCTCTCAAACTTGTTTTATCTTCCTTTGAGACCTGGGGCTCACTAATCCCTAGGCTGGCAGCCAGTGGGCGCCAGTGATCCAGCAGTCTCCACCTAGTCTTTGCTGGGATTACAAGCAGGCACCAGTACGCCTGACCTTTTATGAGGTAATGAGAAAGGAACTTGGCCCTTAAGCTTGCAAGGCAAGCATTTACCAGCTGAGCTGTTTCCCAGATCATACACCTTCTTGCCCACAAGTTTTCAATAAAATGGGATCTCCCAGCAGTATGAACATTGTTCCTTTTCACTGCTATTATAACAACTTGAAAACCATTTCTGGTGCCCATTGTATGTTTGGTTCATTCTTTGCAAATATTATTTGTGTGGCTTGGGGAGAAACAACTTTCCTTAATTACCAGTGATGAAGGAAGTCCATCAACACAAATACAATACTAACCGAAATCAGCTAATTTCTACCCAGAAGGTGTTGAAATTCCTATAAATATGGGTGACATAAAAATCACATTTTTTTTTGCTATTTTCTTTCTTCTTCCTTGTTTTTGTTTCTAGTTTGAAAGTTTATCAATCTCTTTACCTTCCCCACTGATAGTGTCTGCACACAGTTTTTTGTTTGTTTGTTTGTTTTGTGGTATCTATAGTTTCTGTTACTCCTTTCTGATTTCAATCCTCACACTGTAGTTAAATCTTTCCTTCATTGCTGGCACCACAAAACTGCAACAGCGTGTTTTTGATAAGAGAACAGTATACTGCTTTGTGATTGAGTTTCTCCACAGCCTTCCACTGCACAGCAGCGGGCACCCAGGAGGGATCTTGTACCTCTTGAAACTCTCTGGATCCAATAAGCACACCCGACACTCTGCCCCTGTTTCCCAACAACACTCAGAACAGCAAGCGTGTCATCCACAGCGCCATCAAAGAACACTAAAATTCTGTGAGAAGCCCTCTCTTCTTGGACGAAGACCCCACTACACTGAGCGCCTAGCGCCTAACAAAACACACGTTATGAAATGTGACATATGCTAAGTGATTCCGGCACCACACGTGGGACTGGTGTGCCGCTGTGAATAAATGTAACATCAGGGAAGGCAAAAATTGGGAGATGGAAAAATGCGGCAATAGGTTCCCCGCCAGACCAACCTCCTGGAGGAAAAACAAACGCTAAGTGTCTGAGTTAAAATAAATGGTACATAAAACATGATGTCAGTAATAACTATTTTGAGATGTAAGCCATGGTTCCATTCTGCCACAGGGCAAAAGTGTGTCCATTTCTCATTCATATTAAAAGAAAATCTGAGTGCTGTGCTATAATTTAAAGGCCAGTGACACTGTAATCTTTTTGTCTCCCAGAGAGACCTACCTCTAGCACTTGTGAGAGGTCTACCTCCTTACAAATGTGTTAGCTGCTACTCTTGAGTCTAAAGAGCAGACAGCATAAATGGGGTGTGGGATGGATATGAACGCCCAGTCTTGTGCTTGCTCTCACCTGGTGGTAGAGACTCCAGATGGAAAAGCACCGCACAACTGGAATGATGTTTCTCAGAAAACTGATGGTGCTCATTTCTGCTCCGCACTGTCTGGTTTGAGGGCTAACTCCTTGACCCAGAAAGCAAGAGGACCCATAGTCAGAGCCTGTCTTCCTGAAACAAAGATGCTATTGCGTTTTCCAAGATGAGCATTTCTTAAGAACAAGATAATGTGATTAAAAGTGGCTCTATTTTGCACACAATTTAAGCTCTGTCACTTCCTGATTATTTTGCAAATGACTTGTCCCTCTCAGTTTCAACTTCTTTCTCTATCCCATCCCTGTGGCCCTGTAGAGCAGACCCAGAGCTTTGCAATCAAGAGCAATACCTCTGAGCTCTGATACATCTCTCTCTCTCTCTCTCTCTCTCTCTCTCTCTCTCTCTCTCTCTCTCTCTCTCGTCATCTATTTGTCTCACTTTATGGTCCAGGTTCATCTCAAACTCCAAAGTTCAAGTGATCCTTTTGCTCAGTCTTCTGAGTAGCTAGGACTTGCAGCATTCCCACCCACCTGGCTACTTCCTCTTTTTACAGAGCTATTACTATTTTTACCACATGCATATATTAAAGAGGACACACATATAGAGTACTTTCTCTAAATACTCTCTCAAAAATATTGAGGCTGATATTGCATTTCAGCTCCAAAGAGGAGTTGCTATACTTTTCAGCTCTGTGTCCTCTACCAAGTCACTCTAAATGGGAGTTACAAGTTCTTCAACACATACAGCTTGTTCAACAACTTGGCCTGGTGCTAGAACATTAGACATTAGACATTAGAGCCACAGCAACAGGAATACACAGTCCCTGCTTACTGTTGTGTCTCAAAGGCCAACACAAGGCAGGCCTGAGCAGGCTCTAACACTGCGTGTGCCTCTCAGCCATAGAGAGTGCCTCTGGGGCCCTGAGAGACAGTTATCAGGGAGAAAGAATCTGTCCCTCTTCATGTGGGGAGAAATCACATCACAGAAAGTTTTCTAGGACTAAATAGGGCAAACATCTTGGCAGATATTTTAAAATACTGATGGCCATCATTCAAATGAGAACTCTCACCCTTTGGAGCCATGAGGCATTTGGTTGGGACTCTGCTTTGTGAGGTAAGATTCTGGTCTCCAGACATTTTTCCTCTTATTGCTTAAAGGCCCCACTACCTGCTTCATACTACAATGGCAGTTAGCACCAGATCCTATTTGGTAAGCTTATTTCCTCACTGCTGTCCACATTCTCACAAGACCTAACTACAGATGGAGGAGAGTTCACACCACACTGAACTTGAATACTGTAAGCACTGCAGTACAGTTGGATTTCCTAATACAAATTAACAAATCACCATTGTGTTTCTCAAGCATCATGTCATGTTTAATCCACACAAATGAGAGGAACTGAGCTTTAATCTCAAGTCATTCAGTTTTATCACGAAAATGAGTGTCAATATAGATTTAGTTGGTTCTGGTTCTGGTCCACAACTCATGGAGGAAATTGGACATAAGACTCCATGTTGTGGTGAGGGGTGGTGTGAACAGGGAGGGATAGAGGGTCTTCTCCAAGATTCCTCTGGAAATTTGAATGCAGTAGCCATTATCTAATTCATTGTATAATTCATTACCTAATCCAGAACAAGGTTGAGTGAATGGTGGTTCCTCTGGTCAGTATATCAGGAGAACAAATCTATTGTCCAGGGTAAACCCTAATAAGGGATGGGGAAGGGCTTTCTTCTTTCTTCAGCCATTATAGTTTCTAAATAGGAGGAAAACGATGACTCAGAACCCCCATATCTGGTGCATGGGTCTTTCTTTCTAGAAAAATGTTGTAGTTAATGAATGTTTTCCAAAAGATGCATGCTTTGCTTCTAATTACATTAACATACTTGTCTGTATTTCTGTAATTATGGTAAGAACTCTGGACGTGAAAGCAATACTTCTTGAAAATGTTTTGGAAAGGAAATGTTCTAAATGTTTAATTTATATATTTCTGAATGCTTACTTACATGTATAATTAATAATATGTCTGCCCTAGATGGTAACAGTGTTACATAAATGCAACTACTTTACCCAGTGAGTAATTCTTTAGAATTAAGTAATGAAATAATCGAGGAAAGTAACCTGTTCTTATATTGACAGATAAACCCACTTTGGATCAGTGGCCAATGAAGCATGTTGCATATAAGCAATACCACATCTGCATCCACTTTCTCATTCTTCCAATCCTTTTTTTAAAAGGTTAAATTAATGTCATCAGGAAATTGAATACAGATCAAAACAATCCATTTTGATGTTGATACCACTACAGACACTGGGCACGCTCTGCAACAATTCCTGTTGTTTATATCATCTTGGAAGTCTGAAAAGAGAAAACCCCTGCCCCCAGAACAATTTCCAGCCACAGCTGCTCTGACATACTTGCCTGGGTCTGATCGCCTCAGGAAGAGGAACAAGGCTCCTTTGGGTCTCAGCAACCTCACTCACAGCAGCCTCTGGAGAGCAACTGAAGTGGTGAGCCATGTGGCTCTGCATTTGATTAGGCCCAGGTGTGACAACTGCATATGCTTCACGTTGCCATGAGGCACATAAATGTAGCATCCTGAATGCTTGCTACCCTTATCCACCCCAAACACTAAAAGACTTGGGTGCAAACAAGAAGACAGAAGTGGAGCCCTAGAACATTTTGGACCCAAAGCATTCAGGGTCAACAGCACATAGAGGAATGAGATGTAGAAGTGTCCCCCCAAATGAGTTCTAGAAACTATAATTTAGAATGTTTAGAGGTGGGTATAGGGAACTCTGTAGTGGTGTCTCCACTAGGAGACAAAAAAGAATCTTGCCTCTGAATGCTCAGAGCAATGATGTTTTGCTGGTTTTTCATATGCCAGATAAACTCTATTTGCAGAAATACTGGTTGGCTTATGCTCCAGTTATCTAATGTAGAAGCAAACTATTGAAATTTGCTAACATAAAAACTATGGACATTTTATTGTGTATGCAGATTTCATAGGTTGGGATTTGGGAAAGCAGATAACAAGGACAGCTTTTGAATGTTCTACAGTGTCTGAGATCCTCCCCCCCCCCACAAAAAAATTTTACACAGTTGAGACATGGAAGAGCCAGGACAAGGAGGATCACTTCCAAGATGTCATCATCAGTCACTTACTTGGCTAGGTGAATTGAAGACTTGATAACTAAACTATGAGACATCACCTACACATGGCCTCTCCATGTGACTTGTGTCTGAGTTCTGAATGGGGGTGGCCTATGAAGAAAGTTGCCAGAAGACAAGCAGGAGCTACACAGAAATCACCATTTGCCCTGTGAGCCATCAGCCAAGAGTTTCTAATTCAACCAGATACCAATATACCAAGAGGGCTGTGGGCCTCCCCTCCTAGAAGAACAAGAGACTGGGAATTCAGAAGCTATGTTTTAAAGACATAATGCATGATATTAGTGGAGTGGCCCCTCTCCCCTTGATCCCCCCTGCTAGAATTGCATTCAGGGTTACCCATTAAGAGGAAGGTGATTTTTTACTGTAGGACTGAAGGTGGAATAAGAACCAGTGGGGGTCCATCCTTGCACAAGGAGAAAGGGCTCAGTGGACCATGCAGCCACTGCAGAAAGCTCCCCTAGTAGCAGAAGTGGATAATGAAAACAGAAAAACTATCCATCAAGCCACTCCTGTCCTACAGGGATTCGCCTTGTGCTGTCCTTAATTGCTGATTTGGATTCAATATTTTCTGTATCCTTTGTTGATACTGTCAACCTAACTATAAGCCTGAAGATAGCAAAGTTGCTACAACAATATTATTTTATTACCCCAGTTATAATTAGCTTCCTATATTTCTCTCAGTGAGTTTATGGGTGAAATGTGTTAAACAAAGACAAATAATTAAGAGTATTTAGGAACTCAAGCTGGGAGAATTATTGGTCTTCAGTCTTGTTGTCTGAGTTCCTTCACTCTGTTAACCCTTTTGTTCTTCGTTCTACTCTGTTTTTGCTGACACTGATTGTCCTTTCTGTTGCTACTGCTATAACAATCTGCCCTGTGCTGGATGACTTAAAAACAGACATTTCCTTCTCAAGGTATTGGAGGTGGGAAAGCCCAAGATCAAGTCACCAGAATTGTCCAGGGGACACTGAGCATGGAGATCTCAGGTCTCTTTTCTAAGGGTATTAGATCTATCATGAGGTCCTCTCTTCAAGATCCAATAAAACCCTGCTTAGCTTGCAAAGGCTCTGTTTTCACTGCTGCGGTGACTAGGATGTCAATACATCAGAAAGGACACACACATTCACTCCACAGCAGTGATAATGCTGCCTGGGCTTTTGAGGTTTATGTTGCTGATGTGTTGAAATAGGACATCATTATGTAGCCCAGGTTAGCTTTAACTTACTATGTAGCCCAAGCTAGCCTCACTCTCATGGCAATACTCTATAGCAGCCTTCTATTACCACATGTGTTTCCCTGTCTGAAAAGCAGGGAGAAAAGAATCTGTTTCATATGGCGGTTGTAAAGTTTAAGTGAAATTATGCATGTCGAGTGCTTAGCATATGATAAATATGCAGTAAATCAGTAAATGTTAACTGTTCTTAGTGATTATAATTCCTGCCCCAGATGGAGTTGATTTCAACTTTTCCCTCTCTCTGCATAATCACAACTCTGAAGCTTCATTTATGGCCTAAAGCTGTGTCTCTTCCATGCTCACCCTCAGCCGACTTGCTTCCTAATACACAGGAAAAAACTTTCTCTGAGGGGTAGCCACATATCCTGAGAGCTCTAGAATTGCCTTCTGGTCTTAGAATATTTACATATGTGATGCAGCGTCCTAAAGTCTCTTCGGTTTTCTTTCCCATTTCCTTCTGTTCCACCTCCACAAACACATCATACACGCATGACTCATGGTTACAGAAGTTGACCTGGCATTTAAGAGCCACTATACTCAGCTGCCATTCACTGTCACATCCCCCCGCCCAAGTGGACCCATGTTTTCTAGAAATGCTCTCAGAAATTCATACCACAGGAGCCTGGGACACTGATCAGAACTCACTCTGCTATGCAATCTCCTAATCAAAACATAACACATCTGAGCACACACGTCACAGGCCCTGTATTCAACAGGCTGATTTTTCTGGGCCATTTCAGCTTAAATTTTCCCTCATTATAATGTCTCCTTCACTATTTACAAGATGTGGCCACAATTGATCTGGAATCCACTTGTACTGGATTATAAGACCTGACTGATTTTTAACTTTTCAGGAATTTTACAAAAAACATTTTGTAAAATTAAGTCATGTAAACTTATCATGTGGTGAATTACTGAGTACAAGTTGACAAATGACTCAAAACTCTCCACAGTCTAATATCTTTTGCTACACTTTTTTTCTGTTATATGTATCTTTCAGGTTTCTTGGGTTGTTGCATCAGTGCAATAGCAATAAGATATGATAGTATATTATTTTGTATCCTTTCACTGCTGAGCAATTGGTGACATGATATCAATAACTGTAAACTCACTGTGGTAGCTATTACTAAGAATTTGATTTATTCTTTTCTTTGGGTAATCTAGACACAAGAAAGTGATGGACAGAACACTAATAATGTAGATTAAACTTCCAAGTGTCTGTTGCCGTAAAATACAAATGACACACACACACACACACAAATGAGAACTATTCTCTTAGTACTTGATGCAAGGAGCTGCTCACATCATTGGAACATCGGTGAGGGTCTAACACACACCCATTGCTTCCTCTCACTTTGGTTTTATTTGTTAATGTAAATATAAATATCAATCACTTTTTAGATAGGACTGACACCAATTCATCAGTTGCACATATAGGTTGACTACACAAGGACAAAGAAGTCAGCAAAATCAGCCACAGTAGTTTGTGAAAATCAATTGGCAATCCAGAATTACTTTTTTAAAATTGAAAATAGATTTTTTCCTCACAATATGTTCTAAATATGTTTTCCGTCCCTAACTCTTCCCACATCTCCCCCAACCCCCACCCAAATCCACACTCCTTTCTATTTCCCTCTCATAAGAAAACGGGCAGGCATCTAAAAATAAAATAAATAAGATAAAGTAAAAACAAACGAACCAGAATATAACAAACAAACAAGGGGGAAAGGAGTAAGAAAAAAAAGGTGCATGAAATATATAGAGATGTAGACACACCCGCACATTCATACACAGAAATCCCATAGCAACACAAGATTGGAAACTATAGTACAGGAGCAAAAGACCTGCAAAGTAAAAAGAAAGGCCAGACAAAGTGTTATGAGTATGTGAAAATCAGCTGGTAATACAGACTTCATAATAAAGAATATTATGTATTTATCACTTCATGGGTTATATAGTGCTCCACATTGGGTACACCAATAAGGATAGAATGAATGTATAGATGGATGTGTGTGGAAAAGCTTTCTGAGAAGCCTGGTGTAAAACATTTACTGGTACTGCACGGATGTGATTCATTTCTATCCATCACAAGAGACAGACGGGCCCCAGGTCTTTTCTTTTATAAGGCATCAATCCTGTCATGGGTTCTAGTGTTATGATCAAATCAAACCCAGGCAAAGCTTACAGAGTGTGAGTCTATTTTCAAATACCAGTTGCAGAGAAGTTGCAGAAAAATATCATGCACTGGATCATTTATTAAGAACCCATATCTAGGAACTAGAGAGGTGGCTAAAAGTATCTATTCCTCTTGGAGAGGGCCCAGCTTCAGTTCTCAGCCCCCACCATGGTGGTTTTTAATTATCCATAACTTCAGTTCCAGAAGATCCAATGCTCTTTTCTGACCTCTGTAGGCACCAGGGACACACACATGATACATGTATATACAACATACATGCATATATACATAAACACATACATATGCAAAACATTCATACTCATAAAATAAAATAAATCTAAATAACAACAAAAATAGAAATATATGTAGTTGATGGGTTAGGGCTTGGAAAGTACAGTATCCTTGGTAGACGGCATTGCAGAGCAAGGATACCAGATCTCTTCTTCTTGTGAAGCTCAAATACTGTCATAGGAGCCCAGACCTTGCGACCTACATAATGAGTTGCCTACATCATTGGAGCATTAAGGAGGGTGTAACACATATGGCCATTTCTTTCTTTCCCTTTGACCTTATCCATTATTGTAAATACAAATATCTAATCACACATGTCCAATCCTAACTAGACTTGAAACCTCTTGTCTGAACACCATTGACACACAAATTTGGGGGTTAAGTTATCAGCACATGAACTTCCTTTCTGATACATGCAAAATATAGCAATCCATGTTGGGTTTTCTGGCAGATAACAATGTAATTCAACTAACATGATAACAGAGGTCAGCCCATGACTATCCAGGTAGAAGGTTCAGATTTAGGATGTCACCAACATTCTCTAAGCACCACCTCCAAGGTCCCCAATACTGTGCCTGGCTGTCATCAGAGCACGGGGAGAAGGCAGCTGGGTGCACCATATAGAGAAGGTCCTCACACTTGTCCTCTGCTCCCATTGTCTGTTTAGGCAAGTCCCAGTGGTATATTCTGCTTGTCTTGACTCCATTGCCGCCTGGTGGCTTCTGGCTGATCTGAGGGGCTATTAAATTCAAGCCTTAGTCATAAGAGGACACAAGTCTGTGCATGATGGCACGATGGTCTCAACTATACCACAGAATATAGTAACCACCCCCTTGAAATGCAAAAAGACAACTCAAAATGACTGTGCAGTCAGATGGGATGACGTGTAAAGAGCCTTGGAAAGTGAAATTATGTAATAGAAAAGAGGGGTTTCAAAGAGACATGACTATAGCCAATGGATACTTTCAAGGTAACAAAAAATACAGGAAGAAAGTTGTTGGTAATGGGTTAATAGGAGGAAATGGAGATAGTATTTAGCTCAAAAGAAGAAAGGCTCTGTTTTTGTTTATAGAAAATCTTTTAGAGAAAAAAGTAATTTATAACTTGGCTTCTATGGCAAATAAGATGCTTGAATGAAAGAAATAAAAAAGGAAGGGTATGACTACTCCTAGGTTTGGTGGAGAAGAAGGTTTATTGTAGATAAAAGGGAAAGCACGGCCAGAGGCAGAGACATCTGAGAGAATCCAGAGTGAACATGACCCTGAGCCAGGCCATGTGAGAAGGGGGAGGAATGAGGGAAAAGCCAGAAGAGGAAAGGATAGATGAAAAGAACCTGGTAACCAAAATGGCTGGATTATATAGAGAAGGGCGGATGCAGGAAGGGCAGCCCAGACACTGAGCTGAAGAAGTTTAGGGTAAGGGCCACAGGTAGGGTAGGGCCCGCCATACTTTGTAACAGGTGGGGTCTGAGGGATGTTGCTGAGAATTTGGTGGTCAGATCCACTCTGCTATGTTAAATGGGCACCTCAGTTAGCCCTTTGTCCTGGGTTTGAGAACTAACAATGTTCTTTTTAATAAATATTCAATAATAGATTTTCTATTTGCTATTACATGACATGAGGGAAATTATGATGAACTCTCAAAATAATGAGACCTTTTTATAGGAAAATATCTAGTGTGACTGTATGCCAAAGATTGTATCAATGTGTAGGTTAACATTGAAACTCTAATTTCACAGATTTTCTAGTCCTATGATCACATTTTTTACCCTCAGGACACTGAATGTGTAAAAATAATAGAAAGTCTTGTTTTCCCACTTAGTATTTCTCATGGATCTAACTGGGATCCCTGACTGGACTTTTGAAAGTTTGGGTTGCAGCATGAGTTTAATGAAGTCATATTTAGAATTGAAACCATTTCCTAAGTTCCTAACACCTGCAAGGTGCAGCATCAGTGGGGGAAACAGTTGAACAAACTGCAAATGTTATGAATATCGACTCTGTGGAAGCTGCAGTAACCTAGGAGTTACCACACAAGTAGTCAACAGCCTTTGCTGTTTTCAGAAACATCCAACTTGCAGTGTAGGACATGAAACTGTGCTTCCTGAGTGTTCTAAATCAAGACCTCTTAAATAGATTTAACACTGCTCTATTCTTGTAATTTAAGAAAGAGAAATTGGGAAGGAAATGCATAAATGAGATCAACTGATAGTTTTAATCATTTACCATAGTGAGATCAGCAAATAGATCAATTATTTACTATCAGCTGTTTCCTCACAGGTGCCAGTAAATCCCTTGAAAAGTATACAATTAATATTTATGAGCAGGGTATGACGGTCCTGCTATGTCAGAATATAGTCCATGAATGAAGCTCTGAGATTTCTGAGAGCTTATGAGAAAACTTCATGTAAATAAGACAAGAGGTTTTTTTGTGGTAACAAAATAGTTTTTATTTAAAAACAATCTTATTTTACATATCAATCCCAGTTCCCTCTCCCTCCCATCTCCCATGCCCCCCACTGACCTCACCATTCTATCCCCTATCCATTCCCCAGGGAGGTTGAGGCCTTCCATGGGGGATCATCAGTCTGTCATATCATTTGGGGGAGGACTTTGGCTAGACTGAGAGAGTATCTCTCCATTGGGAATACGAAGACAAGAATTTTGTAATCTCTATTCTTTCATAATATGGATTGTTTTTGGAATGTGTTTTCATGCCCCTCCAAGGTGTAATAATAGCTGTGGGTTTTACCTTACCTTAGCCATATTCTTACCCGTTATTATACAAAATTATGTCCTCTGGGCTGAATAAGTCTAAACTCATATGTCCTTGCCCTTGTGACTGTACACAACTTGAATTCAAGTGAATTTTACTCACATGACCTTGCTTGGCCCTCAGAATGCCCCCAACATATAAACTGTCTGATGTATGAATAAAGTTGGTTATTGCATGAGACTTTAGTCTGGTCTCATTTTTAGTCTCCTCTCTCCCGGGTTCATGGTGCCAAATGGGATGGTAACACTGTGTGAGCCAATGCTTGGCAATTTGTTTAACTTCTCTACAATTCTATTTTCTTAGTATTATGGTAGCAGCAATTGTCCCACTCACTCCCTTGGGGTGATAACAGGGTTTGCTGTGGAAAAAAGAAATGACTTGAAATTGTTGGAAACTTAATTTGGATTGGGTCATCCTTCCTGGATAACAAAGAAACATTCATTTGTACCTAGAAGAAGTTTTAGCCAAGTCCAGAAAGGTGTCACAGTTCCAGACAACGATGTCTGAGCTTTCTCTTCTTGATAGAGTGGGTAACTATTCTTTTTCCACAAGAGATATTACTATTCTGAAGAAGAACAATGTTTTGGCTGTGGGGATGTGCATTGGCACCCCAGAAAAGCATGAAAAGAAACTGACCAGACTTTCCTCTGGCAGGGAGACTTCATTGGATTAGAATGTCCTATGCTGCCATTTGCAAGATGTGTACCACAGCATCTATTTTGAATAAGAGAGAGTTTTCTGTATTGAAGCAGTATCCTACTGGGATGGAGGTTAGAAAGGAGAAGGAGGTAAAGGGTTTATTTCCACAGTATAAAAGAGATTCTCATAGTCAGAATTCGGGAGGTCAGAGAAAAGGTACTTTGTGAAAAGGGGCTGAGATGGAGAGGAGAGAGGGAACCACAGAGCCAAGTGGCTATACATAAATATAATCTTGTCTGAAGACTGAATCCTTGGCAAAACTATCTTCAGGCCAGTGAGATAGCTCAGTAGGTAAACCACTTGCTGGCAAACCTGAGAGCCTGAGTTCTACCCCAAAATCCATTTGATCCCCCAAATACACACTCCAGGGCATGGGTGTATGCACATAGACACACACATCCCATACATTAATACATGTAACAGGCCAATAGCTAATTGTTTATGTGATGAGTTGGAGAAGATTGAAGGGATTCAATTCCAGGAAGAGTAGACAGAGGATGTCTCCATCCACACTCTACTCTACTCCAGAAATCTGGAGATTTCTAACCAGAGTTGTTGGTGACCCCCAAGTTACAATAGAAAACAAGACTTCACTTGCCAACATGACAGTTCACCATGATTCAGAAAGGAGCAGACTTCAAGACCAAGAACAAAAACATTCATCAAAAGCACATTGGGGCACCTAATAAAGATACTTTTGAATCTATCAAGTACTGTATGAGTTGATGTGCTGCTTTAAACTATGGTCTAATGACATAATTACATGCAAATTGATTTTAAGTTCTCTCTCTAGTACCCAAGTAATGCTTTTTCTTTTTTTTTCAGATTTTTTTATTTGAATTGGAAACAAGATTGTTTTACATGACAATCCCAGTTCCCTTCCTGTCCTCCCCTACCACCACCACCCCAACTAAAACCCTACCTATCACATCCTTTCTGCTCCCCCTGGATGCTGAGGCCTTCCATAGGGTGTCATCATAGTCTATCCTATCATAGATATGATATGCCACCCCCGTGTGTCTTGGCTCAGGGAGTATTCCTCTATATGGAATGGGCTCCCAAAGTCTACACCTATGCTAGGGATAAGTACTGAACTACTATAGGAGGTCCTATAGATTTCCGAGGTTTCCTCACTGAAACCGATGTTCCTGGGGTCTGGATCAGTCCTATGCTGGTATCCCAGGTATCAGTCTGGGTAGCAAGAGTTCCCTGATGTTCAGGTCAGCTTTTTCTGTGGGTTTCACCAGCCTGGTCTGGACCCCTTTGCTCTTCACTCATCCTTCTCTGCATCTGGATTCCAGTTCAGTTCAGTGATTAGTTGTGAGTGTCTGCTTCTACTTCCACCAGCCGTTATCGAGGGCTATCAAGTGGCATATAAGTCAGTCATCAATCTCATTATCAGGGGAGGACATTTAAGGTAGCCTCTCCTCTGTTACTTAGATTGTTATCTGGTGTCATCTTTGTAGATCTCCAGACATTTCCCTAGTGCCTGATTTCTCTGTAAACCTAAAATGTCTCCCTCTATTATGGTATCTCCATTCTTGTTATCTTTTATTCTTCCCCTGACTCAACCTTTCTGCTCCCTCATGTCCTCTGCATCCCTCTTCCTCTTCTCTTCTCATTCTCCTAGCTCCTCCCTCTTTCCGTACTCTCAATTTGCTCAGGGGATCTTGACCCTTTCCCCTTCTGTAGGGGACCATGCATGTCTCTCGTAGGGTCCTCCTTGTTTATTAGCTTCTCTGGCAGTGTGGATTGTAGGCTGGTAATCCTTTACTCTGTGTCTAAAATCTACATATGAGTGAGTATATATCATGTTTGTCATTTTGTGATTGGGTTACCTCGCTCAGAATGGTTTCTCTAGTTCCATCCATTTTCCTGCAAATTTCAAGATTCCATTGGGTTTTTGCGCCCCCCCCCCCAGCTGAGGAGTACTCCATTGTGTAAATGTACCACATTTTCTCTATCCATTCTTTGGTTGGGGGTATCTAAGCTGTTTCCAGTTTCTGGCTATTACAAATAGTGCTGCTGTGAACATCGTTGAACAGATGCCCTTGTTATATGAATGTGCTTCCTTTGGGTATATGCCTAAGAGTGGAATGGCTGGATCTTGTGATAGACTGAGTCCCATTTTCTTGAGGAGTTGCCACACTGATTTCCAAAGTGGCTGTACAAATTGTCACTCCCACCAGCAGTGGAGAAGTGGTCCCCTTTCTCCACATCCTCTCCAGCATGAACTGTCATTGGTGTTTTTGATTTTGGCCATTCTGACAGGAGTAAGATGGTATCTCAGAGTTGTTTTGATTTGCATTTCCCTGATGGCTAAGGATGTTGAACACTTTCTTATGTGTCTTTCAGCCATTTTAGATTCCTCTGTTGAGAATTTTCTATTTAGTTCTGTACCCCACTTTTTAATTGGATTGTTTGGTGTTTGGAGACTAGCTTCTTTTGAGTTCTTTGTATATTTGTGAGATCAGCCCTCTGTCAGATGTGGAGTTGGTGAATATCTTTTCCCAGTCTATGGGCTGACGTTTTGTCTTGCTGACTGTGTCCTTTGCCTTACAGAAGCTTCTCGATTTCAGGAGGTCACATTTATCAATTGTTGATCTCAGTGTCTGTGCTACTGGTGTAATGTTCAGGAAGTGGTCTCCTGTACCAATTAATTCAAGGATATTTCCCACTTTGTCTTCTAATAGGCTGGGTGTATGTTGAGGTCTTTGATCCATTTTGACTTAAGTTTTGTGCATGACAATAGGATTGGCTCTATCTGTAGTTTTCTACATGTTGGCATCCAATTATGCCAGCACCATTTGTTGAAGAGGTTCTCTTTGTTCCACTGTATAAATTTGGATTGTTTGCCAAAAATCGGGTGTTCGGAGGTGTGTTGGTTAATATCAGGGTTTTTAACTCTATTCCATTGGTCTACATGTCTACTTTTGTGCCAATACCATACTGTTTTCAGGACTATAGCTCTGGAATAGAGCTTGAAGTCAGGGATGGTGATGCCTCCAGAAGTTCTTTTATGGTTCAGGGTTGTTTTGGCTATCCTGGGTCTTTTGTTTCTCCATATAAAGTTGAAAATTGTTCTTTCAATGTCTGTGAAGTATTGTGTTGGGATTTTGATGGGAATTGCATTGAAACTGTAGATTGCTTTTGCAAAGATTGCCATTTTTACTATGTTGATTCTACCTATCCAAGAGAATGAAAGATCTTTCCATTTTCTGGTATCTTCTTTAATTATTTTCTTTAGAGACTCAAAATTCTTGCGGTACAGGTCTTTCACTTTTTTGGTTAGTGTTACCCCAAGGTATTTTTATGTTGTTGTGACAATAGTAAAGGGTGATGTTTCTCTGATTTCTTTCTCCACCAATAGTAGGGATACAGATTTTTTGAGTTAATCTTGTATCCTGCCACTTTGCTGAAGGTGTTTATCAGCTGTAGGAGTTCCCTGGTAGAGTTTTTCGGGTCACTTATGTAGACTACCATATCATCTGCTAATAGTGAGAGTTTGACTTCTTCCTTTCTGATTTTATTCTCTTGATCTCCTTTTGTTGTCTTATTGCTCTAGATAGAACTTCAAGGACAATATTGAAGAGCTATGGAGAGAGTGGACAACCTTGTCTTGTCCCTGATTTTAGAGGAATTGCATTGAGTTTCTCTCCATTTAATTTGATGTTGCTGTCGGATTACTGTATATTGCTTTTATTATGTTGAGGTATGTTCCTGTTATCCTTGATTTCTCCAAGACCTTTATCATGAAGGGGTGTTGGATTTTGTCAAAGGCTTTTTCTGCATCTAGTGAGATGATCATTTTTTTCCTCAGTCTGTTGATATGATGGATTACATTGATGGACTTTCCTATGTTGAATCATCCTTGCATCTCTGGGATGAAGCCTACTTGATCATGGTGAATGATTTCTCTGATGTGTTCTTGGATTCGATTTGCCAGTATTTTATTGAGAATTTTTGCATCAATGTTCATGAGGGATATTGGTCTGTAGTTCTCTTTCTTAGTTGTGTCTTTGTGTGGTTTGGGTATCAAAGTTATTGAAGCCTCATAAAAAGAGTTTGGTAATAACCCTTCTGCTTCCATTGTGTGGAATACTTTGAGGAGAATGAATTGGTGCTAGTTGTTCCTTGAATTTCTGGTAGAAATCTGCACTGAAGCCATCTGGCCCTGGGCTTTTTTGGTTGGGAGATTTCTGATGACTGCTTCTATTTCATTAGGGGTTATATGTATATTTAAGTTGCTTATCTGTTCTTGATTTAATTTTGGAAAGTAAAATTCTCCAGAAAATTGTCCATTTCCTTTAGATTTTCGAATTTTGAGGAATATAGGTTTTCAAAGTATGACCTGATGGTTCTCTGGATTTCCTCTGTGTCTGTTGTTATGTCCCCCTTTTCATTCCTGATTTTATTAACTTGCATGTTCACTCTCTGCTGTTTGGTAAGTTTGGATAAAGTTTGTCTATCTTGTTGATTTTCTCAAAGAAGCAACTTTTCGTTATATTGATTCTTTGTATTGTTCTCCTAGTTTCCATTTTATTGATTTCAGCCCTCAATTTGATTATTTCCTGGCATCTGCTCCTCCGGGGTGTATTGGCTTTTTTGTGTTCTAAAGTTTTCAGTTGTGCTGTTAATTCTTTAGTGTGATTATTCTCTTGTTTCTTCATGTGGGCACTTAGCGCTATAAACTTTCCTCTTAGCACTGCTTTCAAAGTGTCCCATAGGTTTTGGGTATGTTGTGTCTGCATTCTCATTGAATTCTAGGAAATCTTTAATTTCTTTTTTTATTTCTTTCTTGACCCAGGAATTGTGCAGTTGGGTGTTACTTAATTTCCATGAGTTTGTAGGTTTTCTGTAATTCGTGTTGAATTCTAACTTTAAAGCATGGTGGTCTGAGAAGATAAAAGGGAGTTATTTTAATTTTTTTGTACTTGTTGAGGTTTGCTATGTTGCCAAGCATGTGGTCGATTTTAGAGAAGGTTCCATGTGGTGCTGAGAAGGTAAATTGTTTTGTATTTGGATGGAATGTTCTATAGATATCTATTAAGTCCAATTGCGCCATAACTTCTGTTAGCTCCTTTGTTTCTTAGTTAAGTTTTTGTCTGGTGTTCCTGTCCAGTGGTGAGAGTGGGGTGTTTAAGTCTCCCACTATAAGTGTGTGCAGTTTTATGTGTGATTTGAGTTTGAGTAATGTTTCTTTTACAAACGTGGATGCCTTTGTATTTTGGGCATAAATGTTCAGAATTGAGACTTCCTCCTGATGGATTTCTCCTGTGATGAGTAGGAAATGACCTCCTTCATCTCTTTTGAATGATTTTAGTTTAAAGTCCAATTTGTTGGATATTAGGATTGCTACCCCTGCTTGTTTCTTGGGTCCATTTGATTGGAAAATCTTTCCCCAACCTTTAATTCTTAGGTACTGTCTGTCTTTGAGGTTGAGGTGAGTTTCTTGTATCCAGCAGAAGGAAGGATTCTGTCTTCTTATCCATTCTGCTAATCTGTGTCTTTTTATAGGAGAGTTAAGATCATTTGTGTTGATGGATATTAATGACCATTGATTGTTCATTCTTGTTTGTTTTTGATTTGGTGATGGTGGTGAAATTATGTGTGGGATTCTATCCCTTTTTCCTTTTGGCTGTTGGTAAAGTAGGATTATCTATTGCCTATATTTTTTCTGCTTGTAGTTAACTTCCTTGGGTTGCAGTTTTCCTTCCAGAACTTTCTATATGGCTGGATTGGTAGATATGTATTGTTTGAATCTGGTGTTGTCATGGAATATCTTGTTTTCTCCATCTATATTGATTGAAAGCTTTGCTGGGTATAGCAGTCTGGGCTGGCATCCATTGTCTCTTGGTGTAGGAAGAATATCTATCCAGGACCTTCTGGCTTTCAGAGTTTCCATGGAAAAGTCAGGTGTAATTCTGACAGGTTTGCCTTTATAGGTTACTTGACCTTTTTCCTTTGTTGCTCTTAATATTTTATCTTTGTTCCTTATGTTTGGTGTTTTGATTATCATGTATCAAGGAGACCTTTTTGGTTCACTCTATTTGGTGTTCTGTAGGCTTCTTGTATTTTCATTGCCATGTCTTTCTTCAGGTTGGGAAAGTTTTCTTCTATGATTTTGTTGAATATGTTTTCTGTGCCTTTGAGTTGGATTTCTTCACCTTCTTCTATACCTATTATTCTTAGGTTTGGTCTTTTCACAGTATCCCATATTTCCTGAATATTTTGTGTTAGGGATTTGTTGGACTTAAGATTTTCTTTGGTTGTGGGTCTATTTCTCCTAGTGTATCTTCAACTCCTGAGATTCTTTCTTCTATCTCTTGTATTCTGTTTGTTATGCTTGCATATGTAGTTCTTGATCATTTATCCAGCTTTTCCATTTCCAGCATTCCTTCAGATTGTGCTTTCTTTATTGTCTCTATTTCAGTTTTTAGGTCTTGATGTGTTTCCTTGAAAGATTTGTTGATATCTTGTATTTTTTGGTTTGTTTTTTCTTCCACTTCTTTAAGGGATTTTTCTCATGTCCTCTTTGAGGTCCTCTATCATTTTCATGAAGATGTTTTTAAGGATATTCTCTTCTAGTTCATCTGCATTGTGATGTTCAGATCTTGCTGGTGTATGGTTCCTAGTCTCCAGTGGTGTCATTTTGGGTTTTCTGTTGTTGAATATGCATTTACATTGTCCTCTTCTCATCCTTTCTTCTAGTGGGTGTAGCAGGAGTCTCTTCCTCTCCTGGTGAGTATGGGACCAAGGTTCCCTTCTGATAGATGCAAACAGATCCAATACTCTGATGTCTGTCCTCTTCTGGTGGATCCAGGTGGCACTGTTACTCGGGCCTCAGCAGTGTCCAGGTGTGTTGAGTCTCGCTGCAAAGTTAGGATCCGCTGAGCAGATCCCTGGTGTCAGATGTCTCTCCAAGTAATGTTTTCTAAAATCCTTTGTATTAACATTTTTAGTTGAAAGTCACCTTGAATTGGATGTGGGCTTTTGAATGGCCAGGGGCTTCCTCCCAGGGTGGGCTGGAAGGGAATGTGAAGAAATACTTGTAGCACTGAGAATAAGAATGGACCCCATTTATTCTCCTAAGTCCTCTGCTCTACCAGCTGAGCTATCAAAGGATGTCAACACCACATTTACTCATTGAGCTATGTGAGGCATCTGCCTTGACCCAGACAATGAGAAAAGTAGCAGAGACAAAGACTGAGAACACCTTGTACTCTCATGGCAACTTGCTGCAAGGAAGGAGACAAATGGTGATTCAGTTGCATTGAGGACAGGGTGTGCTATGATGAAAGCATTATTCTTCTTACAGACAAATAGACAGGAAAACATTCTGTTCCAAGGAGATGGGCTGTTAACACCTCTGTTGATACACCCACAGATAAAGTACCAATTGATGGCTTAGCAACTGAGACACAGGTGTGTCATTTCCAAAAATTAAATTTACCAGGAACAATGAGTTGTAAGAAACATAAACTCATTCTAGAATACGATGAAGGTGGACAAAGAGAGTGGTAACTGTTAAGTTGCAAACACCACCACCTCCAACAAATGGCTATTTACCACATCAAAGTGGCCCTGGCCACCAGGTACTCCTAACAGCCCTCAGTCCATACCTGTTACAGGGCATACCCTGCCCTCTACCCTGAACTCTCCAGCCCAGGGGCTGGACTAACCTTCCCCCAGAGGCTCTTCCCTATATAATCAAGATGTTTTGGTTACCTGCCCCCCTTTTCATGTGCCTTTGGTTTCCTGGATGCTGCACCTGGGTTTCCTCTCTCTTCTCCCTCTCTCTCACATGGCTCAGCTCAGTCTATACCACTTTATTCTCTCTCATATATCTACAAAATCCTTCTCCCCCACTATACCTAGGAGTAGTTATGTCCTTTCCTTTCCTTTTTATTTATTTTTTTCATTCAGTAATAATAGACATGCAGACACAGAGAGCATATCTCAATCATGCAGGGGTGATACCCTGTGGGCAGTTAGCATTTGGGCTCTAAGTTCTACTACCTGTAGTTGAGTTCTGTGTCCTATTCCTTATGCATTATTGGTGTAGGTTACTATTTAACTTTTATTGTTTCCATTTTCTAATCTTGGGGTTAATAAAAGCTACTCCCTCAAATAATTAGGAGGTCAAAAATAGAATAGCCTTAAAATTTTCCCAAAATAACTGTGATGAAAAGAACCAATAAATGTTACCCATTACCAATGTTATGATTCCAAGTTCTATGAAAAGTGAAATGGTAAGAATTTCAGGGAAGAAATCAATTTCAGTTGAATTGTGAAGTTTGAAATGCCATGAATGAGAAGACGTTGAGAATCTGAGTGTTGCTGATGAATGGATTATTTTACCCATTCTCTGAAAACCTTGTATATGTTCAGCTATACATCTGCAGGCCATAACCTAGCCTTCACCACTGCGGTGACTCTATCTCCCCTCTCTGTCTGCCTTCCTTGACTTTACTGCATCTGCCTTCCACAGCTTTTACTTGCTTATTAGATCCATTTCTCTGTCTGGGTTACCTAACTTCAGCCCTCAATACCTGTTCCCAGTTGGTTTTGAAATTTATGTTGAGATTTTTCTAAAAGGAACTCTAATCAATCCAGAATAGCTCTGCCAGGAAAATATCCTCCTATCATCCACAATAGGTGTTTGATGAGCTTCCTGGGCTCTTTGGAGTTGGGCAGCTGCTTCTGGTACAATCTGTAGTGGCTAGTGAGATAGCAGTGGGTAGAGCAAACAAGGACCAACCAGGTAATACTTGTACCTTTTTGTATGTCCACATGTGCATCTCCTTACTGTACCACCTAATAATACTTTTACAAATATATTCTCCCTGCATGTAGACTAACAGGATTATATATTTGAATGTCTACTGTGAGTGGTCTTTGCTTTGTTCTATGTATGGAGACTATAAAATGGCTCTTGCTTAAGCCAGTGTGGCTAGAATTGTGAGCCTGGCTGGAGGTGATATGGGTTTAAGAAAGATAGACAAATACAAGTAACACAAGCAAAGCTGGGCTTGAGTGGACTATGTGCTCTTTGATGGAGATGTGCCAACAACCCAGAAACACAGTACATTTGTTATGTACTGGAGAAATGATTAGGCAGTTTACTTAATCTTGGTGGTGGTGGCGGGTGTCTACATAGGGAAAGTCTCAGGCTGCTGTCATTCAGGGTGAGAAAGCTGAAGCTGGTTGGTACTTTCGGCACATAATGCCAATATCTATACTCAGACCAGGGGAGGACTTTGGCAGCTTGCTGGATTCTGTATTTGTGACCTGGACATGCTTCTGTCAATAACAGATATTCACATAAGACTTAATCCCCTCTCCACAGGTTCTTACACTGGTGATAGAGAAGTAGGCCTGATGTATAAACAACCAGTTCTAAGTGAGATAGTTTAAGTGGAATGTATATGAATAGATGAAGATCCAACTAGGTCTGTTACCCAATTAGGGAATCAAGCAAAATGTCCTAAGAGAGGGCACAGTTACCTGGCAGGGTGAGACTTGTTGCTGGCTGCACACTTCCAAAGGATGGAAGAAGTTAATCAAGTACTTTTAAAGCATATAAAACACATACAATAAAATACTGATTGCTTCTGATGTTTCAACAATAATAATTCAAATAAGAGAAGATACACTTAACCATCCCTTCTCACATATTAATATCACCTGTGTCATCTTCCATTGAAGCACTTATTTACATAGCTATAAATTTTTCTGATGCCTAATGCCTCCAGATTTCCTTCTCTAAAAGGGCCATTTATACCATACCGATCTTGAAGGTCTCTAGCTCAGATATCTCTGCTATCGTCTTAGGCTGCAGATTGCCTCTAACACTGCTGGTGTCCAGAGCAAGAGGACAATTCATCCAAGGATAACAGCATAGATACTACATAAACCAAGGAAGCATCCATCTAAAAGAGGTCCGTACTGGACAGCATGCCTTTCCAAGACCTGAGAGACTGATATGTGAATGTAGAGGTCTTGGCTTCCAAGCAATGCTACAAACTGACCCCAACTTCCATCCAGAGCCCTAACTTACCACCTGTTTCTCCTCTCTCCTCAACTAAGTCATTCATTGTACAGCGACAGGCCCTGTGCACACGTGTTGACATCTCATTTGTGCTTCTTATTCCATTCCTCTCCCCTCTTCTTATTCCATCCCTTACTATTCCTTACTATCCCCTTCTTTTTATTTAAATTAGAAACAATCTTATTTTATGTCTCAAACCCAGTTCCCTCTCCCATCCTCCCATGCCCCCTATCAACCCCCTACCCTACCCTACCCTACCCTACCCTATCCTATCCTATCCTATCCCCACTCTGCTTCCCAGGGAGGATGAGGCCTTCCATGGGGATCTTCAAAGTCCGTCACACTATTTTGGGGCAGGGCCTAGGCCCTCCCTCGTGTGTCCTAAAACCAATGCCCTGTAGCTGTGCGCTTCTGGGTGCACACTAACTGCAGTCAGCATCAGAGGAACAGATGTGGGAGGTTTTTCATGCAGCTGTTTAGGCAGGAATGTGAGACTTCTGGGAACTTCATATACTGTCTACAAGGGAGGCAATAATACACATGGGCATATCCAACTGGTTCATCCAAAATCTCCTCATTTGATACAAAAGGGCTTGCTCAGAGGAAGCAGGCCGAATCAGGGTCCCTCATACTTACATATGATAGGGGGATCCATAGCAGATACATACACAATCAGGTTCAGACAGATGAGTTGCTGGATAGCTACTTTGTCTGAATTAATTCTTACATTTAACCCAGCTAACAAATAAGCAGGAATGTTATAAGGAACCCCTTGCTTACTTAGCAAACTTTTGTGTACATTCTACCATGTTGAGGGCTTCCAGAAAAGAACTTTCTTTTCTCTCTGGGGATAAGAAATTTTGTGGATCCCAGTTTAACTCCCCTACAGTCTGACCTAGATCTCAAGAAGATGAAGAAAGGGACATGAAATTCAGTAAGATTTCACATTTTGTGACACAGGTCCTTTGGCTGTTAAGTGTTCTTTAAAGGCTTATGGGTTGTTGATTGTAACTTGTTTTTGTTTTTGTTTTTTTTAATCTTCCTACAAGTATGAAAACTTGGAAGAAAATGGAGAAAAGAACACATAAGGAAGCCATGAGATAATGACATTACTAAGTGTCAACACTTGCCACAAATTCCTAAGTGTTGATCTCAATTATGTACATGCATCACATCATCTGACCTTGTAACAACAAGTAAGAGTTTTATCCTAATTGATAGATTCCTGACTTAAGAATCTCAGAAACATGGAAAGCTTAGATATGAAGGAGATTTGGGGGTGTCACCAAGGTAGCTTAAATCCAAAGTCAGAATCCACAAATACCCTCAGTTCCCAAAAGATGGGGCATCTTCCCACCATCCCTGGCCACTTTGCCTTATTGGGAAAAGGCATCTGAAAATATTTCAATTCTTATTTGGAGTAATAGGTTTCATGCACAGTTAAATTCCTGCCATGCATGAATGAGAAAACTGAAAGGAAATACATCTTCTAATTCAACTCAGTGGAGCTTGCCCAGCACAACAAATCCATTTATTATAGGGGACACGTAAATTAGGAGAGCCAAGAATGCCAGCTAAACCTATTCTTCCCTTTAAAATAGCTCAGCACCACCTTCAATTTCAGCTGGGTTCAAATAGACACATACAAACACATAAACATCCACAGTAGTCCTCTGCCTAACTCTGCAGGCAATTATTGACTTTCCGATTCCCAAGCTAAGCAATAGACTGTTTTGTTTTTGTTTGTTTGTTTGTTTGTTTTTTGATTTTTCGAGACAGCGTTTTTCTGTGTAGCTTTGGAGCCTATCCTGGCACTCTCTCTGGAGACCAGACTGGCCTTGAACCCACAGAGATCCATCTGCCTCTGCCTCCCGAGTGCTGGGATTAAAGGAATGCGCCACCAACGCCCATCTAGCAATAGACTGTTTTAACTGAGGAAAAATAAACGGCATATTTTAGTTTTAATGTTATTTGTATGTATCACCTATGCATAATAACTGGTTTCATGAAGGCAATTTCACAAACTCTTTTACCTTTTATTGTCCTACTTCCATCCTAACCCCATTCCATTCAGGCTAATTTCCTCTCAGTTTTACATAAATGTGTGTGTGTGTGTGTGTGTGTGTGTGTGTGTGTGTGTGTGTGTGTGTGTTCGTATATGTGTGTGTGTTCCAGTGGTCTTCATTAGGGTTGATCACAGGAGCTTGTGGCTATAGTAGTGAATACAATTACTCCCTTTACCCCAACAACCATCAACGACTGGCCCTCATAACTACAGGCTACTGGGCAAGAACTATCAGGAACAATTTTACTTAGCTCTGAACTTTGTGTGCAACCATACAGACCAACCAGACAAAATGACCACACTCGTGTAATAGGGGCAAGCCTGTTATGCAGGTTACCAAAAGAGCTTTCTGAGTGGATTTCATACCAGCTAGAAAAAGGAGAATTCATATCAGATACTGTACACCCAAGTTTAAAAATATAAACCTATTTCTGAGAAGGTCATGGACCCTAGAGGGGAAATTACTGCTGCTTCTTGCTAAATGGACATGGCACGTCCATCAAATTGCCTACTCAAAGAAGCTTCTTTTTGCAAGGATCGGCAGTGAATGCAGAAACTCATAACTGGTCAAAAGACTGAAAATAAAGGACTTTGAATGCCCAACCATAAATCACTATCTCCAAATCTTAGATAACATCATAGAAAGAGGGAAGGAAAGAACATAAGAGCAGGAAGAAGAGGGCAGCACTGTGGAACACTGAGTTCCAGACATATCATGACTGCCTCACTCTGGAACTCACAGCAGCGGATTGCCTGTACAACACTGGGCCCATCAACACCCTGTTATGAAAGGGAGTGGTGTCTATGGGCCCCACTCCTTTCATGATAAAACTTTATTTTAAGAAAATATTTTGTATCTAATGCCATCCCAGATAAAGGAAAACATAATTGTTCTCTGACTTCCAGAATTATGGGGTCTAATTTGGAACCTTCTGGAGATGACAAGTTCTCACCTTCCTGGAAAGAGGTTCTTAGTGAGCTTTCCTTTGTCAGCAAGACAATTTACCTCCACAGGCATTTAGGTTCCCTTATCAGTGAGCCTGGCCTTTTCTATACAGAATGCCAAGACCCACCTTAAGCAACCAGTAAGTTGGCCTCTTAGGGTTAGTTTTTCTGAGAAATGTGTGTTAATGCTCATTTGATGAGCTTATTGAATAACTACTTTGTGATAAGTGCAGCTGTGGTTCTTAGAACAGAGTTTATCTTAGAATAGAGGTTATCAGTGAAGATAGAAGCATCTGCCCTTATGGACCTCACCATTCCATCTAGTGACAGGATACAAAGAATGATAAAATCAAACCAGCAGGATACATGAAATGTTGGATAAGACTGATGTCATGAAGAGAATAAATCAGGAAAGTGACATGGACAAAGTTGTATAGGGACACTTGTAGGTCTACACACAGCCAGGGAATACTTCACTAAAAATATAAATGAGGCAGGCATAGTTGTGAGAAGACTATCCAAAGTACAAAGAAGAAATTCAAAGCCATAGGGCTATTGTGTTTGTTAGCTTACTAGGGCTTCTGTAACAAAATACCACAGACTTGGTAGTATAAAAAGCAAGAATTTATTTTCTCGTAGTTCTGCAGGGTGGAAATCCAAGATCAAGGTGCTGATAATAGATTTTCTTTTGAGACCTCTCTTGTAGCCTTGTAATGGCATTCCTCTTTCTGATTCTGCACCCGGTCATCCCTCTGTGCTTGGAAGTCACTGATGTCTTCCTACATGTCCTATCTCTTCTTGTGATGATGCTAGTATATCGATTACAGCTGGATCTATTGGTCTAATTTAACTCAGATACCCTCATGAAAGCCTACACTCCAAATACATTCATATTTTGATGTTTGACACATGAATTTGTAAAATTCAGCTCAGAGAACAATAGAGGTCAGCACTACAACACTGAAGTGGGCTACAGGCAGAATAACAGGTGCAATCAGAAGGATAAATAGAAAGAGGTCAAGTTGACTGGGGTCCTGCATGTCATTCTGTGATGTTTCCTTTTAAGCAGAATGATATAGGAAGCTATTGGTGTATTTTCTCTTTTCTATTTGTGGAGGGGTTATGCATGGCCCAGGTGTGGTTGCATGAATGTGTGGGAGCATCTGTGCAGAAGAAAACTCCAGATGACATTCACTTTTTTTTGAGACAGAAACTCTAATAAATACAATAACTCTAAGTTACCAGGTACAAGCTGGGTAGTAGTGGCGCACGCTTTTAATCCCAGCATTCAGGAGGCAGAGGCAGGCAGATCTCTGTGAGTTCGAGGTCAGCCTGGTCTACAAAGCTACACAGAGAAACCCTGTCTCAAAAACAAAACAAACAAACAAAAATGACCAGGTACATTAGGCTGACTGGCCAGCTACCTCCAGGGATCCACCTATCCCCACATCCTCCATGCAGACTACCTGGCTTTGCTGTTGGGTTTTTTGTTTTTGTTTTGTTTTATGTTGTTTGCTTTTGTTTTGCTTTTTAATGGCTTCTGGAGATGGAGCTCAGATCCTCGTACTTGTAAGGCAAGCACTTAACTAACCAAGCCATTTCCCAAATCTCTTTCCATTTTAAACTCTACTGACACGTATGTTTATTCCTCACATTGAGAGGCAAATTCTTTGAGTATTTGTGTAGTTTCCTTAAAGAATTCAAACCTTAAAGTGTATCTCTTTCTCAATTAATAGAAGATAATATTCCACTACACAGTCCCTCAGTAAACATGAGGAATGGGTTCCATGACCTTAAATGTACAGCAAACTCTGGATGCTGAAGCCACTTAATAAAATGGAGGAGTGTTTGTACGTAACTCACAAGCATCAACCTATATGCTTTAAGTCATCTCTGGATTATTATGATACACAAGACGATGTAAATGCTGTGAGCATAATTGTTATACTGTGTTATTTAGGAAAGAATAATAAGGGGAAGTCTGTGTTTAGCACAGACATACACTTTAGGAATATTTTAAACTTTATTTAACTTACAGATATAGAACCTGTGGGTACAGATGGTCAACTCTCTTTTAACTGTGTTGTTGCTACTATTGTTGCTTATTGAAGACAATGCTTGAATTATTTCTTCCATGAGGTGACACTATACACCTATTTAAGAGCTATTCTTTTCCACTGGTGTTCACTATGATGTTCCTTTTTTTTCCTCCTGAAGACAGATATCTATTTGAGATTTGATGACTTTTAACAGCTCTCTCAAAGTCCTGATCCATTATCTTTTCAAATACCATCTCCTCTTCATACCCTATATTAGCTTCTTTCAGCATTAGACCTGCTAAAACAGTTCTTGGGACATCCTGCTGAGCGATACAAGCCAGACACCAAAGAACAAGTACTGCATAGCCTGTCTTTTAGATAGAATGTTGTTAAAAGTGGATACACAAAATTAGAGACTACAACATTGTGGGTAATAAGACAGAGATGTTGGCCAAAGGGTATAAAGTAGCAGTGATGCTGGATCAATAAGTCTTGTGATACAATGTACAGCATAAGGACAATAGTTCATGCTATTGGATTGTGTATTGAAAATTTGCCAAGAGAGTCAATTACAAGAGACCTTGCCACACAGAAAGAAGAAGCTGTGTGAGGGCATAGTTCATTTTCCTCACATTAGTCTTCATTTTACTGTGTGGGGTGTGTGTGTGTGTGTGTGTGTGTGTGTGTGTGTGTGTGTGTGTGTACCAAAACATCCCACCCTGATTTCTAAAACATATGAAACAAATGAAGTAACTGTTACGTTGTGCCCTAAATTCATTAGCCATTTTCCCTTTTTTCTTTTGACTGAATTATGCACATTTTCAAAATTTAATTCTGCTTTCTTGATCCTCTTCTTACTTGCTTCTAATTTTCTGCTCATCCCACACAGTGTTTTTCATTTCTAAAATCTCTAGCTATTTCTTTGATGAGACATTTTAGTCATTTCATATTATTATAGTCTATTCATTTTAAACAGGATCTTCCCTATAAATCAACTTTAATATAAAAAATTATCTGTTTCATAATTTCACTGCTTCTGAGATCTAATTCTATACATATTGTTAATGGCCCTTATCATTCATAATATCTTGCTTCCTTCTATATTTTGTTTCATTTCATTTCAATTTATTTTTCTGCTTGGCTTTGGGCTCAACTATGAAATTTAATAAAACTTTGATTTAAGGTTTCCAGATCCACTTGAGGACTGGGTTGTGATTTTGAATACTTACAGATTTATTTTTAACCAAATTCTTGATTCAGGAAGGCCTCTTCTTTTGGTGTTCCCTTCTCAAAAGAGTTCAAATTCTAATTATCTTTATGCAATTGACAGTTGAGAATAATATAAATATCACCAATTTTGGAATAAGCTTGAATTTCTTATGAACTACATACCTTAGCATCTACTTACTCACAAGTCTACTGTAAAGATTGAATGAAGCCTGTTTGCAGGTGAGTGTGCATGTTTATGCACATGTGTGTAATATCAGGCAACAGTAGACAGACAATGGTAGCCTTCTTACTTATAAAATGCTCATGGTTTGCATAAATCTCTATGTTTGCATTTGTTACCTACATGTATATCTTCCTTTCGCAATTAGGAAATAGGAAAAAATCATTTCAATCTGTTCTCATTCCCAGCCTATATCCACAGAACTCGTTTTCTGTTTCTAATTTTCTTGGTTGCTGGCTACAGTAGGCCAATTGTATCTCCTAGAAACATAATTTCTACACAGATTAGGAAGCCTAAATATAAAGCATTGAGAAAATGCAAGTTATCCCCCCATAGGGAGTTTACATTCACAGAATCACATTCACATATACAAAAACTATTCTCAAATGTGGTTCTCAAGCACAACAAAAGCTCTTGTATCCCAGATATCAACATATAAAGTAAGTTTGATGTTGAATGCTCATGAGATGGCACAGTCAATGCAGTGCTTGCTGTACAAACATGAGGGCCAGGATTCAGATCTCAAGAGCACACAAGAGAAGGTGGGTATAACTGAGCACTGGAGAGGTGGACAGATACATGTTGATCCCTGTAGTTCATGTCTAGGCCTCACAGTCAATGCAGTGAGCTCCATGTTCAGTTGGGCATCCTGTCTCAAAAGACAAGGTAGAAAATGACACAGGAAAATACCTGATGTATACCTGCACATAAACAGGTCTGTCTCAGTAACCACTCTGGAACTCACTGTGTATCCAGGTTGGCCTCTGACTTACGGTGATCCTCCTGACTCTGTTTCCCAGTGTCGGGGCTAAAAGTGAAATAGAAGCCTCCCCTAAAATGGACCTTCTCAAGCTATATAATTTATTCAGTTTACTTTTGTTTTTACTTTTAACTGTAGAGGGAAAAAACAGTTAAGTAAGAGAAAATAAATTCATATTAATAATTTAGAAGACAGGAGAAAACTTTACACATTCTGCCTTTGAGTCTTTTTTTACAATTTCTATATTTGTAATCATAATTCTAGGAAGTAAAGCTTAATGGACATAGCATGAAGCTTGGGAAAATCTCCAGAGATTAAGGAAAATACAATTTTTTCATAGCATTTAGTTTACCATATTATAAGTAAATATAAAGATGTATGCATTAGAAGCAACTTTAATGTTAATACCTTAATAAGTACTTGTTAATATTTTACATGAGTACATAAGCCATCAAATTCTATACATGTATCTTCACTTGAATTCATTTCCCTGAGGAGCTAATCATAGCCATTGCCAAATGTCTTAGTCTGCATTATAATTACCATAAACTGAGTGGCTTCAGCAATCAGAATTGAATTTTTGCAGTTCCAGAGGCTGGATGTCTAAGGTTATCTCTGGCCAGAGTCCTATTTCTGGTCTACAGACAGATGTCTTCTTGCTATATCTTCACATGGTTGGAGAGAAATATTTCTCTCACATCTCTTTTTTAAAACAATAGTCACACAGGTTACCACTTGTGCTTTATCATCTCCCACTAGTCCACCTTCCAGTACCATATTCCTGACATGTAATCCTTTTGATAGGTTCAGCCTTTGGACCATAACGTCAAAATCTTAAGATCTAAGACAGCAAGATTCCCCTCCTCCTCAGGAAGAGGGCTTTGGATCCCTGAATGATGACATAGAAAGCATCTCTGAGACTCTGTCTTCTGCAGATGGAAGAGTTCTGCCTCTACTGAATGTAGAAAGGTTATCTCAGAATTCAAAATGCTGAAGAACTGAAGCCCTAAGGTATGATTCTAAAGGTATAAGTCGTGCCACAAGCTTCGCTCAGCTTCAGTATTTGGTCCAAGAATACTTGGAGAAGGTGATATTTTTGGATACTTGTCTTCCACAGTGAAATGTTGACAATAAACCTTAGCCCTGCTGTCTACAATATTCAGTGTTCTATCTTTTGTAGAGTCATTTCTTGTTTGCAGAGTCCTGAAGTAGCATGGAGTGTCATAAACAGAGACAGGGAGTGACAGGAAACCTATTGTTGCAATAAACTAGGACACTATTAACCATGTAAATGAACTAATTAATCCATTCATGGGAGTGGAGCCCTAATCATCTTAAAGAAACTATTTTGTTAACCTCTTCTTGTCTCAAATGATGATTAAATCTCGAAGATAGTTTCAGCGGGAACAAACCATAGCATTGATCAATGTATGAGAACACTTAGAATAGCATTAAAATGAAAAGAAGTAAATTCATGTAGAAGGTTCTGGGTGTAATATATTGGTGGTTGAGTCAAGAAGGACCCATCATTCAGCTTATGCTGAAATAGTGCTTGGCTTGTTCTCTGGTACACAATGACCCAGTTCTCAACTTTGTCTCTGCTGGAATTCTATTGTCCTTTACATGGAAAAAGGTGAGCTCAACTCATTGTGCTTAAAATGCTCTTCCTGAAGGAATCATTCAACCATACAGGTTCATTAAGCTAAAACAATATGAAATTAAAACATCAAAGATTATATTACAAATTGTTCCATCTTCAGAGCACATTTCTTTTCTGTCTGCTTTGTGCTGATCCTGTGTTGACAACTAGAGTCCGGTTCAGTGTGATGTCTAGTCTCCATCATCAGTCTGAATAACTAGTGAGGTGCATCTTTCGGTGAGGATGTTTCCAGAGGGGATCAACTGAAGGAACAGAGCATGGCTTAAGTGTGGGAAGAACCCCCCCCCCTTGGTATGAGGTCCCAGTCTAAATAAAAAGGAGAAAAAGAGAAAACCAGCTGAGTGCCAGCATTCCTCTTTCTCTTCGTTCTCATCAGAACCACAGATGAAGCTGCTCTCACCCCCTTTGCCTTCCCCACCATGATGGACTGCACTCCTCACAAATGTGAGTTAAAATAAACTCTTCCTCCATTACTTCATTTCTTTTCAGATATTTGATGACAGCCATGGATGGGGAGTAACTGGTTCATACAGAAACTGTTCATAACCCCATGGAATCTCTGTCTAATAAGATAGGAGATCATGGGATATCAATAATGACAGAAAAATGTGGATGAAATGATAATATGACATGTACAGGCATCCTTTCTTGCAGGAATATCATGACAGGAAGTTGGTTAACTAGATAAATAAAGAAGGAGTATAAATTGGTCACGTGGCTATGAAGAAGAAAGGGTAGTTTCAGAAGAAGATAGTGCAGGAAGAGGGATAAAAAAGTCATGTGATTAAATCCCTCTTTGAGCAAACTGTGAGAAGGAAAGCAGATGTCAGATGATATGATCTCCGAGCCCCATGGTCTTCAATGCCTATGGAGAACAAATGTGCTTATTCAGCCTAACCTTGATCTACATAGAATGCATTGGGTTAATGTGGGTTCCCATCATAGGGGAAACAACTGTCAGACTTACGTTCCTCTGACCTCATAGAGTCATGCCTCTAGCACAGACCAATTTCTCACAATATCAGACTTACTTGCCCTTCACTGGCATTGACCAGCACTGTGGATATAATAAAATTTCCCCTCAGAGCTCTAACAGTCCCTTCTATAACCCAGGTCATGGCCTGTCTTACAAATAACTTCCTGTCAAAACTCAGGAGCCATATATCATCAAAGAAACTCTTCCTTTGCTTCATGTAGTTGTACTACTGTCATTAGTATAGTAAAAAGAAAGTGAGGAGGGCTGGAGAGACAGCTTAGCAATTAAGAGCATTTGTTCTTAGAGAGGATCTGGGTTTGATTTCCAGCACCCATAGGACAATGCAGAATGATCCATAACTCCAGGCATTCGTAGGTAGCACAAACAGACACACATGGTCACAAAACACTCATGCACATAAAATAAACAAGTCTAAAATAATAGCTTTTTAAAATGGAGAACGTTTGACTTATCTGCTTTAGCTTGTGTATATGTGAAGCACTGATGTCATTAATGTCTTTATTATAGGAATGTGTTGCTGGAGTCACATGCTCTGAGGGTAGGGCTTCAGATCAGTCAAATTTGTCTTCTATTTTGTTTTGCATCTATTGAAAAAAACAGATTTTTTTAAAACAATTCTTAATCAAGAGAGAGAGAGAGAGAGAGAGAGAGAGAGAGAGAGAGGGTGTAAAATTTCCTGCAGAGGCAAGAAGTCTCCAGACACCTCTGTAGATGAAATTACAGGTGGCTGTGACCGACCTGGTTTCTGGGAGCCCAACTAAGGTCATCTGCAAGAGCCACAAGTGCTCTTGGCCATACTTCCAGTCTCAGGGCCTATTTGGGTAAAAATCTTCCTTCCTCCAATGTACATTGTGCATTCCCATTATTGAAGAGTGATATATATTCTTCCCACCATGTGTTCTTCTGATAATGATTCATCTTGAAAGCCCCATTTTCCCTTTTATGATGTCTTTATCTCTAACAATTTTCATCCAATATTTTGTCCAGACCTTTGTTTATACCCTATCTAGATGGTAAAAATTTTCTAACCTAAGAGGCTGGTGACACTTGGTTCCAGCACTAGTTAAGAGTGTGTTTGGAAAGATTATATTATGCTCTAGTTACTGTACTACTGAGAGAAGAAATAATACGATTTTCTTTCCATTAGCTCCCAGAATTTTCTTTCATTTTATTCCTAGATTCACAGGATGCTGGAAGGTCTTGGGCCATTCTGGATTTGGTAGTTGTCCCCTAAACTCAGTCAACAATCTCAAATGTGGAGCTTCAATATGTACTTCCCAGATTCAAGCCTTTCTGGATTTTGGTTATATTGTCACTGCCTTCTGATAATTTGTTTGCTCTTTGGTTCACCAGACATTGTCCTAGCCCATGTGATGTTACTTCACCAAGCACAAGCAACAATTCAGATATGAAACACACCCACCCCCAAAAGCTCAGGTGGTAGTTTTGTCCCCTAGCCTACGTCACTACTGGTACAGACTTTAGAGCTGGATGCTACATGGTGGAGCTAGGACATTAAACCCTCTCTGTTTTAAAGTTGATTTTCTTAATTATTTTGTTGCAGTAATTGAAAGCTCATGCCTAACAGAGATACTGTCACTTTCAGTCCAGAGCTCCCCAGTGTGGGACTTGGAGCTCTCAGAGAAAATGCAAGATTGAGAAAACACAGTACCTTATTTCATTGCCTGAAAAGAAAAGTGCACTTTGAGCCCCTGGGGAGTAGGGCACAGAGTTTGTCATTTCTTTCTCTTCATAATGTTGACAGTTTTGCTCTTTGTGAAGTAGATTTGTTTGTGTCTCTGTCTCTGAAAAAAAAAAATTTCCATCGTGAAATTCAGTGAAAATTCCCTTTTTGAAAGTAACAGGGTGCAGGCAGCTCAGGATGTTTGTGTTCTCAACCACCATGGTGGCAGCTTTCTCCCATTTAGCACTCTTTTTTTTTTAAGATTGTATTTATTTATTTATTATGTATACAACATTCTACTCCCGTGTATATCTGCACAGCAGATATACACGGAGGGCACCAGATCTCATAATGGATGGTTGTGAGCCACCATGAGGTTGCTGGGAGCCGAACTCAGGACCTCTGGAAGAGCAGTGGGCGCTCTTAACCTCTGAGCCATCTCTCCAGCGCCCCATTTAGCACTCTTGGTGGTCATTCCAGTCATTCCAATCCAATCCACAGAGGCCCCTAAACTGGCCAGTCACTGTATCAATAATTAAAGAGAACATTTAGGGTAACTTCATGAGCGATTCACAGACAATCTGAGTTGGCTTTTGTTTTGTTGTTGTTTTGTCTTGTTTGCATTTCCAATGTCATTGGTTCACAGAAGTGAATGTTTTGAGATATGTGCCACCTTAATCAGTACTTCCCTTTTCACTTTTCCTTGATTCTATCAGGATCCTTGGATTCTGAATTTTTTTCTTCCATCTCATACCATAATTAGACATTTTGCTGAGTCACTCTTGCTCTGTTTTGTTGAATCACTGGGTTTTTTCCTCAGTCATTCTAGTTGTTTTTTTGTTTGTTTGTTTGTTTTGCTGAGTCACTGCAGGCATTTATTTACCTATTTATTTGTTTATTTATTATTGCTTTGCTTCATCATAACTGAGTCATTTCTGGGTCACCATATAGTATTGGCTGTATCACTTGCACTTCAGTTGCTGTGATAAAACATTGACAAAAACAACTTGGGGAAGATGTTCTTTGGCTTATGTTGCTGTGCCATGGTCTATCAATACAGGAAGCCAGGACAGGAACTCAAGGCAGAAACTTGAAGGCAGGAACTGAAGCAGAGACTGTAAGAAAATGCTTAACACCATCCCCTGTTGACTTGCTTAGTCTGCTTTCTTATACCACCCAGGACCACCTGTTCAAAGGCAACACCACCTATAGTGGTCTAGGTTCTCCTATACCAAGGTTCACTAACCAAGAATAAGCTCCACTGACATGCCGAGAGGCCAATCTGGTGGAGGCAATTCCTCAACTGAGAGTCCCAGGTGACTCTAGTTTGTGTCACATTGACAAAGAGCAACCATCACAATCACCATTTACCATTTGGATGTCAGCAGTTGACTTTTTACCATTGTCACCATTTGGGATTTTACTGAATTTTCATTGTGTATTTGTGCTTTCAACCACAACTATCCGTGAATCTGGTATGGGTTCAAAGACCTTGCAGAAAAGGAGTAAGCATTATTATTATTTTTTTGTGTGTGATTTATCAGTAACAGAAATTTTTGTGGCCGATCATCTAAGCAGACTAGCACAAAGCTGAGCAGTGAGAAAGATTTAAGGCAGTATTGAGTCAGGAAGAGTATAGAGCCTGAAGAGGTCATGCTGCAGGGAGGGAGACAGAGACTGTGTCATGGATGTTCCCCTAAAACTGGTAAATTTCAGCTCTTGTCTAGAGGGAGAAAAAGATTTTCTTAATTTTTAATTTAAATTAGAAACAAACTTGTTTTACATGTCAAGCCCAGTTCCTTCACCGTCCCCTCCTCCCCTGCCCCCCACCAACCTGCTATCTCATTCCTTTTCTGCTCCCCAGGGAAGATGAAGCCTTCCATGGGGATCTTAAAAGTCTGTTATATCATTTAGAGCAGGGCCTAGACCCTCCCCCATGTATCTAGGCTGAGAGTGTATCCCTCTATGTGGAATGGGCTCCCAAAGTCCATTCAAATAACAGGGATAAACACTACCACTACCAGAGACCCCATAGACTTCCCAGGCCTCCTAAATGACACCTATATTCAGGGGGTCTGGGTGGGTCCTATGCTGGTTTCCCATCTATCGGTCTGGGGTCCAGGAGATCCTCTTTGTTAGGCCAGTTGTTTCTGTGAGTTTCTCCAGCCTGGTCTTGACCCCTTTGCTCATTACTCCTCCCTCTCTGCAACTGGATTCCAGGAGTTTGGTTCAGTGCTTTAGCTGTGGATATCTGCTTCTGATTCCATCAGCTACTGGATGAAGGCTCTAGGATGGCATATAATCTCATTATCAGAGGTGGGCATTTAAGGTAGCTTCTCCATTATTGCTTAGATTGTTAGTGGAGGTCATCCTTGTAGATCTCTGGACATTACCCTACTCCAAGATTTCTCTTTAAACCTATAATGTCTCCCTCTATTATGATACCTCTTTTCATGCTATCCTGTATCCTCCTCTACTCAATCTTCCTGCTCCCTCATGTCCTCCTCTCCCTTCCTTTTGTCCCCTTTTCTTTCTCTTAATTCCCTCTTCCCTCCCCCCATGCTCCCAATTTGCTCAGAAGATCTTGTCCCTTTCCCCTTCTCTAGGGGACCATGTATGTCTCTTTTAGGGTCCTCTTTATTTCCTAGCTTCTCTGGTGGTGTAGATTGTAGGCTGGTAATCCTTTGATCTATGTCTAATATTCATATATGAGTGAGAACATACCATGTCTGTCCTTTTGTGACTGGGTTACCTCACTCAGGATGCTTTCTTCTAGTTCCATCCATTTGTCTGTGAATTTCAAGATTCCATTGTTTTTTTCCACTGAGTAGTACTCCATTGTGAAAATGTACCTTATTTTCTTTATCCATTCTTTGGTTGAGGGGCACTCTGGTTATTACAAATAATGCTGCTATGAACATAGTTGAACAGATGTCTTTGTTGTATGAGTGTACATCCTTTGGGTATGTGCCTAAGAGTGGAATTGCTAGGTCTTGAGGTATACTGATTCCCATTTTCCTGAGGAACCACCATACTGATTTCCAAGGTGGCTGTACTAGTTTGCACTCCTACCAGCAGTGGAGGAGTGTTCCCCTGGGAGAAAAAGATTAAAGCAAGAAAATACAATATGAACATTTGAACTTGGCAGAGATATGAGACAATACAGCCATAGTCCATGACAGGCAGGTTCAAATTCAATACTGAGGTTGGAACAGAAGAGGCTGAAAAGTGTAGACTAGAATAGATAACTGAGGCATGAAAATTTGCATGATTTGAAAATTAAAGTGACTATGGGTATATTGAAGAAAAATAAACAGGCAAGAGACTTCCTTTTGTGTATGCCTTGGGTATCAAAATGATAGGTGATGCCATTTGCCAATCTATTATGTGTCTCACTGTTGATGTGAGATAAGATGGCCATTAGAAATGTGCTACTTGTGGAATGAAATCACAGGTACAGATGCTCAAAGTCTATAACATGCAGAGATCTGGTCCAGGGGCCCAGGTAATCTACAGGTAAAACTTTGAGAGTGGTTGCTGTCATCTATGGAGAAAATAGAAAAATGAAAAAATTCAAATCCTGAGGAAATCACTAGAAATTGAGAAGGGTGGACAGAGAGAATGAAATAACGAAAGGAAAGAAGAAATCGGGGGAGAAGTTATACTGGAAGCCAAAAAGTCAGAGTCTGCAGGAAGAAGGGTCATCAATAGCATCAAATTTCACAGAGCAAATAAAAAGGCTGCACTGTGCTTATCAATTGGAAGGGGCAAGCATCCATTTTTGTGGACTCTGAGAATGTGAAGACAGGGTTGTTTTTAATACTCTTTGTGGCAAAGGAGAGACCTGACTTAGGACTTTGGCTGAAGCAATGCAAGGACTAAGAGAGGGTTTTGTTTCTGTGAGAATGTTAGCATGTCACAAGGTAATGAAACATCAGTTTAAAAATACATAAGAGGGATAAATATAGAGGAGACAAATGAGGATGAATGCGTGATCTCAAGATCTGCTGTAAATAGAAGTTGCCTTCCTTGAGGCTGGAGAAGTAAAGACTTGAGTGTGAAGTTGATCCCACTTCAGCTCCAATTATCTTTGGCAGCATCTCCACAGGCAGAAAGGGAAAGACCACTAGAAACTTGGACAATGTAGGTGAAATCTGGATACACATAAGGTGAATAGCAGGATGCCAAGCAGAGACAAAGGCCTGGTTGACCTTAGGAAGTAGACTTTTTGAGTCTAGAAAACCTTCAATGATCTCGGTACCAAAATGTACCTATTGTTTTCTCTAATTTTGAGTAATTTGCATGTAGAAGCAGGAAATTGGGAATCTAAGATTTATATGGTGGAAACTCTCCTGGGAAACTACTTTAACCCTTGTATGATATATTTCTGATGATGCTGCAGCTGGCTGCCACCTAGAATGTGTTTCCCAGCCACATGCAGAAAGGCAGGCAGTCAATGGCATCCTTATGAGCACACATTGGTACTGGACAAAATTCTCAAAGAATTAACAAAACAAAAATGAGAAAGGGATAGGGTAAAACAAACAAACAAACAAACAAAATATCGTAACTTGGCCCAAATGGAAATTGATTCTTCCAACTTTGCCACCTTTCATTTGCCTATCCTCAGAAAGAAGTTGGCATCCCTTCTTTCTTGTGGAAAGAAATAAGCATCTTCTTGTGCTGCTGGTGCCGACAGCTAATTAAATGAAACAAAAGCTAGCACTACTGTGGAAGGTTTCATTAAGAAGCCTCCGTGGATCACTCAAGTAATTATGTCTGTCAAGGGAGGGTATTATAAAAGGAATGTTATGTTCAGAGAGCACAAAGTACTGTTAGTGTTATGCTTCAGTAGCCTGAGACATGATAGTATCCCTTGACACATCCATGCCCTTAAGAAAAGCAAAGGACAGAAAACACTTTGGCCTGCCTTCTCCAGAAGTTAAAAGAGATTCAGGACAGAAAGAGTTGATTGCAAGCAAAAGATTACAGGAGTCTAACTCCTGGTTTTGCTCTTGTTGTAGTCACTAAGCAGTTAACTAATCAGTGGGGTGTGGTGGCACACAGATTTAATCCCAGCATTCAGGAAGTACAGGAAGGCAGATCTCTGTGAGTTTGAGGCCAGCCTCCTCTACATAGGGAGTTCCAGGCCAGAGCTATACAGTGAGATCCTACCACAAACAAACAAACAAACAAACAAACACAAAACCAATAAACTAATTAGGCCAAAGACAAATGTCATAGCTCCCAGAAGACAATGTTTCAATGCAGCCAGGGCTGGTCAGGAAAGATCTACTGTCATCTTTGTCTTCTCTAGAAAGCTCTTCAATATGAATAAATAAGTAAAGAAACAAACAAATAAATAAGAGTTAAGTGAATAATGTGTGTGTCGAGTCTATATGCACAGTAATAATAAGCATATTTATTTTATATGCATAGGAATCAAATTATTTCCCTGGTTTCTTCGTTTTGTTGGTTTGGCTAATAATGAAAGCATTAACCACACTATTAGACAAACTGTTTTCAGGGTCTCAGTTTTTCCATTAGTATGATAACATGATTGAACTAAGTTGCAGATGGAAGCAAAACATTTCCCACTAAAACTAGATGATTGTAGTTATTTGAGTTTATTTTTTGTTTGCTTGTTTTTGTTTTTCATGACATAGCTTCTCTGTGTAGCCTTGGCTGTCCTGGAACTCACTCTGTAGACCAGGCTGGTCTCAAACTTGTAAAGATCTGCCTGCCTCTATTGCTATCTTCCTGCTGTGATTAAAAGCATGAGCTTTAATTTTAACTTAAAATTAATTAAAGGCATGTGCTTTTAATTTATGAGGCTGACCAGTCCTTTGGGGATAAATGACCTCATTTAACTTTAATTACTTCCCTAGAGACCATATGCCTCACCATGGACTTCAGTACTTTAATGTGGATTTGGAGGGACCATAATTTTGTACATAACACACTGAACAATTCTACCTGGTTATTTAAAGAGAATTGTAAGAGGTAACCTTGATTTGTCCTTTTCCTAACATTCTCCATTCAGTCCATATAAGCTTCAAAATATGATCATATACCTAGGATTTTCATCAGCTCCTGATGGCCAAAGGCCCATCTCTAAGTGTTCCTTTGGCACCATAAATCAGACCAATCTTCTTTATAAACCATCAGTGACTTTCCAACTCACTTTGAAGACCATCTAAACTCCTTCCTATACTCAAGAGGGGCCAGAGTAAGGTCAGCTGTTCTTCCATAAACTCCAAGTAATTTCCCCTTGCCAGTGAGGCTCCCCAGCACCCAGGTTCTTTTGCTGCTCTTTGAACATGCACAGTCACACTTCAGAGAACTGCTGGGCAGTCTCCAGGGCTCTAAGTTAATTAAACGTTCAGATAAACAATGAATCTATTTTAGCATAATAAGGCCATTTATCCATGATGCATATTTATACTAAATACTAATTTGTTGTTTATTTGAAATTCAAATTTAATTGGGAGCTCTATACTATCATTTTCTAAAGCTGGCCATCCTGCTTCTTAATAGGCACATACAACAGATAAAAAGGACAAGTGGAAACATGGCCTCCATATAAGGGTTTTTGTCCATTTACAAACTGCAAATTGCTATAAGATAGTAACTTCTCCTTTAGATACCATAGAAGTTCATCACTGAGGAACACAAGCAAATCCAAGTGAGTGACAGAGTCACTAAGTTGATGCTTTCTGAACATTAACTAACCAAATGGGAGCAAGCCAAAACTCTTTATTCTGAGTTTGCAATAGCAAAGGAGTTGGCCACCTTCACTTGTGCTTTGCTAAAGCTCAATGGCAGTCAGAAGAGTGGACAAACCCACAATAGGAAAGAAAGAATGTTTCATTGCAGGCTGTGGGCATAGGGACACTGTGGGCAGGCTTCATAGCAGTAGATATTTCACAAGACAGGTGAAGGGTGAATGTTCAGTTTTGTCTCGTTGGTCTAAGTTAGTGAAAGCAATACTTAGATAAGCCATCATCAGCTGTTATTCAAGTCCTGGCCATAGTGACTGTTCATCTTACCGGATGGTTAATAGAGATAGTGTTAGGACATCCGGACTGACTGACAACAGACTGCTTTTCTAGGTTTGGCTTCCTGGAAAGGTCCAGGAGGTAATACATCAGGCCTCCTGTTCTGTTTATAAAATGAGCCTCTTCAGTCTGAGGCTATACTGTGCAAACCAGTGGCCCCCAGACATACATTTGAATTTAAGTGAACTAAAACTAAAACTCAGTGTCTTCGGATTTTATTGCTGTGAAGAGACACCATAACCACAGCAACTCTTACAAAGGAAAACATTTAATTGGGGATAACTTACGGTTCAGAGGATTATCCATTATCATCATGGTGGATGACTTGCAGGTATTCATGGTGCTGGAGAGGAGCTGAGGGTTCTACATCTTTATCCTCAGGCAGCAGGAGATTGTGTACCACACTGTGCTTAGTTTAAGTACATAAGACCCCAAAACCTTCCTCCACAGTGATGTATTCCCTCCAAAAAGGCCACACCTACCCCAAAAGGCCACACCTCCTGATAGAGCCACACCCTGTAGGCCAAGCACTCACACACATGAGTCTACGGGGGCCATCTATTCAAGCCACCACAGTCAGCATTCATCATACTAACCACATCCCAGCCACAGGCAACCCTGTGTGACTGGGGCTACTTAATTGGATAATGTAGAAATGGAAGGTTCTCCACACTGCCAAAAGTTCTGTTGAACAGCACCTGAGAGATGCCAAGCTGTCTTTAAACTTTGCTCATTAGACAACTAAACACCTCTAAGAAAATTCAGCACCATTACCTCCCCACTGGAAAATCTCCACCTTCTCATTTCCCCTCTGAGTGCCATTTGTTCCGTTTTTCCACTACTCTAAATGGTTCATTCTCTTTCTTAATTAGCCAACTGTGCCACTGTCCTGCCTTCTGCTTTCCTAGTTTCTAGGGTTGATGGCCTCCTTTTCTCACAAGTAGTCTTTAAAAATTACTCTAGTGGACACTTACTGAATCATCTTATTCCTGCTCCCTAGAATTGCCTCTTCTCCTGCTGCCCCTCATTAGTCAGAAACCAAGAGACTCTGACACTGCCAGACCCCATGATTTCATTGATGGGGCACCTGACCTGGCTGAGCCATCAGTCCCTCAGATGGGAATTAGATAAGAAATGCTTTAGTCTCAAAGAACAGGAAACTTTTGACTTCCTGGGCCATTGGTCTGCAGTAGTAAATGTTACTTTGGAGCAGGAGAGAGCAGTCACTTCACACAAGGCCAGGCAGCTAATGCAAAAGTAGGGAGAGAGAAAAGATGCAAACGAGCAAGAGACAGAGAGGAGACGACGTGGAACATGGACTCGGGTTTCCTGCAATGCTACAGTCTTGATTCTGATTCCCAGGCCTGGCCTCCTCATTGCCCTCCAGTTTAATTTCGTAACCCATTGTCCTTCTAATGTATTTTCTTTTGGGCTCAGAATAATTTGAATTGATTTCCTGTGATTTGCAAGCAAATGAGACCTAACCATTACACACTGGCAAGGGAAATTTTGAAGCCCTGTGTTTGGGCCCTTGGCTTTCTTGGAGTGTTGTGTATGACCCACTAAGCTCTCACTTTTGAGACAGTACAAGATTTGTTATACCTATAGTGTCACTTCTTGAAAGGAAATGAAGGAACATAGGACACTATGTGAAAAGTAGGCTATAATTGGTTTAGCATAATGTGCTATGATTAATAATGCCCACCTTCTAAGAACTACAGTAAAAAATAGAAAAAGGCACAGAGAACATTTCTGTAATATTACCTAGATCATTAAAGTCCCATAATCATTTTTAAAAAGAACAATTCTTACTTCTAAATCTGTTTATTATTTATTTACTCCATAAATATTTATTAGGCATCTTTTATGGGGTGGGTACTAGGAAAGACATGGGGTTTTTGTTATTCTACATTATTATTTATTTGATATTAAATTGTATCATTCAAAAAAGATTCTGGGTTGTTGTGCTATTACAATGTGTCAGACATCTCCCTACATTCAACGTGAGACATACTGGAAAGGCAATCCTAACCCTCCCCCTGTTGCTAAGTATCCTGTAGAGTGAGGACCTCAGAGCATTGAAAGTGGAACACTGTAGTAAGGACTGTCTCCCTTTCCTCCAGATCCACTTGCTCAGACTGTGTGAGTATCCCATATGTGACTGCTTGTCTCCTTCATGGGGGAGTCACTTGCTCTCATTCAAAGATGAATAAATCTTCCTTATCTCCCCTTAAGCTAATATTTTAATTTCCTGTATACAAGCCTTCCCTGCAATTAATTTACATGTTGAGTAAAAAATGATCTAGTAAAAAAAATAAATAACCTCTTCTCTTTCTCTAGGAAAACGATGGGGTCAGTGTTCCAGCTGCTATTTAAGCTGAAAAGCCACACTTTTAGAGTTTCTCATGCTACTTGTCCTTGTGTTCAGAGTTACAAGTACTCAGTTCCCAGTGCTCTCACCAGTATGGAGTTGAGCATAAGGGACCAGTGCTATACAGTTACTGCAGTGAAGGACAAAAATGTTGTTTTCCTATTTATTGCCTGGTATTTCTGCAAGCAAAGTAATACCTCAGATCTTTCAGTTTGTAACTTAACAGGAAATAATAAAGTACTACAAACTAGCTCAAAGGAGAATGAAAAAAAGGATGGATACATGATAGACAGATAGATATACATACATAGATGCATACATACTTACAAATACACACAGAGACAGGCAGACAGATACTAGATACAAAGGTAGATAGATAGATAGATAGATAGATAGATACATACATACATACATACATACATACATACATACATACATAAATACGTAGATAGGTGATAGATATAAATTGTTAGAAAGATAGATGCTAGATAGCTGAAGTTACTTGACTAATAGATACAAAGCTCATTCACATCTTACATAGCAACAAAACATCATGTTTGATTATGTTTCCAGTAAGTATGACTCTGAACAACAAGTCCTAATAAACAAGACTAATTTGCATAAGTATGGTAGTTTTGTAACTTTACTTGTTAAGCTATGAAATTGCTCCATCAGCAAAGACAATCAAGTTGACACTTAACAGCATCAATCGTCTTTGGAGCATGTGATAAGGAATCTCAACTGTCAACTTGACAAGAATCTCCCCAGAGACTGGTCTCTATGTTTGCCTCTGCCAGATTTCCTGGGTTAGGTTGATTGAGGTGGCAAGATTTGCTCACTGTGGGTGGCAGCACACAACATGGGCTTCGATACCGGACTGTATAAAAAGAAGAAAGTGAACTTAGCATAGGCATTCATCACTCTCTGTTTCTTGATGGTGGGTGCAACATAGCCAGGTGCCTCAAGATCCTTCCATTGTGACTTCCCCACCATGATAAAAAATAACTGAACCCTCAGCAAAAATGAACCTTTTTTTTTTTTTTTTTTGCCTTTGAGTTGCTTTCATCAGGTCATTTTATCACTGCAATAGGAAAAGTAACTAAGATAACAGGTGTTGGTATTCAGGCATCTGTACTGGCCTGTCCTTGGGGTTCTGACAGGATAGGCCCTCAGTTACAGCCACTAAGAGCACCAGCTGTGCACATTCACTACATTCCTTTTTAAAAGGACCCTGCCCACCTCATCCCTCCCTCTCTTTTTCTTTCTCTTCCCCATCTCTGCCCCCTTTCCTCTCTCTTGCTGCTCCTGTCCCCAGGGGCCGGTGTCCTGCCTCCCCTTCCCCTTTTTTATAATCCTTTCCCCCTAATAAAAAAACCTCTCTGTTTGAACCCTGTTGCATGGTGTCGTTCTCTTACCTTCTGCTTTTCTTAAATTACAATAGGTACATTAGTTTTCCATTGCTGTGACAAAGTACCTTTGAAAAATTAATTTAAAGGAAAAAAGATCTCTTTTGGCTAGTAGTTTCAGAGCTTAGAGTCCATGGTCACTTGGCTTCCTCGGTAACATGGAGCATCATGGAAGCAAAAGGAGCAAGGAAAGTTGTTCATTTCACAGTGGCCAGGAAGCAGAGAGACAAAAAGCAAGGAGCAGAAATACCCCTCAAAACCATATCTACAACGACTATTTCCTCAAACTCAGCCTCACCTCCTAAATGTCCACTGAGCTTTGAAATCACCAATGAATTAAATCATTGCTGAAATCAGCGCATTTGTGATCTGCTCGCCATCACTGACACTGATGCACTGGTATCAGTCCCAGTTTGATGAAATGAAAACAAAAGTTCAAGAGGAGAAAAGAGCCTCTGGTTGAGTAAATTAACCATCAAATTCCTACAGCGATCTCTGAACAGGTACATTTTCAGAAGCCTGAGTACTTCATGAAGATATTTTGAAATGCCACCCTACTCATCTACTTCCTGATATCTCATTACAAGCACAAAAAGGCATTCTTCCCTTTAAGCTTCTGCAGAGAAGTCTTTCCTGAGTTCTGGAAATATTTCACTTCTTTCAGTACACTGTATCAGGTAATCGGGTAATTAAAACATCATTTAAAGAGACAGATGCAAAGTCTCCCTCTTCCAAGTACCAGACAAGGAGGTGAGGGAGACGCAGTAAGACACTGAAAGAGCTGATACTTGGGGGAGATGACAGGGAAAGCCACTACTGCTACAGACTCTGTTGGTGAGAATTATTATAGAGAACTCAACTAAGTTCCTTCTTAAAACTGGGCATCAAATGCCAGACCAACAACAGAACAGAATAAGACATTGAAATATTATGGTTATTTGACTCAGCTCTCTTCTAGTTTCATTACCTATTTGTAGGGAAGTAGACTTTGTAAATCCCTCCTTACAACTATACTTTAGACTATTTGGTAAAAAATACTTAAGTATTTTATGTTGCTTTTCTCTTGTTTTTGAAAGTTTGGTATTAGTGATATAAAGAAACACTGTGACAGTTTGCCTATTGCCAAGCTCATTTTTAGCCAAAGAGTTTACACATTTATCTATTTATCTGGGGACTTAGTACTTGATGTATCATAATAGAGACTAGGTATGATGGTTCACACTTGTGACCCCATTACTCAGGAAGCAGAGATAGGAGAAAGTTACCCCAAGTTCCAGCCCAGCCAAAAGTACATATCTCAGCCAAAAGACTGTCTCAGAAAACAAAAGCATTCATGATTTGGCTCCAAGTAAACAGTACTAACAGATATGAAAGTGATATTAAAATACGTTAATGTAATCAAACTTTTCTTATTGTTATTAATCAGCTTTGTCTTTTGATGGCAAACAATACTAGAGACAGCAAGCATCTTGTGTCAGTCCTGCACTTAACAGGCACACATCCTATCAGTCAACCACTAAGTATGTGTTTCTTTTGGTATCCCTACTGAACTTAGGAGTTCCAGTCTGCTCTTAGTTTGCTGGTTTCTAATGCTAGTGGGCTTATGATGAGCTGATTTGAATATTATTAAGTACAGTTTTCCACCCAGGAATCATCCTGGCTCATCGCCGGGTGATGAGGAACATTCTACAGAAAGGCATTCTGAAGCTGTCTGTCAATCCACTCCACAGAAGAGCAACTTGACGAGTGTTAGTGATTCTACTCCAAACAGGTTCAGGTTCCTGGCCCCGGTAACATTTTCCTGCACTTTCTTCTTCCAGATCTTATAAACAAGGTGATAAAAAATGAGTCAGAAAGGTTTCACCCCTTGTTATATTTTAGGTGCATCTTTATAAGATATGGTTTGCCTTATCTTTGAAAATCTGCAGAAGAATTTGCCTAGATATCAGGTCTAATTTTGGGGAGGAGGGTAGCTAAGTATGCAAGGTAGGAAATTTTATTTAAATTTTAATTCTCTAGTGATTGTTGGCCTATGCAGATTTTCAAGTTAATCCTTTTAAGTCAGTTATTCTAATCTATCATTTTCCGTATGTATATTTATTTGATCCAAGCTTTCATTTTCTTTTACTCATGACAAATGTAGCTCTTATCTTAACGTTTTTCTCTAAGCATTTAAATAGATGTTGAAGGTTGACAAGTAATTCCTTGGCTTGCCTTCTTGACTAGAGTTAACAAGCCTGTGTTCAGTGTCCCTCTAATATGACACATTGGCTTCTTTCATTCCTCTCACTGAATATTGTAAAACCGGCTGCTGTGCCGTGATCTGTCTCTTTATGATGACTTGCTACCATCCACTATCAAAAGAAGCCCCATGTGTCCTCTGCACAAAGAGATCATCAGCTCTGCATTTGCAGTAGCTCTCATTGATGCTTGTGAGGCCAAAGGGAAAGTTTAGCCTTCCCATAAGACGTTGGTAGGCAAGCTGCACTTTAGATGCTTGTTTTGAATTTTATGATGAACAGCAAGCTCTTACCTGCTTCTCGGAAGCTTTTAGGGCTCTCAAGAAAAACAGTCTTTTGCATTATACAGTCCAAACATATTTGACACTGGAGGAACATAATCAATGAGAACTAGTACAAACATTCCAGATGACTTGACCTGGATAAACATCAAGAGTTATTTGGCCTGGGAAGTGTTCGACCAGGAAAAACAACAAATATGTGCCTCTATGATGTCAGACAGGAGTTATTTTTAACTTTTAGCAAATAAACAACACACAACAAACATTCCATCCACTCCTGTGAAGTGCATCCCAGCCCACTCCAGACCCACCCCACATACCATTTACTTTCTATTTCATCTTCTGACCTCCTCTCTGCTTCCATGCCTGCTTTGCTGCCTAGTTCTCTACCATTTGTAAATAACAAATCTAGTGTAGTTTATTGTGATTTCAATAGCCATTTTCAAGGCTTTTCGGGTACTGCATGCTTTCACCTTTAAGTATTCTCTCAGCTTCTTCTGCACCATTCATTTGTAGTAGACTTGTAATTATGACAGATTTTTTTATTTTTATTTTTTTAATTCTCTATTTACTACTCATATTTACATATCCATTCCCCCATTCCCTTGCCCTCCCATCCTCCCATGTTCCCGACCAACCCCCAACCCACCCCCCAACTCCTCCCCAGGGATAGTGAGGCCCTCCACCAGGGACCTTCAAAATCTGTCATATCCTTTGGGGAAGGGCCTAGGCCCTCCTTGCCGTATCTGGGCTGCAATAGTATCCCTCCACAGGGAATGGACTCCCAAAATCCATTTGTGCTCTAGAGATAAAGACTGGCTCCACTGTTAGAGGTCCCATAGACTGTCCTGGCCTCCTAGTTGGCACCCACATTCAGAGGGCTTGGTTCGATCCAATGCTGTTTCCCCAGCTTCATGACTAGGGTCTCCATGCTATCAGTAGGTCGGGTCCACTGTTTCTACATGTTTCTCCAGCTCCATCTTGGCTCTTTTGCTCAACCCTCTTCCCTCTCCACAACTGGATTCCAGTAGTGAGGTTCAGTGCTTAGCTGTGGGTATCTGTTTCTGCTTCGAACAGCTACTGGATGAAGGTTCTAGGAATGGTAACCAAGGTAGGCATCAATCTCATTATAGGGGAAAGGAATCAATGGCATCCTTTCCACCACTGCCTGGCTTCATAGTTGGGGTCATCCCTGTAAATCCCCTAACATTTTTCCTGTGCCAGACCCCTCTCCAAGCCTGTACTGTCTCCCTCTATCAAGGCATCTCCTTTCCTGCCCCCCTCTATTCCTCCCCTGCCTCAGTCCTCTTGTTCTCCTCCCCCCTCCACTTCTTCCCTTCCCACCTCTTTCCTCTCCCCCCTCCCACTTTGTTCAGGGGTTCTTGTCTCCACACCCTTCTTCGATGGAGTATGCAATCTTCTCTTGGGGTCCTACTTGTTTCCTAGCTCCTCTGGCAGTGTGGATTGTAGACTGATAATCCTTTGCTCTATGCCTAAAAGTCAAAAAAAGAATGAGTACATACCATGTTTATTTTTTGTGATTGGGTTGCCTCATTCAGGATGATTTCTTCTAGTTCCATCCATTTGCCTGTGAATTTTAGGATTCCATTTTTTTTCTGCTGAGTAGTACTCTATTTTGTAAATATACCACATTTTCTGTATCAATTCTTTAGTTGAGGGGCATCTAGGTTGCTTTTCCACATTCTGGCTATTTCAAAAAAAAAATGCTGCTGTGAATCTAGTTGAAAATATGTCCTTATTGTATGGATGTGCATTCTTTGGGTATATGCCCAAGAGAGGAATTGCTGGATCTTGAGGTAGATTAATTCCCACGTTCCTGAGAAACCGCCATACTGACATCGTCTCCAGCAAAGACTCTCACTGGTGTTTTTGATTTTAGCCATTCTGACAGGAGTATGATGGTATCTCAGAGTGGTTTTGAGTTTCATTTCCCTGATGGCTAAGGATGTTGAGCACTTTCTCAAGTGTTTTTCAGCCATTTTGGATTCCTCTATTGAGAATTCTCTATTTAGTTGTGCACGACAACTTTTAATTGCATTGTTTGGTGTTTTGGTGGCTAGCTTCTTGAGTTCACTGTATATTTTGGTGATCAGCCCTCTGTCAGATGTGGGGTTGGTGAATACCTTTTCCCAGTCTCTGGGCTGCCATTTTGTCTTGCTGACTGTGTCCTTTGCCTTACAGAAGCTTCTCAGTTTCAGAATTGTTGATCTCAATGTTTGTGCTACTGGTGTTATGTTCAGAAAGCAGTCTCCTGTACCAATTTGATTGAGGGTACCACCTGCCTTCTCTTCTAGGAGATTCAGTGTGGCTGAATTTATGTTGAGGTCTTTGATCCATTTTGACTTAAGTTTTGTGTATGGCGATAGATATGGATCTAACTGCAATCTTCTACATGTCCGAATCCAGTTAAGTCAACACCATTTGTTGAAGATGCTTTCTTTTTTCCATTGTTTAACTTTAGCTTCTTTGTCAAAAACCAAGTGTTAATATCAGGTTAATATCAGTGGGTTAATATCAGGGTTTTCAATTAGATTCCATTGGTCTATTGATCTATTTTTGTGCCAATGCCAAGCTGTTTTCAGGACTATGGCTCTATAATAGAGCTTGAAGTCAGGGATGGTGATGCCTCCAGAAGTTCTTTTATTGTACAGGGTTGTTTGGGCTACCCTGGGTTTTTTGTTTTTCCATATGAAGTTGAGTATTATTCTTTCAAGGTCTGTGAAGAATTGTGTTGGGATTTTGATGGGAATTGCATTGAATCTGTAGATTGCTTTTGGCAAGATTGCCATTTTTACTATCTTGGTACTACCTATCCACGAGCATGGGAGATCTTTCCATTTTCTGGTATCTTCTTTAATTTCTTTCTTTAGAGACTCAAGGTTCTTACTGTGCAAGTCTTTCACACTTTTTGTTAGCATTACCCCAAGGTATTTTATGTTCTTAGTTGCTATTGTAAAGGGTGATGTTTCTCTGATTTCTTTCTCAGCGCATTTATCATCTGTATATAGTAGAGCTACTGATTTTTTTTTTTAGTTAATCTTGTATCCTGCCACTTTGCTGAAAGTATTTATCAGCTGTAGGAATTCCCTGGTAGAGTTTCTAGGGTCACTTATGTAAACTATCATCTCCTTTTGTTGTCTTATTGCTCTAGCTAGAAAGTCAAGTACAATATTGAAGTGATATGGAGAGAGTGGGCAGCCTTGTCTTGTTCCTGATTTTAGAGGAATCGCATTGAGTTTCTCTCTCCATTTAGTTTGATGCTGGCTGTTGGTTTGCTGTATATTGCTATTATCATGTTTAGGTATGTTCCTGTTATTCTTGATCTCTCCAAGACCCTTATCATGAAGGGATTTTGGATTTTGTCAAAAGCTTTTTCAACATCTAGTGAGATGATCATGTGGTTTTTTCTTTTTCAGTTTGTTTATATGGTGGATTGCATTGATGGATTTTTGTATGTTGAACTATCCCTGCATTCCTGGGATGAAGTCAACTTGATAATGGCAGATGATTTCTCTGATGTATTTTTGGATTCCATTTGCCAGTATTTTGTTGAATATTTTTACATACATGTTCATGAGAGATATGGGTCTGTAATTCTCTTTTTAGTTGTGTCTTTGTGTGGCTTGGGTATCAAGGTAATTGTAGCATCATAAAAAGAGCTTGGCAATGTCCCTTCTGCTGCTATTGTGTGGAACAATTTGAGGAGTACTGGTATCAGCTTTTTTTTCAATTTCTGGTAGAATTCTGCACTGAAACCATCTGGCCCTGGGCTTTTTTTGTTGTTAGACTTTTGATGACTGCTTCTATTTCATTAGGGGTTATAGGTCTGTTTAAATTGCTTATCTGTTCTTGATTTAATTTTGGTCAGTGATATTTATTCAAAAACTTGTCCATTTCCTTTAGATTTTCGAATTTTGTGGAGTACAGGTTTTCAAAGTATGACCTGATGATTCTCTGTATTTTCTCAGTGTCTATTGTTATGTCCCCCTTTTCATTTCTGATTTTGTTAATTAGCATGATCTCTCTCTGCCTTTTGGTTAGTTTGGATAAAGGTTTGTCTGTCTTGTTGACTTTCTTGAATACCCAATTCTTTGTTTCATTGAGTCTTTGTAATGTTTTCCTAGTTTCTACTTTATTGATTTCAGCCCTCAGTTTGATTATTTCCTAGCATCTACTCCTCAGGCTAGAGTTTACTTCCAATTGTTCTAGAGCTTTCAGTTGCGCTGTTATTTCTCTAGTGTGACTATTCTCCAGTTTCTTCATGTGGGCATTTAGTTCTATGAACTTTCCTCTTAGCACTGCTTTCAGAGTGTCCCATAGGTTTGGATATGTTGTGTCTTCATTCTCATTAAATTCTAGGAAGTCTTTAATTTCTTTTTTATTTCTTCCTTGACCCAGGAATGGTGTAATTGCCCATTATTTAATTTCCATGAGTTTGTAGGGTTTTTGCAATTTGTGTTGTTGTTGAATTCTGACTTTAAAGCATGGTGGTCTGATAAGATACAGGGGGTTATTCCAATTTTTTGTGTCTGTGTAGGTTTGCTACATTGCTGCGTATGTGGTCAATTTTAGAGAAAGTTCCATGTGGCGCTGAGAAGAAGGTATATTCTTTTGTGTTTGGATGGAATGTTCTATAGATGTCTGTTAATCCCAACTGGGTCATAACTTCTGTTAGTTTTTTTGTTTCTATCTGGTGGCCCTATCTAGTAGTGAGAGAGGGGTGTTGAAGTCTCCTACTATAAGTGTGTGAAGTTTTATGTATGATTTGAGCTTTAGTAATTTTTCTTTTACGAATCTGGGTGCCTTCATATTTGGGGCATAGATTTTCAGGATTGAGACTTCATCTTGGTGGACTTTTCCTGTCATGAGTATGAAATGCCCTTCTTCATCTCTTTTGATTGATTTTAATTTGAAGTCTAATTTGTTAGATAGTAGGATTGCTACACCAGCTTGTTTCTTGGGTCCATTTGATTGATAAGTCTTTCCCAACACTTTACTGTGAGGTACCATCTGCCTTTGAAGTTGAGATGTGTTTCTTGTATGCAGCAGAAGGATGGATTCTGTCTTTGTACCCATTCTGTTAGCCTGTATCTTTTTATAGGCAAGTTAAGACCATTGACATTGAGTGGTATTAATGACAATTGAGTGTTGATTCTTGTTTGTTTTTTATTTGTTGGTGGTGGTTTTATTATGTGAGGATTTCCCCCCTTTTTTATTTTGGCGTTTGGTAAAGTGGGATTATCTATTGCCTATGGTATTTTGAGTGTAGTTATCTTTGTTGGGTTGGAGTTTTCCTTCTAGTAATTTCTGTAGGGCTGGATTTGTGGATATGTCTTGCTTAAATCTGGTTTTGTCATGGAATATCTTGTTTTCTCCATCTATAGTAATTAAAGGCTTTGCTGGATACAGTAGTCTGGGCTGGCATCCATGTTCCCTTTGCGTTTGTAGAACTTCTATCCAGGTTCTTCTGGATTTCACGGTTTCCATTGAGAAGTCGGGTGTCTGGGTGTCTACCTTTATATGTTACTTGGCCTTTTTCTTTTGCTGCTCTTCAAATTTTTTCTTTATTCTGTAGGTTTGGTGTTTTGATTATTATGTAGCAAGGGGACTTCTTTTTGTGGTCAAATCTATTTGGTGTTCTGTAAGCTTCTTGTACTTTCATAGGCATATCCTTTAGGTTGGGGAAGTTTTCTTCTATGATCTTGTTGAATCTGTTTTCTGTACCTTTGAGCTGAATTTCTTCATCTTCTTCTATACCTATTCTTAGGTGTGGTCTTTTCACGGTGTCCCATATATCCTGGATGTTTTGTGTTAGGGACTTGTTGGACTTGAGATTTTCTTTGATCAATGACTGTATATCCTCTAGTGAGTCTTCAACACCTGAGATTCTCTCTTCCATCTCTTGGATTCTATTGGTTATACTTACATCAGTGGTTCCTGATTGTTTACCTAGCTTTTCTATTTCCAGCATCCCCTCATTCTGTGTTTTCTTTATTGTTTCTAATTCTGCTTTCAAACTGTGAACTGTTTGAATTGTTTCCTTCACTTGTTTGGTTGTTTTTTCTTGGCTTACTTTAGATTCTTTAAGAGATTTGTTTATTTCTTGAATTTTTTGGTTTGTCTTTTCCTCCATTACATGTAATTTTTTGCTTGTTTTTTTCTTTTTTTCTTTAAGGGGTTTTCTTGTTTCCTCTTTAATGGTCTCTATCATCTTCATAAGATAATTTTAAGGTCCATCTCTTCTTCATCCTCTGTGTTGTGCTTCTCAGTTTTTGTTGTTGTGTAGTCCCTAGATTCTGGTGGTGTCATATTGGTCTTTCTGTTGTTGAGTGTGTTCTTATTCTGTCGTCTTCCCATCCCTTCTTCCAATGGGTGAAGGTGGCATCTCTCCCTCTCTTTTAGTCTCCTCAGGCAAAGGGCAGAGGGCAGAGGGGGGACCAAGAGTGAGGTGTGTCCAGACTCAGGGTTGGCCTTCCAGTCTGGGCAGGTCCACTCCTGTCGAGGGGCAGGCTCAGAAAGAAGGAGGGGGATGATGGGGGAAGTTGGGGCCAGAGCACAGTCCAGACTCACCTCAGGCAGCAGTCAGAGAGCAGAGAGCAGAGGGGGGACAAGGGTGAGGTGTGTCCAGACTCAGGGTGGGGCCCCCTGGCTGGGAAGATCCACTCTGCTGGAGGGGCAGGCTCAGGAAGAAGTGAGGAGGGGTTTATGTGGGGAGTTGGGGCCAGAGGAGAGCCCAGACTCACCTCAGGTGGCAGGCTGAGGGCAGAGGGTGAAGAGCAGACAAGGATGAGGTGTGTCCAGACTCAGGGTGGCCTTCCTCTATGACAGATTTTTAATAGGCTTTTGTATCTCTGCTTATCTATAAACTTCATATTCTAAGATTCCTCAGTGTATGTCTGAAGCTGTAAATATTATCAAACCCTATATGTGCTATGCATTCACCTTATACAGACACATTTATTATAAGGTCAAGAATCATCAAGAATCTTTTTTAAATTATAAAAAATATATTTTTATTACCAAGAGTTGATCCAATAGCCCAAATGACAATTAAGTAACCAATATTTAAATAAGGTGTACAGCATGGACACACAGGCAAAGGCATTATTTACTTCCCAGATAGGACCCAGCAGGACAGTGGAACAGTCTACTTTACAACCTATTATTTGTGTCTAAAATTTTTCATTTAGGATTTTCAAATTATAATTTATATATTATAGTTACTTTGGAGAACATCCTTAGAAGATCCATGCTAAAGCATTTAGGACTGTAGCCGTGACCAAAAATTACTTTCATATGTTTAGGAAAATATCCTGTCAAGAGTCAGAGATAAATAGAAACAAATAAGACAAAAAGTCCACAGATCTGGATGAAAGGTCTTCAGGTATCTATACTACACTATTGCTTTTTACTTTTTATAGATTTTAGATTTTTAAAATACTTATGTGGGTATCTGTGAGTGTGTGTGTGTGTGTGTGTGTGTGTGTGTGTGTGTGTGTCAGAGAGAGAGAGAGAGAGAGAGAGAGAGAGAGAGAGAGCACATTGTGCCTGCAAGTGTACGTATCTGTGTGTGTGCAGCAGCCAAATGAAAGCGCTGATGTCTTCCTCTATTCTTCCTTGCCTATTTCTTTGTGGTGGGATCTCTCCTTGAGCCAGATACATTTTCTCAGTTAGATCAGAAGGCAGCAAGACCCAGTGACTCTCCTATTTCTGCTCCCTTCAGAGCTATGGTTAAGAAAGGACACCTGGCAAGTTACACCAGTGATAGGATCTAAACACTGGTTAGAGCAAGTGCACTTAACCAGCGAGACATTTGAAACATTTTAGCCTAAAAAGTTGGGCTGTGTAAACTATATCATGATCAAGTTATTAGCCCCATTCTTCCAAATGAAAATACATTCAGCAGTGTTTTGATAGTTTGGAAAACACACACACACACACACACACACACACACACACACATACACACACACACACACACCCCTCTCAACTTCAGAAAAATCCAGAGATATTCTAGATGTAGAACAAAAAGGTTTCAAACATTCAGGAAATATCTAATAAAATCAAATTCATGTGTGATTTAAACAGGAAGACTTTAAAAAATTGGGCTAGAGAAGAATTTATTTTCATTAGAATAAAGAAATCTACTTTAAAACCTCTGAGCAAACATAATTCTTCAAGGTGAAAGTGCTATTAATAAGGAGAAAATATTGGACATATTCTTGAAAGGAAGAAGTAAAAATGTCATCTGATGGAGAAAATAAGATACCTCCATAGGAAACCCAGTAGACACATCTGTTTCTGGCAGGGCAGTTTATCATCGGTAACTGGAAGTACTTTCTTTCAAAACTCCACCAATTCTGGAAAATATAAGCATCTTCCAAGAACTGTGAATCCCAGGGGCCCAAACAAAGAAAATATTTAAAAGGAGTCAGCAAGCAGAAGTCCACACTGTACCTGCTTGCATTGAAGGGCCATCCCCTGCCTGTCCAGGGAATTTGGGCTTTAAAATCCTCATAGGGGCAGAAATGAAGGTCTTGGGGTCTCATGAGCAAGGAATTAAGCTGAAAGCCTTCTCATGGAGATAGGACCCTCCATGGGTAGAACCTCCCAAATTGTGAATGACAGAAATACCATGTATCCTTCCTCTTGTCTGCTTAGGATAGTATCTTAATGCAGAGAAAAGTGTGTGTGCATGTGTGTGTGTGTATGAAGATGTTTACTTATGTACAGCCAGATAGTTCAGGCTTATGCTCACATGAGTATGGAATTTGAAGTTGTACTACATGTACTATGTCTTCTAAGGACATTTGAGACATCAACATACAATAGCCCCCCCATGTCTACCTAAGGAAAAATATATCTTTTCAATTTTTACAATACTTTTTAAAAAATAATTTTAATTTATGTATATGTATGTGTACATGCCTCATGTATGTGGATATGTGTGGAGATCAGAAGTCAGTGTCTCCTGATTACAGGTGGTAGTGAGCTGTCCAACTTGGGTGTTGGGAACTGAAGATTGGTCATCTGAAAGAGAAACAAACATTCATACACACTGAGCCATCTCTCCCACCACAAGTCATGCTCCACATAATGAACAAATAACACACATTATGAAATGCACAAGGAAGTAAAGCAAACATAATGCCCTAAAAACTTAAGATCATAGAATTAACAAAAATTAAGGTGATTCACGTTTGCAGAAAGAATTTAAATTTATCTGTACCATAAAATTAAAGTCTCAATTGTCAAACCAAGCTAATTATAGTAGCTAAAGAAATATAAAATGGAAGTTAAATGCAAGAAAGCAAGACAATTTATCAAAACCCATTGAACATGAGAAAGTATGAGAGACAAACAGTGAAACAGATGTCTTGAGAAGATGGGGCACATATGTCCTTGAATTACATAACATTTCAGGAGGAGAAAGGAGAAACATTGAAAAGGACTTTGTTCTTTTTCAACTTTTGTGTTGAAATACCCTGATTAAAAGCAACTCCTGGGAGAAAGGGTTTGTTCATAGTTCAAGGCTGCATCCCATTACAAATTGGACTGTGTGGGTTTAGCTTTATTTTTCCAATTTATTTATTTATTTATTTATTTATTTATTTATTTGTTTGTTTGTTTGTTTTTCTCTCATGTATTACACCTCAACCTCAGTTTCCCCTTCCTTCTTTCCTGCCAGTCCCATCCCCTGCCATATCTCCTCTCTCCTAGATCCACTCCCCCTCCAGAAAAGAGCAAGTCTCCCAAGATAGCAAACAAACATGGCATAACAACTTATGATAAGGCTAGGTACATATGTCCTATCAAGGCTGGATGAGGCAGTGGATTTTAAAAGGAAAAGAAATATGAGGACATGAAGTTGACAGGAGTGGGGAGGGGCAGAATTCTGGGAGGAGTTAGGGAGAGAAGCTGGATGAATATAATCAAAATACTTTGTCTGAAATTCTCACAGAATTAATAAAAATATGTAGTACAAAACTGATAAAGCTGAGAAATTGTCAGCATTGCCAATAGTCATACAGACATCCTGAATAACAAAGCTTTGGACTATTTTCTTCTTTTCTCCACAAAAAAAGCAAATAGAAACCAATTTATGATAAGCAAATGTTTATAGGATACTAAATACCTTAAATACACACACACACACACACACACACACACACACACACACACACACACACACTACTTACAGTTGGAACAAAATGAGTTAGACTAACCAAAGACAGATGAATGTTGATGATTGAAATCAGAAAAGAATTAGGTCACATCTTCACTTCACTTAAAGAAAACACCTGTGCACTGAAGAGTACATAGTAAGGAACAAAGAATGAAGATGAAGAAAAAAACTCCACCCAGACACAAGCAAAAATGCATTTTATCAGGACTCCCATATGGATGGACTTCACCAAGAAGAATGAATGAATGGAGGCCGAGAGCCACTAAACAATACCTAATTTCAGGCTATGATATTTTTTCTACTTAAAGAAAACAAATATGATCAAACACTAGCCACCACCAGGAATATAGGCATTTGTTGTATACTTTATGTTCTAAAATATATTGTCTCCTAAAAACTGCCAAATGTGTACACACACAATAACTCAGTAAACATGTGCACACACACACTAAATTCAGTAAATATGTGCACACACAATCACACACTAAATTCAGTAAACTCTCAGGAAATTCTCACAGCTAAGCTGAAAATATTTTTTTAACATTTTAAGACATGAAATCATTTGTACTTTTATTTAAATATTTCTGAAGTCTGTTTTTCTGGCTGACATGGTACCAGACCTTAAATGACAGAGAAGGTAACTAACTTACTACTATCTAGGGCTTTCATCAAGGAATGGCTTTGAAATGTGATAAAATGACTGGGAGATAAAAGAACCACATAGCTATTTAGCCTTCTCCTGTTGCAACTTTCCTGTTGCCTCATAAAGACAAACTTAGGTGAGCAAAAGCCACCCTGGGAAACTTTAGGCCTTGGATGTTCATTGAAGTCCTTAGATTATTCTTAGACATGCTAATGACAACATTTTTCATTTGGCTCATTGTCCCTGGCTGAGATGTGACTTACTTTCTGATGCGCTGTGAATGTGAACTAAACCTACCCTTCAGAACAGCTAGTTGTACCTCTGCACAGAGGAAAATGGGTATCTCTGTGCATTGGGGTATATTTTCAAGATAACTGGAAATGGACCATTGTCAAAAGCCAGCAGTTAATAAGATTGTCAATTGGAGGGAAAATACATTTTCTGAATAGGATCCCCAAAACTCATTCTGCAAGTGATTTTCGGACTGACTCAATCTGTTTACTATACCCGAAATATTTTTCTTTCAATCCTAGACTATTGACGAGTTTTCAAAGCAACCAACCCTTACTATTCTGACATTCTATTCCAAATAATTGAAAAAGGAAAAACCTAAGACTGTCAACTCTCAGAATCAGCTTTTTTAGGTTATATAAGGTTATAAAAGGGTTTGTTTAACTTATTAACAAAGTGCAATTATAGTAGTAAATGAAATTTGATTAAATATGATTATGGATTTGCATATTTTAAAATTTGGCTACAGCCAAAGAAACAATCATGTTCCTGTGGAAGCATCACTAAGTTGCTCCTGGATGTCATTACTAGGGACAGGTACATGAGAAGGAAGTCTCAGAGGAATAACAGGGGCCCAAACCAGGTGAAGCCTCAGAATGTATAAATGAAACTATACTGACCTGAGACACTTCTGTGAGTCTCTTAGATATTTTAGCAGGAGAATCAATTAGTACTAGCTATTCAGTAAGGAGCGGTTGCTGAGAGAACCATGGTCCTTCCTGGTGTGAAATGGGATATAAGCAGGAGCCCATAGCTCAGTCCCCTTTTCAGAATACAAAGTGTCAATACAAAGCAGTGGAAAGTACACATCTTCTGAGAATATTCCACAGGAATTCAAATTCTGGCTCTTCCCCTCCCCTTTCTCCCTAGTATAGTTGTTAGGATCAGATCGCGCACACACACACACACACACACACACACACACACACACACACACACACTCACTTACACATATGTATGCTCCCCCAAACAGATCTATATAAAAAAAGTAGAGCAAGTAGAAGCAATACTATGAAGCCCACCAAAGTTTACCTATTGGTAACAGTAGTATCTTCTAGAATATTTGGGGCCATCATTCACTTTTTATATGGTGGCATGGAATTCACTGTGCTGTCAAGATGATTGACTGTCAAGTGTGAGTTTCTTAGTTCACTTTCTGTTACTAACACTGAATACCACAGATTAGATCATTTTAAAAGTAAAGAGGCTCATTTAGTTCTTGGCTCTGGATGACCAAAAATATGGTACCAGCTGGTGCAGAGTATTTGTTTACACTGTGAAGATGCATCTTTGTGGAGGCACCTTTTGATTGGTTTAATAAAGAGCTTAATGGCCAATAGCTAGGCAGGAAGAGGTTAGGCAGGACTTCCGGAAACAGAGAGGACTCTGGGAAGAAGGAAGATGGAGTCCCCAGCCAGACATGGAGAAAAGATAGGAAGTGAAAGATGAAAGAGAGGTAATGCTACATGGAAGAACATAAAATTTAAAATACAGGTTAATTTAAGTTATAAGAGCTAGTTGAGACAAGCCTAAGCTAAAGGCCAAGCTTTCATAATTTTTTTGTTTTGTTTTGTTGTTTTTCAAGACAGGGTTTCTCGGTATTGCTTTGGAGGTTGTCCAGGAACTCGCTTTATAGACCAGGCTGGCCATGAACTCACAGAGATCCACCTCCCTCTGCCTCTGCCTCTGCCTCCCGAGTGCTGGGATTAAAGGCATGAGCCACCAACGCCCAGCCAATCTTTCATAATTAATAGCACAGTCTCTAGGTCATTATTTGTGAGCTGGCAGTCCAAAGATAGTCTGACAAGAAAGCTTGCTACACCCAGCAACTTCTTAAAATTTGGTGACAGTCTTCCTCTTGGGTGATGACATGCCGGAGGGTACCATATGGCAAGAAAAAGCATGCAAGCTAGAGAAAGTCCCTGACATGGTTTGAATGCAGATAGTGTCTCCCAAAGGTTATATGCTGAAGGCTTGGTTCCCCAGAGGGATACTATTTGGAAGATGTTTAAGATCTTCAGGAAGTGAGGCTTTATGCAGACATTCTTGGCGCATTAACAACATGGCCTTGAACAAGATTGTACACACACACACACACACACACACACACACACACACACACACACACACGCCTTTTTCTCTAGCTCTAGCTCTACTCCTCCATTTGAGATATAAGAATGTGATATGCATTTTCTCCTGCTATGACGTCACCACAAATTGTCCACACAAGACTGCAGAACTGAGCCAATGCATGTGCCAAAATGTTGAGCTAGAAAAAACTTTTCTCTTTATAAAGTAGTTGCTTTCAGTATTTCACTGTAATGATGCAGAGCCAATCAATGTATTTCCCTTTGTAATAAGGTCAGTCACAGTAATCAGCCCCCACCCGTGAATCCATGTATCCATAGGTAGATTTATCTGCCACTTAAGTCAAATCCCTTGTGGCCCAACCTCATCATAGCCCCATCTGATTCCTATTGTGGAATAATCTTATTGTACACTGTGAAGATGTGTCACTCTGGTATCATAAAAAACTGAATGACCAATAGTTAGTGGGGAGTTTCTGGGCAGATAGGATGCTGGGAAAAAGAAAGCAAAGACACACCAGGAGACACAGAGCAAACAGGATGAGCTTCTACAGAGATCAAGTAATAAAGCCATGAGGCAGAAAGTAAATTAATAGAAAAATGTTAATTTAAATTATAAGAGCTAGTTAGAAATAAGCCCAAGCTATTGACCAAACTTTCATAATTAATAATAAGTCTCTGTGTCAGTATTGGGGAGCTGACTAAGAAAAAGTATGACTACATATTTCACCTCTTAACTCATAACAATAGGGATGAAATTCAGAATGGATTTTGGAGGGCACAGTAGTGAGAAAAGTACATTTGTCTCCTGTGCTTTTGTATTAAGTCAATAGATTCTTGTACTTCGATTAAGTTTGGTTCAAAACTCTCTACCTCCTGCTGGAAATCCTGAAATCATGCAGACAAGGTTCCTGGTTTATCAGTCAATTTCAGAGTCAGGTAACCATTTAGACACATCTACACTAATCAGTTAAAAAGAAGGTGAAGTTGGACTAGCATCAAGTTCCAAGTGAGGAAAGGCCTCAGGAGTCTTGTGCTTCTGGCCATGACAGATTAGTAACGTCAACACTTCCAGGTCTCCTAAACAACTTAAAACTGAGTAAACCCGTGAGTCTTTAGTCTTCTGGCACTGGAAAACATGCAGCATAAGACTGTGATGCCAGTGAAGGGAAAGAATCAAGATGAAAACTGTCCTGGCTCTGATGTCTGCTGGCCAGCACGTTCTGGGCTGAAGCACACAAAGAAGAAACAAACAAGACCACAAGCTGTCTCACTGCATTGAAAAGATGAGAAAGCTTCCAGGAGAAAAGACCAGTGGCTGGAAAACATATAGACTGGACTGAAGCGCACAGGAAGAAGGCAAAACACATTTTTACAAAGCCAAAGGTCCTCAGTGAGTTGAGACAATGTAAGTTAACATGTGCAGTTGAAAACCCAGAGAAAGGGAATGGGTAGGCCTGTGTTTCAATAAATTATGGGCACTTTCAAAGTGTCATAGAGGCTGCAGTTTCAGAAAATTAGGGAAATGAGTGTCCCATCCTGACTAAAACAAACAAAAATAACACATCATCAAAGTATTTGTTACAAGCTAAAAAAAATAAACAAATGAGACATCTAGAACTGGCAGATGGCTTGGCCAATGAGAGCATCTGCTGCCCCTGCAGAGTACCAACGCTCTGTTCCTAGCACCTACATAGTGGTTCACAAACACCTGCAACTCTGGTTCCAGGGGATCCAGTTCTGAGATCCTCTTCTGACCTCCCTTCATAGGCTTCTGCATGCATTTATGGACACACGAGAATTCAGATGCATACACATCCCAAATAAATATAAAAACTCAAACGTCAAACAAAACCAGAGGGAGGTCCTTCAACATAGCAAAGAGCATATATTTAAAAGAACATAGCAACTAATTACATCATACCCAATAGTAAGGACAGGAAGTTTTCCTTCCAAAATCCAATCTGATATTGACAGTATTGACGACAATTACTTTTGTTATTCAGTATCACAAAGGAAGATCTGGCTGTAGCAAGGTAAGTACAAGTGAAGGGACCAGCTCCCCTTTCGGCAGTCATAACGGCCGAACATGTGCTTGTCTGACCTTGTCCTAGACACTAGAAAGTCAAATGCCTGCCTCATGACAAGGAACCAATCAGAAGTTAGCTGGTGGCGCTATGCTTTACGAACCTGGGTGTACTTTACGGACAAGTGCAACAAGCGCACAGTAATGACGCACAAAGCATAGCAACCACCCTGGGAGAGCCTATGGGCCATAACAACCAGTTGGCCAATCATCACAGGGCAAGACCTCCAAGCCTGGAGGCACACCAATCGTGAGCCTCTTCGTAACCCTAGACACTCCCCCTTACACTGCCCTATAAGATCTTGGTCCTGTGGCTTTTCAGAGTCTTTGCTAGCCATCTGCCATGGAGGGTGGGTGAAAGACCCGAGCTAACATAGGGTTAGCTCGTTAAACTACAATAAAGCCTCATGCAGTTTGCATCAAGCTCTCGAATCTGCCTGGTGATTGGGGTGACCGTGGTCGTGGCCTGGGACCCCGGATACCTGAGTTTTCCGGGGGTCTAACACAAGAAAGACATTCACTGACACTAAGAAAGTAGCCACAGATGCCATGATTTTGTATATAGAAAACAGTAAAAAAAAATCATAAAATTGTTGGATTTAATAAGTAAATGAAGTAAAGTTGCAAGATCCATGATAAAAACACAAAAAAATCAGTTGTATATATGTCAACAATGAACAGTGTGAAAATGAAATTGAGTAAAAGTTCTATTGAAAAGAACAACAGAAAAAAAAGGATAAAGTAATTAACAATAAATGTAATCAAAAAAACAGAATGCCTCTTTGTTGAAACCTACAAAATACAAATTGCTGAAAGAACTTAAAGAAGACACAAATAAATGAAAGATTCGTGTTTATTCACTGACTGCATTATTGATAAGATGATCTTTTTTGCAGTCTTCTTTCTTATTATTATATTGTTTATTATTTTTTAATTTTTTTTAATGCAGGAGGCTTTATTATAGTTGTTTAACGAGCTAATCCCATGTTAGCTCAGGTCTTTCATCCACCCACCCATGGCGGATGGCTAGAAAGACCTATTTTAGGTTGATGATCCACAAGGGTTTCTTGGAGTGTTCATTTTTGTAGTATTCCAGAACATCTGGGTCACCATTCATCTGACCGCTCCACAGGATAAACCAGCATTTCTTCCAAGCATAGCACCCCAACTTTTTCTTGGGAGGCAATTTCCCCAGCCAGTTTGTGCACACCACATCATCACCGGCTGACTGGAGCCTACAGCGGGCTCAAGAGGACAAGGGCACAGGCTGCTGGGTCAGCTGGCTGCTGGTGTGCAGCTCACTGGTGAGGGATTCCTCAGAGGAGGATTTCCCATATTTCTTTAATAATTTTCTTAGCATTTTTACTTAATCCAAAGTTAAAATGAAATATTAGCCATACCTTTTCTCTTTAAACTTTCTCTGTGTATTTTTCTTTGAGACAGTGTTTCTCTATTCCAAGCCAACTCTCTTAGGAGTTGAGGCACCCTTCCAGTATCTTTCCTACCTTTCCTATCCAACTCTCTCAGGAGTTGAGGTACTCCTTTTCCAGTGCCTTGACAATCCAACTCTCTTTAAGGTACCTATTTTCTAGTATTTTTTCCAATTCACCCTCACAACTCCTTACTTGCTGGCCAGCCTTCCAAAGGCAATCTCTCTCAGGGTCCCCTTTCTTTCCCAACCTCCACTTGTGGCTGCCTGCAACACTACTAAGTCTGAGTATGGGGTGAAAGCCTGGAGATTTGGATGAACGACAAGAGGCCTGGTCCTTTTTTGAGAGAATGTTTTCCACCTTTATTGTGTAGCAGCCTTATATGCAAACTTACACAAACCTCAGGTTCACAACAGGATATTGATGCTAGTGGGGTAGAGTCAAGAAAACAGGAGGTACCCGTGGTTATGCTGGAAAGCAACTCTTAGAGACCCCGTGGGGGTTGGGTCCCAACAAAAAGCATTAAAAAAAATCAAATAAAAGCACACACACACACACACACACACACACACACACACACACACACACACACACACACACACACACACACACACACACACACACACACACACACACACACACACAAAACAATGTGAAGTCCAATTATATGTTGGTCAACTACTCCTGCACATGAGGCCCATCCTGAAGTGTTTGAGATACTGAGGAAACTGATTTTCCCTCTCCCAGAAGGTATAAATGACAGTTCAGTTGTTAACCTTTACCCTAGTGACTAGATTTTCATTAATTTATTTATTCATTCATTTTTTAAAAAAACAAAACAAAACAAAATACAATATTCTCACCATCTTGCTGGCACATGAATTTAACAAATATATAGGGTGAATATCTTCTATCCATGTTGAGTCCTTGCCATTTTCTGAACAATCTCCTGTCCCCCTCTCACCCCCACCCTGGGATATTTTTTTCTTAGTAGACAAGCTGAGGCAGAGGACACATGTCACAAAAGTCTGTGTCATCTGATTATCACTTAACCCATCAATTAGAAAGAGCTTTCAGGAGCAAATGTAAGGTCAGATCCAAGAGCAACTTCTAAGTCACTGTGAAAGAAAACCTCAAAATAAATAAACTGTTTCAGTGATGACAAGAAGCACACAGAGCCCAAAGCTCAAGTCCTGGTTTTAAAAGTCAGAGGCACTGGCAGTGTCTGCAGCCAAGCAGTAGGAATCAAAAGTGAAGCCATGGCAACTGTGACAGAAAACTCTGAATTGCCTGTGAAAAAGAGAAAGCTGACCACAAAGGACTATGACCCTTACCAAGGTCAGAAATTCCAATGACTGATTGCAAGAGCTTTAAAACACATCATGGGATAAATGGTGCCATCTCTGAGTCAGGACAAAAAGACAAGATATACCCCTACCCTATGCTTCCTCCTAAGAGAGATCAGGAGGTTTACACACACACACACACACACACACACACACACACACACACACACACACACACACACACAAAATGTTTTTCTATCTCCAGTTGTCAAATGGCTGTTTTATTATATTCATTTAGTATATAACATGGCTGCTTCAGGTCATGTTTTGTGAAGGTCTGATTTGTCTACAGGAGACAAAACTCAGATGGCTTGATTTGAGTCAGGCTCAGAATCACAGTTCTGGTATGTGCTGGAGTGTGTATTTTCAAAAATCACTTGATCTCCTTTGTTTCATTTTTCTCTGGTGCACATTGCTGAGTATGGCTAAACAGCTTGGGAGCTGGAGTCCATCAGGCCCTGGGAGGCACAACAGAAGGAGTAGGGTCATGGGAACCAGAGGTCATTGGGGAAGCAATGTAGGCTGATATGACAGTATCACACTGAAATGGACTCTATTGCCAAGAAAACCCAGGGGCTTCCTCTGTGGATAATCTGTGGGTGTGCTGAAATGTGGATTAGGTAGAACATCACTGTTCAAGGTCATAGCAAATGGGGATTAAACAGGGACATAAACCCCTATTGTAATGGCTGACACATAAGAATATTCATGGAATGAGCTGGGCATGGTGGCTTATGTTTGTAATCCTGTAACTCAAAAGACAGAGGCAGAAGACTGTCTGCAAGTTTGAAGCTGGCCAGCTGACAGCAAACTTCAAACCAGTCACTGCTACACTGTCTCAAAAAGAGAAAAAAAGACTATTCAAGAAAAACAGAATTGAAAGATCATGCCTTTTAAGAGGCAGCTACAATGAATGAAGCCATTAGTGTAAGCCCAAGCCAAAGACACTAAAGTCCTTGTCAGAAGTGTGGACATGTGGTCACACAACACATGCCCAAATAAAAACCCAAAGCAGGTAAGAATATAGCATGAAGGGAGATATCTAGAAAGCAGGATGAGACTTTCACTTCAGGCTTCCAGCTTCTAGAACAATGACAATGTTTCTGTGATTTAAGCCACCCAGTCCATAGTACTACACAATGACAGCCGGAGAAAAACTAAAGCTGTAGCAAAGTGAATACAAGTTTGATCTCTATTGATGGAGAACATTGGCCTACAGTATTCAAGCAGTGGGGAACGCGTGTTTGCAAGAAATACAAAGCAACAGAAAAGCACCTCTCTTGTTAGTGTTGTAGGCTGTATAACAACAAACAATAAAAAGCTCATTTGCTGACATCCCTACCACTGATACAATACAAGATCACAAGTATATTCTTCAGAGTATTTGGTTGGATATAATGCCCTAAAACATATAAGGGGAAAATACCTAGGACTCGAGCATGCACGCGCGTGCGCACGCACACACACACACCAGAATAGAATGCAGTCAACTTTTCACAATATGCTCACGACAGGATTGAACTCTGCATTGGACAGTGTGCTCCAGAGACTGGGCCCAAAAGTCCAGGGATGTGACCAGGGGCATGCAGTGAGCTGCACGCAGGGCAGGGCTGAGTAAGCCTTCCATTCTTACACAATGACAGCTTCAGAGCAGTCAATAAAACAGAAGGCAGGTGGCATCCAAAGAACACAAGCCAACAAATGTGCTGATTTTTATTAGGAAAGGGAATCGAGTGAATTTCGGAACTCCAGAGCACATAGATTTTGTCTTGTTCCCTGGCAACGTACTAAAACAGAACTGTTTACACTTTGGGTGCCAGGCTTTTAGCAGAGAGCAGGAAGAGGTAATGGGACAATTAGGACAAAAAAAGACCCTGCAGAGTAAACAGGCTACAGTCCCTCAGTGCTAGCGCCACAGCCTGGGCAGGTTGTACTCTGAGGAGGACTGGGAGTGGGAAAGACTTTGAAAATTGTCCCAGGAAGTGGCAGACGGGAGGAGGGGTTGTTTGAAACAGAGTCCTCGCTATGATAAGAGATATCTGCTTTGAGTGCTCCTGAGCTGAGGGTGCCTGTCTCTCTGGTCACACACATCAGGAAAGTGGCACACCATGCAAGCATCTGGCCTTTTCCACATGGAGCGGGGCAGGGGAGAAAGCCTTCTCTCCATCCATCATCTACACAGCCTGCAGGATAACTAATTTCTGTAAACCTGAGGGATGTTCTTTCAGAGTAATGTAGGTGACAGGAGAATACAAATGGCCTGTTTACAGTTGTCATTGCCGAGCAAGCGGGAACAGCCAGCTAGGTGGACAGCATGCTAAAGCTGACAGGTTTTAATATTGTGCTGTCTACCCATGACATGCGTGTAGAAGTTCTAGGAATCAAGCATGACCTTGGAGGGCTGTCTCCTTTCTTCTCCCTCAGTCTCCAAACAAAATAAACCTAAGCTGTGTAGAACAGTGTATATCTGTCATTGATTTCTAGTTCTTTACTTCAAATACTGGAGAGCCTGCTGTGCGGGCACTGAGTTTTATGCAAGGGATGTGAGTCATTCCAGACACTCCTTAGGAGGTATTCAACAAACAGCCAACACATCTGAGGTCAGAGGGCCCATGGAAGAGAGAAGAGTATCTCTCCTATGGAAAATGCCAGTGGGAAAGATTCTTGAAATCTGAGATGTCTGATTTTAAAATTCCCATTAAAGAGAAAATTTGTAACTTGAACAACTAGATCTCCTGCAAGGACAAATCCACTCCTTTTCATCCCCTCCCCTTGGACCAGCCCTCTGCTTCAAATACATTCAGCTACTTACACCTTACAGCAGGTATTTTATTCCTGCAACAAGCAAGCCAGTTTACTCCTCTTTCTTTTCACCCCACCAAACTTATTAGCTTCTGGGAGAAGCAGAGGGAGGAAGTATTGGGGATGAGAAAGGGAGAGGGTCCCATCTGTACTCTGCAAGGCCGTCCTTGCAAAAGTACAGCTCTCTGAGACTAGTCCATATGTGTTGGTAGAATGATGTGAGATTCGAATTTTCATCTCCTTTTGAAATATTAACTTGAAACCTGCCTCTGCTTTGTGGATGGATGTCACTGGTACTTGCTGCTCTCAAATGGCCTAGAAAAGAGTTCAGATGGGCATCTGTAGGACTGCCATTGGGCTGTCTTGGCAGACCAAAGGGATAAAGTGCAATATGTTCTAGACAGACAGTGTCTGAAGTCCTGTTATGAGCAATAAGAGATCCATGAACTCAAGGACTCTGACCAAGGCAAGGAAGACATAAGCGTGGCCCATTCTAGTTCCAAATACCAGCTAAGAATAACAGGAGAAACCTAGAGCAGGAAACAGCAGTGAGAGAAATTGTAACTTAACAAAAGTGGCTCAAGAAAGACACATGCAGCAGGGTTCAAGCAGAGGGGTTTTTTATTAGGGAAAGGGATCATAAAAAGGGGAAAGGGGAGATGGGAGACTGGCCTCCAGGGACAGAAGCAGCAGGAGAGAGGAAAGAGAGAGAGAGAGAGAGAGACAAAGAGACAGAGAGAGAGAGACAGAGACAGAGACAGAGACAGAGACAGAGAGACAAACAGAGGTTGGAGGTAGGCAGGGCCCTTTTAAAAGGGAACATAGTGAATAGGCACAGGTGGTGCTCTTAGTGGCTGCAGCTGATGGTGTATCCTGTCAGAACCCCAAGATCAGGCCAGTGCAGAGTCTTGAATACTAACAGAAGTAGTGTGCCTCAGAGGATCTTGTATTAGTCAGTGCTGTCCAGTGAAAGAGAAATGATAGATCAAACGTACTTATTAGGTCTAAGAAACCTGTAGCCACTCAGTCTACAAAGCTGTATGGCTTCATAGGCCTAATGCAGCCCTGAAGGCTTAGAGGATTCTTAGAGGTTCTTTGATCTTTGGTCCACAATGGAGTGAAATGGAACTAGAGTTTGATGTCAGTGACAGATAGACACATTGACCAGCAAGAAGCAAAGGCAAGCCAGAGAGAAGCATCAATTGTTTCCCTCAGATCTCTCTGTGTCTTTATCACCTACTGCCATACTCCAGGGAAGTATTTTCCCTATGGGTTATCCTGGAAGTACTCAAGGACACATCTCTTAGTTGATTGCAGATTGCATCAAGTTGATGGTCAAGATTAGCCATCACAGACTTTTATCTCAACATCCTAAGGATGACAACAAAGGAGAGAGAAGATCTGCAAAGCCCAAGCATCTGGACTGGAGAGACTGCTCAAATGATGGAATCAGACACAGGCATAGTCACCACAGTCATTCCCTGGCAGCAAACATTTCAAGTGACTTTTTCTTTATTTCCTATCTTCATGTACTGCTTAGATTTTCCATAAGTTTGGGTTGTTTATATAATCAGAAAGATGGGTTATACTCATTATAAAAGTACTAAATTGGACTAAATCAATTCTCTATCCACCATACTGGGACACATCCTATCTATATACTCCTTGCTACCTAGTGATTATGGACTAGAAACATGATCAGTAATACAAGAAGAATAAAAGTTACTATTTTTTTCTCCTCAAGTCTCAGCTTAGGGTGAAAAACATACATACCAATTATTGTGTTTGTCGATGGGCACAGACATCATGGGGCCTTTCTGCTCTCCTGACAAACCCACCATGTGTCATTCAAATAGGAACAAGTCTGGGATTCTTGACTTCCCACAGCCTGACTGGCTCTTGCATTTATCTCTTGTTTACTTTTCCCACCCTTGTCTGGCTCTCCTTACTGAGATAAGGATTCATTTAAAAAAAATAAAAAAAACTTAAGGGTTCAGAAAACAATTATTTTCTTTGTTTCTTTTGTGATCTTTGCCAGTATTTCACCTCAGTTATAGTTCTTACTCAACATTCCCAGTAACCTTTAACTGAACTGCCAAGGGTGTTTAACAAGCAAATGCCGGGACTCCTGACAAAGAGAACGATCAAAGGAAACCTAAGGCCCAATGTGACGATGTGTGTTCTGACACAGCTGCCCCTAAAAAGAGCTAGTCCTCTATTGTGAGCAAAATGCTAAGAACGAGATTTTCCTTTAATTCCCAGCACAGGACTATTACTAACAACAACACTAATCTAATGAAAGGACAAGAAGGAGGAGGGAGTGGAGGAGGAGGAAGAGGAAGAGGACGAAGGCAGCCATACAGAGCCACTACAAATGAAGCAATCCCCTGCCACAGTGAGGCTGAAAATAGAAGGTACCAGAAGCCTGCACAGCAAGCACACGTTATGCTCTCCATCCATCAGCCATCTAACTGCAGATCCAGGCACCCTTCCTCCAGCTCCTCTGGGATAATCTTCAGTCACCACTCCCTGCCCTTCTCATCTCCAGGAAGGGGTAGCAGATCCTGTTCAGCACAGGCCCATGATCATTGTGTAGCCATTTTGGACCCAAGGAGAATGTTGGCCTCCTTGACTGTAGTCTGAGATTAGGTCTCTTGGGCTACAAATTATTTCTTGCCTCTGCATCTCTTTCTGCTGTTGAATCTGCCCCCTGACATCCTATGGCACTTCCTCCCCACTCATGCCCAGGCAGACTCCTTTTGTTCTCCCAAATGTCTGTCTTCTAAGGACCACAGTGAACATCATCACACTACTTGCTCCTGATATTTTCCCTTCATTTTTTCAAGGTCCTTTGTGAGGCTGATACCACTTGCAATGAAGCCTCCCAAGTTGAGTATTCTACCCTACCAAAAAGCTTCTAGAAGTCTTCAACAGGGATGCCAGCCCAACCACTAACAGATGTGTGGTTCTGTGTAGAGATATAATAGATTGCTGTAACTGGGGGTAGGAGCTACTAGTATCAAGCAGGCAATTACCAGAGATGTCAATAAACAGCTAATCATGCACAGAAAATTCCCCCAGAGCAATTATTATGGATCCCTCAAGGTCACAGAGCTGAGGTTGAAGGGCCTTGTCCTAAGGACAATACCTTCACTGCTCCATAGATACCAACGGGAGAAGAATGCTTGAGCCCACCCCTGCAATGTACCAGCCAAGCATTCCTCCATCCATACCTCCACACCTTTTTCTTTAAATTAGGTCTTGGGACTGAAGGGCACAGATGTTGAAATAACCTCACTACACAGATGAGGAAGCTGAGGACCCAAGGGAAGACACAGCTCCTCCAAGGTCAGGCAGGGAAGCTGGCTGTCTGGAACTTAATGTTCTGTTGCAGTGAGAACTCCTCATTAATCTATCTGGCAGGCACGCTATTTAGAAATGGAAGGTAGGTCAATCTGACAGGTCCCACTCCTGATGAGTCTCCTGTGCTTGTCTGTCACCTCCTAAGGACAGTGCAATGTCATTATTCAGGCAGATTTCTGAATTGTTTTTGAACTGTTTGATGTTTGTGTTTTCCCATATTATAAACAAACACTGGCATCATCCCCCATGTGTCTGCTTTGTCCTTAATTTAATTAGCATGTATTACCTTCAGGGCTGACATTTCCCCAGACTGATCCATTGCATGCTAAGACGATAAGGCAACTAAGGCAATGTTAAGGGCTTTGGTTAGGGATGGATAGAAATTTGGATTCAGCATGAAGTCTTCCCTTTGGTGGCAGAGGTAGAAACCCAGCTCACACTATCTTATGATCAAAGGAAAGCTTAGGGGTTCACATATTTAGAAAGTGCCATGTTAGGGCTGGTTTAGGAACAGTGGAGTCTGGGGATTTGGAAAGAGCTCATCAGAGTTTGTCTCCCCTTTCCCTTTCATTGTTCCCTGATTCTTTCTAGAAATAAAGACTATTTGATTCAAAACAATATTCTTTCTCTATGTGACAAAGATGCCCCTCAACATGCTTGTTATGATTTGAATCTGAGACACCTCAACACAGGAGGTGTTTATAGGAGATCCTATTTTGAACACATGGTGGGCAGGTGACAACACTATTGTGGGGGCTGTGGAGTTTTTAGGAGGTAGTATTTGATTGGAAGAAGTAGCTCTCTAGAGGAAGGTTATAGAGGATTTTATCCTGCCCTCAGTTACCACACAACTCTGTTTTCAGAGCTGCTGACATGTAAGCTGTCTGCTACAGGTCCCTGTCACCATAGATTGGTCTGCCTGAAAGTCTAAAATTGATCAAAATTGACCTTTATTCCAGTAGGTTATTTCTGTCAGATAACATATTCACAGCAACATAGAGAATCTAATGCAGTGGCAAATGGAGGACCTCAAGGGTGTGGCACCTTCTTACCATCCCTAGAGCCAGGAAGAGCTCCATTAACCCACACATGGCGGGTGCTCCTTGAATTACCTTGTCAAGCAGAAGCATAGAGTAAGGATAGAGGACTCTACCCAAGAGGCTGCTTCACTAGAGTAGACACTCACACCTACATGTGTAATGAAACCATCTTCACAGTCATTGTCCCCTAAGGAGGAGCAGACAGCCTTCTGTCATTATGGGTTACTTTGCCATTTCTGAATAGTACAGGAACTGAACACTCTACATAATTAGCTTGAAAGTTATCCAGGGTGTGGGTGAATCAATGACTTACTCTGTTTTATTCATAAGCATACTCTATTATAAAGATATACTAGACTTGGTTTTCCCACACACATCCATTAATGAAAATTGGGTTGTTTTCCATTTGAGATCATAGGTGTAACATGTAACATATGCCCTGCTCCCCATAAAAAAGATGACCATAAGTACCAGTAAATGAAAATACAGTACCTTCTAGAGAGAAGGCATTATGGACACAGAAGTCAGGACTGCAAAAGAGAGTGCCCAGGTGGAGATCTTACATAAGTGACTCAGATGTGCTTATGAGAAATGGAAGTTTTCAAAACACAGAGAGTAACAGGAGGCAAAAGCAGAGAAGAGGTGAAGCCACACTGTGATCTGGTGGCCAGGAGCTGCCAGAAACTGGAGTAAACAGATTTTCTCCTTGTGGTGGTTTGAATAAGAATGACCCCCCATAGACTCAAATGTTTGAATGCTCAGTGATCAGGAGGTGGCACTACTTGATAGGAATTGGGAGTTGTGGCCTTGTTGGAGGAAGTGTGATAGTGGGGAATGGGCTATGAGGTTTCAAAAGCCCAAGGCAGGCCCAGTTTCTCTCTCTTCCTACTGCCTGTGGATGCAGATGGAAACTCTCACCTACTTCTCTAGCGCCATGCCTGCCTGTTTGCTGACGTATTTCTCGAAATGATGACAATGGACTAAACCTTTGAAATGTAAGTCAGTCCCCCCAAAAATGTCTTCCTTTATGAGTTGCCATGGTCATGGTGTCTCTTCACAGCAATAGAACAGTAACTAAGACATTCCTATAGCCCCTAAAAGAGGTGTTGTCCTGCTGACTTGCTGACTACTGTCTATCAGCTTTGGTCCAGTATCCCAAGAGATACCAACCCAACCACTGCAATCTTGAATGTAGAAATCCCATAAATCCAAAGTTCTAAAGTTTAAAATCCCTAAAGGATAAATACCAAAGAGTCATAATTATGAAAACACAAACATAGAAGAAAAGAATAGTCAAAGTCTTTAACAGATATTTCACTAAATTACTACTTAGTTTATTTCAGTGACAGTTTTGCATATATTTCTTAGAATATGTTAGTTCATTTAGTATTTTACATGTGTTATGCTAGTTAATGGAATTAGCTTTTAAAGTGCTTTAAATTTTGCTTCAAAATTGTTTCCAATTGCTTGTTACATTTTTTATAGAAATACAGTTTATTTTTGAACAGTGATTTTGTATATCACATTTTGTGAATAAAAAGGTCTCATTTGGTTAGGGGGTAGAACTTAGGAGTAGAACACTTGCCTAGCCTTTGAGGGGAGGGCTGTGGTTTTCACACCCAGACCAGCAAAAAGTAAGTAAATAAATAAATAAAAATAAATAGTTCCCACCTCAAAGCTTATGTGAAAGAATCTGCTCCCAACCTCATTTAGGTTACGGACAGATTATTTAGAAGTCATTCTTATCTCCAGGAAGTTGTCTTCAGTTGCTGCCACATTGACCTCTTCAGTATGCCTGCCTACTTCACTGGGATCCTCATGGATCATGGGAAATCTTTGAGTCAGGCTTCCTGCAAAACAGGGGCTTCAGTATCTTGCAATGCAACCCCGGAAATGATTCTGTGCAACTGTTGCCCTCATCCTTGAATCTGACAGAAATATAAATGCTGCCACACTCCAGGAATGGCATTATTTCTGTGGCTCTATACCTCTTTGAAATCCCTGAATATTATTTTTAATTGAGTCTTTCAGGGGAAACTATATGATTCTGTGCTCAATTAAAAGCAGGTGTCAGGATGAAAATGATTCCGGTGGGTAAAATTTGAACCTATAATTGCAAATGCATTCATCTTGGTTTGTTTCACCAGTCTCTTTGTGTCTTTGTGATGATACTGTTTATTTCCAGATGTAAAAGAGAAAAGGTAAGGGGGAGAAATTGTGACCAGATGAAGAATTTTAATTTCCAAAGAGATTTCATTAACTGGGGGCAAAAGGCAAAAGAGAGAGGGTGGAGAGAGAATAAATAAATTCAGGTGGATGCCAGCTACATAGTTCATTCAGAGTGGCCTGGTCTCCTCTGGGAGAAATATATGGTGGTGATGGTTTTGATGGGAGATCTTCCTTTTATGACCTTTAATACAAAAAAATCTGATAAGTTTGTACCAAGTTTTCTGCATATATAATGCATTGACAAGTAAGTATGGAATTGTTTTTTTTTTTAATCCATCAACTATACTAATTACCTTACCCACTGCTATTAGTGAACACACAGACAAGAAAACTTTTGGTAGACAACACAGAAAAGTACATATAGTTGAATAATGACAGGGAGATCTTAAGATTTTAATTAGATGTAAGTTTTCTGTACTTGATGGAAATTCATATATGACCCTTTCACTTTATTAATACAGAGAAAAGACAAGTATTGTAGAGGAGTGGTGTGTGTGTCTGTGCCTGTGTCTGTGCCTGTGTCTGTGTGTGTGTATGTGTGTTAGCCTCTGCAGGCTAGAGGAAGACATCGGGTGTCCTTGCTCTGTCACTTTCTATAGTATACCCTTGAGAAAAGGTCTCTCAGTAAGCCTAGGGTTAGGTTGTCAGTCAGCAAGACTAATGATGTTCCTGTGTCCTTCTCCAGGTCCTGGGGTTACAGGAATACATGACCACACTCAGCTTTTCTCTTGGATGCTGCAAATTTCAATTCAGGTCCTCATATTTGTGCAGCAAGTGCCACCTTTCTGGTCAGAAAGGTATTTCATTAGTGAAGACTTCTACAATTCATGCAACACTTGGGTTCAGGGTGTTTGAGCAGAGAAGGATCCTAGAGCTCTCTTCCAGTGTTACAGAGATGGGTGTAGCCAGGAACTGTGGAAATGACTGAAATACTAAACTTTTGGTCCAGTTCTTCGCATAAGGAACGTCATAAGGCTCTCCTGTACAAGGCACCGTTCCAAGCAATCCATGTTCTGTGGTGTGTCTTTTTTTTGTTCATCTGTTTTACCTCAGATTCACTCTCTGTAATGGAAACACTCTTCAAAGGCTGTTTATCATGCTACTTCTTCCTACTAGTTTTCTCATCACTGAAACAAAATACCCAAAAGAAGCAACTTAAGCTAGATTTACTCAAGACAAGATTCACTTAGTCTCACTGTTTCAGAGATTTCAGTCCATGGTGGCAGAAACAGCATGATGGTAGGAGTGCTATGTGTCATCTATTAATACTCCACAAACAGAAAGCAATGAACTTGAGTGGGTATAATGTTCAAAAGCTCTCTCCTAGCCAGACTTTTAAGTCCAGAACTCAGTAAGTAGAGGCAAATGTATTTCTGTGAGTTCAAGGCCAACCTGACCTACATAGCAAGTTCCAAGCAAACCACGGCTATATAGTGAGACTCCATCTCAATAATTAATATATGAGATAAAAATTAAAAATAAGAATTAAAGGATTTTAATTAAAAAAATAAAAAAGATCCCCACTAGTAACCTGTTTCCACTTAGCTCACCTCCTAAAGGCACCACAGACTTCACAGTAGCACCACAAGCTAGGGTTGGAACATTCAAAAACAAAATGAGCCTGCAGGGGAAATTCTAATTCAAACTAACACCTTTATTGTCTTGTTCCATTTCTGCAGCAGTGTGGCACCTTCATGTTATGACTGTCATTCTTCCCTCGGATTTCTCTTCATCCTAAACTTCCCTTGGCCATATTGAGGCTGCACGTACACAAGCACACACCCTTCACTCTTTCACCAACTTGGCTACAGTCCTTTATTACAGCCCTTTTCTAAATGATCAGTGTTGAGTCTTAGCTTATCAATACAGCCATCAATCTTAATAACTGCTATTGAGCTTATAATTACAGCAATTGTCCCTGAAATGAGCTTCATGTTGGTTCTCACCTCTTCCTTTCTTAGTTAACTTAACAAGGACTCCTTGATTTCCTGTTACTCTAAGGGATAATTCCAAAACATTCAGGTAACCATAGAAAACAAACACACTCGTCCTTTCTGTGCTTCTAACACATGCAGGAGAAAAGAGATGCAAAAGGCGAGGCACAAGACAACGACATGTGCCAAGTTTAACAACATTTCCCCATGTTAAAGGATGCTCATGGTTGTAAGACTGTAGTTAATCATTTTCTTTCTTTCTTTCTTTCTTTCTTTCTTTCTTTCTTTCTTTCTTTTTTCCTGCCTTCCTTTCCTTCCTTTCTTTCTTTCCCTCTCTCCATCCCTCTCCTTTCTTTCTTTCTTTCTTTCTTTTCCTTTTTCTTCTTAAGATGCATTTCTGTGTAGCCTGACTTTCCCTGAACTCTCTCTGTAGACCACCAGGCTTGCCTTGACCTCATAGAGATCCACCTGGCTCTAACTCCTGTGTGCTGGTAATAAAGTCGTGCACCAATACTGCCTGACTTGTCATTCCCCCTTTCGAAGTTCCCTACTGCCATCTCCACTCACACCTGCTCTTCTGTTCCTGGAGATCCCTTTCTCATCATGCTCCATTCTTGCTCATGCAGATTTCTCAGCTGTGTGTAGTCTGTCCAGCTATCACAGGTGCAGATCCTGTCAAAGCAGAAACTAGGTACAGTAACAAAGTCTTGGGAAATGTCTTGGGAGTGACCAGATGAACATGATGGTGTGTCTCCTTTGGGATGGAGAGAGAGAGAGAGAGAGAGAGAGAGAGAGAGAGAGAGAGAGAGAGAGAGAGAGAGAGGGAGCAGCCACTGCTTTGACCTTGGGTTAAGGGAATGTAAGCCCATCTGAGTATGTTTCAGCAACAGTATATGGATCAGTACTTTTTAAAAAGCCTACACTGTAAATGAATGGAACTAGAAAACAATCATCCTGAGCAAGATATCCCAGACCCAGAAAGACAAATATGGTATTATCCACTTACGTGTGGATATTAGCTGTTAAGTCAATGATAACCAAGCTACAATCTGTAGAACCAGAAAGAGTAGGTATAGAGTAAGGGGCTAGAGGGGACAGATAGATCTCCTTAGGAAGGGAAATGGTCATAGATGATCATAGAGTAGATGGTCATAGATGATTAGGGGAGATGGAACAGGAGGATCAAGTTGGAAGGGGAGGGAGGAATGGGGTAGGGAATACAAGGAGAGACAAGTAAAATTAAGGGGTATTTGAGGAGTAATATGGAAACCTAATAAATTAGAAGCTTTGTAAAATATAGATTTAAATGAAGGCAGTCTAAATGCAATTGCCGAATAATAGGAAGACGGAGCCCCAACTAGCCATCTCTTGTCATCAAATTAAGTTTCCAGTACCATGATTGGGTTACATGTAGTTGAGTTGTTGGCCAAACGGGTCCCATGGGAATCTCCAAACAACCCAGGCTGCTGCCAAGGCAATAGGTTGTTCACCAAAAACTGACAGAAAGGTTCCATTGCTGAAGACAAGACCTCTTCAATTCATTGAACATGAAGAATTCAAGCTGGTATCAATATGGAGCCTTCACCTCTGTGTTCTAGAGTCTTTTGTACAGGAAGGTGCTCTGCATAGTACATCTTTGGTACAGAAGGTATTTCTCAAAAGAGAAATGTAAACACCACACCAGCCACAAAGCCTTTGCTTTTTTCTACAGCAGTGTCCTGCCTGTAAGATACGCTAAGGAAATTGTGGCACAAAGCTTGGGGTAGTAACCAGCCAATATCTGATTGATTTAAGACCCACTCCACAAGATGGAACCCAGGGCTGACACTACATGGGTGACCAAGAAGCAGAGACTAGATAGCCCAGGGACCTAGGGTAAATCCAAAAAGCACTTGTCTTAAAAAAAAAAATAGTAATGATAAAATGACTCCTAATGTCATTCTGCTATACTCGTAGATCAGCCATCACCATCAAAATCCCTCCTGCAACAGGTGGTAATAAGTACAGAAACTCAAAACCAGACATTATGCAAAGACTGAAAGACCTTGGAACACTCAGCCCTAGATGGGATGGCTCCATTAAATCCCTTCCCTCAGGTCTCAGGAAGCCCATGTAAGAGGATGTGGAAAAAGTGTAAGAGCTAGAGGCTTTGTAGGTGGGAAGGAAATTGGAGGAGAAGAGGAAGGGGAAACTGTAATCAGGATATTTTATATGGACATTATATATTACATGGGAAAAGATCTATTTTCAATAAAAGGAAAAAATTCTGCAGTGTTATTCTTTCCTTCTGTGTTCTATGACAGAGATAGAAAGAACAGAATCTGGATAACAGTGGACCCACAGGGATAATACCTTAATAATCTTAACCATCCAATATGCTTCCCTACCTTAGTGCCTGGCAGTCTAGTCTCATGATAAGAGTGCAAACATAAATGATTATAGTCTCTGCCCTGCATTGCTTCTCTCACTCTGCATGCTAAAGAGAACATACCACGTTACTTCAGATGATGATATTAAATCTTTATTGAGTCTTTATTTGTAGTGTAAAATCCATTTCTATTTTGATATGGCAACATTTAAGAGTTTTAATTGTCTAGTTATTTGTTTCTTTGCTGTGTATGCTGGCTACTTTTATGTTGACTTGACACAAATTAGAGTAACTGGAGAGGAGGAGGGAGTCTCTATGGGGGAAATGCCTCAATAAGATGAGGCTATAGGCAAACTATAGTGCATTTTTTTAAATTAGTGATTGATGTGAAAGGGTCCAGTCCATTGTGGGTGGTGCCACCCCTGGGTAGATGGTCCTCGGTTCTATAAAAAAGTGGACTAAAGAGAAACTAGTAAACAAGGAGGACCCTAAAAGAGACAAATTTTGTCCCCTGGAGAAGGGGAAAGGGTCATCATCCCCTGAGCAAATTGAAAACATGGGAAGAGGGGGGAGGGAGCTACAAGAATGAGAAGGGAAGAAAAGGAAAGATGCAGAGGTCATGAGGAAGCAGAAAGGTTGAGTCAGGTGTAGATTAGAAGAAAGGATATGTGATAGGTAGGGTTTTAGTTGGGGGGGTGGTAGGGGAGGAAGGGAGGGAGAAGGGAACTGGGATTGTCATGTAAAACAATCTTGTTTGTAATTCAAATATATAAAAACTTAAAAAAAAACTTTAAAAAAAAAGCAGGCTAAGTAAGCCATGGGAAGCAAGCCAGTAAGCAGCACCCCTCAATGGCCTCTGCATTAGCTTCTGCCTCCAGGGTCCTGTCATGGCTTCCTTCGGTGATGGACTACAATAAGAAAGTGTAAACCAAATAAACTCTTTCCTTTCCCAGCCTGCTTTTTGGTCATGGTGTTTCATCACAGCAATAGAAACCTAACTAAGACATTGTGATAAAATATTTCAACAAAGTAACTTAAGGGGAAAGTGTTTTATTTTACATTCTGGTTTGAGGGTACAATCGATCATGGTGGGGAGCAATGACAGTAGAAACTTGGGGCACCTGGTTACATTATACCCACAGATGACACAGACGAGAGGTACTCCCAGTTACCTCATTTTCTTCTGTTTTATTCCATCCAGGACCCCAGTCCACAGGACAGTGTTACAGCTAAGGTGGGTCTTCCCATCCCACCCAGGACCCCAGCCCATGGGATGGAGCTACAGTTAAAGTGGGTCTTCCCTCCCCAGTTAAACTAATCAATATAATTTTCTTACAGGGAAGCCCAGAAGCTTGTGTCCTAGGTGGTTCTAGGTCCTGTCAATTAGTGTCAATCATCACAAATACAGACAATGTTATTGGTGTAAGAGAAATAGCTGAAAACTAAACAATATGTTAATATTTCTGCTCTGTTTCTAACCCTGGCCTGAGAAGAGGCAAGTCAACACTGATGGGGATAGAACTTCCAGAATCATGAATTAAATAAATCTTTTCACTTCAGAAGTTTATTTCCTCAGGTAGTCCATTCTAGTAATACAAAGCTGAATAACTTACTCCTTCTATAAAAATGCCTGGGAGACAGCAGTCTGTCTATGAGGAAAAAAGGCAGTGAAAAGAAGAACGTAAAATAACTTACTACAGAGAAAAGGAAGAGGAAGAGCAGAGGAGAGCAGAAGAGCAGATGCTAAAAGAGCTAGAAGAAAGGGAGTGTGCTGAGAGAGCAAAATGAGAGGAGGAGCTCTAAGGGCATCAGGAGAGAGTCAAGAAACTGGAAGAAGTAGAAAGGAAAAAACGGCAGAGGGAGCTGGAAATTGAAGAAAGAAAATGGCGCAGAAAGGAAGAGAGGAGACTTGGTGATGATCCATTTTCTAGGAAGGACTCTCGGTGGGGAGACAGAGATTCAGAAGGTACATGGAGATAAGGGCCAGAAGCTGACTCTGAGTGGAGGAGAGGCCCGCCAGAGAAGGAGTGGAGACTTGGGATGGTGAGAGACCTCACAGGAGAGATGAAGATCAGCTGAGACGCTTGGGAGATGATGAAGAGAGAGAATCTTCTCTTAGACCAGATGATGACCGCATCCCCAGGCGTGGCCTGGATGATGACAGAGGGCCTAGACGTGATCTGGATGAAGATAGATTTTCTCGTAGAGGTACAGATGACCATCCTTCCTGGCATAATGCAGATGACGACAAGCCTCCCAGGCGAATTGGTGATGATAGGGGAAGCTGGTGTCACACAGATGATGACAGACCACCCAGACGGGGACTGGATGATGACAGAGGATGCTGGCGTACAGCAGATGAGGACAGAGGACCTAGACGTGGGATGGATGAGGAGCGGGGGCCGAGATGAGGAGGTGCTGATGATGAACGGCCATCCTCGCATAATGCTGATGATGGCCGGGGTTCCAGGAGGTGCATGGATGATGACTGGGTCCCAGGCGAGGGTTGGATGATGACCGAGGACCTTGGAGGAATGCTGATGATGATAGAATTCCCAGGATAGGTGCAGATGATGACTGGGGGCCTTGGAGAAATATGGATGATAATAGGATTCCTAGACGGGGTGATGACGCAAGACCTGGTCCTTGGAGACCATTCGTCAAGCCAGGTGGATGGAGAGAGAAAGAAAAGGGTAGAGAAGAGAGTTGGGGTCGACCTCGAGAATCAAGACCATCAGAAGAACGTGAATGGGATAGAGACAAGGAGAGGAATAGAGACAGTCAAGATCGAGAGGAGGACAAGGACCCTCAGAGACCGAGACAAAGATAGGGACCTGGAGGATTGCTTCAGAAGACCCAGGGAGAAAGGTGGCTGGAAAAGAGGACCAGAAGAAGAATCTTCAAGCTGGAGAGATTCAAGTCGCTGTGATGATAGAGACAGGGATGACCGACGTCGGGAAAGAGATGATCGTCGTGATCTGAGAGACCTGAGAGAAAGAAGGGATTTAAGAGATGATAGAGACCGAGGACCTCCCCTCAGATCAGAGCAAGAAGAAGCAAGCTCTTGGAGACGAGCTGATGACAGGAAAGATGACCCGACTGAAGATTGGGATCTACCTCGTGATGTTCCTCCCCCAGCTCTTTCAAGAGATAGAGAGAATGAGAAGGTGAGAAAGAGAAATCGTCCTGGAGAGCAGAGAAATTGTCCTGGAGAGCAGAGAAAGATAGGGAGTCCCTTCGTCATACTAAGAATGAAAACGGATGGACCACAGTAAGACGTTGAGTCCCAACAATGATGGAGTCAAACTTGTGTCTACATAAGTTTGATCATATTCAAGGATTATTATACTTGTGCTTCACCCAGTCTAAATTAAATTCTTTAATGTTGTCTCACCATAACACAAAAACCATGAACTTGTATTAATCATATATAATAGATTGATCATGCACTGTATTCACAGGAGGTTGAAAAACCATTCCATTTTCCGGAATTTAAGGTGTTGCATTATTTCATCAATCATTTGTTTTTTAAAAAACCTAAAAAATAAAAATGAAACCTTCAGGTGTTAACACCTATATCTTGGTATAAAATTCATCTTTTTGTTTTGTTTTGTTTCTAAAATATCAGATATTAATTTGAAGGCAAGGTTCTGTTAAAATATTTGAAAACCCTTTAAGCCAATGGGTCTGACAGCTTTCCCATCATTAGTGGGAACATACCTTCTTAGGTATTGACTATTAACTACATTTTAGGCAGTTTATAGCTTCTGACAAGTGTAGTAATAGACATTGCAACACTGGTTGCAATGGGTTTTTCTGTAGAGAGAGGTGAGTATAAAGCATTTTGTAGTCATCATGACAACACTGCTCAAGCACAGATCCAGAACAGTACAGCTCTGGATTCCTAAAGCATTTGGTAAACTGTTGCTGTTTCTTTTTTTCTGTTGCCAAAAGAAAACTGCCTTCCACTAATTCATGCCTTTCAAGCCTTTTAAATATGACAATATTTACAAATGTGTGGTTGGGAGGAATTATTTAAATTCTTTTTCCTAATTTTCTTTCTTCAGGATAGATTATTTCAACAAGTAATTTGTAGTGATTACTGTGTTGACTTCAATTTTAAAGTATAGTAGCTGAGTAACCATTTGGTTTTATTGAAGCCAACAGAGAACTTGCTGCTGTGTTTTTTCTTCAGTGATAAATAAAATACTTGCATAATTGGAAAAAAAGGCCTGGGAGAATGGGTTCATTCTCTTCTATTCAGGAAAACATGGCACTCATTGCTTTTTTTTTTTTTTTTTCCCTCCTATCTGCTTCTCCACATGAGAACACCTAGGCACAGCACCACTTATGAGAAACAGCAGTTTGCCACAAATCAAATCTATTGGCACTTCCAACTTGAGCTTCCAGATTCCAGATTCCAGATTCCAGAACTGTGAAAAAGATGTTTATTATTTATAGATTACCCAATCTTGACTACTTTGTTATAGCAGCTGAAGGGAAAGTAAGTGAGAATTATCTTGTGGACACTAAAAGAATAAAATTAATGTAAAAATAAGCCAAGAGCAAAACAGTAGTATAGTCACCAAGGAGAAATTCTTATGTATACAGTGGAGTATCTTGGAGTTTGTAGACACACCCTTCATGATCTGTTCATCAGATAGTATGTCTTTCTTCATGCCATTGGTACTGTTGACAGGTACCTATAAGCTCCAGGCCACCCAACAACCATTTCTGATTATCATTCACCATGTTCCATAGAGCAGTGATGACTTAGGAAGATACTACAATACAATGGGTCCTGTAAAGATGCTATCTGAAAGTGAATCCCATTTGCCACATTGTTTACTTAGTGAACCCCAAGAGAAGAAGAGAAATGGTTGAGGAGGCTTTGGGCTTCAAGGAAGTTTTTTATTTCTAAGGAAAGGCTATGGAAAGATACTTAATTTCTTCTTCTGGTTCCTAGCACATCTGAGAGTGAATTTGACAGCAAATAATAGAAACAGAACAGTCTGGCCTATAATATCAAACTGAAGTTCTTTCTACTCCTGGGCTTGCCACCATTCAAGACAAAAAGTCAAAACCAAAGTGAATGTCAAGATGTGATCAACAATACTTTGAACAAACACAAAACCCTGGGTCAGAAGCAAAGTGTAGCTCACTGGAAGAGCATAGCATTAGCATGTCCACTGCCCTGGGATCAATCCCTATCAACACATACACACACACACACACACACACACACACACACACACACACACACGCACACGCACACGCACACGCACACGCACACGCACACGCATATGCACACATACAAGAACACACACCTCATTTGTGTTTAAATCTCCAGAGTTAGAGTTTGGGGTCCTTGTTACTTTAAAACCTTCCATTTGGAGCACAGGTGCATTCTCCTTCCTGTTCCTTTTTTTTCTCAGAGTCTTTCAATGAAGATGGTAGGGATGGGGATGGAAAACACTGGAGTTTTCCTATGATAACAGATAATTTTTAGAAACAGAACCATGACACCACTTATTCAGGAATGATACTCATTCCCTGTGTGCTGGGAAACAGGTTGATGTCACAGACTACATACTGACATTTGACCTGATTGATGCCTGAGAGAAAACCAGAGCCAGGAGTGGGAGATGGTGTTCAGGGAACACTCAGGAAGAATTCTTACTTACTGTTATCTCTCCTGGGAAGCCTGATAAATTGTGATGGTTAATTTTGATAGTCAACTTAATGAAATATAGAATCACCTGGAAGACGGGCTCCTGGGCATAACTATGAGAGATAAGCTTGCTTGTATTAATTGAGGTGGGAAACCCTGCCCACCTTGGGTGGCACCATTCCCTGAGTTGAAATCCTGGACCTAATTTTTTAAAACAGAAAGACAGTGTACTGAGTATAAGCATCCATTATTCTTTGCTTCTTAACTTTGGATGCAAAATGCTCAGCAACCTGAAGCTTCTGCTGTTGTGGCGCCCTCACCAAGATGGACTGTAACCTCAAACTGTGAGGCACAATTAGTCATTTCTCCCTTAAATTTCTTTCATTAGGGAGTTTTATCACAGCCACAAGAAAAGAAAACAAAATGCTGATTACTTAAGTTTTTGTTCTTGGGACTTATGGCAGAGATTGGGCTAACTTCAAAGGATATGACAACCTAGGGGAAAATGAGGCCATCTCAAGGGTTCTTTGTCTTTCTACTTAGGTGAAAATAAATGTGAAATGTTTACAATAAATTTTCATGTGGAAGAGAATAAACAGGAAGGGATAATGAAAAGGCAATAAAGGCTTTTAAAAGGTACCATACTGGTTTTCTTTTTTGTTTTGTTTTGTTTTTTGAGACATGGTTTCTCTGTGGCTTTGGAGGCTGTCCTGCAACTAGCTCTTGTAGACCAGGCTGGTCTCAAACTCACAGAGATCTACCTGCCTCTACTTCCCAAGTGCTGGGACTAAAGGCATGTGCCACCACCGCCATACTGGTTTTCTTCGGTTGGCCGTGGTGATGGACACCAGTCTGGTGATTCCAAATATTCCATCTCCTTGTTGAGAAGGACCTGAAGATAAGATTCTATAGGGGCCACTGGCCAGAGAACTCTCTTCTTGGCTATCCTTGAGTCACTGCTCACATGGTTCTCTGTGTCTACATATACCCTGTCACATATACCACTAGTCATATTGGACTGGGGCCTCTCCTGACAGCCCCATTGCATTTAACAACTTATTTTTAATGCTATTCCCAAATATGGTCACATATGAGGTGCTGGGAGTTGGGATTTTCAGTACATGGATTTGGGAGGAAACATGGCCAGCCTTTAATAGAGGAGGAGGGGTTGGATAGCCCTCATGAACACTATCCTGCCCAGACATAGTTATCTGTGGATCTCTACAGTGTTGATTTTTGGGTGCATTTGATAGACATTGGCCTATGTAGGCTGGAATCCCTGCAGACTCCTGGCTCTCTTTCCTGAATGCTGCATCTTTCGAATCCTTCTAAAGGAAGACCACAGCCCTCCCAGAGCACTTCCAGCCCACACAGTCAGATTTACAATTTGAGCCTTTAAGTGAGTGTCTGTGCCACTGTGTCTCTGAGCTTGGCAGTCTGGCCTCTGTGTGACGCTTTACCAAACACTTTCATCTCTCTCTGCCTGTCTTGGCAATAGAACTGGCCGACTGTTGAAAACTACTTGGGTTATTTTAAACTCCTAGGTTTTTTTTTTTTTTTGTTTTTTTTTTTTTTTTTTTTTTTTTTTTTTTTTTTTAAATAGCCACTGGAATCTAATCTCGCTGGATTTCCATACATGTTGAAAAGCCTTGGGTTCATTCTCCAACTCTCCCCAGGCTCTGCAGTGTCAGGGTCTGAAGACTCCTATGGTCAAGTCAGGCAGGTGTCTCTCCTGTACCTCACGCAGTACTTGCTTCCCTGGACGTCTGTCAAAGCAGATGCACAATGCCCAACAGCATGTCTCCAGCTCGTTTGAAAGTGTGTCTTTTGTTGTCAGCTAACAAGCAAGATTTCTAGCAAGGATTCTTCCAAGCACAGCAGGCTGACCTCAAGTACCTTGACTTTTAGGAAGGCAGTGGGGTGTCTCTTGTTGGCAAACCACAGTGAACATTGTTGAGAGCTGTCACTGTCTGTCACACCGAGACTCCTGGTGTTGTCTCATGCCATCTGTATATGGGGAAACTGACTATTGATGGCATGTGACAGCAGTGAAGGGGAGGAGGCACGTTCCATGGGGTTATTTCTCCTTCGTGTTGTTATATACTTATTCTCTTCCTTGAGTTTCTAGTAAGAACTTAGTAACCAATGTTTTAACATGTGTGTGTGTGTGTGTGTGTGTGTGTGTGTGTGTGTGTGTGTGTGTGTGCACCTGCATGCATATGTGTGTGTGTTTATGTTCATGCAACAGCACACTTGTACCACAGGGTTCACAAGGCACTCAGAGAACAGCCGCAAGTATATGTTGCTGCCTTCCACCATGTTTGAGACAGTCTCTTGTTTGCTGTGAGGAATGGCAATCTAGCCTCTGGGGATTCTCCTGCTTCCCTGCCTCCTACCTTGCATGGGAGCTCTGGCACTACAGATTGCGCTACTGTGGCTTATTCTGGGGATCCAAACTCAGGTCTTCATGCTCACACACCAAGTTCTTAACCACTGAACCATCTCCCTAACCCCCTAGTAACCAATTCTACTATGAATCCTGGTTGTCAAAATGACCCACTACATGAAAAAGAAATGAGCCCCTTTTCAGAAAGTTCCTATGTGTGGAGTTCCACAGAGGTCCCTCTAGAAGTTTCTACATGTATTCCTAGCACATGTGTATACGTGCCAGGAGACAGAAACCTGAATGTATCAGTCCACCTGCAGGGTAGCGTTTCCCTCTCAAGTCTCTTCCGTCTTGCCACAAATGGACACTGTAAAATAGATGTGCCAGGAGATGGCCTGGAGGGGAAAGAGTATATTCTAATCCCCAAAAGTGGAAATTCTAATTTCCAATGAAGTTAATTTAGTGCAGGAGGAAGATGAGAATGTAACAAAGTCAGAGGCCTCCCTAGGTATCACTAGTCTACTAAATGAAGTCATCACCATCACCCTCTGTGGCAATGAACCTGAATTGCTTGATCTCCATTTTTGTCACAGCTAGCCTTAGGTTTTTGCCTCCAAGGGAAAGTGTTCATTACAGTTTAGAGAAATGTGACACCTTGGAGGGGAAGTGACAGTCTCATGTCTTGCTCAATTGTTCACAATTTTTTCTAATTGATAGTGGCTATAATTATTGTTGGAAATAAATAGGTCAAACTATTTTTCTTTCCTTTTGCTTGCAGAGGTGGGCTATTGAAATGCCAGGAGACAGAGCCTTCACATAAACAATGATATCCTCTCTACCCTAATAGCAGACTAAAGCTGGTCTGCTCCATGCAGCAGGAGAAGCAAACAAACAAAATCAAATACTTGAGTCCAGAGAGATTAGTTTTGGCCCTCGCAGCTCTACAAAATAACTAATCCCATACCCACTCAGTCTTCTCTAACTCTGTTTTCTACAGTTGAATGTGAGGCATCCATTTATAAAGTATTAAGCATTTATCCAGAGGAAGGAGCCCACCCCGTGGTTCAGAAAGCAGCTGTGAGCACAGAATGATGGAAAGGAAAAGTGACATACTCTCTTAGACCTGCACCAGCAGCCAGAAGGTCCCCAACACATCTGAAGATGCAGCAGATTCCAAGTGAGCAGCACTTTGACCTGGCAACTTAATTTTTAAAAGGCCCATTGGAACGTAGTCCCATCAGTGTGAAGTCTGCCAATTCTTGATGGTTAGCTTGTCTTATACCTGTCCTGCCTTGTCCTCAGTCACCCCCAGGACACAAGCCACCTTTCATTTGAGTTCGTGTCATATGTTCACATCAGGCTTAGACATAGCAACTCTACAGAAGAATGGGAGAGTCCTAGGAAAGGGTCCCACACCCAGACCTATTTTGTCATCAGACCCCAGAAGTATCGTCCTGTGCCTCCTTCTCTTTCATGAACATAGACACATTACTCTGTCTCTCAAAGGACAGTTATACCCCTTCCTGGAGACCATGACATCTGTCTATACTCAAGCTTACCAGAGTATTGTTATAACAGAAAATCAGTTTTCTTTTTAGGAGGAATTCTAGTATCAGATGGACACCTACTAAGATTGACCACTTTTCTGTAAATGATATTGGAAATGAAGCTTGGGTCTAGTTATGTTAAAGGACAGATTCAGCAATGAGGTATTGAATGAGGAGAAATTAGTTAATTTGTTACCTGTCATCTAGATAAGCTTTTCCTGGCTTTTATTTTCATGTACTGGGTGTTGGAATAATAAATGAGTTTTCTGGAACTCTGTGTTAGTCTTTTGGTGAACATTCTAAGAAACAGCTACTGGGTCACAGAGTCTTTGAGAGACGGTCTCTCATGGATGCTTCTCTACTATGTTATGACATGGAAGAATGGGGGCCATCCTCTCTTTTGATTTCCTTCCAGAACACATCAACTTAAATCATTCCTGTGTGTCTGAAACTTCTCAGGCTCAGCAGTCACACCTTCAAAGCTGTTCCCTGTGTGTACAAGTCATCCAGTGCTGGGAAATGAGTGTTTGAATCTTCTCAGTTGCCATAACGAAATACCGAAGAGCAGGTGATTTAAACAACTGAAATCCATTTTCTCACAATGATGGGGGGAGGGGCTGGAAGTTCAAGATCAAGGTTCACTTCCTGTGAGGTCTCTGTCCTGCCTTTTGGAGGATACCTTCGGCCTCCAAAGCTCATGTTGAAGTTTGCTGTCCATTTTGACTGGCATCCACACACTTTCGTGCAAAATTATAATGAAGTGTCTGAAGCCCAAATAACAAGATAGCATCAGGCACATTGAAATGTTTGCCTTGGTAGGAGGAGCAGGGAGGGAGTGGCAAGTGGCAATAGAGGGACTAATCAGATTGATAGGAACAAAAGAGATGAAAGAAGACCTGGCACCAAGCTAGGTGAATGCAGGACACGAACCAAAGGCTATGATTAACTCTACTCTCTGCACCTGTCCAACAAGAGTTGGCTTGCTGCCCAGAATGTCTCTGACATGAGAGTCAGGGGCAGCACTCTGGATGTATCCAACCGGGCTTTTCCAAACCACTGTCTGAGGGTAAGCAGGATGGTAGGTTTGCAGATTCTGCTAGAAACAATTGCCAATCCCAAACCATTTTTACACCATGATCATGTTCACTTTTAACCTTCTTGATGTTAAATCGTCTGTGTAAGTCGTGCCCTTTAAAAAGAGGCTGTTGTTGCAGGTGAGAAGAGAGCTCCAGAGCCCAGCCTGTGTGGGTTCAGAGTACAGGCCTGATGCTGCCCACTGAGGAGATGTCTGTACTCAGTAGCTTCTCTCATTTCTGAATTAGGACCATAAGGATGTCCTAGAGATCTGTGAGGACTGGAGCTGTGTATGCCATGGCCCTAGTACAAGTCCCAGGCAACATAGAAGATATTTATTTAATAAAGGCAGGGCTCATTACCATAATTTTTATTGATGTGCCATGCAAGTTTTAATCGTAGAATCCAGAGGTGACTTAATAAATCCCCTAAATCAACAAGGAGAATTAATAAATGAGGAGAAGACAGAAGATGTTACTCAGTGGTAGGACACTTGTCTGGCATGTGAAAGCAACACCTTTAATACCCAGTACTGCAAGAAAAAAAAATCCACAAGATTAAAGAGAGTTCCTGATGAGTCAAATGCCCAAGATAAGTATCATGCCTGTAAGTGTTCTATAAATCTCAGGCATAACTAGTAGTTATTTGCAGGAACTCAATAATTGAAACACATGTTCCTTCTTAATTTATCCAGACACTAAGTTATTAAAATAATTATATCATGATTCCTTAAAGAAAGCACCTAATATTTGTAAATCCCTGACAGAATGCCTTGATGGTAAGGAGGAGGACCGGTGGAACGGCAGTCTTGTGCTTCTCAGTGGGGTTGGACCATCTGTTTTTAAAGAGATAAGAGGAAAGTTTCTCATTCAAGAATCAGAGCACTCCATCCACAGCAGGAGAAAACAGCACACTCCCTCCCATTTTCCATGGAGCTTATGGTAAATGGGCTACGTCAGTAAGGTTACAGAAAGGGGCACTGGGATTTTGATCTGGAGGGATTTTCTTTTTTGAACCAGAGAATAAGATCCAACACCACTTTGAGTTTGTGTGTGTGTGATTGTGTGTGTGTGTGTGTGTGTGTGTGTGTGTGTGTGAGAGAGAGAGAGAGAGAGAGAGAGAGAGAGACAGACAGACAGACAGACAGACAGACAGACAGACAGAGACAAAGACAGATAATGTAAAGAATGATAGAATCATAGTCAGAGAATGAGAAACACTAATCACAAGGAGAAGGGATATAGATAAACCCTAAGAGAGAATATTTGTGACCCTAACACCAAGGTTGAGTGTTGCCTCTCTGAATTCAAAGTAAGCAAACACTGAACTTTCTTAAATGCTTTTATTGCCTTTCCCCAAAGTGGTTATGCCAGGAGGTAATTCTTCCAAGATCTGACCTAGTGGCAGAGAGGGTCACAGGGCTTTACCTCATCAGGGGCCATCCCTGTCCACAGTGTTGGAGAGGAAGCTGGGCCTGGAGTCTGTACATTTAAATTCAAAATGTAAAAAATACAAGTATTTGCCAGTAAACACTTTTATGGTGTGCAAGATAAAATTATAATAAAGAGAAGTATGATTTAAACATTATCAATGGCGTGGTCAGGGTCTTTTCCTTGTTTGTTTGTTTTGTTTGACTGGTTTTCTGTTTGTTTGTTTGGTTGTTTTTTTTCCTTGTTTTTTTGTTTTGTTTTTCCAGGCAGGGTTTCTCTGTGTAAAAGCCTTGGCTGTCCTGAAACTCGCTTTATAAACCAGCCTAGCCTCAAACTCCTGGGTTTTGTTATTAAAGGTGTGTATCACCTGGTCAATTTTAAGAGTGTTGTCTCTAAGTGTGAAGTCTACTTTTATGACCAGTAAGATCATTGTAGATGCAGTTAAATTGTGGGTGTATACAATGCTCCAGTTGTGATCAAGGGCAGGATTCTATGTCTAGACTCTACATTTGCAATACTATCTGTGTTAACATGATTTGTCTATATTACTTTAAGACTTCACTGTCTTTGTCAAGATCATCTCACTATCTAGGAATCGCTTGCCAAGAAAGCCAAATATCACAGATAACTTTATTGCTTATTTCAGGAACACACCCAATGTCCATTTGAGTGGACTCTTTAGTAGGCGGCTTCAAGCATCTGCTCATCTCTCAGACTTGAGTGTTTGCCTCAAAATCCTTGCTTTGCTCTGTGCACCAATCCTCAGCTATCTTATTAAGATCCTTATCTAGTGATAGTAATGCTGGTACTTTGAGTTCACATTAGTTAAAACTGGTGTGTTTTGTGTTGCCAGTCATTTCCCCACACTTGTTGATTATCTAGCAGTACTCACTTTCTGTCATCACTGTTCAGTCTGTTGGTTACTTGACCATTTTGTTTGGAACTTGACTGGCTTAGAGCTCCCATGATCTGATGATGGTGACTGAAGACACTTGTCTTGCAATGTGGAAATTTAGAAGCTGCTTTACCATAAGCAAACTTCTTACATATGCAGAGAAAGCTTCTTATATCCCAAGTGTAATTCTTTGGATAAGAAATCCACTTATCCACTACAGAGATAGATGACTAGTAAATAAGGGTGCTTTCTATGCTAGCATGAAGACCTGAGTTCAAATCCTACCCCATGTAAAAAGCCTAGCATGGCTATATGCATGCCTGTAACCCCAACATTATGGGGGTGGTGGCAGGAAGATCACTAAGGCTTGCTGGCCACCAACCTAGATCCAGTTTCAGTAAAACACCCTGTTTCAAAAGGAATCACATGGAGAGTGATACAGCAGGACACACAACGTCCTTTCCTGGCAATTGAGACACATGTACAGAACACACATTTACACCACACACACACACACACACACACACACACACACACACACACACACCAAAAAGAAAAAGAAATCCATTTAGACACATACATTCATTTGGGGCAGTGGTGGCACAAGCTTTAAACCCCAGCACTGAAGAGGCAGAGGCAGGTGGTTCTCTGTGAGTTCAAGGCCAGACTGGTCTACAGAACAAGTTCCAGGACAGCCAGGATTGTTACAAGGAGAAACTCTGTCTTGGGAAAACAATCACAAAAAGAATCAGACACAAAAAATGCAGAGCAAAAGGTAGAATGGAAGGCAGGAATGGGGGCACACATCTGTAATCCCAGCAAACAAGAGACTCGAGATGGGAAGATTGTTGCAGATTGGAGACTGGCTTGGACTGTGTAGTGAATTGAAGGCTAGCTGAGAGATATAGAAAAACTCTCTCTTTAATAATGAGAACAGAAAAAAAATCTAATTGCTTAAGAACTCAGAGGACTTTTGATATGTTGGAGGGGCTGAACTCTGTCTCCTAGGTGCTCTCTCTAGAATCCCATAAAATAGACTGGAGCAATATTGATAAATGATAAGCAATTCACTGATTATGAATAGACACCATGGGCATGCATCTGTGCCAGCCTCACTTCCATCTAATGCACTTTCCTCGTTGCCTTTGCAAGCTGTACCTCCCTACCACCCCACCCCACCCACCTTCACTTTTTCCTTTAGTTCAACATGGTCTGTGAACACAGCTTCTATTTACTTACTCTCCCTATATTTCTCCCTGATGATGCACTCACACACATGAGCACACATACACATGCATACACACAGATACACATACTTACACACACATATACATGCATGCACACACACAATTTTTAAATATGCATACATATGCTAAAACTTTTTCCATGCAATTTCCCTTTGCTAATTTGTGTTTTGTAACTGAGGTTCCACCTGAGAAATGAGAAGCTGTTTCTCTCCTTCGCTCCTCACTTTATATCAAAAGTCTTAGCTAAAATACAGAATTTAATATGAATGCGAAGTGCAATTGCAAACAGTCCCTTTAAGAAGCCTCCACTACCTTGCTGAAGATATATATAGTAAAAAGAACAACACCAACAAAAAAACACAGAAAAGCCTCATGATGAATTCATTATTTTATATAATTTAAAACAACAACAATAAAAACAGAACCATTATAGGCACTTTTTTAAAAAGGAGGTTATAGTACATAGGAGAAGAGGATCTTTGATTGGGACATGGATAATTAATTCCCTGCAAATAAAAAGGCATTGAATAAAGAATTGTCTTGTGTTAACCAAACATCTATATGGGAAAATGAAGTGAATGATCAATAAAAGTTCTGGAAATGGAACCAAGCAAGCATCCAGTTCCTCTTTTAATTCCTAACTTCACAAGAATAGCAAGGGGAAACCACACATGTTTGTAAAAAATTAACATAGGTGCCTCACCATCAGCTCAACCTCCTGCCTTGTTTATAACATTACATCTTGGGAGTGAGCAGCCACTTAGCAGTAGCTGTTGGTACTGACCTTTAGACATTCCTCGTGTCCTAATCCATATCATCATTGCTGGATCTTCAACAGGTACACTTGTTTCCTTCAAGTGAACATGGACACACCTGCTAACTACAAAGGGAACTATTTACTCTGCAGATTGAATTGCCAGATAAAATGGTCTCTTTATAGTGCCTTTCTTGAAATCCCACAACTTCCCTCCTCTTAAGGAAGGCATAGCTAGTTCAGACATGGGCTTAACAAGGTCTGTGTATCTCAACTGAGCCACCCATGGCAGATCTCAGGGAGAGGTTATAAATGTACATGCCAACTGTTCTGCGGATATGAGTTGCTTTTGAAGGCTAGCCTGCCGTCTTTTGAAAGTAAAGTGTCTCCCTAAAAGGCTCAGGTGTTGAAGGGTTGATTGCCAATCCTTCTAGAAGGTGATTGGATTAAAAATATTTTTACTTCCTCAAGAGATTAGTCCATTAATTCATTCCTAATTTGTTAGAATTATTGGAGGCTGTGAAATCTAGGTTTGATTTGTGCGTGTGTGTGTGTGTGTGTGTGTGTGTGTGTGTGTGTGTGTGTGCGCGCACACACACACACACACACACACACACACACACACACACACAGGTATTGTCTTAACAAAATTGACCTTTCCAGATTTCCCTAGATTGGTAACTAAAAGACAGGCGAGTTCAATGACTATGGTTGCCCACAGCAGGACAGACCATTAGAAATCCAAAACCATCATTATTACACCATGTCTTGAAAAGCTGGCTCCTGCTGCTGCAGAGGTGACATCCAGTGACCTTTCACAGGAGCCAGGTTTAATGCCTGCACTTGCATAGAAATAGAACTTAGGAACAAAGGGACTATGTTTGGAGGGTGTCTGGTCTCACAGCTCTTAGCCACCAGACAAACTACTTCTTCTTGTCTGCTTCCATTATTGTTATATTCCCAATGAGCAGTACAAAGAAAGAAAAATGTTTCATAATGGCTCAACACTTCATAGTTTTTTTTCTCCCCACCCCCCCCAAAAAAAAACCACACTCACTAGTCTTTCTGTCTGGACAGGAACTTGGTAAACTTATTCCTCCTTTCAGTAAAATCTCTGACATCACCCAGGATTGATTTGGAGCAATCAACTTTCTTTCCTGCACAAAGAAACCATTAGATGGTATTAGATCTGGGAACTATACTGTCAAGGGGGCATTCTTAATCACTTTCTTCTCTCCTTTATATTCTTTATTTCACACTTTAGAAGAAACCCAAGGAGCTGGAGAAATCATACACATTATATATTATATACTGCAGTAGACTAGCAAGTGAGCTCAATAATGTCACTAATGCTATAGAAACCCTGGCCAGAGAGCCTCATAAAATTGAATGAATAGTGTGTTTCAGAAGAGAGCTGCTTCAGATTTTTCTTAAATGGGCATTTCAGAGAAAATGAGAATGAGTACCGTGTCCAGTGAACAAGATTGGTGTTATATCTCCATTTTTAGTATGTATAATGCTAGTATGTATACTAACAAAATCTAGCATTCAGAGAAATCATTGGGTGAGAGACTGTGTTTTACAGCCTCAACTCTAGTTCTAATTCCACATATATCTCCCTCGGTTCATTTGGGTGGCCCCTGCACGAGAAGCAGGCTTTGCACTCATATCATATCCGTTTGTTTTACTTTTATGGTTGCACAAATTGAATCTGAGAACCCAGGGCTTCACAGGCTATATATAGTCCCCGACCCAACTCATGAACCATCAAATGACCTATCAGCACAAGGAATTGGAGGACCCGACACTTAGGGTCATTTAAGTGACTCCTCCACCCCAAACCAAGACACCAAAAATTGTGGTGATAATGTAGCTTGAGTCTGCTTCCACCGTTAGTGACAATGTGTCTATTGGCTTTATTGGCTGGGGCTGCAGGAAGCTTACAAACCCATATCATCTACTGCTACAGTGTAATGACTTCAAAGTCTGCTATCTTTACCAAATTGTCTGCACTATTCCACTGTCTTTATCAGCATGACTTTATTTCAGGACTGGGGATATAGTTGAGTTGATAAGAATGCTTGTTAAACATGCAGGAAGCGCTGTGTTCAATCATCAGCAATGACTAAAGCCAGGTGTGCCCGTCATGCCAATAGTCTGGCAGCAGATGCAGGAGGCTTAAGAAGTTCAAGGTAAGGACCTGTAAGATGGCTTAGCCGGTAGAAGCACTTACTGCTGAGTCTATCTGCAGGAACCACTCAGTGGAAGGAAGAGAAGTGACTCCTGGAAGTTTTCCTCTGACCTTCACACGGGTGCTATGACACTCCCTTCACACACATGCACACATGCACACACAGATCTGCACACATACATATACATCTGCATTCACACACACCTGCATACACAATCTGCACATATACCTGCACACAAACATCTGCATACATACCTGCATTCACACACACCTGCACACACATTTGAACACACACATCTGCAAGCATACATGCACACATATCCACACACATCTGCACACTCACACATCTGCACACACATCTGAAAACACACATCTGCAAGCATACATGCACACAAACCATCTGCACACACATCTGAACACACACACACATCTGTACACATGCTTAGCACACACTCACCTGCACACACACGATAATAACTTTTAAAAAAGAAGCTTAAGGTCACATCAGCTACATATTGATTTTGAGGTTTGCTTGAGCTGCTCAAAAACTTGTCCCAAAAACAAAACAAAATAAAATCTTTATTATAGAAGGTTCCTGAAAAAATCAATTTATATCACATCAAATCCAATCATTCAACACATAACATGAAACTGTGTTCCCATGATGATGACACCCTCCATCCAAACACGCTCCTCTTGCTGTACCTGCAGGTCCAGACTCATTGTACCCTCTCTTTTGCAGTCCTAATGGGGCCTTTCTCCTTTAAGACGACATAAAAATTCAGCCAAATGGTGTCCCCATTTGCTGTTTTAAAAGATAAATTCTGCTTCATCCTATCATTTATTTTAATGGCATTTTGGGAGACCAGAAGGCTTATAGGATAGATTTTTAAGCATGGCCTATAGACACTCACTTTGTGGGTCCCTTTAGAGCCAAATTAAACATCAAGAGATACTGAGGGAAAAGATATAATGACCATAACTTACTGCTCTAACACCTAGACTGTTTAAGATGAAATCAGTTCACTAAATAATTTATCTTTGAGGCAAGGCCAGCATTCATGGCAAACTCCTGTGCCACTGTTTGTGGGCTTCTCTTAACTGAGCAACAGATGTATATCTGCGAAAACCTAGGAGCACTGAGTTTGCTAACTACTGCCAGGAGTTAGTCTGCATCCCAGTGGCTGTTCTCTAGGAGTCCTCTTTCCATTGGTGAGAAATGAGTCAGCATCCAGTTCAGAGGTACCAGCACACACAAGGAGGCCAAAACACTGCCAGAAGGGTTTTACCTGTACATGAAAGAATTAGATCCTCAAATAAAAGAGAAAGAAAACAAGCAGGTTATTTCCAGGCATTGTATGATAGTCACATTCTGACTGGAAAATGTCTGGGTCAGTTTTAGCAACACCCAGGCGTTCCTCAGTAGTTCTCAGCCTTCCTAATGCTGCGACCCCTTAATACAGATCCTCAGGTTGTAGTGACCCCCAACCTTAAAATTATTTTGTTGCTACTTCATAACTGCAATTTTGCTACTGTTATGAACTGTAATGCAAACACCTGATATGCAGGATATCTGATATGTGAAAGGGTAGTTTGATTCCCCCAGAGGGGTCATGCCCCACAGGTTGCACATTACTGCATTAAGGCAAGTTACCTTTCCTCAGGTTCTCATAGCTTTTAACATGCTGATGTGTACTGTGAGTCTCCAAAGGGCGCTAGTGCAATAGAGCTTCTCAATATTAGTTAACTGAGAAACATTTTTGTTAGGGAAATGCTGGGCTTCACTTGCAAGTTAGTATCACCACTGCATGACATCCTGTGTCTCCACAGGGGGCGGCTAGTTCTGTACATGCTTTTCCAGGGCAGTATTCCTGTATGCAGAAACATATACTAGGCATGTGGAGGGCAGCTCCATCTGGATAGGAACATACCTAACCTCCTCCACTTCCTGTTACTGTTACTGAAACATCTTGCTGAGTTTATCTGTTAGATTAGGAACACTCCAGGGCAGAGACAGGTCACTCACTCTGTTTAGCAATTTAGATAGTGGTTTGTTGTTGGTTTTGGTGGTGGTGGTTTTTTGTTTGTTTGTTTGAAGTAATAGTCTAAATTATATGACCAAATTTTAAGTCAAGATGGCACTTTGATGCCCGGTTAGCACCCTCCAGTTAATCATACAGTTCTGACTCTCATTTATTATTTAATATTATTGCAATTGTGTGGACACTGTATCCAGCAAGGCTTCTTGCTTTGTGGCAAACAGCTTATGAAAGTATTGACATGACAAAGCAGCTTGAGATGACAAAAGTGGGAAGATGAGAAGAGCACACATGAAGACTGGATGCAACAGTTGTGGGCACAGGTACAGGTGTGACTGCCTAAAGCTGTCCAGGAGTGAGCTGGGTAAACTAAGCTCACAAGAGTCAGAGTATAATAAATGACACTGTCCTATATTTTTAATAAGTTCAACTTGAGTCAGACACAGCAATGATGTATCTTCCCAGTAGTTTAAGTAATGAAATTTTATTTTATCTAAATTAAAGCACAAATGATTTAAAAATAGTTAATTTGCAGTAAACGTTAAAAAAAATCAGTATCTTAACATTTGCGGGGAATGGTCATAAGAGAGCATAATATTGGCTACTAATTATAATTACATCCCATAGTAACCTGGAAACTTGTCTCATGTACTGTGATGTAATCGTTGCATATATCAATGTGACTAGGGTAAGGAATGTTCACTTATCTGGGAAATATTTTGGAATCAGTGAGGGTATTTCTGGAATAAATTAGCATTTGAAATGTTAGATGGAAAGATTTCACCTTGACATAGGCATGGGTAAGGACTAGCCAGTCTATTGGGAGTTACAGTAGAATGAAAACAAGAAGGATAATAGAGCATTTCTGCTTGAGCTGGGAGACCCACCCTCCACTGTTTCTGTTATTGGTGCTTCTGCCTCTCTGGCCATGGGACCCCAAATAGAACATACACTTTCTGTCTACCTAGCAGTTGGGGTACGGACTGAAACCACACTACCAGGCCTCCAGCTTGCAGATAGAGATGGTAGGAGTTTCTTAGCTTGCATAATAGTGTGAGCTGATCTTTCAAAGTAATTTTCTACATCTATCTCTTTTTATATACTTGAATCTGTTTCTTGAAGAACATTGACAAATAGAAATTCAGTATTTGTCACTTCTGGAACTTCTGGGAATAGTGCTAGGCTAAAGGCAAGATGTCAAATGAATTTCCCAAATTCCCTACATACAAAAATTTTAAAAAAGACCAACAAATAAGCTGCCTGCAAAGGAATACCTGGAACCAAGTGCAAGTAGAGTATAAATAGTCTACAATGCCACAATGTAAAGGGTTCTGAGATGAGAGCTAGTACCAGTTTGAAAGCTTATGTAAATCCCATGCCTCTACCACATGCCAGGGATGCTGAGGAACAAATACAGCACATGTAACCCATTCATCTGGAGAATTGAGAAGACAACTACGAAATAGTCTTCTACTTACAACTTTTCATTCAGTCTGAACTTAGAATAATACCTTTACTTTATTTTTAAATTCTGTGTTTTCTAATTATATTTTTTCCCTTAAGATTTTTTAAAATTTCTCTTCAGATATTTTTGGCCACAAACATGCCAAGGTTCCCTGTCCTCTGAGGTTGTATTGTTAGGTTGGGTTGGAGAGACTTAATATACACCAATTTTATTATTTTAAATTTTATTCATATAATACATTTTTATCATATTTTCCCTTTCCCCAGATCCTGTTAGGTAATACACATTAAATAAAAAAAATTTCAACAAACAAAAGGGAAGGGAGAAAGACAGACAGATTGGCAGGCAGGCTGTATTCTAGAAAGGTATGGAGAGAGAACAAATCATCTAATACACCCATATCAGCAAGGACTGGGTTCTAAAGCCATAAGCATGGCTTAAAAAGAAAAGCATAGAAATAAATCAGAGTGAACATGGCAGGAGGTTATTTCAGTTCTGTTACTTTCCACTGAGGTGATGGGTAAGATGCCTGAGAAAGAATACTTTAATATTGTGGTCCATTCTGGCCCTTCATCCTCTGCTTCACATACACTAAAGCTTGAATGGCGGAAAAAAAAAAAAAAGGCCCCAATTCATCATGTGCTATGAAGCTGCAACTCTTTGCAGTTTATCTCTGTGAGATGTTACCTATTCTTCCCTAGTCTTGTGATTTTCTTTGCCCAAACCCTCCACACATCTGCATGAGACCATGTAAGCTTGCTAGTGTATGAGAGAATACAGCTGAGTTTCTATAGTCCTCCTGGGTGAGCCTGACCACACATACCCTGAGCTGAGCCACTTAATGGTTGCTGTTTACCCTCATCATAAGACAATGGCCATCACAGGTACTGAACACATTGAGGGTGTAGACTCAGTCCCTACAGCAAGTCCCTTCAGTTGACAAGAGCTTTGGATTAATCAAGTTAAATCAGCTTTTGCATTCAGCATACAGGCTTCAGTAGTGGTGATGGTATCTTGGTGTATCTTCACTAAGTTTTAAACTACTGACATGGGACAGGTATCTGAAGACCCAGTCTGCTCAAAGAGTAAACAGATACCAAGAGCAATTATGTTATATATAGTGAGAATTTCAATGGCATAGAATAAGGTGAAGGCTAAATACAGAAACAAAGCTCTTCTAGTTGTTGTCACTTGCCTATTCAGTGTCTAATCAGTAAGTCACTGGAAGCCAGTGGTTTCCTTAGGAATTCTTAACATGAGTGATACTTCATGGTAGACAAGATGTTTAAAATGTCAGCTCACTGCATTGTTTCTGTTCTTTTCAAATGATACATTATAGGGGGATTTTTCTAATTCTTGGAGAGTTGTAACATAATTAAGTAACATAATTCTTGACACTGTTTTGTACCAGAGAGCTTCAGAAGTGAGTTATATCTGATACCAGACTGGTTAAAGTCAACAAGCAGATGATTTTAGAGTCTGCAGTAGTTTGAATGAGAATGGTCCCCTTTGGGTCATATGTTCAGTTTTTGGTTCTCAGTTGGTAGAACTGTTTGGGAAAGTGAGTCACGGATGGGCTTTGAGATTTCAAAGAGCAGCTATTGCAGTTCTCTCTCTTTCTGCCTCGCTCTCATCTCTCTCTGTGCCATGTTTGTCCATCAGATGTAAGCTCTCAGCTACTTTTCTAGCACAAGGCTTGCCTGCCAGTTGCTACGCTCCCCACAATAATGATCATGGACTCTAACCCTCTGGAACCATGGGTCCCTGATTTAAATGCTTTCTTTTATAAGTTGCCTCCGTTATGTAAGTGTTGCTTTACAGCAATAAAGCTAACTGAGGCAAACTCTAGTGATGAAAGTATATTTAAGAGAGTAAACAGCTAAGCACCAGTAGCCCTAAGTTACAAAACTGAAGGTCCAATAGGCTTTATGGATATACTCGTAACATCCATTTTCCCTAGCAACAAGATTTTGATATGTGCAGGAAATTGAGAAATAGAAGAGAGATAATGAGTGAAAGGAGACTGGATTAGTGCATGAGACACAGTTTCAGAAAATAGTTAGATTTATCAGAATATAGGCCTCTCTCTACAGTTTGCTTTCATCGTATACATTCAAAGATCAGATTCCATCAGTGAACACAGCCAAACAGCAAACTCATTTTGTGTTAAAATTACTTTTATTCAGGATGAAAAATACAATATGTAACCAGATTAGATGACAGTCTGTGATTAGTTCTTTACCACATGTTTCAAAAGAACAATACACTCATTTTTCATTGTGGTTACTGCAATATTATTATTATTCAGAAGGTTACAATGTAGTGTTTTGTGTAGTTTTTTCTGTAATAGCAGATAGAGTTCATTTTGCATACAAACACAGGCAGGAAAAAATAAAAGAATACATGACTTCTCAAAGTAAGAACAAGGAAGACACCAAATCTACAACCTGGGGTTCAGAGTTCAGGGAGTTTTTTGTTGATGTTGTTTAAATAGGTGCTTTCTTGGGGATGAAATGGCCTGATGAAAGCCCTAGGCTTTGCACACTGCGGCATATAAAGCTATGTCCAACACGATGGAGGAAGGTGGCTCTGAGGTAGAAAGGTGATCATGGCTCTCCTCTTATATAAAACAGTTTTCTTCTTCTCAAAATATCTATGCTGCAAATAGACACCCTTGCCCCCCAACCCACCCAACCAATCCTAAAAGAATAGCAATTTCTAACTTTCAGCCTCCTTCTAGCCAGATCCCAGCGAAAGAGAACCCAAAGTTAGCATGTCCTGATGTTTTAAAAGCACGTATGTTTGAATCAAAACATATTAACTTTACTTTTATTTTTGGTTTTTCTACAGTTTGTAATTAATTAAATGTTAAATAAAAAAGAAAAAGAAAGAACCAAAAATCTAGTTGACCGCACTCAGAAGCAGAGGCGGGGGCACAATCATCCAAGCATCACTTTCATTCTGGAGAAGCAGTGGTATAGGCTTGTGACTGACATCCTCCCCAGATGTGCTGCTAGTCATGTGAGGGGTCTTATGATGTCTGTCCAATTGGCCCAGAAGTTTCCAAGAGATAGGTACTAAGTATCTGTCTGCTTTCATAAAGGAAACAACCAGGGCTTTCAAAACTTACAAAGGACTTGAAAATACACAAGCAACAATAAAAGTCTATTTAAAGGAAACTGAAGTCCATGGTGTGATCGAGTCTCACAATGGGAAAAGCCCGCTGTGTTTCTTATGATGAAAACCAAGGTTGAAGGTACTAGGAGAGGCTGCACTGTACCAACTTCTGTTTGCGAGTCAAAATGAAAATATGCTTAAATGGCAACCTTTGGTAAAATGATTTTTGAGACTATTACACTAGAGTCTTTTTTTTTTCCCCTAGAGATTACAAGATGAAATAAATAAACACATCAAGATCTACTTACAAGAAAGGAATAAAAAGCAGGAGGAAAAATACCCGAGCAGCCTTGCCAATTAGTCCACAGGATTTTTACCATAGTCATCCAATGGTTACTAAAGGGCTAAGTGGATGATGTCAACTCAAGTCAAATAGTATATTCAGAATTGCAGCTTACTCCACATACATAACATATTTGATTCAAATATATGAACTTAGGAATTTGGCCAAATCATAGAAGCAAATACACAGAATCTATTTGGTCGTGTGGCTGATGAATTATAAATAACCAAAATATAACGGTAAAATAGTCAAATAATAAATGAAATTATTGTACAAGGTTAATATGAGCAGCAGAAGGAATGTAATAATGCAAAGTGGTCTAATTCTTATGCAATTTTTCTCTTGGTTATTAAAAAGACGGTTTCATATTAGAAAGCCCCCGCCCACTTTCCCATGGCTGTATATATTATACAAATCAGTGACAAATGCATTACCACCTCCAAATACTTCTGTGTTCACTAATTTACAGTTGCATAGAAAGGGGAGAAGAAAACAATAATATATGTTTTATAAAAAACAAAATATCCTTTCTCTTTGGATAGTCAGTGTTTTATTCCCTCAGTAGAACACGCAGTCAACGCTCAACAGCAAGTGTCATGGAGCCACGGAGCTTCAGGTCGAATGGGACTTGGAATTGGCATTTGCAGAAGAGGGCAATACTGAAGGTCAGGAAATGTTGGTTGGCTAGATGGATGCTTCACATTGCCTGTGGCAAGGGAAAACACCAAGGTCAGAACAACATTTGCAAAAGGCTGTCTGGATAATGAAGACTTGCCAGTTCTTCACAGGAAAACGAGGGCTTCTTTCAGGTCTAACTAAATTTCATATGACTGTGGTCAGCCATATGACTTCTGCCCACGTGACTTCTGCTCCCTAAGATGAGAATTGTTCCTTCTACCCTGAAGTCACATGGCCAACTTTTCATTAGAGTAGTCAATAACAACATAAAGGGGGGAAGGGTGTCCAGATGTCTTTTTTTCTTGCCCAGGCTGGAAGCCAAGGTAAAATTGAGAGGTCTTGGCTTCTTCTTGGGGAAGGTAGCAAAGTTGCATGTGTTAGACTACCAAGACTACACCTCAGTCCTCTTGGGGAACTAGGAGGACTCCCAGAAAGGGACACTTTGATAAAGCCAATTGTCTCAAATGTTCTAGAGAGGAGAGGACTGGAATTACAATCCAAGTTGTACAGAGGAGTCCATTAAACAGAAAACACTCAAGAATCTAAATCCAGGCCACACTAAGGAAGTGACATAACTTTCCATGGGGAAGGAAAGCAACTGATCTTTTAAAAGAATTGAAATTGGACATCTTTTAAGAAATTACTTCAAATGGAATAACTTAGGTTATTCCTTTAGGGAAGCCATGCCTCATGGAATCATGTGGGCTTTTCTGGGACTCCCAATAAAGATTCCCTGCCTACCCCTGCTTCTCATTCTGTGTAAAGACCTTGATGTGAAATCTATCCCCCGGAATTGGAGGGAATTAATAAATTAGTTGCTGGCAAAGGTCCCTAAGGGGCTCTTTTACTTCCAGGTCTACTAGAAGTCAGTTGAGTCTTGCTTTAAGCCTATTCTCCATCCAACTTGCTTCTGCATTGTGAATTTTGCAGGTCTGAAGGAGGAAAAACTCAGCCAGTGTTGATGGTAGTCACACTGGGGTTCTAGGTTACTGGATACTGAGGTGAGCCCTTCCTGGTGAAATGAGAGTGAAAGCTATTGCAGCCACAGCTAATTCCAAGTATTTTGAGAACACAGAAGACTAGAGCTAAGTTCCATGTGGGAAGGGAATGTGTTACTCATTCATATTGATAACTAAAGCTTTGGTGTTAATTTACTGTTGAGAAATGGATTGAAATTATTGACTCTAATTTAGGATTCGGATGCATATATTAAGTAGGTGTATAACAGTTCTCTTTTTAGGCAGCAGAATTCTAAAAAGTGGAATTTAATTCTTAAAAAAAAATCTAAATGTACAAAGTATGGCACAAGCATCCAGGTGAAAATATACACCTTTGAAGACTTTCCACTTGACTCGGGCTATGGAAAATTCCACAGGGAAAAGAACAGAAAGTAGAGGATGGAAGGCAGAGAGGAAGGAATCGTATGGTTACTGTACCCACCAGGTTGCTACATTGCTGGAACAATACAGCTTTTGTTCTATTTAATTTCTTCAAATCTAATACTAAAGTAGAAGGTTTCCACGTTCACTCACATTTTAAAGTCCTGGGCCTTGTGCCATGACATGTCTGAGGACTAATAAGAAGAGTCCTTCTCCCTTCTTGACTTCCATCTCTACAGCCATGACCCCACCATGGAGCCATCAGAACTGAACTCTTGGCCTTTGTCCTCAGTTCTGCTCCATGCCTCTGTTTCTTGTTTGCCCCTCCATCCCCTCTGCTCTGTATCATATCGAGATCTGCACTCCTAAGTCAGTCTCCATGCCCTCACTAGTTCTTCAGTCTGTCCTTCTGTGCTTTCTGGGTCACATGGTCCACACACCAAAGAAGCGCACACCCTCTGCTCATCACACAACACTTCCTTCCCTGCTGGCTTGACTCAGCACCCAGCTCTTTTTAAAGACACAGCATCTGGATAGCCTGTAAGATCCTTATAACTCTTCCTTCTGCACTGCTCAGTACCACTATGGGCCTCCTACCAGGCCTTAGACTTTCAGGGTTAACTTCATTCTCTTCTCCCTAAAATGCTTATTTGAATTTCACATCATCAGACTATAATAACCTATTGTGCACTCATCTGCTGGCCCCTTAAGCCATGCTCATTCACTTCTCAGGAAGCAAATATCTCAGTGTCACCCAATTTGAGGCTGTTCATAAAGCTAAAGGGTTTCAACACCCATGTTCATGATTCTGCCAATACTCTGGCCTCCCTGTCAGGGATCCCACACTCTCCCCTTTTTAGCCATTCACACAAATATCCAAATCCAATCATTTCTACTGTCACAACTTCTGATAATCATTTCTAACTTCAGCTTACTTCTGCTAGGATGGTAACTTTACCCATCCTCTGACAGCATATGATCATTGCCTCTCTTCTCCCAACTTTGCCCAGAACATGCCCTCACTTCCCTCACATTGAACTCAAGACTCTGTTTCAATGCTTAAAATCACTTCTTTGTCTTTTCTCTTAAAGAACTGTACTCAACTGACTTAACACATTGAACTTTTCAAACTCGGCTAATGCCAAACTAGCCACCTCTGCTTGTTTTGCTTATGACCTTCATTGTGGATAGAGGTCAATACAACCATAGGGATGGCTGTCACACAAAGTGGTGTTCCTTAATAGTCACCTTAGTCACACTCTGTTTGTAGTTGTGTCTGCTCCTCCACACAAGAGCACGTCTTCCCATCTCTCTTTACAGCTCCAATTTACCTTGTGCTAGCTCACTCCCCTTTAAAACCCTTGCTTCCAACTTACCAGGACAATAGAAGGCATCAGGAGAAGATGGTACCTCTCCTTACTGCGTCACAAGTCTGCCTCACAGACACTTGTCTTCTAGCCAAGACCCAGCACTGCTTGTTCATTGTTTTGAAAAGACTAATAAATTCATGGAAGAAAATGTCCTCCAAAGATTTGTTGTGTCCCTATGGTATATTGTAACTAATAGTTCCTCCTAAGAAACAAAACTGATAGCTAGCAGGTTACAGCTTCTAGAAGAGCTCAATATGTGAGATGGGAGGTCAACAAGGAAGGTAGACAGCATGGAATGAGAGCAGAGATCCAGCATGGGTACTTTGGGTATCTGGCAGAATCTGGCTTGGGAATGCCAATTTCCTGTCCAATATCTTCAGAGCAACAATCTGTTGTATAGAATCAAGTTACACTTAAACATCAAGTGGATTTACTCATTTATATAGAGAATGAAGTAGGACTAAATCAATAGCACCAAATGTGCTTACTCTAGGTCAGAATCAAGACAGCAGAGTCCATCGGGCTATTAGCTCTTACCTGTGGCCTGCTGGGGACATTTGCTGAAAAAGAAAATAGAAGAAATCAATTGAAGGCTTTGCTATTGCTTGGTAGCTTCCCTTCTTATACATTCAAATGTGTAGAATGCCCTTCAGAGTGAGAGAACAGCTCTGTCCTCACAGGAATGCTAGCAAGAAGTAGGGGCCAGCCTCCCCCACCCTCTGGCCAAATGTTATAACCAAGACTAGTTTCCTCAGTAAGTGTCTCATATTCCGTGTGATTTATAAAACAAACATTCTACAAAAAATACACAAAACATATGCTAAGTCTTTAAATACATATGTATTAACACATTCAGGAAGCTCTTAGTTTTATAAGAAAAAAATCTTGAAAACTTGATTTCAAAACTGTGCCATGTATTTTGGCTTAAGAATAATAAGTACCTAGGAGATCCTATATATTGTATTGCCTATACAATTCGATTCTGACCAAAAGGGTTGAAGCAATAAATATTTTGTACTAGCCGAGGCTCCTTCTTGCCTGGAAGTTGTGGGGAAATGGTGGCTATACATTTACATCAGTGAAAAAGGGCTAGTCTATTCTTCAGCAGTCTTCTGGGCTGGGATCAATAAGAATGCCTTACTTGGATTCAGTTAAGAGCACAGAAGTTACACTAGGGTGCCTAATTACTCTTCAGTGTCTTCCTTGTAATGGAGCCCACCCCAAAGAAGCTGATGTCGTGGGCTTAATGAGAGCTGGCCTGGCACAACTGAGCACCTTCTAGCTCTCTGCATTGCCAGCTTCATCTTTCACTGAGATCATCCTCATGCCCCTTGTTCTTGTGATCTCCAGAAAACAAAACAAAAAAAACAAAAACAAAACACTTCAGACAAGATTACACAGAGTGTAGTCTAGAAGACAGTGCTGATTACCAAGCAGTATGGAGCCCCTCTGAAGGACCAAAGAGACCACTGTCCGCATCTACATGTTAGACAGGCTTCCAGTGGTTCTCAATCTTCCTAATGCTGAGACCCTTTAATACAGTTCCTCATGTAATACTTTCATTGCTACTTCATAACCACAATTTTGCTACAATATCTGATATGTAGGACATATGATATGTGACCCCCAAAGGGTCTTGACCCACAGGTTGAGAACTGCTGCTTTACACTATTTTCAAAGATCCCAGGGCTGGGGCAATGCTTGGCTTAGCTGTCAAGAGTACTGGCTGCTATCACCCATATTGAAACCCACAGCAGTCTGGGTCTCTAGGTCCAAGGATCTGATTCCTTTAGCCTCCATTGGTACCACATATACATGGTACAGATATACAAGCAAGCAAAACACCCATTCACATAAAATAAGAAGAAAAAACCCTTTAAAAATAATCTTGGGATAAGTAGCTCTTCCTGAGAAAATCTGGGTGACTGTCCCCTACAAGAGGGAGAAGTGGTTTATCTTTGTCCTTAACACCCACACAGTAACCTTGGAATGGTTAGGATTCCTACAGCCTTCTGGGCAGGATATTTACTTCCTTCCAATGCCAAAGACATGACTCAGGACCCATATTTTTTCTGGAGTAACTAAAGTCTTGCTGTTTCACAGTTGTGTTTTACAGGCCATTGACTGTGTCCTCTAAGCTTGCCAATATCTGATACTTTCACTGCAGAATCATACTCAACATAGGGAAAAAGAAAGGAGAAGATTTGCTTTCTATTGATGGCAATATTTATTTTTGGCCAAAAGGGGGGTGTCTCTAATCACTTAGCATGTTTTCCATTTCTCATTTTCCTGTTTTGTTTGCTTTTGTTTTGGGAGAAGAAATGACATCAGTGACCCATGCTGGGTCATTGTGAGAAAAAATGAGAAGGTGAGGGGGACACCTCCCTGTGTTGGCAGGAGGAAAAATGTGAGCCCTAGTCTTTGGGAGAAGAACCAGGCTAAGACAAGCCAATCCTACAAGGTATGTTTCATGAGAGAGAAAAAAAGAGTGAACCTGTGTAAGCATGTGAGATATACCCCAGGGTAAATGAGTTGAATTGTTAGTAAGGACATGTTACGTACACATCCCATCTGAAAGACAGAGTTATGTTTGTCTCTTAAATAATGCATATGTAATAGTCAAACCCTTGACAGAAGTCTAATCTATTTTGCATCCCCCTTTCTCTTGAGACAGGGTTTGTCTGTATAGCTTTGGAGCCTGTCCTGATACTCACTCTGCAGACTAGGCTGGCCTCAAACTTACATAGATCCACCTGCCTTCCAAGTGCTGGATTAAAGATGCATGCCACCACCAGCTCTAGCTCTTTTAATCAAATAAAGGGCTGTAGGAGATGCCCTGAATAAACTGTATTTTTATTTTTAAGAAAATTAGGAAATCATTGCACTTTTGTAAGTGTTGAGTTTTTGATGGATGCCATTCAAGACTGACACATGCAGGCAGGTCACAATGGAACTATGACTTAGAACAATCATCCTAAAAGCATTGGTTCCAGCAGCAAATATTACCTCAACTTACTACAAATATTCCATGCATTTAAACAACACAAGAAAACCATATTATGCTAACAGAGAAATGGTTATAGTCTTTAGTAGAAATTTTACTACAAGATTGGCTAACTATCAGCACAAATTAAATTCCATTCATTAATTCTTAGTCAGGATGAGATGGTCATGCCTGCCTCTTTGCTCTGAGATGCAATGCCATTTTAAAAGGCCACAATTCAAAGATGCCATCAGAGCCAACCATGATATTAATTTAAAATGCAAGAATTTTAAAGTCTTACCCACAACACTATGTATACATGATTGTAAAAAAATATGCCAAAGTAAGCAATTCATGCAATTAGGATTTATGAATACAGACTCTCATTTTAATGCCAAAATTGCCACCAGTGGAAATTCATTTGTAGCCATGCAAATTTTTTAATCCACAAAGGATCAAGAGTCGAGATTAACATGCAGATCAATTCATCCATCACACAGTGACTGAAAGCAATTTGAAAGTTCTACTTAGTTACAGGAACTCAGGAGATCGTTTTGGCATTGAGAGGGTGCCAAGATTATTTACTTAGATAAACTTCCCAAGGTGGTCAGTAAGCTTTGGGAGTTGCAGAGCCTTAATGAAATATTTGCTAACTGGGCAATTTAAAAGGAGCATGAAAAGTAATGAATCCTGCAAAACCTTGCTAAGTGCTATCTGGGAAATTTTCAACCATTAAACTTCCCCAGCTAGAAATATGATCGTCCCAGTAAACCACTGACTAGGTCAGTCTGGAAGCATGTATTAGGTCTGTACAGATTAGAAATGATTCAATAATTCTAGGCAGAATTCTGAAATATGCATCAATTTTATAAATAAGACAAAGAAGACCTTTCTCAAAATTGGAAAGCATCCCTATCTTGCAGATTTTTATGGTATCCAAAAAATATGAATATAAGTAATAAAAAAGAAGAAACAACGCCATTTTCAGAAGAAAAAAATAGCATGTAAATTCCACAGGATTCTAAAATATACTATGCACCATTTCTTACATAACAGGTACTGAATTCTTCATAATAATGCTCATGACTAAGAGTGCTCATCCACAGAAAATTTCAACATTATCAACACTGTTGGATGCACAAACTGAAGGAAAATACCAAGAGTTTCCTCTTAAGGAATTGCAAGTCTCCATAAATTACCCTGTGAACACTGAGGATGATGTCACAGGTAAACAACTTCATAAGAGGACCCAAGGCAGGGGAAGGGTTTATCGTTGGCAGTGTGGTCTCCATAGAGACCAAACCTCATCTCAGTAACCAGTCACCATGGACAGCTTATCTTGTCCCCAACCAATGGGAATAATATACTTGCATCAGGAGTTAGGGCATGAGGCAGCAACATTTACTTCTGAAGACTCCATGTTATTTTATACTTATAATTTTTAAAATTTTCATTATATTCTGTTTTAAGTCAGGGAGAGATGAACATTTTTAAAACCATATATACATATTAGAATATTCTTTGGGTAAAATTTGAAGTGCTTTAGGAAAAGAAATTTACAAAATAAAAATCCTGAATTTGTGGCACAATATTTTCAATATAGAAATTATACACTTTGTATTTACTACAAGCATAGATTTAAGCATATTTTATACTCTGCTTTCACTGCCAACAGATTTTTAAATTGAAAAGGTCCAGCATGACATTTAAATAAAAACTTCTAAACAGAACTCAATTTACAGAAGTTGTTTTTAAAGGATGAATGCATTTAGGTGGAAGCAGAGCTTAGCTCTGATAGCTAAGAAATTTTAATTTTGATAGCTTTAAGAAATTTTAATTTTGAAACTCTCATAAAAAATGGCAGATTTTTTTTCTAGCCATTGAATTATCTATTAGTCAGAACAAAAACCTCTCAAGTGAAATCCAACCTGGAACTACAATTAATATAACAGATTTAACATGATCATCTATAGTACCAGCAACTGATAAATTTTTTTCTCACTTAGGGTGGAGCTGAAATAAAACAGTGAAGTAAAAGCCCTGACTTACTGACTGGCTGGCTTTAACACCAGTTTGAGAGAATTCACCCCCAATTATAAATGACACATTCATGATCTTTAGCAGTATCTGAAACCATGACATTAAAGTGGTGTGGCAATGGCCTCCAGTAGAATGTTGCTGAGCTGAGAGACCACAGAGGTCTCTAAGGTGAGAGTCCAGCCGAGTCTGCAAGGTGGCAAGCAGCCAGAGAGAAACCACTTAAAACATTCAATCGATTAAAATCATTACGTAATTTCCCCTGGGATTTGGAGTGCTCTCATTGGGTGACTTTCTGGCTCTTGGCTGTTCATATGGAGACTCATAATCTGTGACCCTAAACATTTTTTGGCTTTTACACAATGATTATTTTATTTTCTGGAAAAAAATAGAACACTTCGAAGGGGGAGGGGAAGCCAGAAATAATTCCTTTCTGAACCTGACTATGAAGACATCTGACCACACGTACCAAGGAAGGTAGGGAGTTACCTTAGACAGGCTATTATATTTTCATCCTAATTTGGCACACCACCCAAGGTTCTTCTTTGAAGTAACACAAGTTTCTGATAGCCTGAACTTAAGGGAAGTTTTGTCCTAAAAACAGGCATTGTTCTATTGGACTTTGTTTAGTCACTTACAAGGCAGACAGGAAAATCTCCAAGAGCAGAATCACACTCTCATTGAACCTCAGGGTCTTTCTGGTATCTCTGTGGGGCTTCACTTTCTTTGTCAACATATATGCCTGCATCATTTCAAGGCAGCCTGCAATCTTGCTCCTAACATTGGCTTTTGTTATCATACCAAAGAAGACAGAGGGTGGCATGCAGAGAAAGAGAAAGGACACAAGACAAAGCTGTGCATTATGATCATTGCTACTCACGGCTGCAAGAGGGAAACGTGCTGTTGATCTGCTCCATCACCTCTGTGAGGTCCGTGCTGGTGTCATGAGGCGGGGCCAGCAGGTCCTCAGATGCTGTGACACAAGACAGAAAAAGCAGGGAGCTTGAAATTAACACCTTTTCTTCTACAAGAGCCCAGTGCAGGTAAAAATATTGCAACCAGCCTTCAAAATATTAATGGGATATGAATTCTCACTGAAAATAACAATTTCAGAGGGAAATATGAGAAATATTAGTATTCATTTGACATGTGTAAAATACACACATATACATGCACAGTATGGAGAGACATATAGGGGACTGTACCCAGGTATTTGTAAAAGTTAAGGAAGCACTCTACCATTGAAATATAGGATACACTCCAGCAGTAGACTTTTATATAGTTAAAAATGTATTCTGTTTGTGTGGATAAATTTATATATCGAGAGAGAGTGTAAAACTGAAAAGTAAGTAACAGTGGATTTGATGTGATGCCAATGCATTAGTTGGAAATCCATTATTTTGCACATAAAAATATTCTACCAATTTCTTTCTTCTTTCAATTTTATTTTGGAGCTTTTATCACAGGCTATTTTATCTTGATGTAAAAGAAATCTATGTTCTATAGTAGTGCTTTGATATATATTGTATTCTAGGATCGAAACCACAATAGTGTTTTGAACACCATAATTGTCAGGGAGAGGTCCTTATTGTGGCTGATGGTGTTGGTGGCACTTCTGCCTTAGAGGGCAGTCAGGGCAATGTCCACTAAGACTAAGAAGTTTTATTAGTAAAAAATAAAACATATTTGATGATATTCTTCAGCATTGGGTGTGGAATGTGCAAAAATGTAAAAATCATAGAGAAATAATATATTGTAAGTTCTTGGGTGTTGAAAAGATGGCTCAGTAGGTAAGAGTGCCTGTTGCCTGAGCATGAGGACCTGAGTTTGGATTCCAAAGTTCACCTCAGAAGCTGGCTGTGATCATGTGTGCCTATGACCCCTAGAAATGAAGGAGTGTGAGGTGAGCTAAGACAGAAAGATTGCCGGGGCTGGCTGGTCACCCTAGCTCCAGGTTTAGTGAGACATCCTGTCTCAAAGAATAAAGTGGAGAGTGAGATCCGGGCACTGATGTCCTCCTCTGGCCTCTGGGAGCACCTTCACACATATGTATGTACATACACACACACACACACACACACACACACACACACACACACACACACACACACACACACAGAATATTCTCAAGGCAGAAAACATTAATTTCTTGCTTATTTCACATGAAAAGCACATTTTTCATCATCCACCAAAATTGGATCTATTCCCACACATTTTAGAAACAAGCACATTATAAGCAGAGTGTTTTTGATATTTTTAAAATGCTCTACATTCACTTCATACTAAAGAGAATAATAATGTTTTATGCTTAAAGCACCCAGATGTAAGGATGCTAACAAACTGAAAAACAAATAGACGGCTGAGCCCAAGGCCGACAGTGTGCAGTGGCTTTACTTCTGTGACACCCACCTGCCTGCTGGAACTGTGGGCTGGGGTCAGGATCAAGGGAGTAGCTCAATGCAGAATGCTGCGGTGAAGCCCAGGGGGAGACACCGTTTATGCGGGAATCAGACTCGGGCTGAAATCACATAGCAAGTTAGAGTAAAACAGATGCACATAACCTAGAAGAAGGGGTTCTTCCCCTGGTTCCCACCATGGGCAACTGAAGCTAAGCAAGTACTTGTCTTTGGATTTCAGATGCCTGTTGTCATCTGATGGATGGGAGCATGAGTGACCATATGCTCTTTCTGTCTTTGTCCTTTGAAGAACTGACTGGGCTAAACTTCAGGATTTATTACTTCTGCTATTTTTGTCTCTCAAATTCTGCATTATTTTTATGTCAACCTAGTGAACTTAGAAGTAGGTCGGGTTTATCTTTCAGAAACTAGCATTGACATTCTAAAATGGCAAATGAACTAACTTTAAAAACTGCGCCCTTCAGAGGGAGATACCAAGAGAGGATTCGTCGGAGTGGTTTTGTATTTAGCAGCTTGAAGCCGGATTCCAGCCATGATGCTCAGAGGTGGTATAGTTCTAGGCAAACCACAGAGCCTTCTGTGTCACAGATTCCATGGTTATAAACTGTTTTAGTGTTAACTTGGTGTGTACTCAGAGTCAAGGGGAAGCTATGTTAAAAGCTTTACCAGCCATAGCTGTGTCATAGAATTCTGTCAGGAGAGTGATGAATGAGTCTTTCTAAAGCCATTTTCACAGCCTGACACAGGGCAAACCCTCCGTAATGGCTCCTGTGCATATCTTTTGAACAGTCGATGGGTGTGCTGATGGTCAAAATAGAAAGTAGGATGGAGAGAATGGGAATGTACAAGTTACTTTTTTAATGCAGATTTTCTATTAGATCTCTATTAGTAGTTTCCCCTGTTTATATTGAGTTAAAATTTCCATCTATTTCTGGCACTTATGTTAAATCGTTACAAAGAGAAAAGAGTGTCACCGTCTGGGATAGTCCGAGCCACGTGGATATAGCAGCTAGCTCCAAAAGCATTACTGTGTAATTCTGAAAGCACAGGAGCCATTAGGTTCTCAATCTAATAGGATGGAGGGAATCGGGGGAGGTTAGAGTGACTCCAAGGGCCCTTTCTTTCCTCCTAAGAGCATCAACCAGCTGCTGCAAGCAAATCCTGCAAGCAGAGCTTCTGGAATGGTTCCAGGTGGACACTAAGGTATGCACATTAGCATGTGATGCTCTAAGACAGTGTTTTTCAACCTTCCTAATGCTGTGACCCTCTAACACAGTTCTTCATGTTGTGGTGACCCCAAACAATACAATTATTTTCACTGCTACTTCATAACTGTAATTTTGCTACTGTTATGAATTGTAATGTAAATACTTGATATACAAGATATCTTATACGAAACCCCTGTGAAAGGATTATTTGACACCCCCTCCCCACTAAGGGTTGTGACACATGGTTGAGAACCACTACTATAAGTGATCATACAAGGAAACCTATCCTTTATTTAGGCACTACTTGGGAAATTCAAATTCACTCTACAAGGAACATGATCCCCTTCTAGTGGCATCTTCCTTTGCCAGTGAACTTGTGGTGGTGGCCACACCCTATGGGCATGGCTTCAGGTGTGCAGACATGACCCTTCTGATGTTCAGATGTAGTCTCTGCCCTTCCAATGCTCTCACTGCAACCCAAGAGAGTAAGTCAGCCCCTCCTCTACCTTATAAGGGGTCATGTCTGCACAGCTGAAGCCACGCCCATAGGGTGTGGCCACCACTGCAAATTCACTGGCACAGCAAGATGCCACTACATCCCTCCCCCCCTCCCCTTTAGTGTATGTAATACTGAGGTTAGGATCAAGCAGACAATCTGAGGTCTTAACAGAAAGCCAAATCTTGATTCACTTAGGAAACCACTATTTTCTAAAGATACAGAATGTTCAGGCTTTTAAGTAAACGACTTCCACAGCCATGTCAAAGAATCTCTACACTGATGGGCAGAGAGAAAAGTTAATGGCCAACGGAAGGAGAGAGATCTACTTATGATGTAGGCAATGCAAAAATTACAATGCTTTCAAAAATCCAGACAGTACAAAAAAGACCCTTATGACAACTATGTCAAGATGGCTTTTCAAATGCAAGCAAATCCTGGGAGAAAAGCTGGTTTTGCTTTGATGCAATTCATCACTTGTAGGAAGAAGGGCATCTCTTTAGGATGTCACAGGATGCTAAACCACACGGGCTGGAGGAGAAGGCAGCTATGGCATGAATACTGGTGCCAGTCAGGAAGTCTTTTGTGGGGATTCAGCCCTACAGACATCTTGGCAGAGCCTTCTTCACTGGTAGTTCCTCGTGCTGACTCTCCTCTCCTCATGCTAAGTCAGTCAAGCCATTAACGGTTTGCAGTGTGCCTGTCTTCTCTCATGAGAGGACGGCCAGGAGCAGAAGCCATACCCTACACTTCTTTCATGAACCAAAGAGCCATGCGTTTTCAATATTGTAAGTTATTAGCCAGTGATGAACTGTAAAAGAAATGTATCAGCTTCTGTTCAATACCAAGAAATAAAAGCAAGAGAAAGGGAAGAGGAGAGAGGGAGAGAGGAAGGGGGAAACGGCAGGGAAAGGGAAAAGAGAGGAGAGAAAGAAAAATAGGGAACACAGGGCAAGAGGGCTGTGCTGTCTGTGATAAAGGCGGGCATTATTTTGTATTCATCGTGAACATGTTTTCCTCTCAACACAAATTGTGCTTCTTATTGCCAAGAAAGTTTGCAAGCCACTGCTGTAGAACATTTCTCCACTGTTAGGAAATAACAATGGCAAATTACTAAATTACTAGCCATCTGCTCCTTAGGTAATTGTTGAGGTACCTGCTCATTCCTGGTTCACTGGAAGAAAGTTAGATTGAAGATTTTAGGTCACTTGCGGTCCCTAATCTCCATGGAGGCTTTCCTTCTATAGCACAGGTTCATGTATGCCACAGGAATTTTTTTTTAATTAAAATATCCCAAACTGAGAATTCATAAAAGAAGCACAAAAGAAGAAGGGGAAACTCTACAGTCAGGTGGGAAAACACATTTTTGTACCACTGAATATTACATTTGTGCACATGAGCAGGGATTTGTAAGCCAGTAAATACTGGATCAACTGTGGCAGTGAAGAATCGAAGGTGGATTATCTTAACAGCTATCAAAGCCAGACCCAGGCTTCTGGAAGGTGGACAGGTGCCATGTAGAGGTACCACACAGGATTCCGCACCCCTACCTGCTCCAGAAGCTGTCTGAGGCGGTGCAGCTGAGACTCCAGCTGCTTATTGTGATCTTCCAGTATCTGCATCCTCGCCTCCAGCCGCCCCTTGTGCTGCCGAAGGAGTTTGGCCTCCGCTATAAGTTCTGAGTCCTCGGATGTGTGATGGGGTGACACGATGGACTCTGGAGGTGAGCCCACGGGGAGTCCCCTTCTTAAGTGCTGCTCCTTCAGCTGCTCATATTCCACCTGCAGATTTCTAACACAGAAAAGAAATAAAACAGATTATTATTAGGTCTATCCTTTTCTTTCCAAAACTGTCTAGGAACTCCAAATTTAGCTTGTGTGACTACTACATCCTATGGAAAAACATTCACTAGCAGGAAGAGTGAGGAGGAAGAAAATGGGCTTCAAGCAAGAGTGCTTCCAGGCTCCATCAATAAAACCCAGCTGCAACAGGCTACATTCACACCCCAGCCTACTATATCCTCCCAAACCTCAACCTCACTATGATGTCTTAGATAACAACTTGGAAAAGAGAACAGGGAAGATCTGTTGGATCTCAGGAGGGAGAAAGTGGTGTGTTTTCTTTTGCGGGGTCTACCACACCTTTGTTCTTCCTCCAAGTCAGCAATGATCCGCTCCAGTTCCCCACGCTCTTCCCTCTCCACGGACTTCAAGATCTGAGCAGGACTCTGTGGCTGGCTTATGGGAGACTCCCCGCCCAGTGTCTGGCAGTACTGCTGGATGAGGGCATGCTCGTCCTCCCTAGCAAGGCAAAGAAGATAGACAGTGGCACACATCTGGGTGGTGAGGTCTCTGAGCACACAAGAAGCAAGAACAGTGATGCTGGCACTGGTGGCTGGAGCAGGCTGCCTTGGAACTCTGTGTCGCCATGATATTCCTGTGTAAACTCAAGCTGGATGTTCAGGGCCTGTGCAAGAGGAACTCAGCATTTCAAAACATGAGTGTCACAATCTGAGGATTCTCACAATCCCAAGAGAGTCATTCCACTCTACAGAGAAAATAAAATAAGGCACAGAAGTTCCTATAAATAAGGGTAATGAGTTTCTATAAATCAGGCTTAACTGGGTGTATCCCAACTTATGGCCATAGGCTGCATGAAGCCAGGAATAGCTTGAAATGTGGTCCAACATATGTGTTGATAACAACATAATGTTGCAATGTCAAAGGTTGGACATGCCTAGAAGCAGTTAATCTAACAGTTAAAGATGTTATAGGCAAACATATCAGTCACTGACTACAAAACACAGTAGATTAAAAGATAACTGAGCCAAGAACAGCCAATCCTTAGCTTTGATTGTAACCAATTTTGCAATGTTTGATGATCCAAAGGATTTATAATTTACATTTTTATTTAAATAACATCATAAATGCAATTGTACATATAACAAATAGCAATAGACATTTTTACTTGGTGCAATCACAAGTAATTTTAGGACCAATATCCTACACTAAATCATTGATTGCATTTAATTCAGTGGGGCTCTTTATCTAATGATCTGTTACTGAAGTAGATAATATCAGCAGTAGGGTAGATGCATGGAGACAAAGCCAGTCTGTCTGTGACAAGTAAATGCTTTCCAGTTGGTCTGGAATACCGTTTCTTCCTTTTCGAGGTAGATCTAGTTGGATGTCCTCAGGAAGGTGTGACTGTCACGTCTCCTGGCTCATGAGATTGTAGAGCCCTCTAACACACTGGACCTAGCCCGTTTTAATAGTTTTTGGAAAGTAGGGGAGATATAGGATAAGGACTCAGAAAATAGGATTTAAGTGATGTGGCCACCAGAGTTTAAGATGGAACTGTCCTATGGATGAACCTTCAGTGTAAGCTGTGTGGCCGCAGGAATCTCTCAGCATCCTCATCTGTTGCCCTGGACCAGAGCACATCCTAAAACAACCAAGGGAACCTGGCAATCCTGGGCCTTTCACTGTTTCATCTGGGCCTTGAGATTGCTCTGCTCTTGTGCAGGTGATTAGTGCCGGATACTGGGCAAGCACTCTGATTCTTGTGTGTGACACAAAAATCCACCCTTGTGTAGCACACCTTTGCTTTGCTAGAGGGGTCTGGAATTGCCATCTACAATTTAGTGTGTTTTTGGAAAAGGTGTGTTTTGGCACAGAGATCAGAGACACAATGAAGCCAAGGAGAAAACTGGGTGTTACACTTGCTGAAACACCAGAACCAAGTTCCAGCGACCGACTGGTGACTTAGTGGGCCTCCTTCCTGCATGTAGCTTCCCCCTCTCCTTTCCCCACCCCCCCAAGAGAGACTGACTATACACACACACTGTATATACCCATACACATTAGTGTGTGTATACACATATGCTATATGCATGTATTGAAAATAAAAGTCATACACTTTGGCTAAGCTTAAGTGCCTAACTTCACCTCCCTCTTCTGATGTCCTTCAGTATGTTGCGAATATGTATTGCTTTTATTGGTTTAAAGCTGTTTTGACCAATGACTAGGCAGAATAGAGCCAGGTGGGAAATCCAAACAAAGATGCAAAGAGAAAGAAGGTGGAGTCATTGAGAGGCCATGTAGCCGACAGGGAGGCAAGATGTGAGGTAACAAGCCAAAAGCCTTGTGGCAAAATATATAATAGAAATTGGTTAATTTAATTGTGAGAGCTAGTCAGTGATACATCTGAGCCATTGGCCAAACAATTATAATTAATATTAAGCCTTAGACTGGTTATTTGGGAACTGGTGGGTCGGATGAGAAACCTCCAACTACACTCCTCTTGTTAAATGTCTTTTGACCAGGGGTGAGTGATGGGCTGTTTACAACAAAGGTAGAGAGAATGAAGCAGATAGATGGCATAAGAGGTGGAGTTGGCCATGGTATCATCTTTTCACTAGTGTCCTGAGTACTCAAAAGATGAGAAGAGTAGAAAATCAGGTTTACTATTCCTGTGAAGCTTACAGAAGTCTTGGACTACCTACACAGAGAAATCTGGCTGGGAGGGCCAACAAGATGGCACAGTGGTAAAAGTGGTTGCTCTATGACCTGAGTTTGATCTCCAGCACCCACAAGGTGGAATGAGAGAACTAACTCCCATAAGTTGTCTTCTGACTTTCATCATACACACACACACACATACACACAAAATAAGTAATAAATATCTTTTAAAGTTGAGCACTGGAAAGTCCCTTGAAATTCTATTTGGGAAGCATTTTGTTGTCAACATTTATGTAAGCTCACCTCTTTTGTAAACATGATGGTGTACAGTGTGTTATTATAATTATCATGGCCACTAACAGTACATTCTTTGTTATGGTGTCTGGAAGAGAATTAAAGCCATCTCCACAAAACAAAAAAAAAAAAAAAATAGAAGTAATTTGTAGTATACAATTTGGGCCTTAAATGTTTTTCATAGATTGTTACTTGTAAAGGTTAAATTCAAAAATAGATACATTCTAGTCTTTAATAGTGTATAATAAAAACCAAAAGCACCCTCATTATGTAGATGCTACATCATGCACCAGATTAGGGTTATTAAATATCAATAGTCTGTATCATGCTGAAATAGAAAGCAGTTTTTAAATGTAGGTCTGCACCAAGAAGTATCATTAGATGGAATATAATTATACTGTATTTTTTGCATGTAGTAAATACTATCTACATTACAAAATTAGTACCTATCACATGATGACAGAACTGTGATTCTCTTGATGACCTTTTAAAACCAACGGTCTATTCCTGGCTTCAGATTTACAAACAGTAATTCCAATGTAAACCATGACCAAGTTCCCACCATGAATCACATGAAACAGTGTCCCTCAATGGCAGAAAGTAGATGGAGTGAAAACCAGGCAAAGGCCTCAGGAACTTCTGCCTAAGGGTTCCTAGGGCTGTCCCGAGTCCTGTTCCCTCTTAAGATGTGTATGATCAACTCTTCCTACAAAGACACTTAGTAGCCTTAAAATTAATATCCCCTCCAATCACCCAGCCTCAGGCTTTTAGAAAAATAGGGAGTGCTAGGATTCAATGTATGTGGGCTCAAAAGCTGGGAAATTGGCTAAGAAATTAGCATGAGTGTGCAATGAACAGTGAAAGAGTTCATGGAGGGGAAGGCTTGGGGAGAGGACAGGGTATTGTCTCTATGGTTAAATTTGAGTATCAAAGCCAGTCAAACTACAGGCATGTTGGCTATCGCTGAAGGTACAACAAAGAAACAAACAGGAAAGCATCGACCAGTAGTCCTTCCTAGCTCGGTGGTTGGAGGGCTTTCATGGCGAGCAACTGCAAGCTCGCCATTCCATATTGAGTGTGGAGAAGGCAAAAAGCTGCATGTCACCTGACTAAACACAACCCAGGGCCAGAGAAGATAGGAAGACTAGGTAAAGGTGGTGACCCATGCCTGTCATCAAGAACACATCATAGGGTGAGACAGAAGATTGGCAATTTGAGGTCAGTGTTGCTACATAGTAAAATCCTGTCCAAAATAAGGGGGGGGGAGAGAAACAAACAATATAAAACAACAACAACAAAAAAAAATAACAAGAAAATACAGGGCTGGTGAGTTCCGAGCACTGTCTCTTAAAGATATTTTAATTTAATTGTAACTGCACATACATATGAGGATGCACCCGTTAGAGCAGGGCTCTACCAAATAGCGTACAAACAACTGTCTAACACTAGTGGCTCCATCACTTGTTCCACTGTACTCTGGGAATAAAGTAAACATCTGTTGAATGAATCACCACATCAAATGGCAACATATTAAGTCTGTTCAGCTGCTAATCATCTGCTTATCTTCTCTGTTCTGAAACATTAGTGACAAAATTTAAAAGTGTTTATTTTAATTTGAAGACAGTGTATATTAAATTTGAGCATTGCCTGTACTCTGTTCACATACAAAGATAAACACATGTTAAAGAAGTTAGATTTTTATCGTAACTATAATTTTTTATTTCATTTAATTCCCTGATTCTTTCAACACTGGTGAGAATTAGAATGCTTTTATTAAAAAAAGCTATTTAAGATACTTAATCTCTTGATATGAAATGCCTACTGGTAGGTTACATATGAAAGAACAGTGTGAACACTGTTGGCTGGAAATGGTTTCTGGTTCATAACACCTGAATAATAATGTTTAAGTCCTGACTATATGATGGCTAAGTGCCAAGATACCAAACTTTCATGTTTAAAATTTTAAAAGTTCCCAAGAGCATTCATGTATAAGCTTAGTGACAAATGAACAGCAAAACACACCCAAGGGAGACATTCTTTACCCAATGGTTTAGCAGTGATACTCAACCTATAGGTCATCACCCTTTTGGGGGTTGAATGATGTTTTCACAGGGGTTGCCTAAGACCATCTGCATATCAGATATTTACATACAATTCATAACAGTAGTGAAATTAAAGTTATGAAGCAGCAACAAAAATAATTATGGTTAGGGGTCACCACAACATGAAGAACTGTATTAAAGCGTCACAGCATTAGGAAGATTTGGAACCACTGGCTTAAGATATTCTGCTTGGCTTTCTCCAGTCTTTGTTAGTGAAAAACATGTAGGCTCTATGTTCTAGATCTTCTCTGTTCCTCCTAGGCCTCCCTGTCTGGTCAAACCATACTGAGCCCACAAGTCATATCAACTTGAAAATATGGAATCCTTTTACACATCATCTCATAACTAATGCAAAAACAAGGTCAAAACAAGTTCCAAGGAAAGAAGATCTATTACAGTGGGATCATCAGAGAGAAAGCATTTGCCTAGGGCATTCCACAACCAAGCTGAAGATGCACAGTGAGGAAGCCAGACAGAAAATATATGGCTTTGAAGCTATTTTAAAAAGAGATTCTAAAGTCAATGAAGCTTTTCTCACTTCTTAATAAAATAAAATATTTGCAAGGGAGTTATTTTTAAATGAATGGCATGGAGAATATGTCTAAGCACAGGCAGATAGCATTGCTAAGAGAACAGAGACAAATGGAGAAAATTTATTGCATAAATGCAATATTATGAGCTGAAGAGATGACTCAATTGGTAAAGTAGTAGCCATGGCAGCATGAGGTCTCAAGTTCGGATCTCCAGCACTGATGTAAAATCTAGATGTGGTAGCACATATCTGCAACCCCAAGGCTGATGGGATTGAGAGGGGTGGATGTGGGGAGCAGAGAGAGACAGATCCCTAGAGCTTACTGGCCGGCCAACCTAGGCAAATAAAGGAGATCCATTTCCATTGAGAGAATCTGTCTCAAAAAATAAAGTGGGAAACAATTGAGAAAGACACTTGATATTGGTCCTTGGCTTCACTCCATACACATGTGAAAACATATGCACCTACATACATATGTATACACACCCACACAAATACAAACATACAACACATGTACACAGCCACAAAAATACAGATCAATGTTATATTATTATAAAGCAATCGGATTATTCTATTATTAATCAGATGAGCAGATTCATTAACATAAGCAAATAACTAAATAAGCATATTTAATTTACACAGACATGGCTTAAAGGCATAAAATGTACATAGACTTTTTGGAAACACACATCAGTTTTGACTGGAATCTCAACTCAGAGGCTATGGTCCATGAAGATTATTTCTGAGACCATAACACAAGGAGGTAGTGTTGGTCAACTAAGAACTTGCCACATTACAGAAGCAGGTTCCTCCCCTCCTTCAATAACTCACCAACACTCTTGTCATCTCTAATGGGACACCTTTCCACCATTCTGTATTATCCCCATGTGTAAGCTCCATACCTCCTACAAAGCCAAACATCACGACGTGGTAATATCTGTGTTTTCATCCCTGCTCAGAGGTAGCCTTCCGCTTCCCCCACACCCTACACACCAGTAAATCTCTTGCATGGGGTGGTGTGACTTTTGTGACCTTCCTTGGCCCCAATTGCCAAGATACACTTTCGCAGCAAAACCCTTGCAGGCAGACTCAGTTCACGATGCACTTACACGCTTCCTGTGGTAGAGCTGCTATCGGTCAGGAAAGATCCATTTGTCCTTTCCATCTGGGCCAGTCTGAAAGTATAAAACCAAGGGACTGAAATCACGTGGCCACAAGGGGTGTGGTCATCCATTGTTTTAAAATCTTCATTAATTCAATTCTGACTAAAAAGAAAAGGGTCCAGATATTGCACAGAGATTGATTTGAAGCCTCCTCTACTGGTAAGGGGCAACTTGATCACCACTCACTTAGGGCTGCAGGCTGTTATCTTATACCATAGTGTGTGAGCTTCTCATTGAGACCCCAGGCCCTCTAGATGGTCCCCATTGAAGTGAAGTAACCTTCGTGCACAAATCTAATTATGCTCCTTTCAGATCTGAAGATTTAATTTTTCTCAACCTAGAATGTAAGACAACTCCCAAGCAACTGGGCTTTGTATTATTAGACCATGGTTCTGGCATACCATGGCCTCTCAGCTGGGCTCTGTGTTATTAGACCATGGTTCTGGCATACCAAGGTCTCTCACCTGGGCTCTGTGTTATCAGACCATGGTTCTGGCATACCATGGTCTCTCATCTGGGCTCTGTGTTATTAGACCATGGTTCTGGCATACCATGGTCTCTCAACTTCTTTGCCTCCTGTGGCTCCATGAAGAAGCCACACTCTTTTCGCAGCACTTTCTCTACCAGCCCAAGAGTGCCTTTCTCCAACAATTTGACTTAGTCTCAATTCAGCTCAAATGTTACCATTGTTCTTAAACAGTTCTTAAACTAGAGATTTTGGACACAGCTGGCTTCTAGGAACACCAGTGTGTGGTATTAAGCAATTTCCCAAAAGTTTTGCACACTACCTGCAGGCTGATATTTTGCATTGTTCAGGGGTTTAAAAACAAACCCTAACAATCAGGCATTAGCGTAAGTTTAATTACATATTGCAATTCATATGTGCACGGTCTCCTGAGAGTAGCTCCAATCACCTCTTTCATTCACTGAAACTAAGCTATATTATCTGAATCCTGCCTGCTCAGTGTTTGGAGTCTCAGCAGCTCTGAAATTGTAGCCTATTGAAATCTATTCTTCATAGAATACAGAGCAGGTGTTTGGTAAAGTGTAAATCACACTATGAAATGATAAAGGCCCAGGTTCCCCATGTAATACAACCGTGACTTCTGCAAATATACTCCCACATCAAGGTTTTGCCAACAGCATTGAACTATGACAAAAGCAAGAAATACTCTGAGTGGCCGAGCCGGGGACCCCTCTCGGTCTCTTACCGTGTGGCATATTGCTCTATTCTTGAGTGGGTGTCATCATGAAACAGCTGGGGGGAGTGTGAGGGGCTGTAAAGAGAAAAGAAAGACAAGGGCTTTATTCTCCATTTTGACAGACGTTTCTGGTTAGAAGGTTAGTTAAGTAACAAATTTGCCATGCAAAGAAACCACCAGCATTGTCACCCAGGAGGTAAAAATAGTAGTGTAGACCCATGCCAATTCTCCTGATCAGAACTCCCCTCCTGTGCGCATGGGCTGTGAATACTCACTCATAGTGCTCTGGCCACATACTGATGAGTGTGATAGGACTGCAGAGAGGGGAGAGGGAGACAAAAGTCACAGAACATTTAGAGCCATTGCAGACAAAAGCGGAAGGAGAAGGATTCTCAATCATCTTCCACTCACATTCGGCTACCTAGACATTCACCACCAGGGAAATCAAAGGCAACTTTCACAGTTCTTATGACACATGTATTTCAAGACAGTAATCACATTTTAGAACAGCCAGACTGAAAAGATCAGGAGAATGTGCTAAAATTGCCCCAAATTATAGGCTGTTCAAAGGTAATGTTCTAGAACATTCTAAGGGAGATACAATTACATTTTTGTTTTCCTTGAAGAAACTTGATCATAAAGGTGAATTTATTACCTAATTACTTGACTATCAATATCAGAATTTTGGAAAGGAAGTTCAAGTCATGTTTACAACAAGTTTCTCAACTTCGTGTACACTGAGAAGAGTGAAGCCTTTCCGCTTACTCCTACCTACTCAGAGTCCAATCATCAGCAAACTGAGAGTGACTTCTCTAGGACAGGACAGACTTCATCTAGGATGGTGTTACCTACACATTGACGCTAGGAAAGTAGGCAGGCAAACGTGTTCTGCTTGAATCTGGGCTTTGGTCTGAGGCTGGCTTATTTAGTGCCACCTGCAACATGTGGGCAGCCCTAGTGTCTCAGACACCCTGGAAGCCCCCAAATATCCCTGAAATGCCACTGAAATGATTCATCTCAATTAAAAGGTAGTTTAAACTCCAACTTTTGAAAAAAGGCAATGATGAATTACCCAACTAGTGCAGAAATTTAAGAGTACAAAAAATTAGTACTGTGCTTAATTGTGTAGCATTTCTTGAAAATGCTAATGCTGATTCAAGCAGAATCATTCTCGATTTCCTTTTCTATTATACGTGCATACTTGAGATATAGTTAATGATCTCATTATCTCCTGCTGTTTAGCACAAGATGATGTGTATGGGGTAGAAGTTGAAGGGATGGAAGGTCATCTTCCTGGGTGGGAAGATAAATTTCCTTACACTGACGACTCTCATAAAAGAGCATGCAACCTGCATGTCCATCAAAATGCCTATTCTGTAATTAGAGTTAATTGCCTATGTGTAAAGTAGAAGCAGGAACAATAGCAAAATGGTATTATCCCAAACTCTAGCACATCAGGACTTCTCATTGTACCTGAAATAGGGACACTAAATGTCAGGAAACAGGTAGATCTACACCTCACTTCCTAAAACAGTAACTGTTTAAAAGATCCCTCTGAAATGCAAGTGTAATAACATTTGACATAAGTTTTCTACAGAAGAACAATGCCTACTGGTGTGTGTGTGTGTGTGTGTGTGTGTGTGTGTGTGTGTGTGTGTGTGTGTGTGTTGGCAAGCTTTGTGGAATGTCTCGACCAATTGTTCAGAAAGTAATTGTTGGTTTTGTGAACTAGGAATAGAGGGAGCAGAAAGCTGGGCTGATGGGTTTTTTTAAAAGACTATCATTTTTAATGGAAAATGTCAAACAAAGGAAACATACAAAATCAAGCTAGGTTTCTTTTCCTTCAGAGGATTTTGGTTTGTAGGGAGGAATGCTCACATTTAGTTGAACAGCAAAGTCCTTTCATCCTTAGGACCTGATATTGAGGAGGGTTAAACCTGCTTAACAAGACTGCTTGTCTAGCATACATGAGGTCCAGAATGCCTCCCCAGCCCCCAAATGTAAGTAAATAATTAATAATAAAATAAAGCAATTTGTGAGTTGCCACTGACTTAACAATGGAGCTTCTTCTTGTTTTTCAATGTGGCTGCTGGACAGGGTTTTTTTTTTTTCCTTATAATATTGGAAGAAAAAGACTCTAAAAAAAGTCTATGAAATCCAACATATATTTTAAAGTTGGCAACCCATTTAATGACTCAAAGTCCCAGCAGTCTTCTCATTCTTGTCTTTTGCCTCTTTAATCCATTTGCCTGGAAGCTGGTAACTGGTCCTACCTGTTGGATCATGCCTGCTGCTTGAAGACCAGCTCTGGCAACCCCTCTGTTCTGTCCCCTGAGACAATGAACTGACCAGGCTCCTGTGGCTCTGGTTGGTTCTTATCTCCTCAAATGTAATATGAAGGTGTAAATGAATACATTTCCTTATCTCTGTCATGTGGAGCCATGGCCAAGCTCCCCAACTTCTCTGTCTCCCTGGATTATGCACTTCCCACCTCCAACGTGCTGTCTATGATGTCTATCTTTACCCCTTCTACCTTGTCACCTTCAGGTAACTTTCTTTTCAAGATTTGTTCTTATCTGTTTGTGTATATACCACTGTATCTGCACCATGCTGTATGTGTGGGGCTGCCTTTGGAGGCTAGCAGAGGGCATTGGATTCCCTGGAGCTGGAGATACAGGTGGTTGAGACCCGCCCAACACAGTTGCTGGGAATTGAACTCAGGTCCTCTGGAAGAGCAGCTAGTGCCATTAACCACTGAGAAATCTCCCTAGCTCCCAAGCTAACTTTCTTCATGCTTCATTATATAATGCTCTCCTACCACACGGCCCCACCGTGTTGCCTCTAATATGCTATAGTGTCCCTTCTAAGGCTCCACCACCTCAGGACATGAGGATCATGGCTCCTGTGGTAGGAAAGTCCCATCTTCCCCAATATAAAGCTCTTTTTCTGAAGGGTAATTTTATGTTATCAACCCCTCCTGAACCACTGACCACTTTTTCCTCTTTAACATTACCTGTGAACGCTCAAAGTTTCCCACTACTCTCAGAATAAACTCTGTAGATGTTGGATACCAAAACCCTTTTATCATCTGGCTTTTGTTCCTCCCATTCTTTGTTTTAGATGCTAGTACCCTGGTAGTACCCTTTGAAAATGATTCATTTGGCCTGTAAAGCATTTTTCTCCACCTCTGAGCACTCCAAATTCTCAACATGTGACTCAGGCAGAGTTTTTAGCACAGTGATCCATCCCTCACAGGCCTGAACATCCATCACCACAATTGCATCTGCTATGAGTGGACTCTTGCCACAGTAAAATCTTCAAAGAGTGATAGAGTTCACTATGGGTACTTTACCCAATACCAGAAGCAGGTGTCTCTTGCTCTTTTTTATCTTCAGGGAAATTAATCAAATTCTAAAGCCAATTAATAATCTAGAACTCTCAAACTACTTCTGTCACTATTTTGGCCTATTTGCTAAACTTTATTATGAATACTATGGTATTTAATTACTCATTTATTTTCATTTTGAAAATACTTACATACAGATTTGTAAAATGAACTGAAGAAGCCTTAGCTTGGGCATGCTTGCCCCTTTCGGGAATCAGTGTTTCTTCCTATAAAGTCCCTTCATGCATGCATGCCTAGCTAATTACTGGCCAGAAGATAAAACACTACATTTGAGAAGATGAAAGAGAAATAAGCAAAGGAAAATTCTAACCAGCTCCATAAATAGCTTCAACACCTTCACCACTTCACTGGTTTTTCTCCAATGTTCTCTTCCCACAAGTAGGAGAATAAATGAAATCAAACATTTTTTTAAACTACCCACTCACATAAATTTTTCTACTGGAAGATTAAATGACCTTGTACCAGAAAAGGGCTCAGTAGAAAAATGAACTACAGCAAATCCACAGAGCTCTATGTAGGATTTGAAGAAGAAAACCTGCCCACACTATCTAGTAGCTCATAAATCTTATTCAAAATGGAACTAAGGAACTTGCATCCCTCTTGAAACACGGTGGAAATTTTATGTGAAGCATGGTGATGCATTTTCAGCATAGTATGTCAAAATCAGAGAATAAGATTATTTTGCATGTTTTTCTGGTAATTTTTTACTAAATACATACTTTGGGGGGGCATAGTGATGGCTCAGTCAGTAAAGTATGTCCCCCGCAAACATGAAGGACTTGAATTCAAGGCACAGAATCTGGGCACCTATAATCCCAGTGTTTAGGAGGCAGAAATTGGAGGATCCTTGGGATTTGCTGACCAGCCTGCCTAGTTCAGTTACCAAGCTCCAGATTTAGTGAGAGACACTGTCTCAAAGAATAAGGTGGCAGCAATTGATGAAGACAACCCATCAGCCTCTGACCTCTACACATACAATATACATGTGTGCATGCACACACACCCAAATTGAATCTCATGATTATTTTGACACTGAAGGTCAAAGTATTAAAAATGTTTAAAGGGAGTATAAAATATCTATCTATCTATGGTTCATATGAAGGATGGATATAAATGACAATGATTCATCAAAAGAGTGCAAGGCAACATTGCTCACTACAAATCCATCATATTTCCTCCTCAATCCCAGCACTATATGACAGTATATCTACCATATTATGTACCAGAAGTAGCAGCTGCAAAGGCTAATGAGATATGATATGAAGAGAAGAAAATTGTACCAGGTGTTTAACAAGTCAAACTGTGCTGGATATTAAGAGAAGAAGTCTTCATACATAATCTTTGAAGACAAAAGCATATTCATAAGAAACCAAAGGATAAATACGTTTTATAAATATATTTCTTTAGAATAAAATCAATTTAAAAATGTGTTTTGATGTGTGGTGTGGAAACATTTAGAAAAGCTTATACTTTTGTGGGTGGTATATATAGTCATTTTGGTGTGTGCACATGTACAAACACATACATGTGGAGGCCAGAGTTTAACATAGGGCATCTTCCTTAATCACTCTTCTACAAATGTTTCAGATACATGGGTGTTTTGGTAGCACACTCAAGCACACAAAAAAGGTTGCAGTTGAAATGTGGGTGTAGATATTTTAGAAAGTGATACAAAGGTTTAAAATCTCATCTACTTTGATCTCAATAGATAACTTCCTGGTGATTGAAAATGCCCATGAATGTTTTCTGGCTCATTTTGAAGTCCTTCTTCTCATTCCAGGCTCTAAATTCTTTTGTTTTCTTTCTCAGCTTTATGATTCCATTGTAATTTTGTTCTGTCAAAACTTTGTGAAGATGCTCGTCAACTCACAAAGCTGATGCTAAGCAATTTTGTCTATTTCATAAAATGGAGAAAGTGGCTGCATTTTGCCACTTTCATCTTTAAGAAGACCAAAAAGAAGAAACATAAAATGAGATTTCAGAATAGATTTGTATTTGAAGTGCAAGATGAACTATTGCTGATAATTTATATTAAAAAGATGTGAAACGAGGCTGGGACTGTGACTCAAGGGTAGAGCATTTGTCTAGCATGTATGAGGCTCAGGGTTCGATCCCTGTACCACAAAACAAACCAATAATGAAAGGTATTATAACAAAAAGATTGAAACCTCTAAAAGGGAAAAAAGAAAGGGAAATAAAACAAAAGAGCAAATAACACCACAATTTGAGTTGAATTTGAAAGTTCAGAAAAACTGGCTGTGACAGTGTTAAAGGAAAAAAAGAAAGAAAAAGAAAAACCAAATAAGCAATACAAATTGTTGTTGAAGACTTAATTCACCTGTTTCAAAATAAAGTATTTCTCCTTGGTATTATGTAATTTCTTTCGTGTTGTTAGCATTAAAAACAATGAGATAACAAGTGTTCACAGAATGAATGCTGGAATGGAACTCACGTCTCCAAGTTGTCCCCTTCCAGCACGGTCTGGACAGGCAGGTAGCCAAGCCGGGGGTGTTTGGCAAAGTATTTCTTGGACCTGAACTTGTTCTTCAGCACCTTCGTGAAGTCTCGCACATCTTCCCCAGATGTTGTCTGTGTGGTTAAAAATTCACAGATCCAATTAAAAAAAAAATCAAAGGCTAAAACAATACCCACAACAAAATGTGAGCAGATGTTATTAAACGCCAACAATTTTGGTCACTATACATTTTTGGAATGCAGAGTATCATGAAAATAAATGAAAACTGGAACTCTCATGAAAAATATATTCTGTGATGACTCCACAATTTTTTTGTGTGTGTTAGAAGTAAACCATTAGGTAACTGATTTATCCAATATTTTAAAAACTTGACCCCAAAACAAGTTTTGGAAAGCTTGCTGGTAGGTCCTATTAGTAAACCAATTTCCTTTTACAAGTGTGGTGATGGTCCTCCAGACTAAAAACTTCTAATTAGGCTTAAGAAGCCAAGCCAAGGTTAGCACTTAGCCCAGGCTGGCTCCCTGCAAGCCACCACACTCTAGTTGGGAGAAAGTTCAAACAACAATAAGGAAAGAGCAATGGCAGGGGACATGAAAGTTCATGCCCATAATCTTAACACATACAAGAAAGAGACATTAGGATCTGTAATTCAAGGGCCAGGCTAGGCTACCTAGAAAGGCCCTAAGTACATGTCAAAGGAGCTGAGCACATAAACAAAGCTGTCAAATGAACAAACCCTTTTAACCAGGCACGGTGGTGCATGCCCATAATACCAGGTCTTGGGAGATGAAAGCAAGAATATTAGGAGTTCTAGATTAGCCTGGGCTATATGAGGCTAACCTGGACCACACCATAAGAGATGGGGGGAGAGATGAGAGAGGAGAGAGAGGAAGAGAGAGAGAGAAGAGAGGGAAAGAGCACAGAGCTTCCTCTGGACTTTATTCAGAAAAGAGTCTGTAAGTTTCTTTCCTTTCTTAACCATGTAGATATACTATTATTTTACCTGAATTAAAATGTAATGGTGTTATATAGTGCTTTTATTTCCTTAAAGACTTCAAAATGATTGGAGTTTCAGTTTGTTGTTTGTTTGATTTGTTGAGACTGGGTCTCATTATGCGGCCCTGGATAGGCTCCCACTTGCTCTGTAAACCAGGTAGGCCTCTGCATGCCTCTTGAGTGCGGAGACTAAGACCATGTTCCACCGTCCCTGGCAAGCTGAGTGTTTATAAACATTTACAAGTGACATGCCTAAACTCTTCAAGTCCTACTCCCTTATCTTATTCCATAAACTATTTTCTAAGCCTAACCTTATATGATCATCAATTCTGGTGTTCATATTCAACACAGACACTGGCTTTAGCCCTGAAGATGCATTTACATATTTATATTATTAGCAGAGAGCTGAATTAATACTTGAGTCCTATACCAGCTAGTTTGCTTCCAAACCCACCATTGAGTAGACTTCATTCCCCCTCTTTATACAGAGACAGAGAAGTTTTCTGTAACACACACACACACACACACACACACACACACACACACACACACGGTCCCACTATCCACTATCTGCCTTTTGTTTGTTTGTTTGTTTGTTTTTGTTTTTTTTCGAGACAGGGTTTCTCTGTGTAGCTTTGGAGCCTATCCTGATACTTGCCCTGGAGACCAGGCTGGCCTCAAACTCACAGAAATCTGCCTGCATCTGCCTCCTGAGTGCTGGTATCTGCCATTTTTTAATGGCAAGTAACCCAGCATCATACAGACTTGCTTAGGAATGGAAACTATTTTATTGTATTAGATATTGAACTTAGTGTCTCACTCAGGCTTGGGAAGTGCTTTACCCCTGAGCTATACATATCCCAGTCCTCTTTTAAATTTTATTTTGAGACAGATTCTTACTAAGTTAACCAAACTTCGCTTAGATTCTTACTAAGTTATCCAGACTTCGCTTAAACTCACTCTATTATCCAGAGAGGCCTTGAACTTAAAATCTTCCCTTATAGTCCTGAATAACTGGGGTTGTAGCCTTGGTTTATCAAGCTAGGCATGGAACTTGAAAAAATGCAATTTACTTTGATACAAACAAGTTCTACTTTAATTCAGACACACATATATAATCTGTAAATATGTATACAATTTTCCATTTTGTAGTTGCTTTTGTACGTAAATACTTTGCTTCTAGTAAGCAATTAAGAGAGTTTTTATTGTACTCTGGGCTTGCAAAGCAGAAAGAAGTATGCATGAGCTACAGGCATTTAAAGTTAAAATAATTCACTAACTTTTCTTCTTATTAAAGCAAATATCCCCAATATGGACAACCTCTTTTCATCACTAATTTTACAATGTCAAGCCTGACATTTTTTAATAACTGAAAATAAACTTAATCTGCAGTGCGATGGAGATAGTCTGTACGACATGCAGCAGAAGTGTGGCGGTACAAAACTTCTCTTGAGAAGATAAACAAACAAACAGAATTCAAGGCAGGGTGTGGGAGATCATTTACTCAGAAGCCACTCAAAAATGTGGACTGCTTGTAACATCAGTGAGAACTGTAGACATAATGAACTTCAAGCAAATAAGAGACAATCTGAGAGAATAAGGAGGCTAATTCCTGAGAAACGAAACTCACAGTTGACCTCTGTCCTCCACAGACACATATGTATACATTTGCTAAGCACTGGCATGAGTAACACACACCAACATGTTCTCACATGTATATACACATGCGTACAGCAACTCAAGGCAATTCTGTGGAAAGGGGCTGGTGTAAAATACAGTGGTGTTGTTTGTGGGAACCGAGTGTGTACCAGGAAGAAAGGAGAAACAAGCAGAATAAAGTTGAGGGAGACTGCCCAGGAGGAGGAATGCTTGGAATGGAGAACAAAAGACTTCACTATCTACTGCACAGGGCAGGCACACCTTCTGCAACGACAGCTGAGCGCATAGGCTTGTGTCTCCTTGTGAAGATGGAAAAGGGAAGATGTGTTCTACACTTCCATTTCTCTAATGGAAGAAGCATTGTGATTCCATTGCTGCTGGGTCTGCTCTTAGCACGGGCAGTTAATACACACAGAAATACCAAGTGAATGTGCTCCCGCTTCAGCATAGCCCGTCTCTAAGCTTGGCTAGGGGAAGACATTCCTCTCTGAGTCCAGAAGTTCTCAACCCATAGCCCTGAGTTAGGTGGGTGAGAGAAAGGCCAGGTGAGCAAGGCGCCAAGCTCCCCATCCCCCACCTCCCAGCACTGTACAGTGTACAACTCACTAGTTAGAGTACACTTCTATATGAATAGCCACACCACTTTCTACTTAAATACAACGTGACTCTGTAACTCTTCAAAGACACCCTATGCCTACTAGCCATGCCCACACCTTGGCAAGTATAAATCGAACTTCTATTCTCTATAGCTTGTTTATTCTGGGTGTTTCATAGACAGGATTTCACATATCATGTCTGCTGTGGCTTCTATGTTGTTCCAGCTTATCTATTCTGGGGTCCTATGGGGATTCATGTTTGAGGGGGAAAGTGACAGACCACTCAAAGGTACAAGTCCAACCCCACATCACATATCCTGAAGTCAAATATACCAACTATATCCAGAACCTAAAATAAATCTAATCGAGCAATTACATTTTTTGCTCTATTCTTCCACCATTACAAAAAAAGAAAAAGAGAAAGAAAGAAAGAAAGACAACAAACAAACACCTGCTCACTTCCCAAAAAGTTAAGGCACAAAGTTAAATTGCTTCTAACAAGACATTTGTATTATAAAGCACAGATTCACAACGAAACAGCATGTTTTAATTTCTTTGGTAATTTTTTTTTTTTTTAGCATTTCTTTGGTAAATTTTATATTGAGGGAAAACATGTGCACCCAAAGTTGTAATCCAAGGCTGTTATTTCACTGGCTCCATACACTTTATCACAACACTAAAGGAGATGTGAAAACTGACTCTTCCCATGGTGCCTGGGGACCACATTCGGGATAACAGAATGTAATTCTGCAGCTGGAATAGGGCCACAGAAATGAATGAAGTTTAATATTTTGCATTAAAATGATAAAAATATTTCCATGTGCTTGGTCTAATTAGCCACCTAATGACAGTATCTAGTAGCTCTCAATTTTATAGTGTTAATGCAATGCTTTGGCAAACAGAAGCCCACCACCTAGTGTAATGGATGTCATCAAACTCAACTCTCCTTTCAAATTAGATTCAGTGCTTTGTTTTTTAAAAGCAGACAACTGTTGCTATGATGGTGGGAAGACGGAATAGAAAAGAACTTACTGGAAATTACTGTACAGTGAGTCAACCTGTTAAATGTCACATGTATTTCTTGGAACATTAGGTTTTCTTTTATTGAAAATAGATTCCTCTCCCACATAATATATCCTGATTACAGTTTCCCCTCCCTCTACTTCTCCCAGTACCTCCCCACCTCCTTTCCTATCCATATCCACCCCCTTTTCTGTCTCTCATTAGAAAAAAGGCAGGCTTCTAAAAGATACTATTAAATATAACCATATAAAATATAATTAGATAAAGCAAAAACTATCACACTGAAATTGGACAGGACAAGTGCCTGGATGGTAGGATTCTACACAAAACAGTCCATTATGTTTGCTACAAACTATCTGATGTCTTAGGAGGATCTACAGTCCCCAAATACCTTTGATTCCTTCTCCTTCCTCCTTGGGGTGACAGTCTTGTAGGTTCTGTGGCTAGTGGTGGCCTGTCACCATGCAGTTTTATTGGAGGGCTTTCTTGCTCCAGGATTTTATTGCAAGTATCATCTATGTGGATTTTTGTTTTTACTGACTAACTGCCCTGTTTCTTTCTACCAAACTAACAAATGAGAGGAAATGACAAACACAAAGAGATTGAGATAGCCCAAAGACATGGAACCTCCATGGCCCTCTGAGCCCCTCTGGACTATTACTCACAAACTTGTAAGAACTCTCGTATATACAAGAGAGAGTAGACCTCCAAATTGGTGGCTTTCTTCTTTTAAAACTAATGATAGTGAACCATTGTGAAAATATTTACAATTAAATCAAACACAAGTAGGCATGTAAGTACTCAAGAAACCCTCCATTATCCTGAAGTAAAGTAGCAATAAGAGGACAAAAGCTTACCTAAGTAATTCTAATAGCTAGCTTTCCACTTGTTCTCCATCACCGTAAGTGCAGGAATAAAATATTGAAAAGTTTTTCCCAATTATAAAATCTACTGTAGCACCAATCTCCTCATGTAAGCTTCTACCAAAACCTTAAGGTGTTGACACAAGACAATTTTATTTTTCAATTCTGTTTTACCAATGTCAGTGACAACAATCAAATTCAGGAGTATTTTAATATATATATTTAATCTATATATACCATATGTACTACAGTATACTAATATATATATATATACATATACATAGTATCTTTATATTTACTATATTAATATTTATTTTATTTTTATTTTATAGATATGGATGTCTTGGTTGCATGTCTGTCTGTGTATCACACACATCACACATGAACAGGACAGAAGAGGCCATTGGATCCCTGTAACTGGAGTTACAGACAGCTGTTAGCAGTCATGTGGGTGCTGAGAATTCAGCTCAAGTCCTCTGGAAGAGCAGCCAGTGCTCTTAATCACTCAGCCATCTCTCCCACCCCCATCAGGAGTATTTTAAAATTTCTTCCGATTACTCCTTAATTGAGAGGATTATAGTCACTTCAGGTGAAGTATGGTTTGAAAATATATTTGGCTTCAATTGTGTATTTATATATTAATTCGTGTGCATGAATCCCTATGTCCCTATTCCATGTATTAAACTGCATATTCTTAGCTTAAATGCTGGCCCCCAGCACACTCTTGTACTTGAAACACATGGATGGATGACAGAAAGGCATCTTCTTCTCATTAATGTAACAAAAAGTAAGGCCAAGTTGCAGAGGAATGTAGAACTCAGAAATGCTAACTCTGGTGCTATTTATTATGAAGTGACTCCTTGAATAAATTGCTTTTCTACTTCAGCTGAAGAGCCATCCACTACTAACGCCAGAGATCCACAAGGCACCACAGAGGAAGGGACTGTTTATGATGATGCCAAAAATCCCCAAGGACAAAACACAACTGCAAATTTCAGATAAATTTAAACCAAATAACAAGAACTGAAAATGAGCCGAGCCACATTTTTTTTTTTTAATTTCCCAGTGATTTTCTTGGTCAGTTGATAGCTCAAATAACAGTATTATCTAAGTCCATAACAAGCACTTCCAACATTAGATTTTCAACTACTAAATTCAAATATTAATAAGTTATACAGAGAGAAACATAACAGTAACGATGTAAATCAAGGTTATATAAAAATTCACGGATGTCTGACATATGAGTAAATAATGAAAGGTTGCCATGTGGACCATGTACAAATGTGGAGTCTTTGATGCAAAGCACACGAATTAACAAGGTTTGTTGCTTGAAGACCGAGCTGAGGGCTGCATTCGAACTTCTAAGTGATCTATTTCATTATCACAGGATTTGGAGATACTCGTGGGAAATTTTTCTTTTTTAATGACAAAACTAACCCTGGATTTTATTCAATTGTCACTGATTTCAGAAAGTTATAATTCAGACATATTTGATTCTACAGCTTGGCTGAAATCAGTAAGAGAATCTCAGAACCTTTTGGGTCTTAACAGAAAAATGGGAAACTAAAAAATTAAGTAACATTGGCAGAATCACCAAGAACAGGAATGGTAATGAGGCACTGATGTAAAGTAGAGCTTGTCTCAGCCTTAAGAGCTAATGGCACCATCTAAATGCACCAGACTTGCTGGGAAATACCATCAGGAAGATAAGAGGTGGAAAAAAAAAAAAAAAAAAAAAAACACTTCGGGATGCTAAAGTCAGAGAAACAGCAACAATGTTGCAATTTTAGCATATTGGCCAATATCCCAAAGCGGTAGGGTTTCCAACACAAGCCATGCCAACTTAACAAGGACGGAATCAGTATTTCAGCATTTTCTTACAGTTGATTTTCATAGCTCCCACCACCCAACACACCAATGCTGGCAGGAGGGAGGAGCCAAAGCAACTGCTGCCAGTTTGCCCCTTTTTATCCTTAGATTTTACATTTGCCAATACAATTCAAAAAAGCACAAATTTAGCTTTAATTTTTTAAAGAATCTGTGTTTCCCAAAATAATATTTTGATTTTATCAGTTTAATACAAATCTTGGGTTATTTCTACATCTATGAATCATAGCAATAAGAATATTATTTAGACAAAAGGCCAAAACAAATGAAAAATCTCTACATGTTAACAACCAGGCCACAGTGACTTGAACCTGACTCCAATGAAGATAACATTTGGAGACCAACTCCTAATCAATCACTACAACTTCTACCCAAATGCCCACCCCCAAGAAAGACAACTTATGCTGTAAAATCACTGTTTAATAAGAAAGTTAGAAGAGCCCTGAATAAGTGGCCCATGAGCTAAGACCAACCAAAGTCTCCTCAGCTTGGCTATACTCTATAAAAACTCATCTTCAGTTTCTCGACAACATATCTCAATAAATTCTCTCTGATTCTGTTCTTGGTAAATTCTTTTTACCTGCCCATACCTCTTGTCTTCTACACTGTACTTAGCATGACAAGTAAGTTGAAATTTATTTTAAAAAGGACATTCACTTTTTACCATAGTACCCCTGGAAGTCTCCTTCCTTTTGTTTGGTTTACAACTGAACCCGATGAAGCTACTGTGATAGTGTAACATATTGCTATTACTGGACTTTGTATATAAACAAACAAATAACAAAACACAATTTAGGCATTTGGAAACCTTAGCTGTGCTGTCAACTTTGAAAAACAATCATCTCTCTTTACTGTACTGAGTTGATATCATTCAGAAATTAACACTGAAATTAATACTGGCCTACAAATGTTTGCTGTTGTTTCTATTTGTGAGGAGGCACATGCTGTATTAAATGCATAAGGTCTTATCCACACATGTTTGATTAAACAAAGTATTTCCTAGGTAATGAAAATACGACCACACACTTGCTGAAATATTACACTACCGATCTGGTTTAAGTGATAATAATTTAGTAAGTTGCTCTTCACAGAGGCATTTCCCTCTATTCTTCCTACTTCTTACCCAAATCTCAGTGAAAATCTCAGTACAAACCACTTCTGTTTAATTACTTTCATCTGAATGTGAAATTTACAGTGACTCAAGCCCAACACAGAAGCTGGAAGTAGCCAATACCTCTGCCCTTCAGAAAATACATTTTTGCAAATATCTAATCTCTTTGTCTCCAGCTAACATGTCTCTCAAACCACCTTTCCATCCTAGTTAGCCCTCCATATCCTGAAATTTGTACATGGCAATACCGCACTCACTCGATTTCTTATTTTCCCAAACTTGGTGGAGCCACTCCTCTGCACATGCACACAGCCGCTGTCTGTCTACTTCTCATGCTTCACTGTTGTGCACTCTACTTGCTTTCACATATTCCCCTATAGCATGTTCATACCTCTTCCCATACATGAATCCCATGCTGATGACAGTACTATATAAAGTGCAAAAGAAAAGGAGGTTTGCATTCACTGGGATTCAGTATGTGTTAGCCCAAACTACGGCATTTGAAAAACCAGCAGTATCGGGAAAGTCATTCTCTGATCTTGTCCCCTGAAGCAGGTCATAGAGCCTCCTTGGACAGATCTAATTGCCATCATTATCTATTGCTAAGTGTTCAAAGTATCCCATACATTTCCTGGGTATATAGCATAATTCCCAGTGCAAGATGTTGAAGAACAGGATGTTAAGACATGATTAAGTAATGTGGGTTCTAGTATCACCAGTGGACTAATGCTATGGCAGAACAGGGTTGTTACTGATCTAAGTGCCTTATAAAATGGATGTGTTTAGCTCATTCTGTCTTCCTCTCCCTCTCTTTCTGTGTTATCTTGCAATGTCTTTTAGCATGGAATAGCATGATGCAGACTTCTATCTTGGATTTCTCAGTCTCCAAAACTATGAGACAAATATTCATTTGGAAGTGTTTTGCTACAGCAGTGGTGAATGAGCAGGACATCTTTTGAAGACATAGGACCTGGGGCAGCATCTTTACAAGAAGACTTCATTAAATGAATACTAATACTAATCTGTCTTCAACCACGACCCTAAAAACCGGGGAAAAAAATGTGTTTTTCCTTTCCTTCCAATTGCTCCTCTGCCTCACCATCTACAACCGATGTACTCTTGAAGCAATAACCTGTTATTTTCTGGAGACACAGTGATGATGCCCTAAATGTCAACTCACTTCTGAAGCCTCTACATTTCATTTTGGTTAAATATTGGGATGCAACTACACCTTAGGCCCTGCCAGAACAGAAAACATCTTTCATTCTAGAAGCTATAACTTGGGGAAAATAACTCTTGTTGACTAGACTCTTTAGTCTTCCTTGCCTTTAAAAAAAAACATACAAATCAAGTTTCCTCACCCCCAAACTTTCATCTCTAGCCCCCACCATCTGCATTAGGTTTGCTCAGCATAGGAAAGCCCATGACAACCACAGGACTGTAACTGCTTGTGAATTTCTTACTCCCTTGGCCTTCAACTATTATTGGGTAATTGGAAAGCTGCTGAGCAATGACCAATCTTTGCCAATGAACCTCAGCTGTGCTCTTGTGGCAAGACAGCAATCTTTACTCATCTTCTGTTGACTCCAGACTGACCCTGGTAGAGAGTCTGAACATTTTCCATTCCCTTTGGCATTTTACCCTATTCAGAGTTCACTCATAGTGAGCAACTGCACACACTCATAAATCAGTTGCATCCCACCACTATGAAGTAAAAGACATGCCATTAGTGGTAGAACCTTGATGAGACACAGTCTAAAGTCCTTTAAAGAAGCTAAATAATACCAATAATACCAATAATAATTGGTATTGATACCAAGTGATTTAGAAATCCTACTTCTAGGTGCATAACATCAACTTTTCAAAGAGGTACTGTACTCGAACATTCAATGTAGCATCATGTATGGGAACTGAGATGTGGAGTCAACTTCAATATACTGAAATACATGGATAAATAAAATCATACACACACACACACACACACACACACACACACACACACACACACACACACACGTGTGCTCGAGTGCACGAGAGAGAGGGAGGGGAAGAGAGAAGGAGAGAGGGGGGAGGGAGGAAGGTGTATTACCCAGCCTTATAAAAGAAGGAAATCTTCCCATTTGTGACAACACAGATGAACCTGAGGACATTATACTGAGTAAAATGACCCAGATTTACAAAGAGAAATATTGCACATATTTATACATAGGTCTTCTTTATGCATAGGATCTAAAAAGAACCATAAAATTCAAACTGAGATTGGCATAGGGTAGTATGGTGATTGCTAAATCTGGAGAGAAGCTCAGAAATGGAAACATAGCTAAACTGTCAGGTGTAACAGGAGTAAGTTCCAGAGGTGGTACTGTAGCTATTGTTAAGAGTGCACTGGCTCTGGTAGTGCAGCCCTGTAGCTCCATCCCCTCAGAAGGCTGAGGCTAGAGGGCTGCAAGTTCAAAGTCAACTTGGACAATTTTGAAACCCTATCTCAAAATAAGAATGCCTTTTAAAAGATCTGGGATGGAGCACAGAGGTAAAGTGGTTGCCTAACATGTGTGCGACCCTAGCCAAACAAAAGTGTTGCATAGATGAAACTGTAGAGTGAATTAAAAGACTTTTGCATTCTCTAATAACATGCTTATGTTTCTAACCCAAATTAAATTTTGGTTATTCATAGCAGTGATGTTTTAAAGAAGACTGAATGAGGGAATTTTTCACTATGGAGGTAAATGACTTGATTATTTAAATGTGTTGGATAGTTTCTCTGGAAGCAACAGTGTTGAAAGGAAGGATCCTTAAGGGTAGATTATATCATAAGAGCTACATTTATCAGCAAAGATTCCTGATAGAAAATGTGTTGAGCTCATTCCCTTCTCTTTCACACGTGTGTTGTCTTGCCCTTTCATCTCTTACAGCCCTGGCCCTATGAGGTGCCTTTCAGCTTGAATTTCCTCAGAAACATTAGCCAAGTAAGAGCCTGCTCATTTCACAGCACCTATATGCAGCCTGTTACAGCAGCATATGAGAGACTAAGTTTGACTGCTGAGTGTCCCATGAAGATTCATATACTAAAGGCAATCTCCAGGGTGTCCTTATTGAAAGTAGGTGGAAGCTTGTAAAGGTGAGGCCTGGTGGGAGGCCAAGTCACTGGCAGAGTGCCCTTGACGGGGACTGAGGGATACAGTCTCTGCTTATTTTTTTTCTGGTTCTCTGGCTTGGGATGTAAGTGCTTTGTTTACTGCATGCTCCTACCACAATGCATTATCTTTACCAGAGGCCCAATACCTAGAAGAGGCTACGAGGGCTCCAATTTGGGTGTCCGCTGGGTTTTTTTTTTGAAAAGGTCAGCTGCACGAGAATGGAGAGTGAAAGGAGACAGACATTAAATGTCATCCAAGTCATGGTATCTTGTGAGCAGAAGCTTTTATAGAGCTTAATGAAGAAATTATTCAGGTACAACTTTGGATTATAGAATAGTAATAGGTAGCAAGAATTGAAAGTAATTTTCCTTAGGAAAAAAATTCTGCTCCATTTTGTCATGTAAATATTTTATTATCAGTATCATAAAATACATTCATGAATCATGATAGCTAATTCATACACCATTAGTCTTGCTACAGCTAAACACAAACATTGTCATAAATAATAAGCTGATAGGTTGGTGAAACATTTGAAGAGTACTGAGGGCTTAAAATGGGGTTTACAAATTATATTTTGCAGCAATAAAAACATTGAGAAAAGGGGAAAATGTGACCTTGTGGGAGAAAGAGATGAGTGGTGATATGAATAGGCCATTTTCTTAGGCAGAAATGGAGATGGGTTGTGAGAACTGCAAGTACCAAGATGCTTACAGAAAGGTCACATCCATTTAATGTGCAAGTATCACTTTATACTGGGAAAAATAAGCTAGTGTTTAAGCCCATTTTCTAAGGTAGATATTAAGGGAATTTAGATGTTGGGCGTAAGATGGATGGACCATAAATAAAGCATATTTAAAAAGAAGACAATAGAAGGGAAAAGTAAAAGGCCTAAGTGAAAAAAAATTGGAAAGCAGTTAAGTCATGTAATACCATTTAATGCAAGAGTATGCCTCTAAGACTCAGTTTATGAACATGTCTATGTAATTTATAAAAAGTTATAGGTTTAGCTCTGTGATAGATTGCTTACCTAGCATGCTTGCCTAGTAGGTGGTTTGCTAAGGCTGCATGAGACTCTACGTTTGATTCCCAGCACAAAGCAGGTGAAAAGGAACAAAGACTTGTAGGTCAAATGCAGAAACTAACCTAATATAGCTACGGATAGGATTGCTACTTAGGTTCAAGAATGGCCAAATGGTCTCCCAAAATGTGGTTTGAAAAAGGATTATCATCCAGGAAATTAAAGGACAAGCTGGAATCCCAGAAATGGAAGTCACTTGGAAAGGACTACATAACAGAAATAGTTTGGGATGACCTAGAGTGGTGGTTCTCAGCCTTCCTAATGCTGCACCCTATAATAAGTTCCTCGTGCTGTGGTGACTCCAACCATAAAATTATTTTTGTTGCTACTTTATAACTGTAATTTTACTGCTGTTATGAAATGTAATATAAGTATCTGTGTTTTACGATGATCTTAGGTGACCACATAGGAAAGGGTCATCTAACCCCTCAATGGGGTGGTGACCCACAGGTTTAGAATCACTGACTTAGAGTTTTGATTTGTTTTAGCCAGCATAGGGAGTAGGAGGGAGAGCTTCATCATTCATTAGTGATTGCAAGCAGGCTCCCATTGGCCAATGATTATTAAGTATGTATTGATTTCAAATTGCTTGGGAATGTTAGAAAACTATTAGAAATGACTCTGTATAATAATAAGAAAAAATAGTAATTCTCTATCATTACCCCTACCTCATCCACTTTCTTTGATTTTTCCCATTTAATATGAGATCTTTATAATTGGCTCCCTGAATTTCTAACTATTATCATGTAAGTAAGTATTAACATTAGATTTGTTCCCAATCCAAATCCCTTACAGGGATCTGATGGTGTTGTAGATCCTGACTCTGTTTTCATCAAGCCTTTGTCAGTCCCTTCAGTGAAGAAGAAATTCACCGGGCAGAAGGCCTAAGCAGCTGTAGTCAGTGAGCCCATGCTCAGACATTCTGCAGCTCTATTTAATGGTCCTTTATTGTCATTTAAAAATTCTTGGTAATCTTGGAACAGGGAACTCCACCTTCTCATTTTTCTCTGGGTACTTCAACTATGGACCCAGCGCTTCCTCCTATGCCTTGCTTGAGGGACATGTTCCACTTTGGTTCTATACCTACCTGTCAGCCTCTTGGCCACCGTGACAACACACTGAGGATGCTGCTTCTTCCTTCTGTGATGTCTCACCTGCTACTCTAACCCCCCTACTTTACATGGCTGCTGAATCTCTCTACCTTCACATTCAACCTAAAGGTTGGCTTCTCAAGCAAGATATGGTTTTTCTTATCTAAAATGGCTCCTCTCATCCTCCTGTCGCCTTGCCCTACTTTTCAAAGACACTCACTACATCCTTTTCTATTACATCATCTAATTTCTATGTTTCCTTGCTCAGTATCACAGAGTCCCTCCTCCTATGTAGACAGCAGCAGGGACATCAGTAATCTTTCCTGGGAGCAACTGACACATCATTAGAGCTGATGACAGACACAGATTCTCTCCTGGAACTAACAAAAGCTAGGGCTGCTGGCCTTCTACTCTGCTGAGGTTATGACATAAAAATAGTTCATTCTCAGTTCAAATTATTCCATCCACCCTACCCCGCCCTCTTTTAAACGACTTCAACAAACATTACCTTAATTTCTGATAGCTCAAGGCTGCCTATTTCTTATGACACCGCCCCCTAACTCCAACCCCCAGCTTCACTCAACAGCATATCTACCTGGAAGAAACTATGCTGCTCAAACAATTTACGTTTCGTTCCAACCTAAAACCCTGACCACTCTGTGAGGACTGATCAAAAAGTACTGAGGACTCTAAAAGTCATTTCTTTGATCAGAAAAGAAGGGACTTCGCCCCTCAATCTCTAAGCAGACATATGCTAACTTCTCTAACTGCAGACCTGGTTAGCTGGTCTCAGGCATCACACTGGCTGCCCTTTGTCACTCATCCCTTGCCTTATGCTTACTTAGCCTTGCTTCCTATTCCTCTCTGTCTTAGCCAGTATTCTTCTGTTAACATATTCATTTACTTCTGGGCACCCAAGTGGATAGACACACCACTCACACATGCCTATGGACTATCTACTGATTAGACTCTGTCTGTACCACTTCAGCTAGAACCTAGCTCTAATAATGCCTGGCATATAGTAAGAACACAACATTAGTCCATTTAGTAAATAAATTAACAACTATAATAAATGAACTTTCCAAACTTCCTTGGGAGCAATAGTTTCCTGGTTAATGGTAGGCATCAAGATTATTTCACCAATTATAATTCAGCAACATTGTCTAGAAATTTCCTCTCCACATATAAGTCTCTATTTACTTAAAATAAGGCACTAAGAATTTTATGCACATATTTTATAAGTATGGCTGCCTTTGTATAGATTTATGATCCAAAAGTTTCTTAATTCTCTAAACCAAAGAAAATACCCAATTCTGTGAATAAATTTTGGCCTTATTTGGAAGGAAGATAAGGGATAGCACCTGACAGAAAATGAGGGTAATTTCAGGACACAGGCAGCTTTAGGTCAAAGGAGCCACAATAGCTGTATCCAGTGCCAGGGGCCTATGTCGATATGGACACATTAGCAAATGTGGCAATATCATATGATGGCAGAGACCTCTTTGGAATGTGATTTGGGATCAAGTATTTGGACCATGAAGATACTCATATTCATTGACCTAGATCACCACTTCTAGTCATTTACTCAATGGAAATGCAATTTATATAACACACATAAAGTGCTACCTTCTCAGTGATGCTTTTAAATACTGCTTATAACACTAGGAAACTGAAGACCTAATTTAAAAGGTGGTGAGGCCAATTACAGTAATTCATCCAATTAATACTTTATGATGGGAAGCTATTGTCTAAGGAAAAATGGGGGCAGCTATTACCTACAAAGTCAAATGAAAAACTTGGGATAGAAACTATATTAACAGCAAGCACGGTAGTGCATGTCTTGCATCCCAGCACTCAGAAAGCAGATGTAGGCCGATCTTTTTAAGTTCAAACCAGTCCAACATACATAGTCAGTTCTAGGCCAGCCAGAGCTATATAGTGAACTACATAGTGTCTTTTAAAAAATTAAGTAAAAACACATATACATATATATGCATACATAGATTTTTATAAAATTAGAGGATGTAAAGCTATTAGAAGGTAGTTTGTTCAAAAACTAAACATATGAATGGTATTTTTGATTTCTCTGTTTTTCATTTTGATAATGTGCAACTTATTTTTTCAGAAAGCATCCTTTAAAAGACTAAGATAAATAAATATGGTTGTTTTCAGCAAATAGTAAGTAATAGGTCACATAAGTAAGTCAGTATCAACTCTTAATTTGCTTTAAAAAAAGTTAAGTTTAAAATCAAAACACCTATTTAAGAAGTTAACAAATTACAACTGGACTATGTAGAATTTTGTTAATCAATTCAACACAGGAAGCACATATACTTAAAAGGAAAGAAAACAGCAAAAAATAATATGATCAAACATTCTTGAAAGAGGTTTTTTAAGTTAAGTAAAAATAAAATGGATACAAATGTCAGCACTGGTCAGTTGGCTTGAAAGCCTCTCGACTCACCGGTATACAGTATTCCACCATTGGATAATGTAACTTGTGGCCCTTTGCTGTTCTTCCTGAGAAAAAGCAACTCTGGCAGACGTCATAATTAAAATGCTTTAGGCTTCTATACCTGCAGTGAAGAAAAGAGTAGCTGTCACTCCTGCTACCTAATCTAAACCAGTCACTTGGTAGGGAGAGCCATGGCTCAAATCAGTGCATTTACCTCAAATATAGAATTTTGTATCTCAGTGTCAACTTAGAAATGACAATTCATCTCTCCAAGGATGGAGGAAAAGAAGTATAGTTTGGGATTTATTTATTTATTGAAAGGGGTCCCAGATGGTGGAGGAAGTAGACACTTTGTTCATAAGTTAAGTTTTATAATTTTGTATATAAATTTTTTCTTTATTACTGAGAATTACATACAGATATGCAATGATATATGACACGCAGGGGCAAATGCATCTTAAGAGTCTAAAACATGCTTGCATGTGTTCATATATGATGAAAAGTCAAATATCAATGACAGAAGTTTCTGCATGATATCTGAATGTGAACATAAAATTAGAGAGAAAAGTTATGATAATGAGTTTGAGACATATAATTTTAAAATACCAATTAGACTATTAAAGAGATGAATATAAAATTCCTTCACAAGAGCATTGGTTTATACAACGAAAATTTCAGTTTATACAATGACTATGTTTCTTTAAAATAGTCAATAGGAAAAAAATGCAGCAAGAGATCCCCTGTAGGTGGCTAGAGAGATGGTTCAGTGGTTAAGAGCACTGGCTGCTCTTCCAGGACCCAAATTTGATTCCAGGCACCTGCATGACAGTTCACACCTGTCTGTAATTCCAGTTTCAGGGCTTCTGACACCCTCACACAGACGTGCATGTAGGCAAAACACCAAGGAACATAAAATCAAAAAAAGAAAGAAAGAAAGGAAAGGAAAGGAAAGGAAGGAAGGAAGGAAGGAAGGAAGGAAGGAAGGAAGGAAGGAAGGAAGGAAGGAAGGAAGACTACCTAACCACAAACATGTTAAAATCCTGATTATTTCATAATCTTGAAAGAAATAATGTTTTAAGCCTCTCAGAAAATAACACCACACATTGATGTCTATTTGAAGAAACAATACTATAGTCTTACACTTCTATGGAGTCCAAATGAAAAACATCCCCCAAATCTTCCAGTCAGGTAGGACTTAGTTCTGGTGGAACTAAGAAACATACATTATAGCTGTATCTATGGAGGGAAAATATAAATGCTAAGACTAGCAGAGTCAAAATGTAAAGACAATGTAAAGGTTATGTAAGGCTAGTATTATAAACTATTATGTGATGAAGGGTTTTTAAAATGACATACAAAACTGTTTGCACGTTATCTAGAGACCATCTATTGACACCAGCTGCATTATGATCCTGGTTTGACGTGTCACTTATACTAACGTATTTCTACCTATTGATATAACTTGAAAAATATGGTTGATAGCGCCTTTGCTTAGTGGAATCTTGTTTCATGCTGATGGCTCTTTTCTTCATCAGTGAGAAACTCTTGTACTGTCAGCACATTTTAGCAATGTGCTCTGCTAAAAATACTGTTTCTCAGTGTTGCTTGCTGATGGTGGTAAGCAGGGCAATCCAGGATGAAGTCCTGGGCCAGGGTTCCCATTGGGACATTAAGGGACTGATGCAATGGGGAAGATGAACACTCATTTTCCCTCCTTATTAAAGATGGAAGTGATATCCAGGAGAGCCAATTTGCTGGCATGAGACCACTGTGAAAATGCAAGTCATAAGTTGGGGATAAGAGTGAATACAAAGGCAGAATGGAGAATCAAGATGACCATGTAGCAACAGTCTTCGATGTCTATCTTTGTACTTTGTTTACACGGAGGAAATGAAGTCTTTCATTCATTCATGCTGCTGTTGAGTAGCTGTGTATAATTTTAGCTGAAACAATTCTCAGCTTGGTAAACACCCTGAGGATCTAATATTTCATTAAAATTCAATTTGAGGAGCTGGAGAGATGGCTCATCAGTTGAGAACATTGAATGTACTTCCAGAGGACATGGATTCCATTCTCAGCACCCATATGATAGCTAACAACTCCTTGTAACTCCTGCGCCAGGGGATCTGACACCCTCTTCTGGCCTCCATGGACATTTCATGCACACATTACACAGATATACATGCAGAAAATACAATGCACATAAAATAAATTGAGAAAACTTTAAATTCAATTTGAAAGTAATTAGTAGAAAACGTTGCCTGTTTCACAAAAGTTCAGCACACAGGAGCTGCAGAGATGGTTCAATGGCTAGGAGTGCTTGCAGCTCTTCCAGAGGTTATAAATTTGGTCCCCAGCAGTCATGTTTGATGGCTTATAATCGACTGTAACTCCAACTCCAGAAATCTGACATCCTCTTCTGGCCTCCACGGGCATACCCACAACCATGCATATACACATACAGACACATAAATAAAAAACTTACATTTACTCACACATGCACACTTCTCATGTCTCCACTTCACAGAAAAGTTCAAGGTTACTTGAGTATTACTGTATCAGGCTAACTAATAATGTTATGGGAAATAATAATAATAAAAAAAACTTGGGTGTTTTCTGTGTAAACATGTACTACTATATAAGCATGTACTACTCTGGACACTTATGTAGTAACTATTCCTAAGTGAAATCATAAGCCCCAGGAAAAGAATGTAGTGTAATGCAGGAAGTCTAATGCATACTTACTCCAGGAGGAGATGGAAGAACCAGGATGCACAGACGCTCCACCCTGTGACAAACATGGTACATAGGACCTCCATGGTCTCCTCTAAGGTCATAAGCCAATGAGAACACTACAAGACAGACTGGGCCTGGAAGGGCTGGCTCAGTCAAGCATGAGGTTCTAAGTTCAGATCCTTCAGAACCCATATAAAAAAGCTGGGCCTAGTAGCATGTACCTATAATCAGAGTACTGGGGAAGTGGAGACAGGAAGATGCCTGGGGCTTGCTGTTCAGTCTAGCTGAATTCAAGCTCTAAGTTCAGTGAGACATCTATTTGGAAAATAAGATGGAGAGCGACCTAGGAAGATGAAGATACTTTACATCAACCCCTGGTCTCTGGGTACATGCACACATATCTGGAGTATGTACATACACATAGAGGAAAAGGTGGGGGGAGGGTGGAGACAGAGACAATATACTTTAGCAGAGTGATTAATGGGTATAAGGTAGGGTTGATTACAACTAACTTAGCAGACGTAACATGGAGCTATCTGATGACTTCTCAGTTCATATTTTACATGATGTCCTCATCTTACTAAGTTTGATCCCAAACAATGTGGAACAGCCAACAAATTTGATGAAGACTATGTGTGCATAATCTACAATGCAATTATCCTGCATGAACATTCCTATGGCCTCAGTAAAAAGATAGTCATTAAAAATTCCTCGCTCTGGACTAAAGCATTATAAATAAGTGTAAGAAGAAAAATAAGTTTTGTCTATAGATGATGAGAAGGAATGCCACTTTAGAAGGATTGACTGTGCTAAGCTTCACATGTACTCAAGAGGCAAATCACCAAACAGGAAATGGGGAGGGATGAGAAGCATACCACAAGACCACAGAACAACAGAAACCAGTTGAGTTCTGGTTTCTCTTACTGTATCTCACCTGAATCCAACAATTGGACATTCTTTGCAGATGTTGCATTTTGCCTGATGCTTTGCAGTCTCTGCAGCTGCCACACGATGCAGAACCGGCAACCACACCATGGACTGTGGTTCCAAATGCATCCAGTCTATAAACTCCTTCACACTGATCTCTGGCTTGTTGTTATTCTGGAGAAGAGACAGAAAGTGAAGAACAGCTCTTCAGTGAAACCGCAGCAAGTGCCACCCCTGCAAGCGACTCCAGTTCAGTGATAGCACAAATAGGTTCTTTAAGGTAAGAAAATTACAGAAACCCAAATCAGAAAAATGCAGGTGTGGGGTGGGGAAGGAGCTATTGTCACATAAATGAAGGGGGGGAGACAATTCCTTAATGATGAGATTTTATTTTTAATTTGTGATTTTTTTAAATGTGCATACCCATAGGTAAACATGTGTGTTCATACTGCATGTATGTTCTCATACACGCAGAGGTCAGTGGTCAATCTCAGGTTCCATTCCCTAAGTATTGTACTCCTTGTTTTTTGAGACTGTCTCTTATTTGCCTGAAGTTCATGGATAAGCTAGATTTTCTGGTCATTGAGCCCCAAGGATACTCTTATCTCTGCCTCCTGGATGCTGGGATGACAAGCATGCACCATGTGCTACTGCACAGGACGTAAGTGGGTTATGGAGACACACTCTCAGGTCCTCAGGTTATACAACCAGCCCTTTACAACTGAGCCATCCACATAGTCCATCAAGCTCAAATTGAAGAAAATGAAGGAAAAAGATTTAAAACAATATACAATTCCAGGCAATCTTTCCACATACATCCTTCAATTCTGTGAAACTCACTTCTAAGATGGGAAACCCATGAAGGTGAGGACTTACGGATAACCCAACAATGTGGAAGCCTTTATAAATGCTGAATAAAGGGAGACATTGCTGTGTCCTGCCCCTATTCCATCACACCATCACACTGAAGGCTGGCTGGCTCACAGGCTCTCCAAGCTTATCAAGACAGATCTCAAGCCTTCCTCGGATCCTAATAGTGGGTCATTTGTGAGCAAGAGCAGGGGTAAATTTCACTAACTGCCTCCTCCCGATTTGGTTGAGGTCATTCTGTGCATTGACATATATGGCTATAAATCATATTTAAAAAATCATGTAGTTTTTTTTCTTTCTAAAATAAGAAAGAGGTCCATTATAAAATGTAATAACCCATGACATTGATTCTCCTCAAAGATACAGTGTGAGCATTTTTTTCTCAGCAGTGATAAATCATTGGCTATGCTTTGGAAAAATATCTGTAGGCTTCTAACTTTATGCATATGGATGACATCAGTAGCATTTATAAATGTGCTTATGCACAGTAAGCATTTAAAAAAGAAACTGCAGCTCTTGCCCAGGTAAAAATTAGCAACTCAAATGACTGAAAACTTTGCACATGACTCTTTGTGTATGTGTGTATACTCTTTAAGAAAAGATGGCTGTTTTTGTAATACCTTCATATTTTAAAAGATCTTCTCTACAGAGAACATTAAGGCATTCTCACTCGTTTAATAAACAAACACGTATTAAAGTCAAGTCAACATGTATATCATGTTCAACATCTTATGAAGACACAGGCAACTATCAGATGTTTATGTTCTTCTAAAGTGCATGGGGCAAGCCCCTCTTCCACCAACAAGCAAGTGCTGTCAGAATTCCTTCGCTCAGCACATGTCAAATCTGCTAGAACCTTCATCTTCAGGTTCTCGGCCTCTAGAACTGAGAAATATGTCTCTGTTCTTTATAGGTCATCCAGTTTGTGTATTCTGCTATGGCAGACTAAGACTGGATACAATGTAGGTGATAGGCACAGCTTCTGTCTTCATGAAGCGCAGGTGTGCAAGGAAGGGGCAATACTAAACAACTAACTAAACAACTCACTATGATGTCATGCTGTAGTGAGCAGGAGGAGAGAGATGGCGAGGACATGAAAGTGAGGAGCGTATTCTCATCTGATAGGGTTTGAGCAGGACATTCAGAGGACTCAAGAGCTAAGTCAACATGAAAAGACGAACAGGACAAGTGGGAGAAGAGAGTGTGTGTACAGAAAAGGAGAGCATCCCAAACAGAAGACACATTTAGACATGGGACGTGTGGAAGCTCAAGGAATGGAGTGAGTATGATGGGAAGCTGCAAAAAGGGGGATGAGTAACAATAAATGAAGACAGATCCAGGGGCATTGCAATGCAGACATTGCACTTCAATTTATATTTAATGAAAAGGATATAAATCTATCCAGGTTTCACAATTCTTTGAATCAAATATGCCTTAGTAGACAAAACATCAACTTAAAGGGCTGCTACCCCAAACCTCCGCTGTTTGATTCTAGTCCAACGAACTGATTCGCTTCTTGGAAGCATCTTTAAGTCCCTTCTCAACACATTCTACCCACCCTTGATGTTCATGTTTACCTGTTGGAAGCAGCTACGAACACTGGGCTCAATGTTACTGCCCCCAAAGGCTGCTACTTCCCCCAGCTGCCTAGGGATCTGGATGGCATCATGAAGTAGCAGGCCAAGCTGCCGCTGGTCACACATCTCTGTTGGCCCTGCCACCTCTTTAAAGAGACCTACAAAGAGAGAGAACAAGACATTACTGTCTACCTACTCAAAGTGTGACCTTAATTAAAGCATACCTTTGGTGATATGGATTGAACTAGGTAAACTTAAAAACAATAAAAAAAAATGTGGAGGGGCAAATTCAGATCAGGTTTCTGTTGAGTTTGGAGGCTCTTAATCTGCTATCTGTAACCAGAACCACATGAGCCACTTGTCTAAGAATAATCCGATGTCATTTGTCAATACATATAACCAGAAGTATCTTTTTAAAACACTACAAATAAATGTACATTGGTTAGTTTTATGGTCTTTTTAGAAAGAGAATGAAGAAAAACAAAGCTCCCCTCACGATTTGCTAAAGGATATAGTTTATAAAGTATACTTTTACATTTTGTCAATTGCTTTACCAACTTTTGTGTTCACTCAAAAATTCAACATTCTATTTGCATCTTCTTTCAGGTATGTCTATGTTCATTTAATATTCTATATTAAAAAATACAAGGAGGTTTAGTTTTTCATTTTTGGCATTTATTAGTTATATAAGATATTTTTGTTTTATTCCACATAATGAAACTTTTTTTTTCAATTTTGAGACTTGAAAATGTTTGTATCCTTTGTCTTTCTTGTGCTTAAACAAAACAAACACTGGTTTGTTTCCTGAGTTTCTGAATTCAACAACATAAACCTGTCTTCCTAGGATATTTATCTTGGCTCCACTATTGGCAACATATTGGGGATCACAGTTATTACAAGATTCCCATTCAAGAAGTTATTTTTTCAACAGGGAGACACAGCTAATAAAGAAATAGCCCCCCTTTGTTACAGAAATTGACACATTTGAGGCGTTTTCAAGTCCAATGACTCAAGAGACATGCTATCTAAATGCTCTTCATGTGGTGCTCAGGATAGAAGAGAAGAGTAAACACTTAGGGGGTTCTACAAAACTATTTTCCAACAATATCTGATAAATGAACAGCAGATAAAACGTTATTCTCCTCTTGTCAAAGGGGAAGGATGCCAGCTCTAACAGTGTCAACAGTGAAGTTCCAAACTGCAGCATTCTGAATGATATTGACACAGTAATTATCATGAAATACAGCTTTAATTATAAGCACACGATGGGAAAGCAAACTCATTTGAGATAAATTTAATTTTTGTTATCACATGTTCACTTAGATTTTCTTAGAGCTCCAATTGTTTTATCATTAAAAAAAAAGACTACCACAGCCCCAAAACATTGACCCAGAATTCTCATAATGACACTTATTGAGCATCTATGTACATGTACAATGGTCTTTATAGAGATCAAATCTGCCCAACTGTCCTCCTTTGAGGCAGAAAGCTATGCCACTAAGGTGAGCCGACTCACAGACACTAGAGAAATAAGTGTCACCAAGTACAGATCTAAGTTCTATTATTACAGTCAGACACAAAAAGCAGTACGAGGATGTGAGAATAGGCCACGATGTGTTGTTTAATTAACAACAACAACAACAACAACCAAAAGACAAACTTGAATAAATCAACACAGGGGAGATACAAAGGGCTCCCCAAAAGATGCTTGCTGACTATGCTTCTGCTGAAGCCAGAAGCTTGCAAAAGCTCTTGACCATTTGCAAGAAGGCACATAGAATGCCAAAATCTACTCCAGAGCCGTTCTCACTAAGTCACAAGTCACAGGAACCAGAGGGGTGAAGAATTCTGACTTCAGCCATCATAAAATCTGTTTTCATATGGATGGCTCTTGCCACTGAGTCTGAAGAGCAATTTATTTATCTCGAATATTAATTCTCATAAAGGATGTAATCATGAAAAGACGTTCTCACAACACTGGGGAAATCAAGTGTAGAATCAGAATTGCTAAGGATTTCAATAGAAGAAGCAAAACTGAACCTCAGAACATTCCCACAGCCTCAATATTGAGGTAAAGACTTTGATGAAAGATTTAACCCAAGAGATTTATTTGTGTCCTAAAGTGGAATCCATTGTGGTATATATTAAATTGCAGAAAATGCAATACTTCCCTTCTTCTTGGGCTTCTGCTTCCCTGCCCAATCTGAGCATTTACTGCTGTTTGGCCAAAAATGCAAATCTTGAGCTTGAATTTAGTTAGTGTCTGCTCAGCACTGTGATGTAACTGTTCCCTTTGAAGCCCCTAGTCTTCTAGGAGCATATGAAAATCCTGAATCATAGATGATTAGAAAGAAAAAAAATCTTTTCCTAATTTTGGAACACTGATTTTTCAGTTATTTTTTCCTTTCTCAATCATGTTAGAATGCCAAATTCTCAGCTTTAGAAAACTTACCTTTTTCTGATGATGATGAATACTCCTGAAGTTCTAAACAAAGGGCCACCAAACAAACTTTACATAAGGCCTTTTTGTTTTCTTTTCTCTACAGGGCTTGCAAGGCTCACACAGAATCATAGACTCCCACCTCTTGATCCCACAGCAAGTTTATGCTCTATCCAAATCCACATCTCTTTCCTTAACATTTTTGCCAAATTATGTAAGAAGATCATGCCTTCAGGTTCTAGGCTTGGCACTCAAAATCAAGCAACATAACAGTTATCCCTAAAAGAACATGATTTTGAATGCAGCATGCTTTTTAGAGAGACAAAATTTAGATAAGTAATAAGAACAATGACTAAATACCACCATTTTGGGGAAAAATTTGTTTTCTTGATTCTGGGGTGGAACCCAGGGCCTTGTGAATGTTTAGCATGGTCTGGACCACTGAGTTATTAATAGACTCCCTTAATCCCAATCCTTCCTTGTACCCATATTTTCTCTTTTGATATCTTCCTATTCATGAATTATCCTCCTTCCTCTCCTCCAAATACACAGATTTTTTTCTGTACAAAATCATCTGGAAACAGGCTTGACAGTAACAGGTTACTTATCTTCTATGGACAAATTAAACTAAAAGACGGTTACCATGGTGATGAGTTTGGAGACACATGGGGATGGTGATCATTTATTTTATCACTGCTGTCTTTGGCAACTTGTAATATATTAACTCAACTTCCTTTGATGCTACAATTGTTGGCTTCATCTTTCACCCGCTGAAATGCAGCCCAGTGCCCAGGAAACAGAAGTAACATTACTTTTGACTATAAATACTCAAGGCACCTACCTAATGACACTTGGTCACTAAATGGGAGAGGTGTAAATGCAGGTCTCCCTCTCTTGAACATGCAAAGATATACTTCAGTAGTTGAGAGCTAAAGGGGCAACACTGGGTTACTGAAGGACTATAAACAACCAAAATATATAAATTGAAAGCATTTATCATTTCATAATGTCAAAACTACAAAATACAGCCATTTAGAATTGATGCTAGTAAAAGTTTTAGTCCCCCTTACCTTTCTTTATCTTTTCTTTTTTAAGCATTGAACATAAGAGAAAAAAAAAAAAAAAAGAAGAGGTAACAAAGGGGCTTTGAAGTCATAAAAAAAATCTGGGTCTACAGATGTAATGCTCACATATCTATCCACAATGCTTAAAAAAAACTGCTTCTAGTTCAAGCCCAACATTCTAATGGGTCAAAGCCTTTGACTAGACTAGATTCTTGATGCATTTTGGCATTAATTTGCTTAGGGAAAAACGTGGAAACTATGAAACCTATATTATGGGGAGAATATCCTAAGAATTAAATGAAATACAGATACACATTTGTTCATGGTTGTTACTCCATCCAGTCATCTCACCTACAATTATGAGCTTCTCAAATCACACAAACAAGATTCTGCTTGCCCGAACTGGTAAATGTATAGTAAGGTCATCAAAATTGGAAACTGGCATTACAGCAAACCATATAAAGCCAGTCCTCAGTGAATGGATATTATTATTGCAAGTGCCATGCTACAGAAGGTCTTACATACATCTGTACTTTTCTTCTAAGAGGCCTTTGGAGAGAGACATCAGTCCAATCTTCAGGCTCTGCACTCTAATTTTTCCAGTTCGACCCCTGAAATTATAAGATGGGTTATATGTATTTAGAACAGTATGCTAAATGTCTCTTTCTTGAGGATAAAACACTGCAAATAAGTGCAAATTAAAGATACAACTTTTCTATTTAGTTTTAACAATTACTGTCAAACCTGCACCACAACCTCAAGACCTAGTTTAAAAACGGTCTTTAAACAAGTCCAGAAAAAAATACACCAAAGTCATTGTACACACAACATACAGTACATGAACAAATTAAAGGAATATAAAAAAACAGCAATCATATAGCCAAAATGACCTCACTTCCAAAAATATTTTAAGTAAAATACATTGATTATAAATGCAAAATCAATATATATATATATAAACTATAGAGAGTATGCATGCAACTTTATATAGCAAGAGAAGAATACTAAGAAATTTAAAATCAAAATCCTATGTAGAAAATTATATATTGAAGATTTAGTGTTTGTAAAGCTTTAAAACTTGTTGTCCTCATTTATTTTGATCTTTGTCAATGTAGTCTATAAATTATTGCAACTTTTACAGTGAATGATTTCAAAATGGAAGGCGTGAAATCTGTATTGGGGAAACATGAAATTGTAATTAAAAATGGAATGTATTAATTAATCAGCACTAGGAAATACTTTCACACTAAGCCAGTGAGACACAATTGCAATTTCACTTATGAATTGACTAAAAGAAAGATTTATTTTATCTGTAAAAGCAGGGCTGTCTTTATTCCAGTATCTATCAAAGTATTAGTAAGCTGTTAAACAAGAGCTGGTCGTGGTAGTAGGTACCGGATGGGAAAAAGCACTGTAAAATTAGCAAGCAAGATGATCTTTGCAGTGGAACAATAAAAACCCTTATTGCTAAAGTTATTGTCTCAATCTCCATCTGTTTTCAGTTTAGGTTCCTACTCTAAGTTTTCTTAGGGCAGTTTTCAAGGTACATATATAACATACTTAAAACCAGTAAGCAAATGTTCATGTTATCATATGGACATGCAAGATTGAGTGTGGTTGTTTCAAGGAGAAATGTCCCTGTTAGTATTTAACATTGGTCCCTAGTTGGTGGAGCTGTTGGAGAGTTTTAGGAGGTGTGGTGTTTGATTAGGAATGTTCCCCATAGGCTCAATTGTTTGAATTCTTGGTTCCCACTTGGTGACTATTTGGGTGGGTTTAGGGGGTGTCTCCTTGCTGGAGGAGGTATGTTATTGAGTGTGGACTTGGAGGTTCCCATTGCTCTCACTCTGCTTGCTGCTCCAGCCACCATACTGTAGTCACACCTGCCACTTTCCCATGATGGTTATGAACTCTAGTGCCACTGGAACTGCAAGCCCAAATAAACCCTGCTTTCTATAAACTGCCTTGGTCATGGTGTTTTATAACAGCAATAGAAAAGTAACTAATAGGCTGGAGAGATGGCTCAGAGGTTAAGGGCACTGACTGCTCTTGCAGAGGTCCTGAGTTCAATTCCCAGCAACCACATGGTGGCTCACAACCATCTGTTATGAGATCTGGTGCCCTCTTCTGGCCTGCAGGGACACATGCACACAGAACACTGTATACATAATAAATAAATCTTAAAAAAAAGGAAGAAAAGTAACTAATATACTTGCAATCTATAGTTACAAATATAGTATATTTGTAACATGTGGGTGTAGTCTGAATCTTATTGCTACATTTCGTTTAGCTCTTGGTTTTGTTGGTGTTTTGCTAGTCATGCTAATTAATATTCTTCTATTCTCAAGTGATAAGTGATCAAGCAAATGTCTGCATATATACCATGATACAAAACATATAAAATGTTCTTCAAAAACAAAAGCATGCTTAAATTACAGCTAAGTGTGGTAGCAACAACTGTACCTTCAGCATTCAAGAGGCAGAGGACCAAAAAAATTACAAGTTCTAGGCCAGCTTAGTCACAAGAAATATCAGCCAGTTTCAAAACAAACTAAGCCATGCTACAAATCGGGTTTCCACTTAATTTCTTTTTAGTGTTTTTCAAATTATCCCAGGAAATAGACAATGTTTATTCTCTTCAAGAGTTGGAAAGAGTTTATGCTCTGAACACAGACAATTGACTTGTAGAAAATAATAACACTATTGAATGACTGCACTAAGGGACTGGAGCATAGATGTGGACAAGAACAAAACAATCTTTTAAGGGATCAGAATGGTCTCAATAGAACCGAACTCTTGTCTACCGGGAAGACACTAGAGAGATACATCATCAGGACGACAAGTCAATCATCTATCTAATCCAACCTCAGAAGTTATAAAGGCTTACTGTAATCTATGATCCCAGAATTGTTCTGTGAACTTTAGGTACCAAGAAAATCTAGGAGATGTGATCCTTACTCAATAAACTCACACACTCCGTAGGGAGGAAAGACAGGAGGATAACTACAGGAAACACAGTATCAACCCTTATGTGAGGAAATGAAAAAATGAGGCACAAGGTCCCTGTGGTTGGTAGGCTCCTGTGAGCACTTGGAGCAGCCCACAGCTTCTCACAACTGATAAGGAAGTCAAAATCATGGCCTGCAGCTGGAGCTCAGTGGCAGCATGCTTGCCTTGCATGGAGGAGGCTCTAGGTTCAAGCCCTAGTACTGCCTTCCTCCCTCTACGTAAGAGACAGACATGGGATGTCATAGCAAAAGCCTGAGCAAAAGAACACAGGCATAGGTGCAAAGACACCCCTTCCAAAACTTCAGGTGGGGTGATCATTCTTATTCAGGCCCACTGTCGATCAAACTGTGTATACATGGGACCACACCATAGACAGTTTTGATATCAAGTGGGTAGGATAGCTAATCAGAGATGCATCTGGGAGCTAATAAAATCCAAGAGTGAGTGATTTGGCCCAATATCTAATTATTCTGTTCCCCTGACAGTTTTTGTAAGTAACTTCTGAAATTAGTTTAACTGTGAAGTTAAGTACCTTTAAAATTATATTCATCTCAGAATAGTAGGGAAAATATGACTTACTATAACAAATGGAGCTAATATTCTCCATAGAGAAAAAAAATGTCTGAACCAAGTGTTGCAAATTATTTCTCTGAAGCATGATTTAAACGGTTTTGATTTCCATTAAATCCAGAAGGAAGATTGTGAAATTCAGACTTTTTAACCTGGGAAGATGAAGACTGAGTGAGGCCATGAATCCATAACTGGAATCAATTTGAGAGCTACCGTTTATAAAGCCCTTTCTATACTATTCTATATTAGCTTATTTGCCCTTCATACTCACCTTTTGCCTGGTAAACAAGCTATGCAGATATTTTTGCCTCAATTTTTCAGATGAGGAATTGAGATGCCAAAGTTAAGTAGTTGCCAAGTCACATAGCAACCAGAGCAAGAAATTTAGAATATAAGGAGAATCTGCATGTTAGAACTTGAAAGTTTACTTGATTTATAATGTATGATTGTCCTAGCTATAGCAATATGATGCAAATACCCATGTGCCTAGGAAAATAAAATCTGCAAGTTGGTTTCCTAACTATGATTAATTTGTAACAGGTCGTTAAATATAAACTCTGGTATACCACCGTGTCAGGTTTTCAATCAGTTAAATAGAGGACAGAATGGAAAGATCTTATCTCATCTCTAAGCCATACATAGATTAGAATTCTTTCATCTCCTCTGTTTGCATGACTCATTGTTTCAAGCTGCAGTTGCAAAGGTCTGTCCTGGTTGCATCATCCTACAGTAAATAAAGTAGTTGAAAATACACAACAATGCTGTAGTTTAGATCTGAAATGGTCCCCAAGGCTCATGTGTTGAAAGCTTAGTCTTTCGTGTAGTGCTCTTGGGACGTAGCAGAAACTTTAAGTACTAGGGTCTAGTGGAAGACCTGTGAGAGGCAAGCCCTTCAAGGAGATAACAGAAGTGTCCCCTTTCTTGCACTTCTTGGTCATCAAGTGAACAGTTTTGTGCCTTCAGCATTCCCACCTGGTTGTGTTACCTCACATACAGCAAGCGGCAAGTCAGCAGTCATGCGCTCAAACCTCTCACATGACTATCCAAAGTATACCTTCCTCTGTGTGAACTGACTTCATCCATCGGCTATTTATGATAGTGTTGGGTTACTAACATAATGAATGTCAGAATAAGTAAATCAATGAAAGTCTTTCACGAAGTTGGCTCATCTATCTTGGGTGTGCACTGTCCTTTTCCTAGGAAACTCTTTCTCTCCCCCAACACCTGTGCTGAAAGTAAACCTATGTTGAAACATTTTCTTTAAGAACAATAAATCTGTTACATAAAACTTTAAAAAAAGTTGCTGAACACAGTCATCATTTTTAAGTTCAAAGAATTAAGATCCTCTAATGTCTAGGATCCCTACTCTGGAAGGAGTAAATTATAGTTTATCAGATTAACTTAGAATACCATTGCTTCAAATAGAGTTAACAGCTATTGCATAGATAAATAAATAAGCCACACGCTGTAGAGAAACTTAGGTTGTCAACTCTCAGCTTTGGAGATTACCACCCTACAGAGTAACTAATTTTTCCATGGCCTAATTCATTTACTCCAAGATAGGAAGGGAGACTGAAGGGAACCCATCTGATCCAGTAGAGTGATTGATATATTTCACTGGCATAAAGAGGAGTTAAATATTGCAGGCTTTTTCTCCATTAAAACAATGACACATTTCGAGGCATTGCCTTTCAAGTTTAAAAACAAAAACAAAAACAAAAACTGTATCATTGTAGCAGTTTCATGAGTTCTCATCTGACAGTCAGACATGGAATTATGCCAACATTTAACTCCCAGAAATGAATCACAACATTTCACACACTGCTTGAGTCCCCACAAAGTGGCACTACTCCTTTGTTCTAGAGGGGGAATGGCATATGTGTGCATGTTGAGCTTAGCTATGCTCCTCTGACATTCATACACCAGAGTCCTCTAACTCTTTGTATCTTAGATCACTGGCTTTTCTCACCAATCTCATGTTTAAACAGTCAGTTAAAATGAAGTTAGAAGAGAAAACCCTAGTCTCGTATGCCTGGTGTGCCAGTAGGGAAAGAGATGAGGTATGGAACAGAGAGAGGATAGCCAGTGAAAAACCAAGGAGAGAGATTCTGGAGAAAACAACAAACAAATCAGCCTGCCAACACAATGATCTCAGTCTTTTAGCCTTTACAAATGAGAGAAAATGATATTTGAGCAACCCAGTCTACCCATTCTCTTTCAGCAGCCTAGAAATGTAACATTGTCATAGCAGGACACTGCTGGGGGAAGAGGGTTCTCCATAAAACTCCATGGCTCAGATGAAGTCCCTGATGTTCTAATTTAGCTTTCTTCCTGAGATGTGAGTCCATTTTATAGGCTACTGCACAGAAAACTTTGAAATGACCAGCTATTTTTGGTGAATTTACTGTAGAAAAGATCTCCTTCGAGGCTTTAAGACATTTGAGCAAATTAATGAAATATTAATGCAAACATTAATATTGTACCCTGGGAGAATTAAAACTTTGTATTAAAAAGCAACATATAAAAAGACACCAGATAGCAATGTATTGCAGTCAATCCTGAATTCTTTCTAGTTACTGAGCCTCCTCCTCAGGCGTGCTCAAGCACACAATGACTACCTTGTTAGTCTTCTTTAAAGATAGACTTGACGGTATTCATTAATAATGAAAGATAAAGCAATTTTCTAATGAAAAAAGCAAAAATTATAGATGAATCATGTCTAAAGCTAGCATCATCATTTCTTTCTTACACACAATCATTCAGCTACTCAACATGTGCATTTATGATTGTTCTCTTCAAATCCGAAGTCTGACACATGCAAATTTTTAGAGCTAGTTAATGGGAACTAACTTTGAGGAGATGGAAGAAAAGCAATAGTCTTCATTTCCTTCTTTCATCTTTGCATACTCCAACCCCCTACCAGAAGAATGAAAAATTCCCAACATTTCTGAAATGCCAGCTCACAGCAAGTCTTCATAACTGATTAGCACACAAATACATTGTCAAAATCAGAAGGGTCATGCAAATGGAGGGGGGTGAGCTGAGCAGGAAGTTGAGGGTGTTCTTTACATACAGTGAGAAACAGTTCAATTACACACACCCTATAGCATCAATTATTAAAAGCACCTTATACAAACATAACCACAATGGCAATGAACCTATGATTTAGATCAGTTGAGCCTTATTCATTGCTGTCCAAATTACTCTCAAATTATCATACAAAGATTATAGAGATTCTTATATGCCAATAAATCATTTTAATTCACCATAAATGTAAGGGTTTTTTTTTTCTTTTGAAAATAATGAACTTAGAAAGTAAGGAACAAAGAGAAAGAAATCAGACTACCTTAGGTTTCCCTAGCTGCTTCTTGACAAAGAATGCTACTTAGACAGCCTCCCTTGATAGTCATGAGAGAACAAAGTCATAAAAGAAGTTAGGTGTTCTTCCACTTGATCTTAGCCAAAAGGTTGAGGAGTGTTCTTTCTTACTCTCCTATTAATTAGGATCTGAATGACGTGGAAAATCATTTACTTTAAACAAGACAAATCTTTCCATGCAGAAAAGGATTATGAAAGTATATTTAAAAAATCACTTTAGGGCCTGAGATGCAGCTCAGTGGTGAAGTGTTTGCCTAGTATGTGCAAGCTTGTTCTTGGCTTAGAATTCTAGTATCACCCAACAATGATGATGATAAAGATGATGATGATGCCAAGTTTATTATCAACATGTTTCACTCACTATAGTCATTTAACGGATAAATTACAAACTTACGTGTCATAAACATTGAGTAACCAGTTGAGACACATATCGACGCAGAGTGGAACGTTGACCAGGTCCTTATGCAATTGTTCAAGCCCATCATATGTTGTGGTCAGACAGTTGATGACATCTGGGACACTCAGGAGTTGATCATTTTGGTTCAGTTTGTGCTGCTTGAAAACTTCATTTGTTGTATTCAGCTCTAACAGATCCACTAATCACATCAAGAGGAAGAATTAGGGACAGTCATTGCCTTACATAACAACACTGAAGCACAAGCAATTCTATTCTCTAGCATTTAGCTGGATTGTTCAACTCATGAGCTGATACTTCTCAGTTAATTTCAGTTGTTAATGGAATAAACAACACTTCCGACTTTCATTTCCAAAATCCTCTATCTACCTTTCTTTGTGTTTTCTATCTAAACTCTGGGGCTTCTGGAGCTTTCCCCATTTTTGACCTCTGAATTCCTTCTTTTTTGGCATTCCTTTTTTTAGATTCTTTGCACTTTTCAATATAGAAAGATCTAAGTCTTTAGTATTATTTCAAACATTAGAACATTTCAACTTAACACACTGTTCATCTCCTCTTAACTCGAGAAGACAGTCTGCTTACCACTCCCCACCTATCCTTTTGTGCTAATTATGTCTGACGTTTTCTAAATTTATTTTTAAGCGATACTCATTGAAACACCAAAGTTGCACATATTGATGAGAGGCTCCATGCTTTCAACACATGTCTATACTGTGTGATGTTTAAATCAGGGTAACCCATCATCTCCTCAAACATATCATTTCTGTAAGCAAAACATTAAAAATCCTTCATTCTAGCTCTTTGAAATGTAAAGCAATTTTTGCTACCTATGGTCACAACAACAGCATACCCTGAATATAACCTTAGTGTCTTCAACCAGTTGTTTTCATACAACCTCAAACTAATCATCCTTAGCAGTTTTTGCAAATGTATACAGTGACATTAAAAGACATTGGGGATAGTTAAAAGAAAAATGAAGCAAATAAACAAATAAAAAGAACCAGGTTTTATAGAAAATTAATAACTCTCTACTACCTGAAGAGAATCAAATTAGAATTGTCCTGCACAACCAAAACTGGCCCAAATCAGGCCTACTTCCCATGACTTTCAGACAACCTGTAACTAAGATAGATGGATTTAGACAGGTTCTAAGATCTCTGGTCTTGACATATTTGTTTCCATCTTTATTCTTCATGTGCAAATCATAGAAGGTGGGCAAGGCCAGTGCTACAGCATTTAGGGTGTGCAAGGAACCCCTTCTTAAGGAGCATCTGGGTAACACTACTAAAAGAAAGAATAACAACATCTGAGAGAATAATGTACAAAGGTCTGTGACAGCAGACACAGGCTAAGAATTCGTGGCAGGAAATGCTGTAAGGTAAGTATTTTGCATTTTCAGTTTCTCTACCTTTGTGGCTTTGTAACATTTGCATAAACTCAGCAAGGGCTGTTGTGGATGCGACCCAAGTCTAACACAGAAAGTGTCTATGTTTTATATATACCTTATGTATGTAGCCCGAAGATAATCTGATAATATTTTTAGAGGTTTATCTTGATGTTTATTTATGTGTCTGTGTGTGTGTGTGTGTCTGTGTGCCATGTGGGTGGGAATGTCCTTGAAGGTCAGAAGAAGGCATTACATATTTTGAAGCTAGAGTTGCAGGCAGTTGTATGCCACTTGGTGTGGGTGCTGGGAACTGAACCTTATTACTCTAAAAGAGCAGCAAACATTCTGCTGAGTCATCACTCTAGACTCCTATAAAGTAGTTTTAAGGTAACTGACTCATCAGCTAAGGTCAGGTATGCAATTCTGCCACCATATAAGCAACCACAAGCTTTGCATACTGTAGTATTTCAGGTTTCAGACAAGTGGATTAGGAATGCTTGGTGGTAGGGAGGACAACTTGAAAAGACCGTCCCTGTGGTGAAATTTGAAATAGGCCTTGAAAGATAAGATAGATAAGACATCTCCAGCGGGAGATCCTGCTTTTGATAAAGGAAGACTTTAAGCTAGTCTAGGAGTCCACTAGGGAAAAATGAGTTGCATTGTGTGTGACACATGGGTGGCATGTGGTCTCACTGAGGGGGACACTGTACACCGAGCCCCTGGGCAAAATAAAGATTGCTATTAACAACTAATTCTGAGTAACTCCTCAGCTAGCTGCAAATGAAACCAAGCAGACCTATCTATTTATTGGATGTGGAAATGACCCAATTCTTAACACATAGGCATGGGAAATGACAGACTAGAGCTAATTTAAAAGTTTTCTCATGGAAATTACCATTATGCAAAATATATGCTCTATCTTCGTATTCCAATTTTTTAGCACTGAAAAACATCTGAGTGGGACTTAAAACATTTAAGTAACTACTTTCTTGCCTAACGAATAAACTATCCCTAGCCCCCAACATGACTTATTTTGACAACTAGCCAAAATAAATGAACAGCTTCCCTTGTATCTTTGTAGTTGTAGCTACTGACTAACCACTAATTTTGAATTTATGAAATGCATCCATGCCAGCTGTTTAAACAACATAGGATAATTTCCCCCAAGTTGTCTACAGTGGAAAAGAACTATGTTAAAATGACACAGACAAACACAACGTCTACAATATCTCAATAGGGAAGACTTTTTTAAAAGACTCAAGCAGGAGACATACATAGCAAGCCTGAGTAAGTGCCCAGTCCTTTTCTCTTAGATGTCAACAATTTCACTGTTAAATGTATGCTGCTAACAAAAATAATTTGCATATGCATCCCACAAGCTAGAAATGGTGCCAAAGAATAATAGGAGATCTGGGAATTATCTATAATTTTCATTATCATTTTTCACCATTTCTTGGTGCTATACATTGTTTTCAATTCTAAACCTCTGAAGAGCACTAGCAAAACTCATTCTTTACAGCATGTAACAAAGGGATATGCTTAATAAAAGACAGTAGATGGAGAAGCACAATTCTCTACAGACACAAAGAAATATATTCAATTACTGCCAGATGCTAAGTTCTGAATTCCAACACTAATTATGCCAGCCACACAACATACAGGGACAATAGACCAAATTTCAAAATGGCCATTTCCTGGATCAGTCCACCCTTCACTGAGTTCAGAAAAGCCTCCCTTGTTACCCATTCTGGGGCTCAGACAGTAATTTGCCACATCCCATAGATGATCATGTCTTCAATTTCCAGTGATTTGCTCTGACACACCGGCTGAGTGCCTAAGCCAAGCAAGCATCTTCCTGAAGTGTGTCATATTTAGGTGCCTTTTAAAGAACAGACTACATTTAAATCACAGGAAATTATGATTTTGTCTCTTCAGAGGCAGAAAAATGACAGCCCAGTCATGCGACAAATGGAACAAACAGGCCACTCATTTTCTAAGCAAGTTTCAGACTTTTATAAATTCCCGAATATGAAGCACAGGGGTTAAACAGAGATGCATCATCTCCTGTCCTGAGGGCCAGGGGTGTGAGAACTAATAAACACAGAAGGAACACTGTTGAGCCCCTGACCTGGGGCTTCAGACATCTCTCTAGGCTTGGCCATGTGTTCTAGCCTTCTTAGCACCCAACCATATCCTCTTTCCCAGGCACCAAGAAACATTTCTGCACTCAAGCTTCCAGGCTTGAATTTTTAACCTGCAGGAATGGTGCTTCACTCATTTCACAACACTGGCATCTCTTTAGATGATTCCAGATTCCCATTTCTGCCTCTTGTCTCCCGGTGAACAATGACCCATCCCCATTGCTCAGTTCCCTCCTCAAGAGCTGTAACCATTCTCTTTCAGGAACCTCTCTACCTTAGTGTGCTCCAAATAAAAATCTTACTTGCTCCCGAAATCTGGTCTACAAATCTTTAGCTTTCTTAACCCTCCATCCTTCACAATCTACCAACTATCAAGCCCTATGCAAATCAATTGCCCCTCAGGCATTCCTATGAATCTAGACCTTCATCCCTTTTCCTGTTACATCCAGGCGGCTCAGCCTCCATCTTCTTTGGTAAGAATCACCTACTCATCCTATTCCCTCTGTTCCCCATGCTCAAATACTATTTAGCACATATATCCTCTACTTGGTACTTACTATCTTTGAACTCTCTCAAAGTAGAAAATGACTGTATACTTCCCTAGACTTAAAATCCTGAAGATCAAAACACTAATTAGAAATTAGTAGTAGTTTCAAATCATCATACATCCTGTAACTAGGGAGGTAGAAACAGGAGGAACACAAGTTCAAGCCCAGCCTAAGCAACATAGTGAGTTTTCCAGGCCGTCCTAGGACAGTAAGAGCCTGTTTTAATAAGGAATGTTAGTAACAGTTAATAATAATACCTCCAAATCAGAAATTTCAAGAAAATTTTTTTAAATGAACCCTGAACTGGCCTAAATAGAATTTAAGGACATTTCTGGGTACTGGACAAAGAAATAAGCTCTTCTACAACATGACATTCCTTGACACCCTCTGACCTGTACCCAAGCCTTTGACTGGATGCATCTATATCCCTTGTTCTTATCTCAATTAGTGCCCACGTGCCTAAAACCAAGGCGGCTTTTATGGTTGAGTAAATACATCTGTTAGACAGGGACAATGTCCTTTTATACGATAAAGGGGCTGCCTCCCTCTCAGCCAGCATCTTTCCTTGTTTCTCTACCATGGCTTGCTACAAAAATGTCTCTAAGTCAACATTCAAATATGTATGTGTATATAATATATAAAATGTATAATGTGACTTGAGGAAAATGATTAAAATACAAAGTCCATTACACACCAAAGAAAAAGATCATACTAACATCATATGTAACTATGGCCCATCATGATCATGGGGGTAATCTGTGTGTACTCTAACCTTTGCATTAACTTTCAGTTCTTAAAGGCAGAGGTATGCCATAAATAGAATAGCCTTTAGCTCTGTGGGGGCTTGGAACTATATGTAAATGGAACTGAACTATACAACTTTCTTTTGTCTTTTGACTTTTCCCACTTAATTTTATAGCTCTCATGCTGCTGCTGATGGTTAGTTCATTCAGTTTTTGCTGCTATATAGTAATATATTTTGAATAAATCAAAAATTAACAAAGCTTAATTGTACAAAACATGACTCTAAATCTTGCACATGTCTTTTGGTGCACACCTATGTCATCTTCAAACTCAAATCATTTGTTTAGTAAGACATAGTGAATTTAGTATGACCTAAGTGACTTTAGGTCACACTAAATTATAGGAGGGCTCAGGTAGACAAGAACATAGACTTTCTTTGTTCATAAGCATGTAATTCATTTGGAAAGGCAGACAATAAGTGGGTAATGTAAAAAGAATATTGCCATTCTGGGGCTGGAGAGATGGCTCAGTTGTTAAGAACATTGGCTGCTCTTCCAGAAGATCCAGGTTCAATTCCTAGCACCTACATGGTAGCTCACAACTGTCATTCTAATTCCAAAGGATCTGACACCCTCATTTAGACATACATCATGCAAAACACCAATCAATGCTCATAAATAAAAATAAATAAGAATTACAATTCTGACAGTGTCTTTGAGCCTAAAACAAGCACAAAAAGAAAGAAAGAAAGAAAGAGAGAGAGAGAGAGAGAGAGAGAGAGAGAGAAAGAAAGAAAGAAAGAAAGAAAGAAAGAAAGAAAGAAAGAAAGAAAGAAAGATTGGAATGGATGAGATAGAATTACCAGGAGGGAGTGAAGAGGAGCCATGTGCTTGAAACACAGCTGCCAGTCTGAGATGCACACAGTAGCTATGAGGAGATTGCAAATGTGAAAAGCTGGAACTAGAGCTTTTAGGCAGGAGAAATAGACTAAAGTTTGCTAGGTCAAATATCAATTTGAATCGACTGGAGCAAAGTAAAGGAAGTGGACAGAGAGCAGACAGGCCAAGCAAAGGCCAATGCATTCTAAGGGAAAAGCAATCTGTGAAAGCAAGTACACAGTGTCTACATGCAAGGCTCTCTCTGACTTTGAGTCCTTCAAGTGATGGAATGAGGCTCCTGCCTTGCTTTATCTGCTGAATGATCTTTGAGCCAAACAAATGAATGAGGAATGGCACAGCAAAGACAAATGTGCTCTCTTTATGCTGGTGAAGGAGCAATATGCTGGGTGGGGATGTGCACAAAATAAGAGGTGACCATGACCTAAAAGCCATTGTGTGTAGAGACAGGTCAACCTCTCCTAACATGCAACTACTGTGCAAGGCAAGCAAGTGAAAAACAGTCACAGGCCATCAGAAAATTCTGGAAAAATTAGAAGCTGGTGGGATGAGCATGTAACTTGTTCTAAAAGAAGGACATTTTTGGCAGTGTCAGGAAGGAATAAAGGATGACAGACTTACACAAGATGAGCCAGGACATTTCAAGTAAACAGAGAAGATGAGAGAGGAAGGAGTTGATTTGGTCCAACAGGTAGGTAAATGTGACATGTGGTATACAGGCCCCAGACTGGAGCCCTGTGGTGGCAATGGGAAAATAGAAGCCAGTGGCTGTCAGGAGATCCCTTTAGATATCTAAGCTTGCACAAACTGGGTACATTGTTCACTGAATATTACAAAATATCTTTCAGCTCTGAGACTGGAGGGGGTCTCTCTTCTGCCCCTCTCAGGTTTGAATGTGAACTAAAAAGAGGCATTTTGCTTCAAGAGAAAGAGGAGTCAACAAAAACAAACCCCAAAGGCATGATCAGGTTTCTTCACCCAGGGGTATTCCAGGAAATTGGGAGCCAGTTCACTATGGTACATCTTTGTCTGGTGGAGGGTTTGTGTCTCAGTCATTTATCCTCATTTTATAACCCTCTATGCCTGGGAAGACTGTGTAGACCTGATGGCTGGACGTAAGGTTCAAAACTGCTATCACTACAGTGATACACTACATATCACTACAGAAGAGCCCCTCTTCTGTCTGCAAACTGCTTCCTACTCCCTTCCCATTCAACACACAGATCACTAGCTAGAGTTGGAGGGCCCCATGTTTTGAACAGGTCAGTCTGCTACAGACTAACCTTAAGCCTATACAGATTTATACAAGACCTGAGGCCATTTCACCCTTCCTTTCCTGGCTTATCTGCTGCTGTTTCTCTACTGCTTATAAGACTTCTCATGCAAAAAGAACTTTGGTTTTTCTGCCTTAACCCTTTCTATGACTCTCTATCCTCCCTAAGTGATTGACAACTATTTGCTCAACTCTGCTCACCCAGTCAACTTCAAATGTATTGGTAACTCCTATTGAGCTTTTGAAAATCTGAAATTTTATTTTCTTTATAATGTGTATGTATGTGAGAGACAGAGAAATACAGAGACAAGGAGGGAGGGAAGAGGAGAGAGAAAGAGGGGGAGAGTGTTATGATAAAGCGCAAGGGGAACCTTCTTGGGTAAACTTGGTGGAAGGTGACTGAGGCAGAGGGACAAACATGCCAGGCAGACAGAGCTTAAGTGAGAAGTTTAATTAATTTAAATTTAATTAATTTAAAAGGGGAGGGAAGGGGGAGGAAAGAGAAAAGAGGTGAAGAGATGCAGAGACAGAGAGAGGACAGAAGAGAAGAGGGAGACAGGAAAAGTCCTGTCTGCCCCAGGGGAACAGCAGGAAAGAGAGGAAAAGAGAGCTGGAAAGAGAGAGGGAAAGAGAGCACCCAGGGTACTGCCTGAGTGCATTCTGCCAAGTAACAGGGGCAGGCCAGCATAATTCCTGAGTCCTTACAGAGTGAGGAAGAGAGAGACAGAGACAGAGACAGAGAGAGACAGAGACAGACAGAGAGACACACACAGAGACACACACACACAGAGAGAGAGACAGAGAGAGAGAGGTAGAGAAACAGAGAGAGAGAGAGAGAGAGAGAGAGAGAGAGAGAGAGAGAGAGAGAGAGACAGAGAGAGAGTACTAACTGTGCACATGGAAGTCAGAGAACGACTTTCAGGAGTTGGTTCTCTCCTTCCACCCTGAGATCCAGGGATAGGTGTGTACAGAGAGTACTTTGTCCAGATGAGATGTGTCTTCAGCCAATCTTCACTAGTTTTTAAGAAGCAAATCCTTTAGCCCTAACTAACACAGTACTTTTCTGAGGGTAGTTTTCAAAGCCCAGGCAGATAGCAGCTATTAACAGAGGGTAGAAAACAAGCATCTATGGAATTTTCCCATCCTCTCCATCTTTAAAGTACACACACAAATATTATTTTGCACAATAATATCTAGCAAGGCTCAAATGTTCCTTGGTTAATCATCCAAGCAAAGACAGAATCCGGAAAACATAAATCAATACTCTATTTACAAGAATTCACATGACTGCTTACTTTTTAATATTCTGGGGACAAAAAAACCTTTGTGTAAAGTGACCACCAGGGAATACCCCTATGAGCATGCCCTTCACAGGAAAAAAATCATTAATGTCACTAAATGAATTCTGTCATATTTAAAAGGAAACAGACTTTTCCATCAGCTTAATGGTTCCAGTTACTAGACAGATCAGTAATGTGATTGCTTGGCATTTCTCTGTTACATGGTTGTATTGAGTCAAACAATTTGGACAAAAAGGACTTAACAGGCAACAACCTACTACATTGATTCAATGATTTAATTTTTTATTTTTATTTTAGTTTTGGTTTTTTGAGACAGGGTTTCTCTGTGTAGCTTTGGAGCCTGTCCTAGAACTCGCTATGTAGACCAAGCTGGTCTTGAACTCACAGAGACCTGGCTGCCTCTGCCTCCCGAGTGCTGGGATTAAAGGTGTGTGCTACCAACACCCCTTAGCTTGATTTACTCTTTTAAAATGGGGTGGCAGCACAATTTTTGAAAGTGCTTTCTTTGTGTTTTGATTAATTTTGTACTCAAAATTCGAGTGGCATTGCTCATCTATTTTGCTAGTGCACGCGGATAGTGCCAGTCATGAAGCATTAATAGAAACACGGCTAACTCCCTGGATGAGGGGCACTGAAAATCAGATTGACTGCAAATACACCACCCTCCTCATTTGTCCTTGTCTTAACACTTACAACAACAAAGGCAACCCTCCAAACAAGGTGATTCACTAAGAGAAAATAACTCACAACACAGTGCTTTCTGCAGCCTTCGAATTTTGATTGCTGTGCGGTAGGCAGAGAAACGTACATTATTCAGATCAGCTGAAAGGGAAAAAGAGAAGAAGTTAAAGCGTTAATGATTTTACTTACACTGAATGCCAAGAATGAGCATATTTGCTTATTTTGGATTGTGGAGAAATGTGTCTATTCACAAAAAAAAAAATCCTAAAACACATCAATTTATAAATATAATCAGATAATTCTTCACACTATATTGGGATACACTGCAAAACAGGCTTCTGTCGAAAACTGTAGAAAAGCATTTTCTAGTAGGTGCTGGTTTTTGAACCAACAACCCCTGACTCTCCTCAGTGCTGAATTGTTTTAACTGAGGAGGAGGAGACTGGAAAAGCCTGAGAGGTAAGGGCTGAACTCCATCCCCTGCATCTCCTTTCTCACCTAGAGCAAGTCACACATACACCACAAAAATAGAATCCTTTTCCCTGGACAGATCATAGAAACTGGGATGCCTCTTTCCCAAAACAAGCCATAAAAACTAAGGTCACTCCGACCTTCTCCATACCCTCTTGAAGCTGTTCCTGTGGTCCATATCCTGACCTACAGAAGGAGGAAAGGGATTATACAGAGAGTCTGGACAGAACCTGGACACACTGGCTAAGCTGGCTGCTGGCTTCTGGCTTCTGCATCCCCTCTTGAAGCCGTTCATTTGGTATGTGACCTAACCTACACTACGAAGAAAGGTATGATGCCCAAACAAGCCGGGCTAAGCTGGCTTCTCCTTTGCCAGTAGAACACCTTGCTTATTCTAACCAGACTTCTAACTGGCTTCATCAACCCTATACAAGAGCATAAAGTCTTCTTGCTTTTCAGGTCTCTTTTATAACGTAAAGATTTGATCCAATAATTTTGCACTGCTTTTCTACTTAATCTGTCCTGTGTGGCAGGAGTGTCAGCCATGACCCTTGGGGATCATGAGGATGGGGGAAGGGTTTCATGAATGTCTGCTCTACGGAGGAAAGAGCTGGGGCAGGGCAGGGGGTGCAGTTAGTTAGTACTGGGGACTATCAAGCTGACCAACTGAGGGTTTCTCCTTCAGAGTCACCTGCCCCCTAGGACAAATAGTTTTCTGTCAACTGCCCATCCATATCAGTACACATGAGGCTGTCCTATGCTCTGCTACCCTGAGCAATTTGCTGCTTCTGCACTTTCATAGTCCTAGTTAAAACATCCCTGTATCAACATTCCTAGCTTGGAACTAGTGAATATTACAATTTATTCCTCTATCTCCTAAAGATGGATTATCAGAGGCTAAGGGAAGAAAACTCAAAGATCACCATTTTTTTTTCACTCTCAATTGCTAAATGAAGTAAAGAAGTGCTTTTTTTCCCTCCTGTTTTTCTTCTGCAGTCCCAAAGACCAAATGAGAATACCCGCAGGAGTTCAGGATTTAAAGAGAAAAAAAGAAATCTGAAAGGAGTGGGGCACAAGTTACTACCCTCCTCCTTGAGAATCATTTGGAAATTCCCTCAGTTTCCCAAGGAGTAAATTTTCGGGAAAGTCACTGCCTACTGATAATTAGCCCCAGAGGGGAGGTCCTGTATTTTTTTTTTTCTATCAAGATTAGTGCAGTTTACGGCTTAAAAATGATATTAAGTAAGCTAATTTGATTTAAAAAACTTCACATTGTTATTAAATTTTCCTTTTTTTTAAGCATGAAAAGCTGAACTATGAGTCAACACTAACAGGAGGGAGATGAGACCTACAATAATCACATTTCTTCTGGAAAGTGAAGTCTTTTTGGCTGGTATCCTTCCAAATCACATAAGAAAAAAGGCAATGCTTGTTTTGTGTGTTGACCTTAGGAGTTCACCTGCCTTTAAATTCAGGACTCTTGTAACATGTCATGGCACTATGTTGTCATGCCACAGCATGAGTCCTTCATCCATACAAGAAGAGCAGGTGAGTAGCTAGGTGTCATTTTATGAATGTACAGTCCTTGGCTCTGTAGGCCCATTCATTACTATTAAATAAAGCAACACTCACCGAGGGATTGAAAGAGTTCAGTCATTTTAGGATGATCCCAACAGGTGGTCTGTGTTTGATGGCTGGGGGGAAAAGAAGTAAATGTAAATAACAAGACTACAAAATACAACAGTGGCTACAACTCCTAAAATCCCAATTACATTTTTAAAATATGTAAAAACCCATTAAGGATTACTCAGAAACTCAGTGTTCAGTTATTATTTAATATTCAAAGTATGAATAAAGGGGCTGGGGAGATGGCTTAGAGGGTAAAGTGCTTGCCCATACAAGTATAAGGATGAAAATTCAGACCCCCCGTACCAGTGAGTTCTGGGTGAGCTGGGAAGCCCACTTATAACCCCTGTGCAGGGGAGAAGGCAGGGGATGTCTGGAACAAACTGGCATGCTAGACTTTGGTGAGTTCTGGGTTCAAATGAGAGACACTGCCTCAATATATAAGGTCTTAAGAAGAATCAAGGAAGACACTTGATAGCAATACACACACACACACACTCATCTCTTCCCACATACATGAGAACACTCAGAAATACCCATACCACACAGACACATATACATATGAAAAACACTTTGGATAATCATTTTTATTTGATGCAACTGTATTATGAAAAGATAGATAAAATTCCGCTTTCTCTATATGAAAAACAATCACAACTCTAAGCCGAAACCCAGACATACAAAATGAGTGCTAGAGACCCTTGGGCACTGAGCTGGGTGTGGCCAAATCAATGTGGGCTCCAGAATAATTTCTCGCCTGTGAGGCAGATGGCAACTATCATTTGGAGCAAATGCTCTAACAGCAGAAGGGCTGAGAAGAGTTATAGCATTAAGAGAGTTACCACACTTTAGGAGTCCTAATCAAATGTCTAAAGACTAGAGAAATGAAGACTCTAAATCTGAGTATCATCTCCTCACGATGCCATCTACTGATCCTCCCACCTTTTTAACCCTGGTTCTCCCCTTTCTTGGTTCAAGCTTGTTCGATCTCCTCTCCTTATAAATCCAGAGACCCAGACTTTCCTTAGGCAGCTGTCGTTCTCTTTCTACCTTTTGCTTCCTAGCTTTATTCAATAACCAGAACTATTATTTTTAGATGAAATGGATAATTTTATGTATGAGCCCTACTCTTTATTCAGAAAACACATCTTTATTTTATTGCTGTATTTAATATATTAGTTGGAAATCTTTAAGGAATAAGATGGCAGTACAAACAAATAATGGTAGGGTTTAAATTAGGTGTGTGTGTGTGTGTGTGTGTGTGTATGTACGCATGTGTATATGTGAGTGTGTGTGTGTGATGTAAGCAAGTATGTGTGTATGTAGGTGTTTGTGTGTGCATTAATATGAGTTAAAATGCTCATAACTTTGATGGGTTATATTTAGAAATAGTTTACTATCCCTTATCTAGGCCATAACAGAGTAATAACATCTAATAGTCCTCAAAAGACATTTTAGATGCACCTTCTAAAGAAACTGTTTAGTAAGCTATGTGAAATCGCACAGTACATGAGAGATGATATTAAGATATTCATAAAAACAAATTTAAGAGAAATCATTGCTTTTTATAACCTATGTAATACATTTAAAAAGTAGTTTGCATTCCTGGGCAAAGAACAGAATCTTTGTTCTGTGGACTTGGATAACAGAATGTCCCAGTAATTCATAATGGATTTCAATAAATAAATAGTAGGTAAGATATCCTAGGGATCTCACACAGAATATTTCTATGATGGGAAGATGTTTTAGAACTTGCTGGAAAGCTGTCTGTTCCTTTCCTGTTAACTTTAACTCCAGTACAAAAGGGGCAAGTATTTCCACTTGACATGAATATCACAAAACTACGATATCCTAAAGACCACCGGCAATGTAAGTTGTCTAACCAAAAAAAAAAAAAAAAAAAAAAAGACTGTCATAGTATGGCATAGTATGGTCATGAACTTAGCAGAAATGCATCTCTCAGCCACTAGTAAGAGATAAAGAATAGTTTGGTGAAAATGTAGTATTATTCTACTGTGCTAGCATGAGCACCAACCTTAAATGCCCAAGACATAATTGCTATTTTTTTTTCTTTTCTTTCAAACAATTTCTGTCCTCAGGACAATACTACTTGCAATAAGACAAACCAAGGCTCATGGGCCAAACTAAAGCTCTCAGCAATTCAGAGTTGAATGGCATACTTAAATATCACATATGCATTCTTCAGAAACTACAGATGTGGACCTTCCCCTTGGACAACCCTATGTGGCCACAAGGGCACAATACCACTGGCCAGTCAGGCGAACAGTTGAGAATTCCAAAGCATGCTGCTAATGGCTCTGTGCTGAAGGCACCATGTCCTGGGAGCTGAGGGAGAACACACATTTGGCAAACAGATGGATGGAGGGGAAGGGAGTCTCTTTTGTGAATTCAATACCAGTTAATTCATTAGGCAGAACTGCAAAGGCTGAAAGTAAACACAGCCTCTGGTTACAAATGTAAAGCTGTGGTTTACAAAACAACAGTTAAAAAAAAGAGAGAGTAGACATGTTTTTTTTTTTTCTTCCCCTTTCTTTTCTTTTTAAGTGCAGAAAGAGGGTTGGAACAAAATCCACACTAAACCTAAAGGCTGTAAGTATTTGAACAGCTGCAGACTGCTTGGCAGGCAACTCTTGCCAAAATGCTTCCAGCTCGCCCAGAGCAAGCAACCAAAACAGAACCTAAGTGGTGTCTTCCCTCAAAATAACAGTGGCATATCTTCTGAGCAACCTGAGGGCTGGTGGAGAAAGGAGAGTTACTGCAGCCAGAGACACTTATCGTGCCACACTGTAATGCTGTTATCAAAAATCTTACTTCAAAAATGCAACTGCTCCAGGAAGCTGACCCAGAATAAAATGAAAACTTGAAAATTCAAATGAATATTTAAGTAAAAAAAAATCTCATGACGCACCGGAGAGTGAGAGTGGCAACCTCTTACTAGGGTGTCCAGCCATCTCCATTTTGCTGTTGTAGGAGAAATAACAAAACTGTTGAAGCTTTTGATGAAGAAAACTCTACTTGGTACCCTGTGAAACTTACAGTATTTCTGCACTATTTTAAATGATGTAAACTGAAGGACAGTATTCATCAGGTCAGTCTTGTCCACAGAAGTGGAAATCATGTGCCCTGAAATGTAATGGATTATTGTCCCACAGACACTGATTACTTTGTCAACTTTGTTTCTCTGAGGAAACTCGATATCCCTTAACCTGCTCTACAGAGATGTGGCTCTCTGCCTCCTTGGGGTCTGGTATAACTTCTTCCTGACTCTCATACCTTACGAAAGTTGATCTGTCAGACATGTTGTCCAAACACTGACATACAGACAAATACTGCTACTATCTATCCAATGGTATGGTTCCAACTGGATTTCATGAGGTCTGTTATTGATTATTTCATTCCAGTTACAAATATAAAGACATAAAAAACAAATGCTAGAGGTGAGTGAGTTGATTAAAATTATTTATTCTAATTTACATAAAAGTCAAGATTTTGCTCGTTTTGAAAGCTGTCCGTCAACATGTGGGACAGTCCTTCTTGAGGCTATACACTAATGCTTTGGAGTAATTATCATAAATGACAATTTTACCCTAATGTGTTTCAGTAGGGATAAGGTACAGCTTACACATTCTATACCTTTTAATGAAATAGGTGAAGGAGTAGCAGAGGCTTCTATCTGCTCTTATTGAGAATATGTAATATCATAAACCAGAGAGAATAAAATGCAAATCATGTAAGAAAGTATATGAACAATTGAAATACAAAAATGCCGTATCCTAACACTGCAAAGAGGCCATGAACCAACCAAGCGCATACTCCATCTTTGTTGGTTTGCTTGTTAGATAAAGGAATGATATGGATTGCTGGGCAAGCTATTGCTGTGGGAAGATAAATTTCAAGCCTCTTTGTCCTCAGTAGAGCAGCTTCACATTCCCCACCTAAAAATTCGAACCGAATAGAAGGTATTTTTCTTGTCCAAAGGCTGACAGGTGGCTAAATCTACCCACCTGTTACTATCTATCCAATTTACAGCTGAACAGGATTCCCCAAGGTTTACTATTTACTGTTTTTTTTCTGATTATAAATATAAAGGCACATGAGCGCAAAAACTAAAGGAGCAAAAACTAAAGGAGACCGATTCATGGCAAGCACAAATGGAAGAGAAGCAACTGCACATGCAGCCAATGCCAGCACAGGCACAGGGAAAGAAAGATTTCTTCTTTGCTGGGCAAAGTGAAAGAAAAGGGCTGGTTCAGGATTAAATAATATTTTCAATTAAGTAATAGTATATTATTCCAGTGAGCAAACTATACTTTTCTGTGTGTAAGAAGCTCAACCCACATGATGATGCTATTTGTGATGTAGGTGACTATGATTACTGTTTGCAGACATGGGAGAGGAGAGTGGAAGGCACTTAGATATCTTGCCGAGGGCTATGGGACAGGAACAGAGCGAAGATCTGGGCACAGATGGTCTGACTTAAGCCTGAGTTCTTGATATGGAAGTGGATTTGCAGAATTAAGGTTTTTAAAATATTTCTTGATGACTCCATCCATATTTGAGGCTGTAGTCCATCATTATAATCACTACAAACAACTTGATGGCCCTGCCTTCCTTCTCACCCCTGGCAAATCTCAGGCCTGGATCTGCTCAATTACTTTGCCTTTCTGGAACCGAAGCAGCTGTGGCTGAATACGATGGAGAAAAATCACTCTACAGACAGAGCAGCACTACTTTAAATATTTGATTCCAAGCCCTAAACACCTGGTTACTGACACTTGAACTAGTCCCCCTAAACTCCAAGGCAATAGCCCCTTCCTACCTCCTTCTTCTTTCTGTTCCAAAAGGGGTTCCCTTCCACAATATTACCTTGCCTTTCTCTTGCATTGCATTGAAAAATTAAAAACTGTAAGATGCGGATTCTATCTCCCTGCTCCCAAATATGTAACATTCCCTCTTCTGCCTGCCTTCCTTTCCCCCTTAACTGAAAATCACTGACAGCAGCAGCCAATCCCCACCAATGACTTAAAAAAAAAAAAATTGTACTACACTATTAGTTTGCACAGTAAAATTAGTCTCCTCAAAAACCAAACACTACAGTCCTACACACACACACACACACACTTTAAACACACATTGTCTACTAGCTATTATGCAATAGTTACACTTCCTGGTGTCCCATTATCTACTCAACCATTTGCATTTGGCTTCTAACATTTTGCCTTCATTCAAACTGGTCTTATCAAAACTATCAACAAGCCCCATGGTGCCCAGTGGGAAGGTCCTATCTCTGGGCATACGAAGTTTCCTAGGGAAGTTATATAGTACATTAGCAGATAAGAAGTGATAAGGAAAAAAATAGATAATAAACCCGATTAAGGTGAAACAAAAGCCCTGGCATTACTGTAACAACTGCTCTATACACTTATAAAATCTGAATCTAGGAATCCAGCAAGAGATCTCAACCACTCAACTTGACACAGGTGTCTAAATTATAGAGTGAAACAAATGCCATGAGCCCAGAGTGACAGCAATCATTTGAGTAATGTCATCTCAAAGATCTAAGAGGAGGAATTTTGCCACCATCTCCTCCTCAATCTTTGGTTTCTTCAAGTATGGGCTAAAAGAAGAAAAACAAAAATCCAGTACCCCAAGGGGCACTAATGCATTTTGAGTCCTCTCTCTGTGAACAGGATCACAAGTGCTGGGGGGCTGCTGGGGCAGGGAGAGGCTGACGTGAAAGTGAGGAGTAACTCCATGTTCCTCTGGCTATAGACAGCTTCTCTAACTGCCTCACAAGCACTTATCTTTTAGATTTCCAGAGGCAGGAAATTCAAGATCATATTCAAGATCATATTTTTGGGGATGAGATTGGCAGGGTTAAGGAGAAAGCTTGACTGTCAAAAATGCCAAAACAGAGAGCTTTGTTCATAATTCTCATGAGACATACTGTGAAGGGTCAGAATTTTCCTTAAAAGATATCACTGGCTCCTCTTGGTAATGAGGAAGGAAATGCAAAATATAAACAGTAAAGAACTCTGTTGGATTCAACTGTAAAGTGCGCTTAAAATAATCTGAGATTCAGGAGCCAGTCCAAAGGCACAGCTTGTAGAGGGATGCAAGAAATAGGTATACTACACTGCCAAATTCAGAAAGCCAATGCTGTAGGCTGGGATGACAGAATATCTCTATAGAACGGTGAGACAAGATTTGCCTGTACTCGGTTTTACATTAAGTAGCAGAATTAAACTCTCAGGTTGGATGGACCTGGGTGTAAGGGAAGGGGCAGGAAATAGTTTGGTGCAAGGCATCAAAGACTGATTTGAAACTTGCACATGCTCAATAAACACAGTGACCCAGAACTCATAAGGAACCCTGGCTGCCACCTCACCACACCTCCACCTCCCTTTGATCCTTATATAGGGGAACTCAAACCACCCATCAACATTCCCATCAGCCATCTGCTTTTGCCCTGTCCCTGGGGAGCCTGGTGTGGCTCTGACTCGGGCCAGGGACATCAGGAGTATGACCTCACCAGAGGAACTTATCATCAAATCCTTGTGGTCTCTTTTTGAAGGTGAATGTACATATATTAGCGTCTCAAAAAAAAAATCACTTCAGGTGTTCATTCATTTATAAAACAGATTAATTATCTTGAATCTGTTCTAGATGATCATGTGAAACCCCTTTTATATTATTTTACTTCATAGCCAGAACAGAAGATATTCTATTTACTTTACAATTTTTAATTATTATTATGTCGGTACTTTTTCTTAATTTAATGTTTTTAACCATTTAATCTTCACAAAATGAACACACACACACACACACACACACACACACACACACACACTCTTTTGTGGATGCCTCCACAGAAATCTTTCCTATATCACATGGCAGATACCTACAAATTGAATATGTTCCTGATCCTAAAAAAATATCAAACTTTAGGGCTGGCAGTATGGCTCAGGAAGTGGAAGCATTTGCCACCTAGCCTGCCAAGCTAAGTTTGACCCTGGGAACCCACATGGTGGAAGAAGAGAAACAGTTTCTTTGAGGTGTCTTCTCACCCATGCTCTATACTGTGGCAATCTCCTCCCTTGAAAAGACACAATAAATGTAACTTAAATTTTTATTTGTTTGTAATATTATGTGTGTATGGGAGGGAAATAGGCACTTGAGTGCAGGTGCCTCCCAGAGGCTAGAGGATTTCCCTGGAGAAGGGGTTATAGACAGTTGTGACTAAACAAATCAGGCTTGGGTGTTGGGAACTGAACATGGATCCTTGGCAAGGGCAACACACGTTCTTACCCACTGAGCCATTCTTCATCTCTGATAGTTTTCTTAAAAAAAACAAAACAAAAACAAACAAAAAAACAAACAAACAAAAACTTCAACCTGAAGAGGATAGTGTTATCAAAATGCCATGTTGCTAAGAAATCTAAGCCAGAGTTTTATGGCCTGGCCCCAGAAATGTACATATGAATGCTAGGAAAGGCAACATTGTTTTCAAAACAGTCAGCTCCATCTACAAGATCTCAACTAGGACAGTGGTGAACTTGCAATCTGATTCCACTGACAGCCTCTCAGTAGCCAGCTAGCTATGTGGGATTGCCTGCCTGGGGTTTGGTTCACTAAGCTGGTAAAGGTGTGCTCACTGGTCCGAGGCTGCCTCCAAGCACAGGGGAAATTTAGTGATCCCAAGGTACTTACATCCTTTCATAGAGCAATTTTGCTCTTACCTCCCCATCAGTGGAGTTGGCCCAGTGAGTTTCAAATATTTATTTTCCAATAACGAGTCACAGACCATTTCTTAGTAAAATAGGCTTTTGTGTTTTCTTGCACTTCAATTTCATTTATTTATCACTTAAGTAAAAAACACAAGCTCTAACCTCTTGAAAGGGACTTAAAGTGTGTCCCGAGGGCCACCACTTATAAATCTGGAGCCCAGGGATATAATCTGTCCTCTGGACAAGAGGAAAAGAGGGAAGCTCCCGTAGGGAGATTTCCAGGAAGAAACATACTTATCTCTGGCCTCCGTACTTAAATCTTTGAACATGTGCCCCTCCCCACCCCCATGCAAGTACATCAACAAAAACAAACATATAAAATAAGGGAAAACCGTTTTAAATGTAATTTATTTCAGTTGTGGTTATTATTAGTTGGGGCAACTATTTATTATTATGAAGAAAGCAATGGCTTTCTTTACCAAGCAGTGGGTTTTTCCTGATGCATGCAGCATATGAGGAAGTTCATCCCAAAGTCGTAGCCATCACTCCTTTACCTCCCAAACTCTCTACCAGTGAACTTCCAGCTAGGAAACTGTGCACCAAACACAACATATGGAACCAAAATTTCAAAATGGAGAGAGCTGGGGTTTATGATAGATTTTTATGTTGTGTTCTGTATACTATAAAAGCAATAGGAACCAAGATAAAACGTTTTATATTCAGAGTAGGGTGCGCTGCTGCTGGACTGTCTTAGAAAACAAATGAGCAAATTTATTTTGGAAAGTTGCCTTTCTAGGCAGCAAATACAGCTTAAAGTTGTGTGTCAGCATGGGACAGTGCTGTAGTCTGACTGTTAAAATATTCTGCTCCCCCAGGCCCTGTGTGCAAGGCTTGCTCCCTGAAGGTCGAACTACGGAGTAGCTGTGGAACCTCGATGAGGTGGGACCCGGAGGGTCATCATCTGAAGCTCCCTTCTCATCCTGTCTTTGGCTTCCTGGCTATGAGTTAAGGGCTTGAGAAGTTTTACTCTTCCATAGACTCCTTCTGTGTGTGACATGTTTCTTGGGAACAGGCAACAAAGTGACAGGGACAACCAGCCATGCCTTGGAATATCCAGAACTGTAAGCCCAAAATAACCTGCTTTGCTTTTCTTCCTTTTTTTTTTTTTCTTTTCATTTCATGGAGTAGCTCTATTAGGAGTTGCGGCCTTGCTGGAGGAAGTGTGTCGCTGGGGATGAGCTTTGAGGTTTCAGAAGCTCAAACAAGGCCCTGTGGCTCGTTAGGTCTTCCTGTGGCCTGCCAAGCTAGATGTAGAGCTCTCACTTCCTCTAGCACCAGGTCTGCCTGCATGCCACCATGCGCCCTAACATGGCAATAATGGACTAACCTGTGAACTGTAAGTCAGCCCCAATTAAATGTTTAATGTTTTCCTTATAAGAGTCACTGTGGTCACGGTTTTTCTTCACAGCAATAGAACCTCTAAGACATATGTCTATTTTCTTTTTATTTGTAAGATTATGGTTACATTTCTCCCTTGCAAACCTCGCATATACCCCTCCTTACTCTCCTTCAAATTCATGGCCTCTTTCTCACTATTTGTTACTGCATGAATCACGGATGTGTACATGCATACACATACACATGCATTCCTAAATGTAAGCTGCCGAGTTCATATAACATTACTTGTATGTATGTTTTCAGGGCTGATTGTTTGGCACTGGATAACCAACTGGTATGTATGTTCTTCCCTGAAGAGGAGGGTCATGTCTCCTGCTCCAAGCTTTCCCCAGTTGCCTGAAGTTCTTTGTGTAGGGTTGAGGCAATGTGGATTTTCACCCATCAGTTTGGCATGCCCATTGGTGTCATCCTTGTTCAGCTCATGTTTGGGCAGTCATCTTGGTGAGGCTTTATGGGTGTAGCTTTTAACGTTACTAGGAGACACAATCTCACAACAAACTCCCCGGTCCCCTGGCTTTTAGAATCTTTCCACCCTCTCTTCTGCAATGTTCTCTGAGCCTTAGGTGAGGGAGGCTTCAGAGATGCATCCACTGGGACTGGGCTCCACAACTCTGCATTTTGATTTAACCTGTTTCTTTATGAGCTTATTTATTTCTTCTCAGGCATTTGTAACTTCGACATAAACCTGACTAACACAGGCTCTAACAAAGATAGACATGTTTTTACTTTTCACATCTATATATCCTGCCACTCTTCAAAACCATGTCACTCACTGCAGTGCACTTCAAAATGTTAATAACAAACTATCTTGATGTGCATCACATATACTTCAATTAACCTATACGATCGATTAGGATACAAACTCTAAATAATTTGACCTCTCCTTTCACATTCCCTTGCTGTACATGTATTAAAATGTAAACATAAAATTTCCACTCGAATACTATTTTCTGTCGGCTAAATTAATTCACTCAATTTGCCCCAGGAAATTCTAATAATGTGACAATAATGCAAAATAGGATTTTAACATCTTTCTTCTACTTTATTTGTACAGGCGTGCAAAGGAAAGTGCCCATTAAAAAGCCTTTCATTTATCATTCACTTGCTTATGAATTTGTCTAAGGATTAAATTTTGTTTTCATAACAATTCTCCATGTGAAATACTGGCTCTCTAACTCTACCTCCCAAGTTTAATGTTCCTTTTTCTATGGGGAAATAAACTAGAAAGTTGCATAACAGAGTAACTAATGAAAAAAATGCCAGTTAAATGAGTTTCATATAACTAGAAGAATTTGCTCTAAAGTGTAAAAACCTTAAAAGACATTTAAGACTAAATCTATATGTATTTAAGAAAATCCCCCATTCTCTAGCAGACAGCTACAGACCCATGCTCACAAAGGAGGAGTTAAAACACAAAGTACATAAATTAAATAAATAAATAAGTAAATAAATAAAGACATATAGGTAGGACAAAGGACCTGGTGGTAGGAGGGGACTGACAGAGATGAGAAAAGGATTACAGAGGATAGGGAGATGAATGTGGCCAGAATGCATTTTATGCATGCGTGAGAAGGCCAATATCACAAAAAACAAAACAAAAACAAAACAAAAAAAAATGAAAGGGAGAAAGAAATTCTGATATTTTCTAAGGATAATAGAAGACAATAGGAAGGTTTACCCCAAACAACATCATTAAAGAATTGCCATTGCAGATGGGTGTTGGTGGCACACGCCTTTAATCCCAGCACTTGGGAGGCAGAAACAGGAGGATCTCTGTGAGTTTGAGGCCAGCCTGGTCTCCAAAGTGAGTACCAGGAGAGGCTCCAAAGTTACCCAGAGAAACCCTGTCTCGGAAAAAAAAAAAAAAAAAGAACTGCCATTGCTGTATTTTATATTATTTTTCCAGTGTTGGTTATTGGTTATGATGTCATATAAAGCAACAAGACATCAGATAAACTAACTTTTCTCCTACACATTTTCTCTCCATAAGAACTGACAGTGAGAACCAGAACTTTCTCCTACAGGATCCCAACATAAACACTAGAGGTTAGAGGAAGCCTAACCACTATTTAATACCTGGTCATCTACCAGTGATGTGAACAAACAGAAATTCTTCAGCTAGCATAAGTGTGTATATTAAAGATGAGCTTTAGAAGTCCCCCCTCTGGCTACAGACACACACACACACTCCCAGAAAATCAGTATGCAAGCACCACTGAGTTCTAAGAGATTTCCTATTATCTTTATCTAGTAAAAACAAACTCCTCTATACTAGATCAAGCTTGTGTGTTTCTTTAACAACAATCTGATTCTAGAGGACTCTAATCCATTAATATACTCTAATCAATCTTTATGGAATTCTAAGATTTGGGACTGCATATATATACTCATTTTCTAATGCCACCACACAAAAACTTCCAAAAACTGGCACTGAGTCTCGAAGAGGTGTGTTCCTCTCGAGGAGGTCTACAAGGACGCCACTCCCACTCCTTTTCCAGCCTCTTGAGACTGTCTCTATTCCCAGGATTACATTCCTCTTTTTTCCATCTCCAGTGCTGCATCTGTAATTCCCTTCCTAAGTCTGGTCTCTCTTCAGCTGCTCTCTTCTCTTTAGAGGCCCCCATGATTTCACTGGCTTTAGTAGAATAATCTGCCTATGGTAATCTACAAACTGGAGACTCCCTGGCTAAGTAACCTAACACGTTCTGTGTCCCAGGAGTTTTAGGACTGGACATCTTCAAAGGAAGAGCTTATTCTGTCTCAGATTTATAACTAAAGCCCTGTCATTTGGTTCAAGTCAGTAGTTAACCAAACTAACTTGGACACTATTGCTATAGTTATTATTAATTGGGATAAAAATGTAAAACATCTGAGAAAGTTTTAAGTTTGAATTAGATGACCACAAGTGCTTTCAGTAGAGACAAGTCATTTCCCCCAGCCCTGGTCTCCTTTCCATTCAGGCCTGTAGCAGTCCCACCCTTATCAACTGTTTGGATGCCTCATTCTTGAATTCATCATGACTCAATATACTATATGCTGCCCATGAACAAAGGAGTAACACACATTGCTTAATATAATTTTATAGATGATGACAATTGTTTTTTGTAAAATGAGAATAGATTTTAGGATAGAAGGAAAGGTACAGTAAGAAGCACTATGCCATTAATATTGTCTTTACAAGATTTTATAAAAGAAAGATCAGACAGGTCAACTAGAATTGCCATAGGGTTTCAAAGACCACACGTTGTTTCAGGCATAATACAAAAAAAACTTGGCAAAGAGATTTTCGTTCAACTTGCCCAAGGCCACACAGCTAATGTGAGCCACAGCTGTCTATTGATACTCGGTGTGCACTCTCAGAATTATGACCTAGTTCTCCTTACACATAATAGGGTCAATGGCAATGCTTAGTGCTCGATTGCATTATAAATCAACTGCGTCACTAACTTACACTTTTAGGGATAATGGCAGTACTTCATCATTCCGTTCTGTGACAAAATACAGAGTAATCCACGAATCAGCATCCTAAAATGGTGTGTAAACTAGACAAGACTCAGAAAAATATCACATAAGAAGAAACAGGAAAGAAACTAGGCTGAAAAAAACCCTTATGATGATGATGATAAGGTGGAAGAGGAGGATGAAGAGGGTGATAATTATGGTGATAAAATAGTAACTCAGTTACATTTCTCCAAGACCAGGAAAACCTAATGAATGACAACTCTCTGATTTTGAAACTAATTTCCTCCCAATATTAATTATGCATAGCTTCCTCCAGGTAACAGATTAAATTCTGTTTTAAAAGTACAGGGAGCTGGGTTTGGTGATATACATCTTTAATTCCAGCACTTGGGAGGCAGAGGCTGGGTGGATCTTCTGAGTTCAAAGCCAGTCTTATCTACATAATGAGTTCCAGGCCAGTCAGGACTACATAGTGAGACCTCATTTCAAAACAACAACAACAACAAAATAACAATAACAACAACCCAACAAAACAAAACAAGTTACAGAGAAGGGAGAGCTCTTCAATACCTCGGTAAAATTTTATTTTCTTGGTACCTAAAGGAAAATTGAAATCAACTTACTTGATGTAATAGGGCACTTTATTATGCGAAATGGATCTTTGCCACGGCAGCTGGACAGAAGCTGGGGAAACAAAGGGAAGTTATTGGCAGCAGCAAGCCTTACACCTTAATGTTAAACAACCAAACATGTTTCATAGCAGTTCTGGAGAGACCTGCTTGGGCTCTAAGCAATTAGGAAAACCAAGAGGCCAAACAACAGCTTTAAAGAGTCATGTCAAGTGAGGAAAGAACCAAGACTCAATTTCCAGCGGCGATGCTGTCAGAACCTGTTTGGTGGAAGCACTTTCACAAAATCAACTTATTGTTCATAACCATTACAACATATAGAACTCAGTGCCATCTGCAAACTGTGTTCCTATATGTTCTGTACTCAGATTAAAAACCGTAACTCTCAAGACTGAATTTCTAGATCACTAATAATATTCTTCTCCTTGTACCATATTCACAGGCATAGCTATTAAGAGCAGATGGCACTCAAATTTAATTATAAGAAGCTCTTAGAAGAAAAATTTAACATAAAAATAGGCAAGGGTATTTATGAGCCAAGCCCATTGTCTAAGGAGTAGATTAGAAACTTGTTTTCATCTGCAATACACAGAAAACAGTTTTCAATGTTTGTAGTAGAAATCACTATGGTTGAGATGTTCTGCCTTTTAATTGGAAATACTTCAGTTTTCACAGTTCTGTTTACTGATAACTTGTAAAAAGACATTACTCTCCTGGCAAATCAGTTATTTAAAAACTTATTAAGTAGAATAGCCCACGTGACTTCAGAGCCAGAGGAATTTTGCTAGGCAAGATACCAGGTGAACTGAAATAAAAAACTGCATATCACTAGACCATCATGTAGGCATTTGTCACCTTTTTTTTTCTTAGTTTTTCTGACACATTGATACCTTACAACTCTGTAAGATTCTAAACTTTGCCAAGCTTTTCAAATCTGTTTTTTATTTTTTAAAAAGCAGCAAGATCCACAAAGTGACATTGAATTTGATAGAGAAGGTGCTAGGTACACAGAAATAAAAGTAGCAGTCCTAAGTATACCTAGTAGATCGGTGGTTCAGTTCAGACACAGCCATGTTTCCAGCCAATAATTCAGCAAACTGCCTCCTTAACATTTGTTCCTGTTTTGATGAAAGGCAAGTGCTCTTTCTTCTGTGTCTACAGAAGTTCACAAATGGACATGGAAATGAGGACTTGGGTATACTAAATTTCTCATGAGAGTCAGCCTCATTTTAGTGTTGGCACCATGCTAATAGGTCAGGTTTTATTACAAGCCTCATGGAGCAGGCTTCTTTAATAACCATGGATAAAGTCCAAGGAACACCATCAAGCCAAGGACTCTAAGCAGCAAGGGAAAATAATTATTAAATGTACTAGTTGGAATTTTGCTCACACTTCTTCACATATTTAATGATTATTGATTCAAATAACCAAGCTTCTTGGTCTATCCATTGCTAAACAATGAAAGGCCATGTGCTTGAATTACATAAAGTGCATGCCAATTCTACAGCACTTCATGTCTCCAGGAACACAAACTAGGTTTCCATGGGAGAGGTTGCCAGGTGAAAACTTAGGGCTTCGTCAGTATTAACAGATAACTGACCTTTTGAACTATAAAGAAAATCGCAATTATTTATAAATTCCTCTTGAATTTAGTCTTGTTTTATTCTATAGGATTTAGAAATTATAATACTTTAACAATAATGACATCCATGTGTTAAACATTAAAATATCCATCCTTACCCACTACAAAGGGTTACACATCACTCAGAGACAAACACCGACAGACTCGGTTTAGGAACTGAAGATGGGTATGTGTTAGAGGTAGGGGACATGAAAAAATTAATTAAATTTCACAAGAAGGTGAAAGTGAAGCCTGACTTTTGATTCAGGTTCCCAGTTTTGTCACAGTGACCAAAAAAAAAAAAAAAAAAAAAAGACAAAATACCAATGGAATTAACTTAGGAGACATGGACCTCAACTTTATCTTCCTCTATGATTCTTGATAAAATAAAGTTGCTATAATTGAGAAATACTCTTGGCCTTGAACTTAAAGTTTATTTAAATTGAATTAAATTACACATATACTTGCCATAGGAAACCAAAGGAAGGCTTTAATATGTGCTGAAAGCATTTGTGCCAACATGTGGGTTGGCTGCTTTGTATAGCTTGATAGACTTTTGCATTTAATTCTCAAGGCCAGCTTGAGAATTAAATAGGTAACTAGGTATGCAAAGACCAAGAAATTAACCTTCAAAAAATCCTGAGGTCTAGTAAAAGACAGAATTAATATTTGTACTCAAACTGTGAGTTTCAAAATTCAAAATTCTTAAATATCCTCAACAGTGAATGATAAATAAGACAGGACTCAAAATTATTCACGTAAGTCCTCTTGAAGTGCACTTAACGTTAAACGTTCCATGAGCAGTGGTGGTTCATGCCTTTAATCCCAGCACTCGGGAAGCAGAGATGGGAGGCCTCTGTGAGGCCAGCCTGGTCTACAGGGTGAGTTCCAGGACAGCCAGGGCTACATAGACAAAGACTGCCTCAGAAAAACCAAAAAATCAATCAATCAAATAAAAAATTCAGCCGGAGGATGTTCCATTAACTCTATCTATGAGCAACACAAAACCTGCAATGTTTGTCCACACAAATACCATGAGCCTAGTAAATCAAAATTTTCTCGTTTAAGGATTTTATACAGTTAGTAATTTAAAATGCACATGCAGCTTTAAGAAAAACCAAGTATATTTTTTTCCGAATGGAGAAAAACTAATTCAAAATCTTACAGCATAAATTTTTGATGTGAAAGGTTCATAACCCTTGCATGATAAAGCAATGATATACTATATTAGTTACCAAAACCAATATTTAAATGAGAAAACATATCTAAAGAAAAACCAATTTGCATACTGTATTATATAAGCAATAAGTAATATTTCATGAATATCCTCTCTTAAACACAGTTATTCTAATTACAGTTATATCAAACAATATAGCTTCTTGGGATGAACTGAAGGAATTTGCTAATATTTTCATTTAACAAGATCTCTCAAATTTATTTATACTTACTAGACAGAAAGTGTTGAGAAGATGGACCAAAATCTCTGTGGGCTTCCTGGAGCTGTTTAAGGCGATCGTCCACAGAAACCTGCACACATGCACAAGCCAGATGAAATTATTGACTTCAAGACAATGGCTTTCATAATATTCTTGGTTTAATTACTGCATCAAGTGATGCTACTATGAAATAGATTCATTACTGTTTGGGCAGAATCCTTCTCTTCCTTTCTTATGAATGAAGTAGTATGGAATCAACTTCTGACATTAAATAATGGTAAAGAAAGCCAGACCTACTTCTAAACTATTTGTAAGAACTTTAAATCTCGAAATGACTTCATTAGCTAAATATTGTTATGATCATCATTTTATAGACAAAGAAACTGAGACACAAGTAAGTTCCTGAGGATACAACTACTCAAAACAACTTGAATATGCATACCTTGGGCATCTGGGGCCAGACCTTGCTTTAAAACTGTTCTATTTCACTTCCCCTTAGGAAGTGTCCTTCTAAGGCAGCTTAGGTTAAGATGTGTCATGGGGTGAGCCCATACTCATCTCTCTTTTGTAAAAACAGATTGTTAAAAAGTGCCAGAGAGTGAGTGAAAAAAATGAAGCTTAGAGTACTCCAATGTAGTGAGATATTCACCCTGCCTACAGGTGTGGACATGTTCGGGAGTGGGTTTAGGTCTGGGATCGGAACAGGTGGCTCACTTTTGCTTCCTGGTTGGGTCAAGGAGAGCATCCAGGTGTCAGGTCAGCATCCTTGGAGTGGGAACCCGCAGCAGTCATCTGTTTCTTGTGTAAGTACATTTTCCCCAAATAAACTTCACTTAATCTGTACTGAGTCTAGTGAATCTTGATTCCCATGCAATATCTGGCACCCACAGATGGATAGATGGGGAGACAGTGAGTTAGACAGATGATAGATAGGAAGGTATATAGATAAGTAGATAGATGGATATGAGAGGTAGATAGAAAACGGGACCAGTGTGAAATGTCTTCTGATTTTCCTATAAGTTTGTGTCTGATGATTTATACCAAAAGAAAGAAGTGTCCCTGAGCATGTGCTGCAATGTGTATTCAGCATATCCCTGTATATTACCACCTTCTATATTTGTTAGTACATATCTATGGCTACTGTGCACACATTACAATAACACAGCTATGACACTGTGAAACTAAATGCAAACCAACAACAACCGCATACAGTCTTCTGACATTTTCATCTCCTTTCCCCTGTTATTTGTCACTGCAGTGTTGGTGAGCTGTTCCATTTGGATGGACAATTTCATTTTCCGTTACCTGTAAATAAAACTTGTATTTGTCTAGCTCACTGGGCAGCTCAGGCTTCTCCTGGTTAGCTACATAAATTGTATCAGAATATACTTTACTCATTATGACAAATACTCAAATGTCATATTTTATAGGCAAGTAAGCTACTATTCCTGAAATTTAACAGCACTGTCTGGTAGGGTGAATTTTTTTTTCCTTATCCATGACTGATATTTGACTCTGGCAGCTACCAGAATCAAAGATAAGAATGGAAGAATGACTGCTTTCCTTCAAATATAACAGGGGCAAAGCAGAAAGGAAATCAAGAAAGACCAGAAGAACAATCTTCAAATGAGTATAATGAAAGATAATGATGCAGAAGAAAAAAGAATGAAGTTCAAACATTTCTCAGAGCACTTACAAATTTAATATGCTTTTCCAGACCAATCCCAAAGTATTGACATTCTTCACAATAATAGGAAAGAACTGTCAAATACTGAATATTCACATCTCGCATCTACAATCTCATAAGAAATTAAGTACCATTAAATTTAAAAATATTCAGGGGTAATTGTGGGACACAGGTGTCATGGTGCAACTTTTAGGAGTTGGTCCTTTCCTTCTACAGTGGGGGTTACTGATAACAAACTTCAGGTTGTCAGCAAATACATTTACCTACTGAGTCATCTCAATGACTTCCTTGGGCATTTTGATACTTGGATTAACAAGAAACATAACATAAAATGTATCATACTTTTAAAATAAAATTGCACATTTGTCTTCTTAGGAATATTTTAGATAAATTAGATAATTTATTGTCACTCTCTAGTCAAATTGACCCTGCTCATTTTCAGCAGAAAGGCATAATTCTTCTGATTGCTAGCAGATGGATACTGAATGTGTCATTAATCCTTAGCACCACGAACTCCTGCCTGGCATGGACAGCAGTCAGCCAGTTCTCATACCTAGGAACACTTGTGAGCCCTGGCTCAGTTAAATCTGGAGTTGTCTACAAGTAGGCCATGAAAACAACTGCCTTTGGGAAGGTCAGTTCTAAGAGCTAAGATGAGGATGTGCTTTCTGTAAAGATGAAGAAAGCACCTGGACAGTGAGCAATGTGAAGACAGAGGACAAAAGCTTTGTGACCTTCCAAAAGAAAACAAATACATAGTAAAGATAAGAAAATTATCCCTTTACAAGCCACTATACGGCAAATGTTTCTGTGACAGACTCTAGGTTCCAATTTCCACAACTCAATGAGTTTTGTGTAAATTTCTACAAGTATCATATAGGAATTATATATACATTTTGCTAAAAATCATACTCATAAGCAAATGATGCCCTTGAGTTCAAGACATAGAAAGACAAACATCTGATGGCATGCTTCCTAAATTCATTATAAATACTTAAATACTTATCAAGTACTACAGCAAAGAGAGAGAAGACATAATACACATGTTAGAAGTGAGATGGGTTGAAAAGACCATCCAAGGGCTTCTGCCTGTGCAGTCTATGGAATGCTCTTCACACTAGGAAACTAAATGCAAATCATCAATTGCACAGCCTCCTGACACTTCCACTCCCTCTCCTTATTCTTTATGCATTTGTTAGATAGCATTCTGAAGGGGCTGAGTTGATACCTGTAGAAGTTTCCAGCGCATATTAAGGTCATCCAGCTGGCGAGACATCTTAAGAGACGGATGCAGGTCAAGTGGAGACAGCTGACTGGACAGGTCATTCATTGTTTTAACTTTTAAGTTGATTGGTGCAATTTCTTCTCTAAATGCCTGGTAGAAAAGAGAGTTTTTGAAATGTCACTGGAGGAGACTCTCTCAAAAGCCTATCGAAGACCATGGGAAGGCCATTGTGAGACCATCAAGTAGAGATGTTACATGACAGCAGCTGGCTGGATCAGGCCTTTAGTGAAGCATGCAGCCAGATACTCCCTGAGCATCTACGTGTATGTGTAAAGAAAAAGCACATGCTGGAAACTTATTTGAGCCACTAAGCATTTCTGTCTCATATCTTTTATGTGCAAACCATGGGACTATTTGTTGCATGGCCCACTTTATTGTTTCTAGAGTTGATTCTAATTTACTTTTAGACTTTTTCCTTTGTTTCATTTATAACATGGCTCCTTACTCCTTTTCTTTTCTACCTAATGCAACAAGTTGACTTGAACTCAGTCATGCTTAGGTTAGGTGGCTAATGAGAGCAGCTTTCTTCATTGTCACATGTGGAGGGAGGTTTCTGTTCTGCCTGGTTCCACATACAGAAAGACATTGACCATCCACCAACCTATGGTTATTGGATACTATAGAGAGGAAAGCTAGGTGGCTTGTGGCTTGCATCCCATTGTGAGAACAGTCTGTGTGTAGGGGAGGGGCGGGGAGAGCAGAGGATAAAGAAAAGGATTTGGATGAGTCTCAGAACTGACCTGCTACCTCTGGGTGCAGAGCAGACTAGTAGAAGGTGTATAGCTGGGGTGAGCATACAAAGAGGGAAAGCTAGAAGTTTAGACAACTGACCAATGAAACAGACAGACCAATGATACAGTTATGGTCTCCTTTCTCTGCAGAAGCCCACCTATCTAAAGCACTGGGTCCCTTTCTGTGACAAATTCTTTGTCTGGTCCCCCTTGGATCCTGAAATGACTCATGGAGAGGATTTACCTCTGCAGCCTTGGCTGGGGGCTCCTTCCCTGCACTCCTGGGACTTTGTTTGGTGTCTTCAGCCCAACCATGACTTTCAACTAACCCATATCAAAACACACAAACCAAGTGTCATGTGACTGCTCAGAGCCATTCCAAATCCACCATTAGACATCTCAGATTTCAGTTCTTCCCTTTGTTAACATTTACATTCGTCATGTCCCAAGGAAGCTGTTTGAGAAGGGACATGTCCCTACATTCAGCTTATACACACCATATACACACTCACACATCACACACACACACACACAAACACACACACACACACACACACACACACACACACATTCATGAAGCTTCTTTCTGATGTTACAATAAAGAACAGAATCTATCTTTGCTACCCTGTCATATGTCAGGATTTTAAGGCCAGATGAGTAGTCTTCCAAGAGGGCAGAGATAAAATTTCTTGTCCCCCTATAATCTATCCTGAATCATAATGGTTGCTAAAACCCAATGTTTAGGAAGCATTATTTTTCAAAGGTAAATCAGAGAACACAATTTAGTGTTTTAAAATTCTTGACTATGGCCAAAGGCAGGTGGTTAAGACCAAAGGACAGGTGAAGAACAAACCATCAAAAGAGACCCTGAGTCTGAAACCAGGATAGGAAAAATCAAGGTGTCAGAGGCAGCAGTGTATAAATGACATTGGAATTCATGGATGCCAACAGGTGTTTAGTAATATCTGCTTCTGACCTCCGCAGATACCAATGTATCAAAATAAGACAATACAAAGGAAGCTCCAAAAGAAACATGGCCTGCTACAAGATGGAAAGAGAAAGAGCTCTGATTTGCAGTACTTTTTCCTCTATCCCTGATGTTGGACATCCAAGTGTGGCCCAGTGTGTGCATGCAGACGGATATACAAATCCAGTTAGCAGACATGCAGCTACACAGTTACAGGCCTGACAGGTGCAAAGGACTAACATTTGATACAGATGTGGGGGACAGAGAGAAGTGTGGGTTAGGGCAGGACAGAGAACTTTTCAGTATGGACTCGGAAGAAATCTAGACTCCCTAAGACACAGCTGGACACAAATGCTAGAACACAAATGTCTCTAGGGTTTTCAACCATGACTTTAGCTTGATGTAATAATACTCTCTTTCATGGTTACCCACAAAGACCCAAAAACTGGCTCCAGATTTTAAAATCGACATCCTTTTAGTTTGTAGGTATTAAAGATTAACATGCTATTTAATAGTTTTATAATTTTAAACAACCAGTTTTAGCAGATGGTAAAAGTGTTTTAGAATTAGATCATACCTTCAAGACAGGTGTTTTTTGTTGGTTTTTTTTTTTTTTTTTTTTGGTTTTAAGGAACAATAAGAAACTTAAATGTTTACTATGTAAAAATACTTTTTTTTTCCCCCCCTGTAATAAGCCATAGGTGAAAACATTAAAAGAGCTTTGACAGGCAAAGTCTTTTTGGCTTTGGTTTTGCTTTTATGGTGAGGTGTTTTATGACAACAAGGAACCTTTCTATCAAGGAAGTTTATCTTTTGCCTTTTAAGACTTTCCAAATTAAGGGGCTTGATATTATAAATGGCTTCAGAACTGCCATGTGTTCTTGTATAAAGAAGTAATCTATCATGTTTTGACTGCACTTTCCTATAAGAGAATAAGAGTCTACGTGGCCCTCGTTGCTATAAAAACAGAAGCAGCTGCTACTATCAAAGGTGTTCGTTAGGCTGTTGGCAGGTGTGTGTCTCAAAGCCATCTGCGACTGGAAGGTGGATGTGCAGAAAATGGCACTATTAAGGATATCTTTACCAATGCAAATTATTTTGTTATTCCTGAAGCTCTTATTTTCCATCATTACTTTGGCACATTACTAATATTTAGAAATTCCTAGTACTTAATTTTTTACCTCCCTATATAGCTTAGGATATAATATATATATATATATATATATATATATATATATATCCCAGTTAGATATGGGAGATACTTTAGGGCACATCTAAAATATCAGACATTGAATTTATTTTATTTAGTGAGTCTTGGAATTTTAATCTTTCACTTCCTAAGATAAAAAAGTATTTAATCCAAATTATTCTCTCTCCTTAGACTACTCATTGTTTTATTTTTCTTCTTCCTACTTAAGTAGATTAAGAAGAAAGGGATATGGTTGGAGAGGAGAATGATTTTAAATAAGACTAACAACTCCCAAGCTGTTGGGTTTTTCTATCTAGATATAAATTTTTGTTTTTCTCAACACTAATCATCCCAAATTAAAAAGTGATACTTTCAAATTCAAATGGGTAAATTCCCACTCAAATCTAGAAGTATTTTGTTGTTGTTTGTTACTATTTGCATATTGTAAGGCACTAAAAGATTCTTCAGTGTTTAAAATTAAGCCAGGCATGGTAGCAAAGGTCTGTAATCCCAGCTATTTGGGAGGTGGAGGCAGAAAGGCTACAAAGATGAAGGCCTGTTTGGGCTACTGAGTGAGTTTAAGACTAACCCAGAACCTTAGAAAAATCTTGTCTAAAACTAAAAAGTAAAATGTGGCTGTGCACACAGCTAAATGGTGCTGCATTTACCCAGAATGTATAAGGCCTCAAATAAATCTACACTACCTAAAATAAATAAATAGAAAAAATATGTGTTCAGTTTTGGAAAAAGCTGCTCTGATAAACTAATCCTTATGTTTTTTCTTAGACTATTTTAAATTCACATGTATCTAGAGGAATGTATTTTTGATACTATGGGTTTTGGAGAGGTCTGCTTAATTCACCGAGTAGCCAGAAACACATCCATCAAAACTGGCAAACACTGATATTCTTTCTAACTTGTTTTAAATTTCAAAGTTTTAAATTTAGGAGTGTTTAAAATTTAGAGAGTTTACACTCAAAGAGTTGGTCAGGGTTGTGTTTAATACCATTAAGATGAAAGAGGTCTTTGCTGTGAAAGAGAAGAACACTTAAAACCACAAGCACTTTACCCCTTAACTAGCTGTGTGAGCTTGAGCAATTATTTTCAGTTTTGTTTTCATGAAATAATACCCATCTTGCTAGGATGGCGTGAGCATTAAAAGAAATATCCACATGAACTGACTAAAACAGTTTTTGGCATGTAATAATAAGCCTTAATAAAAACAAATATTTACTAATGTAACTGGCCCAAGTATTAAGTTAATTTCCCAGATCTTGTCTTTCCACTCAGCCACATTCATATAAAGGAAGAATGTTACCCAGTGTCTGTACACAAAAGATGTGTATACCTTTTGCAATAAAAATTCCATGCATGATAGACAGCATTGGACTAATCCTTTCTGAGTTTCTTATGGCTCATCCTCTGGCATGATTCATGACTATATAAGCTTTGCTATACTCTAAAGCTGTAATCTGTGTCTTTTACTGCCTAAATTTCATTCCTTTCTCTTTTTTTCCTGAAGATGTTGTAGAATAGAAGTAACGAAAGAGGATTTACACCATAGGACTAATATCCTTAACCTTGGGCAATTCCCAATTACAAAAGGAATTTGTAACTAAATTCATGTTTCATTTACTCAGACAATAAGATAGAAATTATAGATGAGAATTCCTGCAAAAGCAGTTTGTTTTTTTATTAAACCTCTAAATCCAACCACGAGTGTCTAGGAGACAGAACCTGTAGGCTGTACAACATGGGTACGATTCTATTAAATCTCAGCTGTGGGAATAATTACAAAATAAACACGCAATTTCTTTAACAAATGAATAGGAAACAAAAGAAAACAAAATGGGAGGCGTATTGGGAAACAAAGCAAATCTAAAAAGTTTGGGGAGGTTTTTGTTTGATTTTAAATAGGTAAACCTAATCTACACTATTTAGGGATACCCAATTGGAATTTTAAAAATGTTTAAACAAACTGAATTACCATAAAAGCCACCTTAAGTTTTCTGGGGGAATGGCACATATGGAAAACATCTGCCATGATTCCTGACTTGGGTGGGGAGCTGAAGTTGTGTCAGCTCTATAAGAATTCCTTATAATGATTTCTATATGTGGGTCTCTTTATTTGTGTTCTACGAAACAACAAAACATTCCTTAAATATTTTTTGTCAAAGGCAATGGTGCTGACCATGGTTTTTTCTATATGATCCTGCAGCGAGTCGATGAGCAGGTCTCCCACGGGCTTCCAGCCATTCCGCACAGCCTCTGCCTCCTTCATGTCTGCATCCAGGTCATCCATGGCTCCCTGCAGATCTCGGAGTTTCTCTAACGCCTTTCCCACTTGCTTCTGCCAGTTGCTCGTCACAGCATTTAGACTCTCCCACTTCTCTTTGACTTCAGCTGACTGTTTGCGCATAGCTTTGGCAATCTTCTGGGCTCTCTCCTCAGGAGTCAACTCTGATTAAAAAAAATAGAAGGTACAGCTTGGATATCTAGTCATTTAGTCATTTATCCTTTATATCCAGGTGTTAATCTCACCTTTAAAAGGGCTACTAGGGTAAACAGAGGCTGAATTACAATGGTCAAAGAAAGGAGAAATGACTTTTACCAGTAAGGCACAGCTAGATCTAAATACAGACTCAAAAGGAGAAGAAAATGGTTGCTCAGACTGGAAAATGGTCATGAATGATAGAACTTTGACACTTGTGAGTCTTGAAGTGTAGCAAGACAACTCAAGAAAGAAAACATTTTTCCGTTAGCATAAATTTAGTTATGTAAAAATCCAAAGACAGTTTTTCATTTCATTGTTCTCAAGAGAAATTAGAAGCACAATTAGCAGAGTAAGGTTGTAAGTTCTGAAGGAAATCTCCCAGACTATGAGTTTAATTTATCGCTTTTCTTTAAAAAGCAAACTCAAGGTATATAGCATCTAAAGGACTCCATCATCCTTAAATTTTCTTGGCTGTTCATTTTTACCAATGGCATTTTCTGAAGATCAAAGCTATAGAAACAGAATGTTTGTTCATCCAGGAAGACAGCAAAATTACAAGGACCATCCTTGACAAAGCCAAGAGGACTGCTGGAGAAGAAGAAATAAACTAAGCCTTTGCAATAGAAAGGGAAGGCACAATGCAAGGCTGGTGGGAAGAGTGACAATCCAGAGTGAAGAAAAGATTACAGTGACTAATGTCAGAACCAAAGGCCAGGGCCAGAAACAGTGAACCCAACAAGAAAAGGACAAAAGAATCCAACTGGACATAGTGACTCATAAAGCAGGCCAACCAGGTATGCAGCACAGAATGCCTGGGAGTCTATCACCCAACACTTGGGGATCCCCGCTTGCCTATCTAGCTGGTTTGAGTACATCTTCTGGACTACCCACAGAAACAGAGATACAGGTCAAAAACACACAATCATGGTAAAGAGCATGTTAATCACAGAGAGATGTGTGTATGGATGCTCCTGGCCTTAAGGAAGGGTTACAGATTAACCCATCCTAAGCCAGAAATAAATATCATAAATCAAAAGCACATTTATTTGACCTGACCTCTTAAGTATCACACCTCAGCTTTTATGGAATATGGATATGGTTAGACAAGGTCATCAAACACAAAGCTCCCTACATAACAAAGTACTACAGGTCTCATAGTCTACAGAATACTGAAACGAATTCTTGAAACAGAATGCCTGTAGGGATGCAGTCTTCTATCTATCACTGGTAACTCAAAATGTTTTAAAACAATTCATCATAGGTCTTCTACAATAACATCCTGCCTTTTAGTATAAACAACATTAGTAATTTCTACTTAGCCTCAAAATGTTCCTTTGGGGAAATAAAGTTTATCCAATGTGGTCATAAGATAAACTTTGTTCTAAAATCAACTGAAGCAAACATGTCTAGACCTTTACATTTATCCTTATAATAAATCTGCCTGCTTATCTGTCCTCATTTAGGTGTGATCCAAAAGCCAATTTAAAGGGGACAGACTATGTATGCTTGCCCAATTTTCCAGAAAAGTTTAAAGCACCAATACTTAGACTGCAACCAAATGGCCTACAACTGAGTCCAGCAACTGCAAACCAGTGAAAAGTTTTGGGCTGGGCTGTCAAATGACTGCTAGGTAAGTGAATTGAGGGTAAGAAGAGAAGAAAGCCTCAAAATGGTGGACACCCCAAATATACAAGACTAGACACCCCCCACCAACAAAAAATAATAATAACAAGTGAAAGCCAACTTCAAACAACAGTCAGTGTAGTAAGCCAAGAAGCCTAGAGAGATGGCATAATGGCACAACCAACACATCAGAACTGTAGACTCGGGAGCAGAGGGCTTTCAGAATGCCATTAAAAAGGCAACCCTCATTTAAATCCTTATAGCTTGGAGACACCTGTAAAATGCTAAATATAACACCTATATTTTATATTTTACACAAATATAAAAATGTTATGTGTGAGATGAAATCTCATTCCTAGCAGCCTCGGGAGAGATGGGATAACTTTTACGAGGGTTACACCTGCACTGGTTAATAAGTTACTGGGGCTTTTCTAAGAATGTATTTTAAGCATTTGCGTTTTAATGGCTATTATAGAAAGAAAGAGACTAGACAGGGAGGGAGGGAGGGAGAGGGAGGGAGGAGGGAGGGAGGGAGGGAGGGAGGGAGCACCTATTCCAGAAAGGACAGCTTACTCACAGTGGTTTCCCTTGGATAAAATAAAAACTGTTTCTGAGTCAATCATTAAATAACACATTACACAGAAAGACAACCACAGCTCCTCATCCCAGGACAAAATATCTCATATTGGCTCCCATGATTTTGTGGTCAATGTAAGTTGTTCTGTTTTGTTGGTTTATCATATAATCCACACTCAAGCAACTTCCCAGAACCATCTGCTTGCCCCTGAAGCCCACTAAGCACTTTTGAATCAGAACACAAGTGCATGAGACTGAAGCAAGCCCTAGTAGCTGTTCTAAGCCAAGAATAGAAAAACACAATGAAAACAAAACTTCCCAGGTTTGCAGGACATGTAAAATGAAGCAACATGGGATATGTTAGGACAATTTGGGGGGGATAAAATAGGGGAAAAAAACTTTAAGGATGTAGAAAAGAATTATAGAGAAATGACTACATTCCTTAAAAACAAAATCCCTCTCATTTGAAAATCAATGGATAACTATTCTCTTTAAATTTTCAAAAGGTTCTTCGGTAAATTCTGAAGCCCTGAGTGGAGAAGCATCTTGGCCATCATAGCCTGGTCTTGTATGAGAAGTCCTGCTGAGATTGGGGTAAAACTGAACTTTAGAATCTGATATCAGAGACCCACACTAGAGTGTACTTACTTAGCCCATCCAGGAAGAGATCCCTGGATAGACACCCACACTGCCCCAGTGGTTCCAGGAGAACATGCATAGCTTGGTGGGATACAAACACTGATTCTCTGGTCCTGCAACTGAAGACACATTTCCCTCTGATGGGCTGATATGTCCATCCCAAGCTAACATTGCCACTAAATACAGGCTGTCTGGAAGCTCAGTGATAAGAGGGAATTCTAATTTGCATTTGAGAAGCAATACCAGAGGTTGATGCCAGAGAGGGGAAACAGTCCACAATTCTGAGACCAGAAGAACTCTTCCCATGTCACTTGCCTTCCCCCTCAGTGTCTGTGTGTGCATGCGCTTGCACACACACACACACACACACACACACACACACACACACACACACACACACACACACACACACGGTTGGCACACAGTAGGTCCTCAATGAAGGTTCTAGTTCTAAGTATAGGAGGTGTGGATGCCACTAGAGATTTTCTACATCAATCCAGTTGATTAGCCCACTGGTGTTTCTGAGTCTAAAGGGGAAGAGAGGTTAGCTTAAGAGGATATGGAATGTATGAGAAATCTCTCACTCTGGGATCTGACTGGCCTCTATTGCTTGAATAGCTGAGATTCAAGGAACTTCAATGCAACAGATAAAACCAAAGTTGCCTGGAGATAATGCCTAAAAAAATATCTCAAACAAAGATGTTAAAACCCATAAATAAACAAGTGAACTATGCTTACCAAAGGCTGGAATGTTTCTAACCTTGAATTTCAACGTATTAACACTCAAGTCTTCTGCCCAAATCTAACACTATTATATACAATCATAAAACCACTTTGCAATTTCCTTAACCAAAGGAAATTCTGTAAGGTGAGAGAAGTAAGTAAATGAGCTAATAGATTTGACTTCACTTTTAAACTTCACTTTTAAGTTTGGCTTCATCTTTAAACCTTGTTGCAAATTACATAATTGGCAGGTGTGTGTGTGTGTGTGTGTGTGTGTGTGTGTGTGTGTGTGTGTGTGTGTGTGTGTGTGTGTGTGTGTGTTTTAAAGATACCTGAATATGAGTCCTAAGCCCACACTCACAGTTTAGATGAGTACTATTCTCTTCCTACATGTATTTCCAAATACTTAATAAGGTCACTTAATACATTGCATTATTCTGGCTCATCATGAAATTCTTTTCTGTGGCACAGATAAGATCTAGCTTAATCCTAGTAGAGGTACCAAAAGGGCAGTGCCCCTCAGGATGCTGGCAGTAGTGATGGGCTGTGTCTGCCTACTGAGGTTCACACTTTCAGTATCTCTTTTTCTCTTTTACAGTGCCTGCACTCTCTTCCTGAACAAAAGGTGTTTCTGATTAAAATAATGGGGACTATTTTATTCTCACTCCAAAATATCCTGATTAAATAATTAAAATCAACTTAATCTCTCTAAAATGTTCCATCAGAGGTTAAGAGGACCATGCCAGCATCCTCGTCTGTGAGATGACTAATGACAACAGTTCATTATGAACCAGATCACAAGAATATCAAGGCCTCAGCTGATTAAGATTTCTAATCATGTTCATCTAGTAAATTATAAGGATGACAATAACTAGAGGCCTCTGAGATTGGGTGAATTGCATAAGCCATATCTTTCAATGAGGACAGGCTAAAGGTGGTAATGGTAAATCCAAAAGCAAGAAAAAGAGGAGAAGTGAGGATAAAAGAGGTAAAGATGTAGGTACATTTACTAGAAATAAAAATACAAGAAAAGAGAGGTAAAGAATACCTTCCAAAATCACAAAATGCAAGGTACTAAGGAGGGTAGGACATGAGGAAGAAACAGGTTAGCAGAGCACTCTGAGGGCCAAGGGATCTCACTCACTAAAGGTATATCTGCTTAGAAAATCACTGGAGGTAACTGAGACTATTCTTCCTGCAGAGTGGACCAAAGTAATCCAAGCCAGTAGTGAGTTGAGGCTAGAGCATGGGGGCCACTAATGACATCTACGCCCAGGGAAGGAACAGGAGGGCAGAAGAACCTAAACGGCCAAGTGAGGTCCATGCTAGCAACCAGAGAGCTAACTCCTGACTCTCTGCAGCAGTGTATTCCCTGAATGTCCTCATTCTGACAACACTTTGATGATTTATTTGTTGTCACACTGAATAGCAACAAGCAGGTCACCAGTGCCAGGGGATGCCACTAAACGGGGAGAAAAGATGCTGAGAATATCGGTGTCCACTGGACAAGGAATTCCACCACACTCTCAGCTATATTCCCAGTACCTCTACTACGACAAGGCATGTGGTAAGCATTCGGTGAGTGTTGTTAAAGGAATGACTTAGCTTTCCTGGTACAGCTTTGATGTGACAACAAAAGGGAAAGAAATTTTCCTACTCTCTTTCCCTTCTTAAAAAAAAAAAAAAAAAAAAAAAACAATGGATATGGGCTGGGGAGATGGTTCAGTCATTAATGCTCTCCATGAGCATGAGGATCTGAGTTTCGATCCTCAACACGCACACAGAAAGTTGAGTATAGCAGCATATATGCAATCCCAGTGCTCAGGAGGCAGGGCCTGGAGGATCCCCAGCTCAGCAAGCAGAGTCGACCTAACAGCTCCAGGCTCAGTGGACAGACTCTCAAAAAATGGGCTGAAGAAGCCATTGAGCATGACACCTAATGTTGTCCTCTGTCCTCTGTGGTCATGGATATACTCACACATGCCCACCCACAACCTCTCCACTCCCCCCTCTCGTCTACTGTGCATGTCTGCCCGTCTTCTCTCATTTATCTCTGTCTCCCCACTCTGTGAGTGTCTCTGTCTCTCTGTCTCTGTCTCTCTCTGTCTCTCTCTGTCTCTCTCTCTCTTTGTCTCTCTTTGTCTCTCTCTCTCTCTCTCTCTCTCTCTCTCTCTCTCTCTCTCTCTCTCTCACACACACACACACACACACACACACACACACACAAGAATCCAAGAACAGGAGCCACATCTTTAAATCTCTTTCTTGCCATGTTACTGTCCATTTATCCCCACACCCTGTGATGTCCCCCAGGTACACACAGACACACAGATGGTAGTCATCTATAACTGAGAAATTTCAAGAGCTTTCTACCCAAGCTTAGCCATTCTTTTTTTTTTCCCATTTTTTAATTTAAATTAGAAACAAGATTGTTTTACATGTCAATCCCAGTTCCTTCTCCCTCCCCTCCTCCCCTGCCCCCATTAACGCCCTACCTATCCCATACTCTTTTTGCTCCCCAGGGAGGGTGAGGTCATCCATGGGGGTGGATCTTCAGAGTCTGTCATATCCTTTGGGATAGGGCCTAGGCCCTCCCCCATGTGCCTAGGATGAGGGAGTATCCCTCTATGTTAAATGAACTCCCAAAGTCCATTCCTATGCTAGGGATAAGTACTAGGGATAAGAGGCCCCATAGATTTCCAAGGCCTCTTCACTGACACCCACGTTCATGGGGTCTGGATCAGTTCCATGTTGGTTCCCCAATTATCAGTCTGGGGGCCAAGAGCTCCCCAAGCTTAGCCATTTTTATGAAAGAAATTAAGTACTCCTTTAGTTTGTACACTGCTGAAATAAACCGCAAGTTTAACTGAAGAGGGACATCTATGCCTTTGCTGGCACTGAATCTTCTAAATCATGGCGATACCTCGGAAGTTTCCAGCTCTCAACTGAGAAGCAACAATAACAAAAGCATCACACCCTATTCAAGGACTGTAGTGCTTTCCTGCCCTTTATGCTAAAATCAGAAGGTAACATCCCAGATGTAGATCCCCATAAAATACATCCCTGTAAATTGTCCCTATATCTTTTATGAGGCAAATGTGTTTTATTGATGGTCACAACACTGACTGGGGAAAGTAGCAGATGGCAAACAATTCATTTAAAACATTGGTGTCCATCACACTAACTTCTATTCTCAACATCATAAATGCTGACTTATTAATTTAAATGGATTTTCAGGAAATATTACTTAAGTTATTAAATGAAATTTCATTGCAATGATATTTAAAACCACAAAAATGTTTTTCTTTTTAAAAATATTTGTAACCAATCCAGGTGTTTCCTTAGTTCAAGACGGTTCACTATAGATATATAGATATTATAAAACTTTAATTTTGGGAGGACCTGGGTATTGCTCTGTAGTCTAGAACTCTGAAAAGAAAGTAACGTATTTTTCTACGCCCTTTGATGCATTACAACTTTACCCACCTAATTTGGACTTGGGAAGCTTATTAAATTATTGTTGTGCTCTACAGGCCTGAAAGCAATTACTTATACTTCAACTTTTTATGTGAAAATTAAAAAGGCAAATTCTAATAGTGCCTAAACACCTTCTCCCTCTGTAACAGGGAATCGGTGAACTGGTGTGTGACTCTATTAAGCAGCGTGCTATTTCAGTTGGGGAAATGAAACAGTGGGCACAAAGAAGAGCTCTATGCATCTTATTACGCACTAAGCTTCCTAAAGGAAAAAGAAATCTTATTTCTACTCGATATATAGAAATACTGAGGAGTACAGAAGTAGATATATATACAACAGAGGTTTCAAGCACCAAGTTTAATGATGCAAACTTTGTCTCACAACTTGCACAGACTTATGAACAAGTCCATCCTAAATTTTCCTCTCTGTGAAATGGGTTGTAGAAAACACTGCTATGGCAGAGAGTTGTCATTAAGAATTAAGAGCATGGTGGCTTCTTAGGATAGATAGATCCTGGCCCCGCACTGACATCTGGTAAGTACTGGCTTGCTATGAGCATCTCTGTAGCATCTCTTGGTTGCCCATCCTATATGGAGGTGCTTCTCTGTTCAGAGCATGTTTAATAATGGGAGCCTGCCAATCTTAGAAAATCTCACTCCTGTTACTTAACCTGAACGAGGGGAGTCCTTTCCTTCAGGCCCCAGATCTAAAAAATGGCAGCCTACTCTTCCCTTGTGAGAGCAAAGCTAAGAAAATGAGAACTTGTGGAGAGGCAGAAAGGAAGCCAGGAGGGTCAGGCTCTTGGGTGGCATTTCAGTGGCCACTGACAACTGTGTCCCAGTTCCTCCTCCCCCAGTTATGGAGCCAATTGGGTCTAGGAGTTCAGAAGCATGCAGGCCCATTAGAAGCATGGAGGCCCATTAGAAGCATGAGGGTCTATCATTTACAATGAAGGGATTTAAACTGATAAATCCATTATTAGGAAAATAAGAAAAAAAAAGCCTCCAGGGGGAAAATCCACCTGCTAGTTTTAACAGCCTAATTATTTCTGTTAGGTAATGTGTAATTTGGCCTCATTTTACTAGCTACAAGGAAATAATGGAACCCTAAGTTACTTGGAGAAGTCATACAAAAGGACCTTCTACTAAACTACATAATTTCACATCGTCGCTCATTCAATGATCATAAAATTTTACCTGCACAAGTTTGTCACTGCTAGTGTGAAATGGACTGACATAGAAATAAAATGTTATTTTACTTTTGAAATCTGTCTACTGTCCCCCAAAGGATAAGCATCCTTCAGCCCATCCCACCAGGAGCACTAGTGCTCCATTGTCACATTAGGGTTTCTATTGCTGTGATAAACACCGTGAGCATAAACAACTTGGGAGGAAGACTTCACTCCGGCTTACACCTCTAAGGCCACACTTCACTGCTGAGGAAAGTTAAGGTAAGGATCTCAAATAGGGTAGAGACCTGAAAGTAAAAGCTGATTCAGGGGCCATGGAGGAAGGCCACTTACTAGCTCGAACCTCATGGTTTGTTCAACCCACTTTCTTATAGCTCCCAGGTCTACCGGCCGAGAGGTGGCACCATTCACAGTAAGCTGGGCCTTCCCATGTCAATTTTCAATCAGTACCATATCATAGAATATATGAGTCCTCTTAAGAGAGAAGCACTGCTGCTATTTGGTTTCTGGAAACTTTATGAAGCATTTAGTATTTCAAAGAATATAGCATACTCTGAGATAAAACCAATACTGCTAATATGTATAACTAGCCATTGAAGAGCCAAGTTGGAAATACTGATTTGAAAAGATGATCTTTAACCACTGACCCCAGGTCCAGTCACATACAACTAATTACATGTTCAGTACTAACATACACACAACATACAACTACACACGGATAAACATATGACATTAAGAACTATATTTTACTATGACAATTTGCAAAATATCATTTAAATGAAGCAAAGTTGACTGCCTCTGCTGAAACAAAAGTGATTCTGGGAACTGCATGAAATGGTAGCCACGGTAACAGGAAGGCCCTAACTGAAATTATTTTTAAAGCTGATTTGTGGGGAAATTAAAGAACAAAATAACGTACTATTTTATAATATGTTAGTCATTATTATTACTGGTGGTGATGAAGAGTTGGGAAAATGTCATATTCCCTGGCTATCTCTAGAGAATGGGTGGGGGGGAAGAGAGGGCAGAGTCTGCCTGTGGCTGTGAATCCCACAGTGTGCAGGTCCTTGATACATCGTGGGAATTCAGATGCAGGTCTGAGCACAGTAAGGGGAAGCTGGCAGCACAAAGAAGAACCGGGAAATGTGTGTGCAAGGCTAAGAGGTTCTTGACAGGTTCTAGTCGAGAAAGAGTGAGGAGGTCAGTGGCCAGAGGGTTCCGCATGAGCAGAGATGGAGGAGATGAAATTGCAATGATGGGCCAAGAGCCAGTGAAAACCCAGGGGTGAAGAAAGGTCAATAAGTACAAGCTTAATGCTGGTCCTGCATCTTCCCTTCATTACCTCAATGACCTTGGTCAGCAATGCTAGATGCTCTTGGCCTGTGTATTAGATTTTTTTAAAATGAAGAATGGTACCTTACAATCAGCATAACAAATTCATATGGTTCAAAGAATGAATACAAAAACAGTTTAAAAGGTAGAAAGAAAAATACAAATGATAAGAAATTTATATTCCATTATGAAGTGGGTGATAACAATCAACTGAAAGCAATTTACATTAAAAGGAAAAAATGCGTTGGCATGACATTTTACCACATTGTTCAAACAAGAGGATGGATAGAAAGCTTTCTAAATTCCCTACGATTATTAACCCTTTAGTTCCATTAAAAATCATATTTACTTGCATCATTTTTAAACAGAATAAGTTGTCTTGGTAGCTGAGTTTTCCAGATAATTACACGATACTAATTTAACACAATTTCTTTATGGTTCTCAATTTTGAAAGGAAATTTATTAAAATACAGTAAGATTTTTTTATACCTGCTTCCAATGGATTCCTAATCTGCCTTCAATATATGAATCACAATTCGTAACTTCAGATTTGCTTTATTATAAAAAGCTTCAATGATGACTCCAGCTCATTTTATTTTACAGTTCTTATATGGTATCTATATTGCTGTCATTCTCCTCATTGTTGTCAGTTGGTTGTGGTCATTCTTGCCAACCTTGTCCTGCCTTGTCACTTCTACTTTGTTACTTACTCACAATTCACAGGACATGGAGTTCAAGTACTTGCAACATGTCTAAAGTGTGAGTGTATTTGTAAGGAAAGTGCCTAACAGTTTGCCTGCACCCAGAGTGAAATCAGTGTGGTCCCTATTGCATCTTCTGTAGAAGCTCAAGTCACTTGCACATTCAGATCCTCAATAAACAGGAAGTCACCGAGGCACCGGGAAGGGCTAAGCTTCTGGCCCAACATTGGTAGCAAGGTTAGACTAAGGACTGGGTGCTTGGGTATCATGGAAGAAATTAGGCTGTGACATATTTAAGAAGTTGCTGAGAACGGGCTGAAATTAGTAGAGGGTTTGGTAGAACAAGTAGGTATTATGCCAGTATACGAGGAAAGACGTGGGAAAAAGAGCAGAGGGACAATGGGTAGAAAAACCAAGTTGAACAGTTAAGACAAGGCAGACCAGGCTGCAAAAAGCACAAGTCTGGTGTCTGGTGGACATCAAGCATGGAACAGAGGGTGTGTGGCATGAGACAGTGAGACAGAAAAGCTCTGTCTTCTGACAGTGAGGCCAAGGCTCTACTAGACCTTCTACACAGGAGAAGCTTGGATCCCATTCTAAACAAATGCTAATTCTGGGCTTTAGGCAGAACATATGGTTGCTGATGGGATGGTTCAGTAAGTAAAGTGTGTACCATGCAAGCATGATGATCTGAATCCAATCCCCAGAACTCATTTTAATATTCCTTTACACGATGTGAATATGGCACTGTGAATGGTTAATGAAGAAGCTGATTGACTATAGTTAGACAGCATAAGGTTAGGAAGCAGAACCAAACTAAGAGGATGCTGAAAAGAAGGAGGAAGTATCAGGGTCACAAGGAGACACAGAGAGAAGCAAGATGGACATGCTATGCTGAAAGAAGGTACTGCCACGAGTCAGAGGGGTAAATAAGAGATAAGGGTTAATTTAAGTTGTAAGAGCTGGTTAAAAACATGTCTAAGCTGTTGATTGAACATTCATAATCAATAGTAAGTCTCTGTGTGGTTATTTGGGAGCAGGCTGGCGGGATGCAGGACAAAAAACACCGACTACACAGCTGTGGCTTCATATGCACAGCTGAATCTGGAGAGCTACAGGTAAAAGTGAGAGACCCCCACCTCAAAAAGAGGTAGCGGATCAGTATTTATCCCTGGCGTAAGAAGGGACTTTGGGAGCCCATCCCACATGTAGGAATGCTCTCTCAGCCTGGACACATGGGGCAGGGCCTAGGCCCTGACCAGGATGATATTACCGACTTTGGGGAACCCCCATGGAGGGCCTTACCCTCCCTGGGGAGCAGAGGGGGGATGAGGCAGGGGGCTGGTGGGGAATTGGGGGGAAGGAGAGGGAGAAGTAGAAAGGATTGTCATGTGAAGCAGCCTTGTTTCTAATTTAAAATAATAGAAAAAATAATCTTTTGGGGTTAAAAAAAAAAAGAGTAAAGAGCAGCTAAAGAAGACACCTGAGGTTAACCTCTGACCTCTGCACACACACACATGCATATATACTCCACACATGGTAATGTTGGGAGGTTGGGAGGCATTTCAAATATTCAAAAATGCACAAAACAGTATAATTACTGTTAGAGTTGACAACAGAAAATGGGGGGAACAGGTCTTGCAAGAGAAAAAGACATCTGAGAGAAAAATGATGGAGAAAAGTATTTTTCTAGAATTAAAAAGTGATGGCTCTATCTTTGTACCCTAGGGCACAATACAGAGCATATTCAAAAACTGCTTATTAAGTAGAACTGAAAAACCATAATATGGCTTCGACTAGCATTAATGCATCCAACTTTAGTATCATATGGGATGACTAATGCTCAAATAGTCCCTGCCTCTGATAGCAGTTGTGCATAAGTCACCGTAAACAACAAAAAGTATAAAAGCCATTATGGATAATTTTCCTCCATTTACTTTTAACAGCAGGTAAAATCAGCTACCATTACAGAAAATAATATGAAGGAAGAAGAGGGTTGGAAAATGGTTACCCACCAAAACCAAACGGGGAAAACCCATGAAGTTAAACTGTATATATAACATTTTTCTCTTGCCAAACCCCAGACATGGTGTTTGAAAACTGGACCTGATCAGTATGCCGAGTCTGTCAGCAAAGGAAAGAAGCTACAGGCTGACAGCGGTGGAGTGCCAACAGCAACGTGAAGCTGTAGTGACAGGAAGTAGTTCATACCCGATACAAACGCAGCTCCCTATCAACATTCTCCCTCACTTTTCTGCCATGTCCCATGGAGGCAACAAGAAAGGCAGCCTGGTGCAAGGCTGTAAGTATCAGGAGGCCATGTGGACCACTTTTCTCCCAGGTTTGAATACATGGAGCTATGACATCATCCTCTTCCCCACTGTATGAGGAAGAGATGCACAAAGGGTTGGAAAGTGGAGCACCTCTGAGTGTTCCAGAAACAGCAATGTATTCAGTGCAGAAGAAATAAGGGTGAGACTGGGAGCCACAGGGAAACCAGGTTGGAGATAACAGCACAATTAGGCAGCAATGAGCAATCTCAGGAGTCAAGCTCAACAGTGAAGTTTCGTGGCACTCATTTTCAGTTGCTCATTATGGCTGCCTTCAAAGGAGGGCAGGAGAGGGCCCAAGCAGAAAGGACAGTCGGTAATCTATGTGAGGGTTGGTGGGGCTGGGAGCTAGATGCAGCGGTAAGGGGTTCTGGTGTAGTTGCAATAAAGCAAGGATGGGACTTGCTGATGGAATGGATTTGGGTGATGAAAAACAAAGAAGCCCATGGTGATTAAAGAGTCCTGAGTAAAGCAAGGTGGAAGAACTGTAGGGAAAGCAGATGCAGGCAGCAGGAGGCTGCTGATCACTTTGGGGCAGGGGCTCCGTAACACTGGTCACTTGTTCTCAGTAGCTGGACTCTGGTGGTTTCATCTCATCTGAAAAAAATCAATAACGCACCACCCATCCCTACTCTCAGCTGTAGTTCTGCTTTAAGAACTCAAGATTTGAAGGAAAGCAAGCTCTGAGATGACTTCTTCCAAAGAATTCTCTATACTTTGGTTCATTTTCTTTGCTTTAAAATTTGGTAGTGAATGGAGGGTTATGAACTGTTTGTCTCACAAATACATTCCTGGAGGAGACTGCAGGTAAAGGCAGAATAACAAATCAAACTTTATCTCCCACCTTATATAGGATTCTTTAAAACTCTAACCCAGTGCTCATACACCCAAGGCACTGTACAGGATGTTAGTAAAATGGGAACACTCAACCCAGGACCAAGAAGGGAACTTCAGTATCTGAAAAAGAGGGGCAAAACATACAGGAGTAACTGGATAATAGGAGAGGTTGGAGCTGGGACCTGAGCAGGTTATTTCCTATAGGATGCCTGGGTGGATCTGACCAGTTCACCTCTATGGGTCTATCCCATTGAAACACTCCATCTAAAGGACATCAGAAATAAGAGCATGTAGAATGGCCATGACAATACAGTTCCACAACTACTCAAGGAATTTTGTGACAGCATTAACCAGAACCATGACAATGATAAGAAGAAAAATTGAAGAGGCTCTAAGACTACATAGGAAAGCTTTGATTACACAAATCTTAAATGTCACACTAGATCCAAGAACTTCTCAGTGTGAAACAGCACATCAGTGAGGAAGTTCTACCATGACAGTAACAGGGTCAGCTTCTTCGAGAGTCACTCATCATTTGAACAGACTGAAGTGGAAGTTGGATAACGCTCAGACAATATTATGTGTTTTACACAGAAAAATACGGTGAGTCAAAGTAGGGACTGCAGCTGAACACAGTGGTGCAAGTCTGTAATTCCAGAACTCACAGCGCAGGCAGGTGTAACTTTGTGAATTCCAAGGCAGTGTGGATACAGAGTGAGTTCTTGGGCAACCAGAGCTATTCAGTGAGAGATACCCCCAACACGAGAGAGAGAGAGAGAGAGAGAGAGAGAGAGAGAGAGAGAGAGAGAGAGAGAGAGAGAGAGAGAGAGGCTGCTTCTGCCTATAACTATCCCAAGACCATACATAAAAGGCAGAGACTTAACAGCAGTGTGTAAGCATTGAACACACATGTTCATGCTTTGGGCGTGTAAATAATACATGTGTAACAGGCAACACTCAGCTCCTATTAGTCCCTAGACACCCACATATGCCAAAGAACAGTAGAGGTTAAAGCCCCTCAGTTGAAACGGCATTGTATTTGCATATAGCCTACACAGCACAACCTTCGGTATACTTTAAATCACATCTAAATTACTTAAAACCCTGAATAGAATGCAAAGGTTGGGTAAATAGCTGCCCTGAGGCAGATTTTATGCAATACTGGTAAGAGAAACTATGTGTACATGCTTAATACAGATGCAAATCACTTCCTAATAATTTCATTCCATGTCAGTTGGATCCACAGATGAAGAGCCCAGTGAAGCAAAGGGCTCACCGCCCCCAGAAGAACTTACTTTTCGAAGGAAGGAAGGATAACTGTGAGTGATTTAGTATGACAAAGAGGTGAGACTTCACTTGACTTGGGATTCCAGCCGGCTGATTCCACAGACAGTTAGAGCAAGAGCAGAAAATAAAAGGCAGTGGCGCAAAAAGACACTGAATGCACTGTGTGTGTGTGTGTGTGTGTGTGTGTGTGTGTGTGTGTGTGTGTGTTTTACACATATATAATTCCAGCTTCAGTGGGGAAGGGTTCCCACTGCACCCCTTTACAAGTAATAATTGCTTGTGACTCAGTCAGTCACAGTGATGCAGTCAGCCACTCTGCACGCCTGCTTTTCCTGGGTAAAGTGAATGATGGAAAAGCACTTTGAACAACATTTTCAAAAAGATTTATTTTGCTTGCATATATGTCTGCACACCATGTGTCCCTGCAGGCCAGAATAGGACACCAGATTCCCCTGGGACTGGAGTTACATGGTTGTGAGCCACCATGTGGGTGCTGAGAATCGAATCCAGGCCCTCTAATAGAGCAGCCAGTGCTCTTAACTGCTGAGCCATGCCTCTAACTCTGTATGGTTGTTTGTTTCTTTACACACCAGAATGCTTTTATTAGCAACAGTGCAAAATTTAATAATGATATGGTGGGCCTGAGTTACAACAGAAATTTTCTCTTAAATTTACTATGTGATGAACTGCTATTTTCTAGTAAGAAAATCCCTGTTTCAATTTTAAGATAACTATCCAGATGCAACAGGTTGGTATTTTTACATACTTGATACTGCAAGGAAAATGTTGCTTGTTGTTTGTTTTTCATTTTGTTGCCATTTGTTGTTGTTTTGTTATAGGTTTCTTATGATGTAGGAAAGAACCAGTTTTACCTGTTTTTGATTGTAGGCTTTTTCTTGGTTCTTCAGGGGCCTCTATGGGCTGATCAGCCAGAAAAACTCGAGCTTGGTCTACCGCATTCAGCACAGAATATTCTTTCTCCTTCAGCTCACGTCTCAGCACCTTTGCAAAAAAGAAACAGTAGAATGTGTGAGCCATCTCACTTGTTCAGTAAATGAAGGAGTGTGTTTAGCATGACAATGTAGGAATGGTTTAAACCGACATTCAGACTAAGTTATAAAGCTAAAAAGATGATTTCTGAAAATTTTGTTTCTCTTGAAGCAAAGAAGAGAAGGCTGGAGGAAGGGAGGGAAACTTAAGATATTCATCTGCAGGAGTTAGCTACATTGAATTTACCAAAAGTGAACTTTGAGAATTCCCACTGTGTTGAGTTGCTAAAACACAATAGCTCACTCTAAGACACTTTTTCCTCAAGACTGACAAGAAAAACTGCATCCAATGACAACAAAGAAGATAATTTCACAAGTAGTAATGCGATCCCTCAGAAGTGTTTTATGTTCTTTAGGATATATTGAGAAAAATTAAGAGATAGAAACAAATTAAATTATGTGAAATCAAAACTACACCAAAGAGAATACATAAAAGACACTCTCCAATTATCTTAAAGTACAGTCCATCCATCTCTCATGCTGAGACAATTACTGTTTTTCCCTGGCAAGGTTTTCCATGCAAATCTGTGACTCTCAGAACAAATTGTCTTTAGCAGAATTTTTTTTTCTTTTAAGAAGAGGTAAACTTGCTGGGCGTTGGTGGTGCATGTCTTTAATCAGCCAGGACAAGCACTGGGGAGGCAGAGGCAGGTGAATCTCTGTGAGTTTGAGGCCAGCCTGGTCTCCAGAGCGAGTGCCAGGATAGGCTCCAAAGCTACACAGAGAAACCCTGTCTCCAAAAAACAAAAAAAAAAGGGGGGGGGGGTAAAATTGTACCCCTGCTCTTTTGAAATATTTGGAGATTAAGACTCTAATTGGCAAGGGTTTTAAAACTACCAAACTCAATCAGGGATAAAACACCAACATGCAAAAATGTCTCGTGCACTATTTTAATACTGTTGCTGAATCAAAGCTGCTGTTAACATTGTTAGCCTTTAAAATTCATATACAGCCACATCTCCAGGCCTTAATAATTTGATTATAGAGCAATTCAGTGGCAATGCACTATGAAAATGCAGGAGTTTTGTTTTTTGTTGTTGTTGTTGTTTTTCCCCTCACTGGAATACTTCTCCTTGGTATTGTAGAATCAATAGTCTTTTCTTTTGGACATAACTAAATGTTTTAATAGTGTTTGACACATAACTGTGTTAGGATGAAAGGTTATTTGAAGGCTAAATTCTCATCTTCCACAGTGACTAAAATGTGAAAAGTCAAAAACACCTGGGAGTATCAGAATAATCACCATATACAAAAATATGAAGATAATTAGGAGAGAAACATTGGTCACAAATCCAAAAGGAGCTGTTGTTACAGGTGGACAGGGAAAGGGACAGCCAGGACAAGAATAGTCTAAAGTTATTTGACTTTTAGATGATGTACAATTATTATATGGTAAAAATTGGAAGACGGGTAACAAGCCCCCACCCCCATACTAAGTAAGAAATCCGCAGTCCAGTATCATATATAAGGACACAGGTGGGAATAAAAACTTTCCCTACGGATTCACAGACATGTTTCTGTGTACTCACTAACATTTATCACATCTAACAGGGATGGGAAAACAGGTCAGTAACACCCCACCCAATGAGTGTTAAATGGCCATGTTAGGAAACATACAGTCCTCAACATTCCTGTTCAAGAAATACAGCTTCAGGTGTCCACAGTCTGACATTTCCATGAAATGAAACAGATCTGTCTTCTGACACTTAAAGTTCTGATACGTTGAAAGAAAGTTGTCAGAAGACGAGACAAAATATAGATTTTTATTTTCAATCTGTAGACATATGTATGCATTTAGGGGTCTGGTGTGCATTATTTAACAAAAGATTTTCATATATTTGGATGAATTAGATCTAGAATTGCAAAGCATTCCTAGTAGTTATTTCCAAAACAACTTGTAAATAAATAAAAATTATGGTAGGAGAGTATCACATTGATTTATATTTTTAGAAAGCAGTGAACATTTTTTTTAAATTTTAATAGTCAAGAATACTTATCCCTCTAAATCTGAATATAACCAGTTAACACAGGAGCAGTGAGGATACATAAAATAATACACAGGACTCTGCTGCAATTTTCCTTTGGGTAGGGACATGCCAGAAATGTAGTCATTCAAGAGCAAGGTCCTGAAGAACAGGTGAAGGTCTTAAAAGACCATCCCTTCATTCTAGCTCATCCAACAGTTCCACAGGTGGTAATATCATAGAGACCTCGCTAAGAGAAACTAGAATACATCAACAGATGCACAAGGACATAGAGGAATGGAAGAAGGACTAAGTCTCATCAGGAAGAACAGACACAGAGTTAGGCCCCTGAAAAAAGAAAAGTGCTTATGGAGAGGTGTTCCACAGAGTACATCCAGATGCTGTGGTGGTGAAGGTGATCCTTGCTATTTAAGTGGTAGTATTCCTGTGCTTAAAAAGGGCTGAGGGAGCGAAGAGGACAAAGGAGAGTTGTTCTTAGAATAATTTTTATGTTCTCACAAGTCCAAATAGAAATAAATGCTTGTCTACAGAAAAACTACTGAGGAAACAAACTGATCAATTCCCGCACATGGCTGGAATTTTATCAATTATGCATGGAGATTCTCACAGCAGAGCAATTTCATTTGGCTGGCTGTTTACTGTACTCCGAAAGCTTTCTCCCCAGAGAGCCACACTAGACACTTTTGAGCACAGATGCGTTATAAGATGGAGGCTCACACAGCTATGATAGCATTATAGTGGCCGTCACCTTTTTCATTCCCTACATTTCCTGTTCCCATCATTCTGCTTCTGTCTTTGTATTTCCCAGACCTATTGTCTCTACTATGCAAGGAAAGTATGCATTCGTTTTTAATGTTTTGTTTAATCTCTGTCTCTCTCAGATACACTGTAAATTCCAGGGACTTCTGGATCTTATTCACTAGGAAGCCAAGCATTAAACTCTGATGTGCTCCCTCACGATGGTGGGGTTCATCTGAGTCTTGTAAAGAGAGAAAGGCTCTCCCCCCAGAGAAAATCACACACCAGTAACAAGAGGAAAGATGTCAGTGTGCACACAGAGGAAGCACACACCTTCAGCACCCACACATGGTGGCCACAGAGACTCCAGAAGCAGGTAGAGATGGAGTCAGAAGACCACAAATGTGCTCTTGCACTTCTGACACCTAATAATAGATGATGGACATGCTGCTGAAGAGCCAGACAACTGGGTTAGGAAGAGACTTCAGATTTACATGTTTTCCTTAACAATGCTGTTGGGTCTGCTAGATTAATAAAAACTACGTCTGAGTATTAGAGACTCTCCTATAGTTTATTTGCATTTCTCAACACATCAAACTACAACATGTCAAAGGAAAACAAATCCACACTGCATAAAATGCTTGCTGGAGATTTTCTGGGAACTGATTTGTTACGCCCGAGTAAGAAGAGTAGCAGGCATGGGCAGGTGAAAACCACTCTAAGTAAATAAAATGCTGGCCTCTCTCACCCTAATGGCGACTCTCTCCCCAATATCCCAGAGAACCACATATGCTATATCTGTGCATCCTCTGTGTCAATTTTGTTATTCAATTTGTCCCATTTCAATTTTACTTAATTGCACTCAGAAACAGACTTAACTTTCAACTGTATTACACATACAATCATCACTCCACCCTCTACCTCTTCATTAGACATAAAAGAAAAATCTGCATTTCTGGAGAACATTAATGATAAGGTAATTAGACTCCAATGAGCTGTTTTGTATACAAAGCTACAAAGTGGCATCAGTTTCTAATATCACATGACTCGTTTGTGAGCCACCTCAAATGAGTAGAAGATAATCTAATTGGAAATTTCTATGTTAATGACTTTATATTTTTACTGAAAACAATTCCTCCCAAACAATAACTCATTTCAGTAAAGATGTGAGGATCTGCACTATTGGAAGATGGGAGGATGGTATGACACATTAGTTTGGTGGTTCCTCAAAAGGCTAAACACAGAGTTACCATGTGCCCTAGGCATCCCACACCTAGATATAACCAGAAATAAAATATCAGTACACATAAAAACACACATACGGATGTTCATAATTGCATGATATCACAGCCAAATGGAGGGACCAACCAAACAGCCATCCCCTCATCAATGGATAAGCAAAATGAGGCAGATTGCCACAATGGATCTTAGCAAGGAAAATGAGTCACAGACTGATACAGGGTATCCCTGGATAAAAGTGACTAATGTGCTCAGCAAAATGATTTAGATGAAAGTCCACAGTGTAAGATTCCATTACCACAGCCAGGTCTACAGAGATAGGAAGTAGATCACAGGTGCCCAGGCATGGAAGGTTGAGGGGCGAGGTAGACTGAGGTTCTTTTTCATAAACTTTATTACATTGAGTAATAAATACATACAGAGATATAGACAGTTTTAGTCATTTTCCTCCAGAGATTTGGACCAGCTTACAGCAAATGTGGAATGGAAATCTACAGAAAGTCTCTGCACAGAAATTCTGGGTTGTTTCTTAGGTCAGGTAGTTTGCTCTTTCTTCTCTACTTACAACTTGTGCAATTTTTTTTTTTTTTTTGAGATTGACTTTCAAAGCACTCAGTCACACTAACTGTTAATGAAAGATACTCCATTAGGCAGATTCCACATTGGACAGCAATGCAGTAAGCTACTAAGTAAATCACTGAATCCTTACGAATCAAGGGGCCTGAGTGCTGTGAGCTTATGAATAGCAACAAGTCAATCTGGGTTGTCTTAGTTATGGTTTCCATTGTTTAGTTACACTATGACCACAGTAACCCTTATAAAGGAAAACATTTAATTGTGATGGTGGCTCCCTTGCAGTTCAGAGGTTCAGTCCATTATCTCATGGTGGGACATGGCAGTGTGCAGACAGACATGGTGCTGGAGAAGTAGATGAGAGTCCTACATCTTGCAGGCAACAGGAAATAGTCTGCCTCGCTGGGAGTAGCTTGAGCACTGGAGACCTCAAAGCCCTCCCCCAGTGACACACTTCCTCTAGGCCACACCTACTCCAACAAAGCCATACCTCTTAATAAGGCCACTCCCTTTGGGGGCCACTTTCTATCAAACCACCACATGGGGGATGTAAATGGTAAATGTATCCAAAGCATGACTGAAGGAAGACACTGGGTAAATAATAGTTTGCTATGAAGGAATTTCACAAGTACCTATTAAATCAATGCTTAAAGAGAGAAAGAAAAAGAGCTAGGTCATTTCTATCTGCTTAAGATGCATATCTTAACTAAGTACAAAATATTTTTTTCCAGTTTTTGAGAGTGAAGGTTCAGAGTTTAGTGAACCATGTCAGGGAAATCAAAACAAAACAAAACTCTTACAGTGACTACTGAGGCGAGAGACAGAGGGAATTTTATCTCAACAGGAGAAACGAGCAGAAACCTCCCATCTCATAGAAAGTAGGGGACCTTCTTAACTAACAGTGCAGCTAGGTTCTAACATTATGGTCTGCTTTGGCCAATCACTCCAGGACCCGACCTTTGGGCGTGAATGAGGCTTCACTTCAGTTTGTCCATGGCACTCTTACTTGCTGCATAACCATTTCCAATCTCTTTCTCCAACTCTTAGATGATGACTAAAGTCTCAGTGTTTGCCCTGGGGTACCCAGAATTTCACAGGCTGTGAGGCATGTCCAAGTGGGAGCTGCTTTGAGACAGGTGAAGTTACGCCAAGTGAGGAAGGATTGGGGATGTTGCTGTAGTGACACGGTTTTATAATCCTAATCACTGTGTTTGCCAGGAGAGATACCTGGTAAACACATGCTTCCTTATGTTGCAGACACCTGGTGGTTTTGCCACCCAAAGTTTGGCCACTGATCTGGAAGCACACTCATGCGGCAACTTGTCACACTGTCTATGACACATTCCGTTGGTACAATCACTGCTCATGCTGAAGTTGACTGTTAGTGAAGTGGAGTTGGAACATGAGGATTTCAGAGGGGATAATGTCTTTCCTGAAAGACTGGACAAGTTCTCCCAGAAATTGATAATCCTCATAAGGTCCAATGACTGCACAGCAGGCTATGTCCTCTGTCCCATCCCCTGCTGTCACAGGCATCTATTGCCTTCTGTCATTGGCAAAAATGGAGTATGAGGACCTCACTAGATATAGCTCTGCCTCTAGAACAATGAGATAAGTGAACTTTTCTTTATAAATTGTCTAGTCTCTGATCTTATGAGGTAAGTGAACTAATACACCATTCCAGCAAATATGTGGGAAACCCCTTAATAATCTCCAGGGCAAACCAGTATAAAGGGAATCTGTAGCTTACAAGACTCAATTGGAACAAAAAAAGGAAATAATGACAAAATAACTCAAGGTAATTTCAAAAGAAAAAGCAGACACTGGGTTTTAAAACCTGAATGTTCTAAAATATTTTCTAATCATCCATAACCTCAAGAGTCAAAAGTAGTAAAGGGAGAATACAAAACTAATTTTGTATCCATAAAAAATAAAAATCCATTTGGCTGGGCACAACAATCTCAGCTCTCAAGAGACTGGGACAGGAACACTGAAAGTTCCAGGCCAGCCTGGGCTATAGTGAAAACCTGTCTGCTGGGGGAAAAGTTCTACTGTCTCCCAAGCTATGGGGCTAGCAAAGTACAATGGAGTTTTCCATCCAAATAAGGATGATAAAACACACATTAATCCCATACTGAATATAAAGAAATAGGTTAGACATAGTTACAGATCATGTGACACAATCTCAAAAAGGGGAGAAGAATGGTAGAATGTAACAATTGCCATTTGACTTTGAGAAGCACAACCAGGACACCAAGAACCCTACTATGTAAAAATACAAAAACCCACCTGAATGAGCTCACAGAAAGAAAAACTGAGGGTAAAGCCATCTAGTCTCTCACGTTGTGGCCTGTTCCATGCCTTCTGTGTGCTTAAGCAAACAGAGCCTAGGATGACTACATGAATGTCAGCATCAGAGTTCTATCACCAGTGTCACAGATCTCAGTCCTACCAGAATATCTAGAAGCTCTCAACATCACCCTTAAAAAGGCATCCTTCCACCTGACCTTCCTGAGCACTGAAACAGCAGGGAGGGTTCTGGTAGCTGCTACTCTGGGGAGTGCTAGGCAGCAGAATGCCTTCCTGCTTAGCCAACTTTAAACACCAGCAGGGATTCTTCATTGTGGCTTAATGGTCAGGGAACATTTCTTTCCAGGTGCTAGGACATAGTGGAAAGACCATGGATTAGGGGGTAGGATGGTATAAGAAGTGACAGGCTTGGTGGAGGCCAATCACAGTTCTTCATTTTCATCCAGAACACAACTGAGCATGGTGTAATGGCCAAGTTGCCACTAAGTAAACAGTTTATTTAGTTATTCTCAGCAGCAGGGACACATAGAGGCTGCAAGTCTCTCCCTAAGAAAACAGGTTTGGAGATGAGCTAGAGGGCAGCAAAGAACCTCTGCTATCCCCTTCTGTCCTGAACTTGGGACCCATCACACTGAGTTGAGGCAGGGGCAGGCAGCTTCCTTCCATCATGCACTATCCACTGTGATACTGGTCCCTCACCTCATGCCTAAAAAGATTAGAGCCATGGACTGGAACTTCTTAGAGCATGAACTAAAGCAAACATTTCTACTTTTTATGTTGGTTACCTCAAGTATTTTGTTACAGCAGCAAAAACTCACTAACACACCAGTTCTCCCTTAGCAGAAAAAGGGACATTAATATTTCTCCTAGTGTTCAAGTCATCTAATTAGAAGAAACTTTGTGGATCTCCAAGACTAAGTGAAATATTCAGTACATATAAAGCTATGTTGTAAGACATTTATATTCTTAGAAAGAAGAGAAATACATTTAGTCTTTTTTTTTTTTAAATCAAACCTGCCCCATAACAGCGAAGTAAAGCTATGGAGACTGTGGGTTGACTACATTACATCACACGTGATATAAATAGAAACTTTCTTCTCCATCAAGTTCAACAAACTACAGGCAATTTTCTCCCTGCCAATCTAGACATGGCTAAATCAAGCCCATCCCTCAAATTCTCCTCTTCATTCTTTTTAAAAGGAGAGGAGCTTGCATCAGACCTGTAGCATCTAAAGAATGTTTCAAAAATCCCCACACCCACTGTGGAGTGTCAGAGTTGGGTGTTAGCCATGCAAGTCCCCCAACAGAGGAACAGAGTTGAGAGAGCTCAGCCAGAGAGCACTTTGTAGCCCATAAGTCCTAGAGGGAAGGAATTCATTTGATCATTTGTGAAACCCAAGTTGGTAACCTATAAAGTCATGGTCACATGGTGTGAAACAAGAATTTTACCCTTGGGGATAAAGCCCAAGAAAATTAACCAGAAAAAAAAAAAAAAGCTACAAATGAAAAGGTTTCCATCAATACAACATCATTTATGTCTTTAAAATTTTTTAGAACAACAAATTATTTAGATCCAGATGGCAGGGCCACAGTAGGAACCGTAACATAACATGAAAAATTACCATGATAATGACCACCAGAGCATTGTGAGAAAATGAGCATAACAGAAATCAGAAGGTGAAAGACCAAATAAAAGTGACGCATTCCACTAAAACTGATGAAGGTGCATATATGTAAGAAGGAGACAGCACCATGTGAACATGGTTGCTACAGACCAGCAGTTCTCAGCCTGTGGGTCACGACAGGTTAGGGGCTTGAATGACCCTTTCACAGGGGTCACCTTAGACCATCAGAAAACACAGATATATTTACACTATAATTACACTATAATTCAAGTAGCAACATTACAGTTATGAAGTAGCAACAAAAATAAATTTATGGTTGGGGCACCATAACTTGAGGAACTGTATTAAAAGGTTGCAGCATTGGGAAGGGTGAGAACCATGGCTGTAAAGGAAGATAGTGGCTGGGAGTTTCTTTTGGTTTATTCTTATTTACTCACTCTTTGCTGTGTGAGGGACTGAACCAGGGAATCTACAAATCTGGCCATCTGAGCTACAAACCCAGCCATCTTTCACTTTTATTTTGAGGCAACCTCTTACTCCATTGTTCAGGCTGGCCTCAAACTGCCTGGGTATTGTACCCCATCAGGAAGGACTTAAATGTGTGATCCCCCTGTTTCAGCTCCTGAGAAGCTGAGATTACAGACTTGAACAACCAAGGCCCAGTTGTTCACTATTTCATAACATCTGTAATGTACCATCTTCATGATTGAAAATTATAACTAAAGGAATACCTAATAGTTCATTAATCGTTGAAATAATTACTATTTTAATGTAAACTTTTAAACTATTTTTTCTATTTTTTCAGTGAGAAATTAAAATGTATACATCTATCATACGTAATATTGTATTTTAAATAATTAGTACACTGGAGAATGGTGCATCCTCTATTATCTCATGTACTTACAACTTTTTATAATATTTATAATATACTCTTTCAACAATTTTCAAGAATGTTATTAATTGTATCTAACATTGTTATTAATTATAGTCAACATTGTTATTAATTATAGTCAACATTGTTATTAATTATAGTCTCTAGGCTGCACAACAGAACTCAGGGACAAATTACTACCTTTAAATAACATACTATTAACAATTACATATGTAGGAGCTGGAGAGATGGCTCAGTGGCCAAGAGTGCTTGCTGCTCTTCCAGAGGACCCAAATTAGCATCCCAGCACTAACATTGTGTAGCCCATAGCTACCTGTAACTCCAGTTCCAGGGCATCTGCAAGTCTCCATGAATACCTGCCAGTCTCCATGGATACCTGCACTCATGCATATACCTACAGACAGACACACATATATACACAAACACATAATTAAAAATAAAACTATAAAATAAAAAGGGGAATATGTGTACTGGAAGCCAATGTTTAATTTCTATAGCCCTACATACAATTTTTCCTATGTTCATTGGAGATCTTAACTTACTCAGTTTTAAAGCATATCTGATGTTTAGTTTTAAAGTATGCACTCGAGGAGTAAAAGGAAGCACACACTGAGGCAATCTGACAGCAGTCAGCACAGAATATAAAATAATAAACCATATTCCAGAAGCCTCAACATCCAAAATTTGCCAGTCCACTCCCCTCTCACCTCATATATCGAACTTTCCTACTCCTGAGTTGAACAATTCAGGCCATAATAAGACAGGGAAAAGGTAACTTCTGGAGTGAAGATGGTGTCACACACTTACACTCTCAGCAATAGGAGGTCACTGCACTGCCAGTGCCAACTGCATGGCAAGAGCCTGACATAGAAACTCAAGAATCCTCTTAAGTAATACATGTTAAAACATAAGTGTGCTGATGGGTTTTCTTATACTCCAATAGTCCATATAATTACCACAAAATTATCTCTAGCTGTTGATAGAAGATCCTTGCTTATATTTCTAGGGAAAGAATCATTCTTTGTTAAAGATTCAGGTTCTTAAAGCAGGAAAGGAGCTGAGGCTAGAGGGCTTGCCTACCATGCACAAGGTCCTGGGTTCAATCCCCAGCACAGCATAACATGGGTGTGGTAGAACACTCCTGTAAAAAGCACTTGGGAGGTAGAGACAAGGGAATAAGAAGTTCGAGGCCACCTTCAGCTACACTGCAAGTTTCATACTTGCCTGGTATACATAAATGAGACCTTGTCTTTAAAGAAGCAACAGTATATATACACACACAAGAGCTTTAAAAATGTGCAAATGGACAAATAAAAAGTATTGCATAAAGAGATTAAAAAAAAACATCCTACCCAAAGAGATGTTCCCTTAGGTGTAGTTCACTCAGACTGTATTCACAAAAAGAAGAGAAAACAATACAGTCAGAGGATGAAAATGCTAGAACAAAGAAGGGAAATGAGAAAGGCTGCTAGGATGGCTGTTCTATTGGAAGGTGCCACTCAGCACCTTGACGAACAACAGGGTAACTTTGTAGACTCCAGGAAAGGGCATTCTAGGACACAGCATGGTTCTGTGATTGAAATCTCAGTAAGAGACCAGCATGTCTCAGACCACTATGCAAGAAGAAACAGCAAGAGTTGAGATGAGCATGATTTGTGGGGGGAGGCATAGGGGAATCACAGAGGGCTTCGAGTGCCTTCCCGAGACTGTGGCTTTTCCTGCAGAGTTCCACTTATTTTAACAGGAACATAGTGCCTCCTGTGCTGGGGACCCCAGAGCCAGATGAATGGTAACAAGTGGCCAATTCAGATTCTGTATTTTGACAAGAACCCTAATACATGAAATGAGAAAGATTGGGATTCAAGGTGATTATAATTGTTTTTACCTAGGCAACTGAAATCACATTACTACCAAGTGAGATGGAGGAGTCTGAGTAGAATGTTTTAGAGGCCAACTCCTCAATGCTTGTGGCCTGGCCATATAATATGCAAGGATTAGGGTCCCTGTAAAGGTGACATATGAACACATTCATAAATTTGGGAGTGGCTGGCATGCAGATGCAATCTAACTAAACCCAGAAAAGACTGAATACAGAAAAAATGGCATTAGCAGGGCTCCTAGTGTATCCTAGTTTTACAATAGGTCTGCAGATGAATCCGAAACGGAAAGAGAAGGAGCTGCAGAGAGAGGATGAGGAAATCAGGAAGTTGTGGCACCCTAGATAGAGGTCAAGTACAAAGGAAGTGCAGGGAGCAGTTATCAGGTCACCAGGAAAGACATGGAACAAGTGTGGGCCACAGACCAAGACTCAGCCATCACTAACCTCCACAACAAGCTACACCACGGGTCACATGACTCAATGTGAGGCATATGACTCAGAGTCACAGCAAGGGGCACATGACTCAGTGTGAGGACCACCACAGCTGACTAGAGGCAAGAGGAGAGTCCTCAAGTAAGCTTTGAGAGTCTTTTATTATTTTTACGATATTATGGTTTAAATCTGTTGAAACATACACATAAATCTTCTTGAATAAAAAGCAAACTCCAGTGCAAAATGAAACCACGGGGCCCCATATCCAAATATTAGGAAATTTAAGATAATGACAAGGCATTCAATGAAGCATGGGGACCCTTCTAAAGAGCTGGCCCTGATGGAAGCATATGGGATATCCAAGTAGCTGTCTTGGACATGGGGCATCTGACTGGAGCAGGCTTGAAGCAGTGTTGGCACAGCAGGCTTCTTTAACCTTTGCTTCCTCCAATAACTTCACTGCTTACTGGAGAAGAAAAGCAGATAAAATGGTACAAACTTAAGGAGAATCTGCTAGAACATAATTTATTCCCTTTCCCCTTCCAACTTGCTTTCAAAGCTAAATCAGCATGTCTGGATCTAAGTCATTTTGTATGATAGCAAAGAAGGGCAGAGAGTCATTAAATTTGATAGCACTAATAAAACTACAAGTAAAAAAAAAGAGAGAAAAACGGGATTATGTTCCATTGGTATGCAGACAAAAAAAAATCTTTTAATTCTCCTTCATAGTGCACAGTGCCGTAAAAGGTTTGGCTAATGTCCCTAAATGATCAGTTAAATGTATAAATTCATTTTGGTTCCACCCCACTGACATCAAAAATAAAGGCTAAGTTGGAATACTAAGTATGAATGCTAAAAGCAAGAAAGGACTCTCTAACTTCTCACAGTAATAAACCAATCTTTCTGCTGCACTGTTGAACACAAACACACACACACACACACACACACACACACACACACACACACACACACACACACACACACATTCCCCTCTAATTCAGCCACTGCATCAGCACAGTCTCTCATCAGACACTGTGTGAGGTGCTAACATTCAAGTTCCTTCCCTTTGTGCTTTGCTCTCAGTATTAGGCTAATGGGAAAACTGCAGCACACTCCATTGAACACATACTCTGAGAAACACAACCACTAACTTGCAGGGTTTTAGCCATATAATTTGGATAATGCCCTGTAGGAACTTATTTCCTGGACTCTGATGAAGTCTTTCCTTATCAGCTAGAGTGCAAAGTCTCAACACATCTATGCTTCCTGACTGTGTGTCCATGTCCCTACTCCAGGGCTTTTGACAGTGACTATCATCAGTTTTTTGGCAAATCCACTCCTGCTACCAGGCACTGAGTTCTGTGACAATCAGGACCCTCTAGTAGCTGATGCATGCTTAATACCTAACACAGGATGTCAGCCATCAGGTACAACATGGAAGTTGAAAGAAGAACTTAACTGCTAGATAAAGGGAACCACCACTTAGCAACATAGATCGTAGAGTTGGTTCTCCAGGAAAGAGGCTGGTTGGTTTCCTAGAGGGCCAATTCTTGCCCAAATATGGTTGCACTCTTTATTTCACTGGTTCTCAACCTTCCTAATGCTGCGACCCTTTAATATAGTTCCTCATGTTGTGGTGACCCCAAACATAAAATTATTTCCATTGCTACTTCATAACTATAATTTTGCTACTGTTATGGATTTGTGATGTAAATATCTGATATGCAGGGTATCTGATATGCGACCCCTGGAACTGCTTTATTTTAATCACCAGACTGATAACTACCAAGCTTCCTAATGTCTGGTGAGGCCCAGATCTTGGGAATGAGGCTTTATCTATGGCTCCCAAACTTAGAAGACAGGACCACATATAGCCACATATAGAATGATTAACAGCTAATAGGGAAGGCTACTGGTAACTGCTCTAGGAACAGACAGGGGGCTGTGTGCTGTGTGGTTCTGAAAAGGAAAACAACACAGTTGAAATGGTCAGAGGGGCACTTAGAATTTTTCTTTTTAATTTTAGACATTGGGGTTGAAGAGATAGCTCAGTTTGTAAAGTGCTTGCAGTGGCCTTACACACACAAGGACCTGAGCTTGATATCCAGAACCCACTTTTTAAAAGTTAGGAACAGTGGGACATGTTTGTAGTCTGAGCACGGAGGAGGGAGGGAGAGCTACAAGTGGCCTTGAGACTCATTGGCCAGCCACCCAAGCCAGTGAAACTTTGTCTCCAAACAAACAAGAACAATAGCAAAAAACAAACAAACAAACAAAAACAGAAAAGAAGAGAGGGAAGGAGGGAGAGAGGGAGGGAGGGAGGGAGGAGGGAGGGAGGGAGGGAGGGAGGGAGGGAGGGAGGGAGGGAGGGAGGGAAAGGAAGGAAGGAAGGACATTTCTAAGGACTGACACCCATGGCTGTCTGGCCTCCATTTGGATGTACACACAGTTGTGTGCATGCATGCATGGGGGTTCCTCAACTCAATTAGAAAATGACCAACTTACTACCATAGAAAAACCTCATAACACACAGCAAGACCTCAGCATTACAGGTTTATATGCAATCTCAGATTAATAGGAAAACCACACTCCAAACACCTGCAAATACACTCAAATTTAACAATTAGGCATTAACATTTTATTTTGTTGTAGTTTATTGGTTTTTAAGAAAGGGTCTTCTATTGTAACCTCTGCCAGACTGGAACTCACTATATAATCCAGACTGACTTCAAATTCATAGAGATCCACCTGCCTCTGGCTCCTGAGTGCTGGGATTAAAGGCATGTGCCACCACACCTTGTGGAGGCTTAAAGACAATATTAGAATCTTCTACTTTAATGAATAAATTTTCTTATATATCTTGGCAATTTGGTTTAAGGCCCAAATGTCCTGATTCTTACATAATGAGGTCTGGATATAAGAAATTAAATTGAGTTAGGCAAAGGGCAAAGTAACCCTGAGGGAAAGGACACACACCAAGAAATTATACCTGAATCATGCAATTTAATCATCCTTGGTGATTTGCTTTATAAAACCAACATGCATTTTATTGGGAAAAGTGTGTTAGAGCTCTGATAATTGCCTCGGCATAACTCAATATTTACATTGCTGTGAAAATAAAGTATAAAGATATTAAAAATTGCATCTGCAACTGTGGGCATATTTAGGGTATCTGACATATTAATGCTACACACACTGTAGGTTCTTTATAAGAAATTCCTTATTATGGGTGTCATGTTCTGGATAGTGAAATTGCATATAAAACATCTGCTTTCTTGCAGACTCAAAAAAAAAAACCAACAACAACAATTAATGTCATTGATGGGAATGAATGTTCAGCAATCTTCATTTTACAAGCCACTAAAACAGTTATATGGTAATTATTTTAATATTTAAAGGAATCAAATATATGGTTACATGAGAAAAATAACATGATTGTGCTGCCTACCCAATCTATAAAGATTGGAATGTGACTCTTAAATAATTCAACAAACTACTACTACACACTACATAGGAAGTGACTGGAGTGTGTGTGTGTGTGTGTGTGTGTGTGTGTGTGTGTGTGTGTGTGTGTGTGTGCGTGTGCGCACGTGCGTGTGCATGCACATGTTCACTCGCAAAACTGTTGGGCTGTGTTTGATAGTAAATAATAGGTATGAGATTTATTTCCCTGAAACAGTTCATACACCCTATGCAGAATTTAGACAGAAATGATCAAAATCATCAACATAGGCTGTGGTGGTTAGTTTTAAATATCAATTTGACACAGTCTAAAATCGGATAGGAAAAGCATTTCAATGAGGGAATGTCTGCATTAGGTTAGCATGTGGGCATGTCTCTGGAACATTGTCTTAATTACATTAACTGATGTGGGAAGACCCAGTACAAAGTGGGTCTGAACCACTTCACAGTAAAGCAAGAGAGATGAGCAGTGCGCATGCTTGCATTAATTCATTTCTGCTCTTGATTGTGGATGTGATGTGACTGACTGCTTCAAGTTCCTTGACCTCACATCCCTGAAATGATGGATCATAACCTGAAATTGTGATCTCCAATAAACCCTTTCTTCCCCCCAAGCTACTTCTGGTCAGGCATTTTAACACAGCAACACAAACAGAAGTAACACACAGACTCTGAGCAATCACAAGAGACAGCACCAGCTTTCACATACTGAACATTGTACCTTATGCACAGTCGCAGGCCAGACAGTTCATCAATAAGCGCAGTAACATTATTGTCAATAAAACACATCTTCAAGAAAACTACAGGCATCTAATTTAGGGTACAAAAGGTTCTGAGGTTCCATGATCTACCTTTTATACTAAAAAAGGGAATGATTCCCATCCACAAATGGCTCATATCAGCAAGGAGGGAGCGGCCTTGAGCAGGTTTTGCTCCAGGTCACCCTGTCTGCTCATCTCTCTTCACAATCATCTTCTTGCAAGCTTTGCTCCATTTCTCCAGGAGCATCAGCTGTATTAGCTGCTTTGCTTCTTTTGCTTTGTGGGCTCCAGGTGGCTGTCATGTTTTGAAGCCTAGCTACACCATAAGTGGCTTTCTTAATGTCTTAATCTATAATTGCTGGATTTTTGAACAAGGAGTGATTTGAAATATGATCCTATACTATCTTTTGAACTGGAGATCTTAGAGCAAACTTTAAATGGATAGTACTTCTTTTGGATATATTCAAACAACCCACAAGCACAGATCTCTGGGGAATAAGAACTATTAAAATGTATCACAGAGGTATAGAAGACAAGTTTTACTGCTTTTTACATACAAGCATTGACTTTTAACATACAAGGCATTTAGTAAGTAGGATATATGGGGCACGGGTGGTGAAGTAACTGGTACTGCCATTATCCAGTGCCCTCTAGTCTCTGTGGGCAAATGCATGTACATGGTGCACATACCAACAAGCTAAAACACATAAATGCAAAATAAATAAGTCATTAAAAACTAACTCCAGCAGCTGTTATTAAATAAATACTTAAACGCCTGTATTATGTTAAGTGAGTTAAACATGCTAATGGAAACTAATGAAGAACTAAAGCAATTAGACAATGTGTCCTCCAGGTTAGATCACATAACTAGAGAGGAGGGGAATAGAGAACAATGCCAGAGCTCAACATGAATACTGGATAATACTGAATAATACTCAGAATACTGGATATACCACAAAAATCTATGAGATGTGCTCTAATAAAAATTCAATCAATTCATATATACAGATTGACGATAACAAAGGTAAAACAAATATGTTTTTATATACAATCATTTCATTTAAATTATTCAAATGGTTCTCTGGCATCAGATATTGATAGTGATGGATACGCTTAAATGTCTTACGTGCAACAACTGCGTATCTACTTAAGGCTTAGAGACAAAAGTTTTACTTTTTGAAAACTGTGTAAGATGATAACACTGGCAATATTATTTGAAAGCTAAGGTGCCTGTTTGACTAACATCAGCATGCATGCCATACAGGTACATCTGTTGGATGTGCGTGTTTATTTTGTCTACAATGAATGGGCATATGCCATCGCTTTGTAAACTAATCTCTGTATGACATTCAAAATTTATCTCTATGAAATCATTTATCTTGGAAAAATTAACAAATCAGTGTTTTCATATCTGTCTCTTGAAAAATGCTTCATTTTGTAGTGGCACATGCCTTTAATCTGAGTCCTTTTGGAGGCAGAGGGAGGTGGATCTCTGAGGTCCAGAACAGCCACAACTACATGGAGAAACCCTGTCTTGAAAAAACAAAACAAAACAACAAAAAAAAAAACCTAAAGAATCCTTTGCGATATCTAGACATCAGCTATTATATCTATTATTTATTTATATTGATTAGTATAATCTTATTGGAAATAAAGTAATTCAGACCTGTGAATTCATTTTACCTATAAGATTGGAGAATGAACGCAGAATCATATCCCCCTCTTTTCACATGTATGAAATTGTCAAAGAATCAACTTTAAAAATGCACACACGTACACACAAATCAAAATTAAGAGGAAAAAGATCTCCTTCTCATTTTAGAGGAATTTTATAGAACTGAAAAATCATGCCTAAAGTGAGCATAATGCTATTTAAGGGTGCTCTCTGATTGATTCTAATTATATACTTTGAAGCTACAAGGCTTAAAAGTTCTTTGAAGTTAGGAAGATTTTTTTTAAACTTTATTAAGACTGAAGCCTAAAAAGCAGGTAATCAGAGAAAAAAAAAAAAGACTTGAACTTTATATTCGAAAATCTAAGAGATAAAAATAACCTTACTTCACTATGCTAAAAACATATCCATGAAAACATTGTTTAAAAAAAATCATTCCATGTTTTGCTTGAAGCTGCACTGTAATGCTATAAATGAAGACAATTCCAGATCCTTTAGAGGAACCTGGAAATAAATGCGTCCATGAACTCAAAGTTTATGCAATGTAACAAAGAACAAAGATGGGAGGTGAGGGAAACCAATGGTGATAGGCAGACAGCAGTGACCAGGGAGAACCATGTGAATGTGCATTTCACAGTTCAGCCATAATCCTTCTCTGAATGTTCTCTCATTATACAGAAAATGGGAACACACAGGCTGTCCCTTATACAAAACTTCCACGTGGATAAGGCTGCGACTGGTCTCTGTACCAGTGTCTTAGAAACTACCAAGCACACAGAAGGAATATGATGAGTATCTATTGGAAGTCAATGGGAACAGCAGAAGCAGCTGTTCAGATTTCATTGAGCCATGCTGTGTTTCCATTTTCCTCTATTCAGTGAGCATGGCCTGGGGCCCTTGAAGTTCTAACAACCCGCAAGTCGAAGTTACATACATGTACACACACAGTAAGTAAGGATTTCTCTTGATAGGAAGAATGGGAATGAAGACAAGAGACTTAAAAAAGGAAAGAAAAAGCTGCCTGGCAACACACCTAGAAGAGACTCATGTAAGGAAATCACTTGACTCTGCTGTAGTCTTTTCAAATGATTACAGGTGGCTGTGTTCTGTAAGAACAGACAGGTATGAAGACTTGAATGTGCAGAACTACAGACAGGCATGAAGACTTGAATGTGCATCATCAAAGAATCATGAGTTTGGATACTTGGTCACTAGCTGGTGGTACAACTTAGGGTTTCTGGAAGCTCTGGGATCTGAAGCCTGGTAGTAGAAATTGAAGCATTGCAGGACACGTCTACTTCAGGAGAGGAGGACACCAGGGGCAGCCACCTAACCATATAACCAGCCACAGAGTGAACAGGGGGAAAAAAAGGTATATAGAATAGAGAAAGGTAAAATCCCAGAGGCAAAATGAAGACGGGATAATTTAAGAGAAGCTGGCTAGAAACAAGTTAAGCTAGAGCTGGGCATTCATAAGTAAGAATAAGTCTCTGTGTATTTATTTGGGAAGTGGGTGCCTGGCCCCCACAAAGAATTAAAAACAACAACAACAAACTACATTTCAGATCCAAGTTCTCTGTGTGATGTAAAATCTTGGTTTTGTTAACTTGATACACTTGGAAACAAACCACCTCCATCAGACTATCATGTGGCTGTACCTATGCGGGGGGGGGGGGGTCATAATTGTGAATTGGTGTATGAGGACCTAATCCACTGCCCACCCTAGGCAGGTAAGCCCGGACTGTACAAGCTGAGCAAGCCAGAGCAAGCGAGACAGTAAGCAGCATTCATCCTTGGTCCCTGCTTTGGTTCCTGCCTCCAGGATCCTGCCTTGAGCTCTTGCTCTGGCATGCTAGGGTGGGTGGATGATATATTGTAATCTGTAAGTCTTTCCTCACCCAAGGTGCTTTAGTCTGTGTCGTATCACAGCAACTGAGAAGCAATCTAGGACACTCTGTTTCTTCATCTGCTGAGATGGAAGCAAGCTGCTTCTGCTACCACTGCCATCGGCAGGAACCACTAATTCCTCTATAAATATTACCATACCTTCCCTGAAATGAAACTGAGTGTCAAAACAAATCCTTCCCCCAGTTGAGTCACCTTTGCTGAACAAGAAAATAACCAACGCAAAAAGAAACACATTTCTTTAAATTGTGCTGTAATTATACTAAGGCATAACGATTATGCTCTAATTCTAATCACGTGCACTTATATTAATGTAAACTAATAGTAATTATACACATCTGCACCATATGTATAATTACATCATTTTAAAAATTACTCTCTGTTTTTGGGAGGGAAAGCAGCTTTTAACAGAAATCACATAATTGAGTAAAATGATATAATGCCCTATGCCACTTCACATTTTTGAAAATTATTGTCATTCACGTTATTCCATTTGGAATAATTCTGTAGAAGAGTTAGGGGCAACTCACCATGGTTTGAATGTTTATGTTCCCCTAAAACCTGCATACTAACTTCAAAGCTATGGCAGCAAGTAGAGATGTAGTCTTTGAGAGGTGACGAGATCACGAGGGAGGAGCTTCAAGCATGGAATTCAGCGCCTTATAAAGAAGCCCTTTCAACCATGCAAGGACAGAGGAAAATACTTTCTGAACCAGAAGCAAGTTCACCACCATTCATCCAATCTTCCTGTTCCTTGATTTTGGACTTCCAGCCTTCAGAACTCTAGGAAATAATGACTGATGTTTCCCAAGCTAGTGAATTGGCTATATTTTATTATAATGTCTGAATAGACTAAAATAATCCTTACTATTCCCATTTCATCTGTGTGGAAAGTGAAGACTGGGTAAAGTCAGTAAACATTTCAGAATCACCCAGGGTGGCAGTGCCAAAGTCATCTCTGAAGGGAAGGTATTCTCTTTTCAGCTCCTTCTACCATCTCCCCAGAAACAATGCCTGCTAACATCTCTCACTACCATACACATAAGCAGCCAGCTGCTACTTCCTAACTCACTCCAGTCACCAGGAACCCATGTCAACACAGAGACCCAGTAAACTGTCCCCCCAGCACACTTGTATTTCACACCAAGGAAGGAATCAACACACCTCTAATTTTCACACCTCCACTCACAACTCAATAGCAAATGGCACAGCCTAAACAGAAAATATGGAAGAATCAGGCTTCTAGCCTTAATTTTTTCTCTTAAGTTTTCCCCTTCCTGTATAACTCACAGGGGCAGAGTCTTCATAAGGGGCTGAAGTCCATGCTTTAAGCTTCCTCCCTCATGATCTAGTCACCTCCTCCTGCTGCTGTCGCTTTGAAGTCAGGATCTCACTCGGCACGTAGGTTTTAGGGAATCATACATGATATCACTTAATATGACAGCCACCCTGAGTGAACCAGTGAATCTGCTGATCCTCCTGCATCAGCAATGACCAACACAGAATCTTTACCCTAAAAGCATGCACACTGCTCTGTATAAGATCATATTCCACAGCAAAATAGATATGCTGTGAATTACTTTTCTTTGCAAATGAATGCTGACGATGAATTTAGTAGAAATGTATTGTTATATATAATATTAGTCCTTAAAATATTTTAATGATTACTTTTTAACCCATATCAGAAGGGAGATAAAGGAAAGCATGCAACAAAAAGGTGATGGCGAGCTGACTATGACATCACCCACCAATTTAAACCAGTAAAGTGACACCGGAGAAAATAAAGCAGATGGGGCAGAAACAAAAGCAAACACATGAGAATGCTGCTGGAACGCTGCTGGTGCAACAGCTCAACACGCATGACTAGAACAAATGTTTAAAATATCCTTTCTAGGTGAGAATCCTAAATGGTGCCACTATGGCCCTTCCTTCTCATATTCATCCTTTTGGCAACTGGGTCTGCCTCCTCCTCATTTTATTCTAGCATCCACACAGATGACCCTTCCACTACCCTAGCTTCTCAGAGTTGCACTGGTTCTCACCCAAGGACCTGGCTCCCCACTCTATTTGTACAAACCAACAAACCACTTCCTCAGGAAAACACTAAGCATGATTGTTAATAGTAACCAACTGCCCACACAACCCATAAACACCTTTCTTTATCTAACACCTGCTTTCTTTACAAGTCACCCCCCCACACACACACACACACACACACACACACACACACACACACACACACACACACACACACCACCCATCAGGAACAATCACTGCTCAATCACTTAGCCTAATCACCAGCATCAAGCCAGCCCATAATGGCTGCCTGTGCAGTTGTGAAAGCTTCCCAGTTTAACTCACCCACTTTTTAGACTACGTTTTCTACCTCTGCTCTCTTTGAATCTACTCTTCTTTTTCCTCATACCCCTACCCCTCCCCAGCCCAGTGCTGGGGACTGAACCAAGGGCTTTGCCAATAGACAAGCACTCTATCACTGAGCTATGTCTTCGGCCCTCCCTCTTCTATTCAGTTAATCATCTTGCTTTTCCTTTCATTGATAACACCTTCAGGTTTCCAACTCAAATCCGCCAAACTACTCCCATCCATCCCTGTACAATTCCTGTATTTTGCTATTAAGATGGTTTAACTCTCTGCTCTCCTCGCTAAAAACCCAACTCCCCAGTAGTTTAATGGGCCCAGGCTGGTCATTTCTCCCTCAGACCTTCTCTACTATATCATTGATTTTTCTATGCTCTCAAGAGTCATTCTCATCAGCACAGAGAATCATTCTCCATCTTCACAAAGCTATTACAGGATTGCATAGTCCTTCCGCACCTGATAGGTCACACACTGCTCTTTCTTGTAAAAACTTCTCAAATAAATATCTGTGTTTCTGTTATAGTCTCTCTGGAGTCTGCTCTAATCATGCTTCAGATTCCATCATATCACTAAATTCACCCTTGTTCCAGGCAACAAGACAGCCATCGGGATGTCTGATGTTCTGTCCTCTGCTTAATGCCCCAGCAGTATTAGATCCTTGTATCCACTATGCCGTCTGTACAGTGCTTTGCTTGGTGTCCTAGACTACTGCTCTCTCTGGGTTCTTCAGAACTGCCATCTCAGTCTCAACTCCCTGACCTGTAATACTTGGGCTCCTTGCTGCTCACTTCTTACACCCCGTTTTACTATCTATAATCACTTCCTATGAGGCTTCATCCCCTGTGGCTGATCTGTATTACATTGTTTTTTTTTTCTGTAATTCTGACCTTTCTTCAAGTTTGCACACCCAACTTCTTAATATGCATGTACAGCTTATCACATTAAACCTTAAGGTGTTGACTTACCTGCTCCTTCAATCATTTTTTCTCATTGTCTAAATGATACTTTCTATTTTCTTTGTCCAAAAACTTTTACCCCATGACATGCTTGAGTCTTTCCCTTTCATCCCCTGTATTCAAGGCAGCCAGCAACCATGTTTTTCTATTTCTAAATGTATTTAGAAACCAGCTACTCTTCATTCTTCATACTGTTTGCCATCTCAGTCAAGAACTGCGTTTTTGGGTAGTTATTCATTTTTCAGATGTATTAATTTTATTTCATGTGTAGAAGTGCATATATGCATATATACTTTATGCATGCCTGGTACCTGTGGAGGTCAGATGGAATTGGATCCCCTGGAACTGGAGTTAAGTGATGGATGGTTGTGAGCATCCGTGTGGGTGCTAAAACCAAACCTGGGTAGGTGCTCCTAACCATTGAACACTCTCTCCAACATCTTCATATAATTATTTTTGTGGTTCTGGGAATTAATCAGGAACCTTGCATCGTTATGGGAGCATTCCACTACTGAGTGACACTCTCAGCTACAAGAACTTGGTTTTTTTGTTCAGCATTGACTCATTGGTGACAAAAATAGCACCCAAGTATGTATCTGACATTTGTAAACACTTACATAGTAAAGGAACTGACACTATTGCCAGCATCATTATCAACATCATCTTGATCATGTCAATGCCTGGGGCTAAAGAGTTAAAGCAGAGTAACTCATGAAGTACTGTAAGATAGAGGGCAATAGGCTCGAAACTTAGGCAACACCACTGAGAGGCACAGACAAGAAAACGGGACTGGGTGGGAGGGCCAACTGTTGTGCTGAGCCCAGGATTCTGTGAGGAAAATAACTTCATACCTAAGAGTTGAGTTTTATTCCAAACTAGTGAGACATGGTCACAAGCAGGATTTATTGCACACACAAAACACTAAGTATTATTGGAAAAGCTTATTACTCTATTTCCTCACCAATGCCTGAACTGCAGAAAGAAATAATCCTAACACAGAAGAAAGTTGGAAGAATACAAGGTACACCAGGCATGGTAAATTACACCTTTAATCCCAGCAATCAGGAGGCAGAGGCAGGAAGATGTGTGTGAGTTTGGGGACAGACTGGTCTACATAGCAAGTTCCAGGACTACTTAGAGACTCTGTCTCAAACAAACAAAAGTTAAAAAGAAAAGACTGATTTTGTAAAGTAACTATTTTAAAATCCACTATTATTGTTGTTGTTTGATAGACCAACTGTCTATTTCAGAGTTATCTCTCCATCGTGTTCTCTTTCCACTGAAATAGTAATTTTATTCATTTAGCATAAGGGTCAGAATGAAATAACATTCAAGGTCCTGTCAATATCTGTTAGAACATCTTATTAAATAGATGGTATCTTGCACCAAGAAAGTGTATATTAGGGTTCATCTGTTCTGGGAACAGACACATTATGCTGTATTAAAAAGTAGAGACATAGAATGAGAATACACACTGCATATGAATAGGAAAAATACAATAGAACTAAATGATATGCAATATATGAGAAAATTGTATAAAAGGATATAAATAAATTAATAGAACTTGGACTAGGCAAAGATATTTATGAAATATAAGGGCTAGGGAAAATGTCAGATGACATTTCGGGATTGTTCATTTGTCAGAATAAAAGCACAAGTGTGTGTAAGGATGGATGTCTGTGCAGAAGAAAATGTAACTTAAAGAGAGATGAAGTTTAGGGAAATAAAACATAAAATGATTTTCATTTCACATTGTGGTCTTCATTTGATACAGGACTGAAATTTGCCCTACAGTTTTTCCCTACTTTTATTTTCATTAACAAGATGGTTTCAGGTTTGGTTTTTTGTTTTAGCCTCTAGCAAACTGGGCAAGTGCTCTACTATGGAGCTATATCCTTAGAACTACTTTGTAATTTTATTTATGTATTTATTAATTAACTTGATTCAGGCTCTTAGTATGTCACCTTTGCTGGCCTCAAACTCACAGAGATCTACCTGCTTCTTCCTCCTGAGTGTTGGAATCGAAGTCATACCACCACCCCACTCTACTTGATGATTCTTTCTGACAGCATGACTTCTGCACTTTTGTTTAAATTATTGTCAGGTGTAACAGCAAGCACATCCCTATAATCCTAGCACTTGGAGGCTAAAGCTGAAGGATCAATACAAGGCCGAGATTAGCTTAGGTTACATGGTGAATCTGAGGCCAGACTGGGCTACAAAGCAAGATCCATCTTTAAAATTCATGTATGTATGCATCCATCCATCCATGCATGCACACATAAAAATAAAGGATAACTTGTAGATGAACTTTTTTCCAATATACTGATATCCAAAGAAACCTATTAGAAACTTAGATGAACTTCATGATAAACTAGAAGCAATATTCTGCTTTGGATAGCTGTGCTATGGAAGTTTTTAGTTAAATATGAACAAACAATGAAACATGAAACAAATGGAAGCAAAGAATATAATGAAATAAAACGCCCAAATATCGACAACCAGAAGTCAAAGAGGGCGAAAGCTGTGGCAATTAGTTTATATTTTCATTTTTGTAGAACTCCATTCAATTGAATTTAAAATAAGTAAAAAGAGCCCAACAGACTGTGCACTTACCTTGCAGTGGTCATACTGAAGCTGTAAGGCGGGAACGTCCCCTCCAATGGGCATCTGTTTCTTAAGCTCTTCATCTTTCATATTTAGCCATTTGATCAGTTCTTCAAGAGATGCCAGCAACCTGTTCCATTTCTCAGCACTGGCCTCCAAATGGGCCCTGTTGACAGGCAAGGATGACTACATGAAGAAGCGCCAGTTTCCAGTTATAATTACAAAAAACAACACGTACTCCTGCGGCCTAATCATCCAGTCTGATCAAACAACACTCACTTCCAAAAAAGAGGCAGACTGATTCTTGGCTCAGAGAACATGACCTATGAGAAACAGTTATGTTTAAAAAAAAAAAAAAAGCTATATTATCCAGGCTATGTCTGTAATATGTTAAATTACAAACCAGGCTCTGATAGCTCACATACACTATACAAACATTAAATACAAAGATTCAAAGATTTTTCCTTATTTTCACCTAACTACATAGTGAGAGGGAGGAAAGAAATGGAAAAGATATAAAACATTTGAAGCCTGTTTGGTGGTTCATATCTTTAAACCCAGCACTCAGGAAACAGAGCAAGCAGATCTCTGTGAGTTCAAGACCAGTCTGGTCTCCATAGATAATGTATTCTAGGCAACCATAGACTTTTTTTTTCCTTTGGAAAAAAAAAAAGAAGAAGAAAGAGAAATAGGAAAAAAAATGAAAGAAGAACAGACACTGGTTATTTCCTTTTATGATTAAAAGATGTTTACATAAAGTTTATTTATTTTTCTCTCTCTAAATAAAAAAAAGACTGATCTTAAAGGGGTATTATTAACCCTCAATTTTTATTATAAGCAAGAAAACTGTAATAAGCAAGACATTAGAAATATTTCCAATTTCTATTTGTTGGAATTTCTAATTCCAAACCATTGAAAAACAGTAAGTTATTTGTGGTAGTTTGAAAGAAAATGGCCCCCAAAGGGAGTGGCACTACTAGGAGGTATGGCTTTTTTTGGAATAAGTATAGCCTTGTAGGAGGAAGTGTGTCATTGTGGGAATAGGCTCTGAGGTCTCCTTTGTTCAAGCTCTGTTCAGTGTGGTATACAGTTCACTTCCTGCTGCCTACAGATCAAGAGGTAGAACTCTCAGCTCCTTCTCCAGCATCATGTCCCACCGTGATGATAATGCGCTAAACCTCTGAAACTGCAAGCCTCCCCAATTAAATGTTTTCCTTTATAAGAGTTGCCATGGTCATGGTGTCTCTTCACAGCAATAGAAACCCTAAGACATCATTACTTATCCAGGACACTATTTGGCTTTAGGTTGACTAGTATCCTGTGCCAATGGCCATGTGAAAAGAGAACAAGTAGTCAAAACTCACTCACCATGGTATTTTATATACTTAATTATTTACTTATGTATATGTGCATGTACATGTGTGTTTATGTTGACAATCAAAATGAGAGCTTCGTACATGCTAGGTATTCTGTTGAATATATATACATATACCTATATCTATGTCTATATATTCTGACTTAATGATGGCATATTTGTTTTAGTAATTATTTCCCTTTTTGACACAGCCATCAATTATGAACTTCATAACCAATGATGATTTTATATTTGGCTACAGTTCTAGTAGAGTGAAATCCTTTGAGAAGCTTAGTATTAATATGAGGACAGATTCTTCCCTGCTCTTGTGAAGACCCTGGAAGAAGCCTACCCATGTAGCCTGGAACCCATAGACGGCTGGATTTAAAAACATGGGACTTTTTAGAGCAGTGGTTCTCAACCTTCCCAACGTTGCAAACTTTAATAGTTCCTCATGTTGTAGTGACTCCTCCACCATAAAATTATTTTTGTTGCTACTTCATAACTAATTTTGCTACTGTTATGAATCATAATGTAAACATCTGTGTTTTCCAATGGTCTTAGGTAACCCCTGTGAAAGGGTCATTCAATGACTCCCAAGGGGTCGTGATCCACAGGTTGAGAACCACTGATTTAGAGAAACTATAGTCATTCGAGGAACTGAACTTTTCTCAGTACAGCAGCACCTTGGAGGGGCAGTCATGAATGTGGACTTAGTGCTAAGCTGGTGAGATGGACTGCCTTGCCTGTCGGTGATCAATCTGGTTCAGAGAGTCAAGGTTGTTGGAGATTCACATAACTCATTACACTTCTTCCAACAGGAAAGACTTACAGGGGTAGGGTGCGTGCATATATCACTTATCCATTCAGACTCCATATCTCTAAGAATACTTTTACCACGATGTTGGCATTAGGATCCTCATCTCCATAAATCTGATCCCTTATGAAGGGCATGGAAGCAACCCACCAGGGTCAGCCACTATCATTACTCAGACCTTTCAGAAATGTCCTTTGTGCACCTGATCCACTTGAGCTTCTGTCTCAAAGTTAACAGTTTTGCTATAGGTAACACAACAAGTATTACCTCATTGGTCACATTTAGATGCTATTTCCCATTTCCAGCAGTGTCCACTGATTCAATGCTATCATAAGTCTTGGTTAAAAGTTAATCTAGCTCATCTCCAGTTCACAAAACAATAACCAGAGTCTATCATCCAAATATTTCTGGCCAAAAGGAAAAGCTGGTGCTCCATGCTCACTTTAAAATACCATGATCCTGCATTCACAGAGTTACTGCAAGGCCAATTAGCTTTCAATCTATTCACAGCTGCATTGCCACCTGGCTAATAAAACCAACTACTCAAACTTGAACATTCTATGTCCCATTCCAAAAGGTTAGCTATAAAAAACTGAAACATAATTTTTAAGTCTTAAAGATGTCCAAAGAATTTTATAATTATCTCAATTCTCTATAGTTTAATTTTCATTTTAGTTTATTTAGTTTGGTTTAGATGGACTGGTGGATAGAGTGCTTGCCATGCAAGCAAGAAAACTGGACTTTGGGTTCCCAGGATCCACATCAAAAAAGGCAAGGAGAAATGGTGGCTACCTTTAATCCCAGAACAGGGAAGGAGGGGAGGACCTGGGTAGGGTGCAAAGACAACTAGCTACAGTAGCTCCAATCCATGAGCTCTGGGTTCAGCTACAAACCCTGACTCAATCAATAAGTAAAGAACAACAGTGGAAGACACCTGACTTCTGGCTTCCTATGCACTTAGACACCATGTGCATGTGCGTGCAAACACACACACACACACACACACACACACACACACACACACACACACACACACAAATTAATTTTCTTTTTGTCCTTTTACTATTGTTTCTATTTCTTCCACAGTAGTTAGGATTGACCTAACTTGATAAAACTGTGTGCTTTGTCAAGATCCTGATACTGCTTGAGCTCTATCTTTCCTGTATTCCTACTAATTTTGGAAAAAAAGTTTCCTGATAAATGACAAGTTATCTTGCCATACAGCACAGCTAAGTAATTCCAATTATACTAACTGAAAGCCCTGTACAGAAATAAGCTGGTAATGCAAAATTCTTGTTACTTACATATTTTTGACAGGGCTGTTGCAATTTTTTTAAATGCAAAAGACAGCTAGAAACCACAGGTCCCCATTCAACCAAGAAGTGATGAATCTCCTGTGCACTCATGTGCACATACAACCTCTTACTCAGATCTAGTGCTGCATCTTGAGTGTCTGTAGTTTCATCATCAAACAATAACTTAGCTACATATTATGTTCCTTGGTAATCCAGTCCTACATGCTTCCTGAAGAGCACACAAATACCTTTCTGAATGCAATGGACTCTTGTCACTACACGAAAATACTGGAATTGATCATCGAGTGTTATGGTATTCAGGTACTCAGCCCCCAAAGGACCATCTGCATAAATGCAGGCTATCCTTTCTACAAGAGATGCTGCAATGGCTTTGAAATGAAAACAGAAGCAGCGGTTCCATGTGCTTCTCCACATCTCTGCTTTCCCATAATAAACACTGAGCTCATCAGACAGAATCTCTGCCTGGCAAACCTGTTCTACTTTTTCTCCAGTCCATTGCACCTCTGTACTTAGCAGATTACTACCATATGCCCAAATAGGCACAAGCTTCCACAGTAGCCTTTGGTGTTCCTGTTTCATTTTAGTTGAAAGATGAAAGATCTGGGTTGAAGGCTTTGTAAGGACAAACTATATGTTGGTGTTTGGCTTAGTTGTGTTCTCACACCATAACTATAACTTGAATTGCCCCAACAATACAGATAACAGGTCTTCAACATGTTCTGGGCATTTTCAGGCAGAATACTGCTTTACCTAACTCAGTACCTGCAGAAAAGTTTTTCAATAGTTGATTTATCACAGTGTCTTAGTGAATATTTTCATTCTTTGGACATGTGATATATGCAGTGCAATAGACCCTTTCATTGACTACAGTATTAACTTTGGTATCTACAATGGATTCTGCTTCATAGATACCCTTCTTAATGAAATCTGTTTTAAAAAAGATCTAACTTTTACAACTTTTAACATGATTAGTTATTCAAAAATTATAATATAAAGGTTTGTTAGACAAAAGTTCATTAAAAGTTTATTTTACCAATGAACTACAGTAGAAAAAGAATTTCAGAGTGGAATGCTATCTTTTAAATCACAAAGTGATTTTTCAAAGGAACTGTCCTCAAACAAGTTATTATACTTTTCTCCAGAATATAAGCATCAACAAAGAAAATAGTGTATGGAGGGTCACATGCTAAAAGGTACCAGTTTGTCATCTAGGGACAGGAATGACCTGATAGAGTGTTTGCTCAGTACACACAAGGTTCTGATTTGATCCCCAGCACATCATAAACCAGGTGAGGTGAAGCCTGTCTGTCACCCCAGCACTCAAGAGGTAGAGGCAGGAGAATCAACAATTCTAGATCATTCTCAACTATACAGTGAGTTCCAAGCCAGCCTGGGATACATGAGACCCCATCCAAAGGAAGGAAAAGAGGTGGGTGAGAGGACAGAGGGAAAACAGTTTTCACTTATCAATATGAACCAATGTCCACAGATCACACCTTAGGTGCTATGCTGCTTGCAACACAAAAAGGGAAACTGTCAACATTCTAAAGTCAAACTAGGAGAAGTTCACTAAATACATGCCCAAGATGGGAAGTCTGACGGCCACTCCACTAGGTACAGGACACAGAAGCACCAAAGGGCAGTCCTGGGAGAAAGTAAACTTTAACCAACCAAGGCTTTGGTTAAACAGCAGAAGGAGGAAAAATATAAATTGCTCATCTATATTGTACACAAGTCAAAATACATTTGCAAAGTTATTCTCCTAAAGTGTATCAGGATCTCAGAGAAGAGGAGGCCAAGCCATATTACCTCTTGTAGTATAAAAAAAACTATATAGAATGAAATCTTTAATTCATGGTATAAATGTGATCACTTTTCAGTTTATTGTGAAGCCAACTGACTTTAAATTATGTTATAAAAACAACAACAAAAACCTCAACTAATATAACTAAGAATATATGTATCAGGTAACAACATTCAAAACAAATTATTCCTGCTTCCAAAATGAGCATAAACACCCCCCAAAAAAAAAAAACATAAGTCCTTAAAATTCAGCCACTAAAGAGCACTCCAAAGCTATTGTCTGATATGACTGTCACCCATGATGTGTGGCTACTAAAACATAAATTTAGGTTCTTCAAGATAAATGATATTTAAATTCAGTTCCTCATTTACACTAGCCACATTGGAAGAGTTCAATGTGCCACTTATGGTCATGAAGAAACCAGATTGACAGGGCTCCTTCCTGTTATCACAGAAAGCCCTACTGGAGAATGTGATAATAGTGAGAGAGTAGAATCTTGTTCTCTTACATTTAGAGAAATGAGACTTTAGTTTTATAATGTGGTTAGCAAAACCAACTCCTTAAGGTTAAGAGTAGAGCTGTAAAATGTCATAACATGAGATATAAAGGATGATGGCAAAAGGTCATCTTCTCTGAGGGCTTTGAAACAATACCCCAAACTTTTAAGAGGCTTATAAAAGAAACGCAAGATAGAATTTTATCTTTGAACTCTGTTACCATTACAGTTGACAACTTCCCTGGCCTTTGGAACCTCTTATTAGGATGGATCTATATTAAACATCATTAAGCTGATAAGAGGATATTTAATTAACATAATCTTACATTAAATAAATTTAATTTTAATATGTAAGTCGTGCCATGCAATCTTGAATTTATTAGTGTAATTCCAATTTGGTTTTACAAGTGATCATAAAATAGTGCCAGTATTCTTAAGAGCCTATTTTACAAATGAAATCTTATGTCTTCAGCTAACTCCTTGTGTACTGGCACGGTGTGTGTGTGTGTGTGTGTGTGTGTGTGTGTGTGTGTGTGTGTGTGTGTGTGTATTCATTTTATTTAAGATGCTAAAGAATATTCAGTCCACTGAATTTTAGTATTTAAAAGGTCTGATCACGGTTACTCAAAAAGACTTTAACACAATTGCCCTGGTGACCATACAATAGTCAAAGAAGATAGTACTTCAGAATATACTTTATGTAAAAACAAAAAGAAAGAAGAAGAAGAAGAAGAAGAAGAAGAAGAGGAGGAGGAGGAGGAGGAGGAGGAGAGAGGAGGAGGAGGAGGAGGAGGAGGAGGAGGAGGAGGAGCAGATATCCTCTTCCTGAAAACAATAAATTAAATGAAACATTCCATGATATTAGGTAATACCAACCTAAACATGATTTGAAATACAGAATGCACAAATATCTACTTGAAGGAGCACAGAGGGGTCACCAATCGAATGGCTTCCTCAGAAAATAAGTCATTCACAGAGAAAGAGAGGCATGGCAGTGAATAAAACAGAAAAGTATTCAGGATGATAACCCCAACTAAAAGTAGACAGTATCAAATTATACAAAAGAAACCTTAGCATTTTTCCTCCCTTTCCATGGCAACACAAAGCTGGGCTGATGGTTCTGTTGGCAAAATGCTTGGGAATACAAGTGTGAGAATCTGAGTTCAGATTCAGTACCCACATAAAAGGTGCCATTTGTAACCCAGCACTGGAGTGGTGGGACAGGAGAATCTCTGGGACTCCCTGGCACCTGGTTCAATGAGAGAACCTTCCTCAAACAAAGAGAAGAGAAGAGAAGAGAAGAGAAGAGAAGAGAAGAGAAGAGAAGAGAAGAGAAGAGAAGAGAAGAGAAGAGAAGAGAGAAGAGAGATGAAGAGAGAAGAGAGAAGAGAGAAGAGAAGAGAAGAGAAGAGAAGAGAAGAGAAGAGAAGAGAAGAGAAGAGAAGAGAAGAGAAGAGGAAGGTCAAGAGCTATACTGGAAGATAAGCATCTTGCATCTTTGATCTCTGGCGGCCATGTATGTGTACCTACCTACAGATGGACCTGAACAGACACATGATCATGAACACACATGTACACAGACACAACAGGGGAGGGAGGGAGGGAGGAGGAGGGAGGGAGGGAGGGAGGGAGGGAGGGAGGAGGGAGGAGAGGAGGGGGAGGGAGGGAGGAAGGGAGGGAGGGGGAAACTAAGGAAGGAAGGAAAGAAAAATTAACACAAGATCAGTAGTAGGGGATAGAGAGGGAAGAGGTACTTCTGTGACAGTGTGAAAAGAAAGCTCAGCATGGGAGGAAATCCAAGGGCCTGGCTTCAACTAGAATAATGTCTTCCGAAGAACTTCAGGCTGGGTGGAAGGGGTTAAGTAAGCACCTATAAGAGTGGCCTGTAGGCAAGTCTATGGGGTACTGTCTTGATTAGTGAGTGATGGGGAAAGGCCCAGCTCACTGTGGGTGGATACCAACCTTGTGGTCCAGGGTTGTATAAAGAAGCAGGTACCACAAGCCATGAAGGCAGATTAGTAAGCAGGACCCGCCCATAGTCTTTGCTTCAGCTCCTGCCTCCAATTCCTGCCCTGACTGCATTGCATGGTAGATTATGATGTTGTAGTTTGAGTGACATAAACCTTTGTCTCTACAGATTGCTTTTGTTACAGGAATACAAGACCAAACAAAGACAGAAACCAAGCATGCCAATATTAAGAATACTGGATGAAGGTTGGTGTGACCTGCGAGGACTTAGGGAGAGAGAAAGAATACCATCATAATATATTGTATGAAAAACATTAAATGAATGGATAGAAAGAAGAAAGTGCTGGAAGATGTACATTTTTAGATGGGCTGCGAGTAGCTGGAGTAATGCATTTTCATTATAAATATAATGGATTAAAAAAATCACAAAGCTATATAATAGTACAGAGATGGTTCTAGTACAGAAGCAGCTAAGGAAGGAGGAGGACCTGCTGGAAAAGATCCATCACTTTCACAGGAGAGTGTCTTATTGATGATGCTGTACATATAAGTTTGATTTGGTTTAACCAGGGCCATCTCTGAGGAATTCACATGATCAGATGGAATGGGGCCAGATAAAGTATGTGCTCTGAAGAGGAGCCTGTCCTTGGTCCCCTGGGACCAAGTACCTCAGTGAGGCCAAGAAGACACAAAAAACAGTGGAGCCTCAGGATCAGAAGCTCTATGGGACTTGAGAACAGAACAAAGATGAAAACTTTCCCAAATAGTGCAAAGAGAAACTTGAAAATTAAAATACAAAATATTATTTCCTGGTGTTCATTGTACATGCCTTTAATCCCAGCACTTGAGAGGCAGAGGCAGGCGGATCTCTGAGTTTGAGGCTAGCCTGGTCTATAGAGTGAGTTCTAGAACAGTTGGAGCTACAAAGAGAAAAGCTATCAGTGTGGATACTTCCACCAAGAATAAGAACTAAGGGAAGAGGGTAGAAGGAAGTAACATATTCATGTCAAGGAAATAGCAACCATATGGTCCTATAGATAAGGAGCAAAATGATAAGGTGGAAAAAGTAGAGATGTATTTACTTCTAAAAGAAAAATAGATGGGGAAGTGATGCTGGACTAGCAATCTGAGGCTGCCAATTACCACTTATGCCTATGGAACAGGGCTCCTTTTACAGACAGATATTTGTCCAAGGCCAGTTTATGACTGAGACTCTGATATTTGGTATCTGCCCAAGTCATAAATATTCAGGCTTCCAGACAAGGTAAATGGAGGAAATTAACCTCTATTAAAGATCATTTCAAGCAACGTAAGCAATTAAGAGAAAAGGCAATTTTCAATTAATTACAGAGAAGAGTAGTGAATGAGTCTCCAGAAATATTAAAGACATCAGAGGATTTGATACCAACAGAAGGCAATGTGAGAACCTGGCTGGACTCCTAAGGCCAGAAAGGAAACAGCTGAGGAGTGACCTGAACAGAAACCCCGCCCACATTATTTGCATGTATAATAAGGTAGGTGGGGATGAAATAGACAAGCGCCCACAGAGGAATTTTTTCTTGGCAATAGACCTTCAGAGAAAGGTTCCCCCCACCTCCACGCTCTTGCATGTAGAGTGCTGCACTTGGAAAGCCACCTTGAGCAGTGGCTGCTGGGAATTCTGCATCATTCTAGGGTTGAATTAGCAATCTAAACTCTAAGCCATCTCCTTTCACCTGGCTTCTATGAGACCCCGAAAGCACAAACGTTCCAGGACATGCTACCTGAATTCTAAAGAAAACCATTCCATGGCATTGGGGTTCTTAAGGAGGCCAGCTGAATCCACTTTTCTTTCACGTTGGTTCAGAATCCACTACTTACTGGTGAATTCCTTGAGCATTTCCTACAATAGTGACTAAGATACGAGAGGCATTTAGGAAGGGAGAAATTCCTGTATCTTCTAAATAAAGTAGTGCCAAACAAAGTAGTAACCAATAACAATAATAAATATGGGTCACTTCCTGTAGACACTTTGTATGGATTAAATGAGAGATGCATGCCAGCACTATTAAAGAAATTACTCTAAATTCACATACAAGGAAACTGAGGCACACAGTTAAGGACTTGCCCACTGTAGCATAAATGTTGCATGGCAATATCAGTATTTGAAGACAGTGTTTCTCCAAAGTGTGATGCTCCAAAACACTGTCCTGTTCCACTTTTTTCTAAGCTGAGCCCAATACTGAGAAAAATAAACCAGTTTATCTCATATAAATATGTAAATGATATGTGGTTTCTTTTTACATTTTTGAAGATAAAAACAAAAAGTTATTTCATCATTAGTTACACATATCAAATCATGGACAACACAAGTGAGTCACTGTAGACGTAAGCATAGCATCTACACAGCATAAGCGAAGCTTAGGCTTCCATTTCCAGCACAAACAGAATAGGCAGCTGATGCAGACAGAATTTCCAACTGGATCTATAGAGAAGTGGGCAGCATGCCACATCTCATCCTTCTTAACAAACAGAAGGACTGTACTGTTTTTAATGATTTATTTATTTTTATTTTATATGTATTGGTGTTTTTTTCTGCCTGCATGTCTGTGTGAGGTTGTCTGAACTGGAACTACAGTCAGTTGTGAGCCGCCATGTGAGTTCTGGGAATTGAAGCCAGGTCCTCTGGAAAAGCAGAGCCATCTCTGCAGCCCCCAGGACTGTATGTTTTTATCTATGAGACCCCAGAAAGCACAAACGTTCCAGGACATGCTACCTGAATTCTAAAGAAAATCATTCATAATAAATACTAGTGGAAGATTTCTGTACTCTGGCAGTCACTGCATGGATTCCCAAAACCAACTAAAGCTGATCCACTCACCCAACCTTGCATATAAAAAATAGTCTCGACTTTACCTTTACCAGGGTCTACAGAGACTGAGAAACTATCAAATCCTTCTACTTAGTCTTCTGGACAATCAGGTGTGTTGGGTTCTGATAGTACAATTTGGTAAAGTTCAGAGGGGTGAAGTAATTTGTTTGAGAACAGAAAATAAATAGTAAAGTGCAAGAATCAAATTGAGGGTCATTTGGTTTTACAGTTATACATATTCAACACATGATACAATCAAATTGAAGGCTTTCTATCAACATTCCTCTTTTGAATTACCACTCTCAGTAATATGTTCTTCTGTCAGTATCCCCTTAACTTATTGCCAATTAGAAATTCTATCATCTATTGAATATGACCTTAAAATATGCTTGAATTCCAATAAGGGCACCATTCTGTTACTTTGGGTGATTCATCAATGATGTTTTCTCATGAGACTTCTGATCCTAAAGCTCATAATTACTGAAGTTTACTCTTACCCAAAGCAGGCATAAATCACCACTTTCCATTCTAGTGTCCATAAGAGGCATTTAATCTCAATAAATGCATCTTCAAATTGGACATAAAAAACTTTATGAAGCAAAATAAGTTCAATACCAAGAGTTAAAAAGATGTACAGTCAGCTGGACATTGGTGGCACACGCCTTTAATCCCAGCACTCGGGAGGCAGAGGCAGGCGGATCTCTGTGAGTTCGAGGCCAGCCTGGCCTCCAGAGCGAGTGCCAGGATAGGTTCCAAAGCTACACAGAGAAACCCTGTCTTGAAAAACCAAAAAAAAAAAAAAAAAAAAAAAAAAAGATGTACAGTCACCGGGCAGTGGTGGCATGCGCCTTTAGTTCCAGAACTCTCCAGGCAGAGACAGGTGGATCTCTGTGAGTTCAGGGTCAACCTGGTCTACAAAGTGGGTTCCAGGACAGCCAGGGCAGTTACTCAAAGAAACACTGTCTCAAAAAACCAAATTAAAAAAGATCTACATTCAAACTCTGGCTTGTATCTTACTAGGTCAATCTTAATAGTCAATAAGTTTCTCTTTTCTCGTATAAAAATTCTGACCATTCACTTTACCAGTGTTCTTTTTCAAGAACACCAAGTGCTACTTAACAACAGGGACACCTTCTGAGAAGCCATAAGATCCCTACGGCATAAATTAAGTAATATGATTGTGTGGGAGCAGAAGAGGACATCATGCCCTCTAGAACTGGAATTATGGGCAACTGTGAGCTGCCACAGTTCTAGAGAGCACAGTGTTCTCTTCTGCCCCCATGAACTGCTACACACATGGTGCACATATACTTAGAAAGATTATATTCATGAACATAATAAAAATTAAGGGTTTTTTTTCTTTTTTTAAATAAAGCATGAAAAGCCAATGTTGGCTACACAACAAACTCAAGATCAGCCTGGGCTATAGGAAACCTTATTTTTAAAAAGTGTATGCCTTTTATTCCAGCACTTGAGAGGCAAAAGCAAGCAGATTTCTATGAGTTCAAGTTCAGTCTGATCTATAAAGTGAGTTGTAGGCCAACCCGTGAATGATATATATTGAAACCCTGTCTCAGATAGACAGATATACAGACAGATATGGCTCTAGCAATCTTAAACACTTGGCAATTACCATGTGTCAGTGACATTATTATCATAACTGTTCTAAGGTTTACAACATGAATATCTGTGAATAGCTTGGTACAAACAGGAGAATGCAATGGCTATAAATGAAGCAAACACTTCTATTCATTCATTTATTCTTTTGGTAGTGCTGAGGATTGAACCCAGGGAAAGTGTTCTACTGCTAAATATATCTTCAGTCTCAACTTGCAAGAAAATAGACTTTGGAATTCAATCTTATACAAATTCTGATAGAGTTGCATTGGTGATAGACTGTCATTTCTCTTTCTGATACACACACACACACACACACACACACACACACACACACACACACACACACACGTCTTATTTTGATGTTGAGTATTCTGACCTGATGCTAGCAGATTTTGCTTTCAAATCATTCCATCTTTGGTTCATATCATCCAATCGGTGCTGAAGCATTGTTGCCTCCTCAGAATTCCCCAGCGCTTTCACCATCTTCTGCCTGTTTCCATCAATGCTTTTAAATATGTCATTGTGGGCATCAATTTCAGCCTGGATGTCCTAAAGAGAAAAGCACAGATACAATGTAAATGCTAAGGGTCACCGAGGCATGCCATGGGATTTCTGCAAAACTACTATTGTATTTGTAGAAGAGTTGTTTTCAATCGAAACACTTCATTTTACCATCGATAATATATAACAAAACCAAGTGTTCTCACAGTTCCAACACCGAAAATAACAGCCTGTAATCTTCAATACATTGATTCCCCATGTCCTAAAAGCGGGATTTATAATAATCTACATTTCGTGTATCAACCTACTTGATGTTAGTATTTTAGGGTGAGTGGGCAGTTTTTGAAATTTTATAACTATTATTACAAATCACTGAATTTTGTTTAACATTCAATGTGATTATTTCTTTATGCACTTTACACATGGCCAAAGCAAGACACCATGTAATAATGGATGTTTTTCAAATTTTTACAAACTTGTTTTCCCTGGGTGGGCCTGGCCTTTCCTTCACATACAATTTATTATACAGCTTTTGAAGAATATTCATGTGTACATTTGTCTTCATTAAGAAACAATAAGGGGAAAATAATTTTTTTCTATTAAATGGGAAGATAGTTTACTTGATGGGAAGACGAATAAAGTCAAAGTTAAAAATAAAATTTCTTGCCTGATGTTGGTGGCACAAGCCTTTAATCCCAGCACTTGGGAGGCAGAGGCAGGAGGATCTCTGTGAGTTCAAGGCTAGCCTGGTCTCCAGAGTGAGTACCAGGATAGGCTCCAAAGCTACACAGAGAAACCCTGTCTCGAAAAACCAAAATAAATAATAATAGTAATAATAATAATAATAATAATAATAATAATAATAATATTTCTTATAGATTGTAGAGAATGTGGCAATTTACAACAAAAGCTGTAAAACTATTTTCCAAGTATCGACCTTAAGAACATTGATGCATAAATACATTCGACAAATGGCTTACTTTTCTTGTTTGTTTGTTTTTTGAGTCAGGGTTTCTCTGTGGCTTTGGAGGCTGTCCTGGAACTAGCTCTTGTAGACCAGGTTCGTCTAGAACTCACAGAGATCCACCTGCCTCTGCCTCCCAAGTGTTGGGATTAAAGGCGTGCGTCACCAACGCCCGGCGACAAATGGCTTACTTTAAAGTGAAAACTATAATACATCAGTGGTAATTAACAATTGAGTTTGAAAACCAGTGTACTAAGCCATAAGCTACATTTACTTAAATGTTAAAGATGTTTTCAAATTATCATATACAGTTGTACATAACACAACACAAATACATTAAAAGACTGAAAAAAATCAAAATAATATATTCTTCACCTAAAGGGGTTATAGGAAAATCTAGATTTCCTTCTGTGTATATTTCTCTGAATTTTGAAAAGTTTCTACAAACCCTAAATAACACTTTTAGTAATAGACTAAGAATATATTAATAAGTCATAGTCACTAAGAATAATAAATAATTATGAAATTATCAACAAAAAAACAGACACCAGAGGGGGGCGTGCAGTTGTAGTCCTCCTCTCTATAACTCATGGTATAGATTAAGCATTGTATGAGACCAATAGGCAATGAATCTCAATTAGGAAGAGGAGATTGCATTCTTCAACAACAGTTTCCTGCCCTTCTCAGCTGGTCTTCCTTTATAAGTCTACTACAATGCTCTGAGGTTTTGTGCCTCTCAAGCCCATTGATAGACTAAAATTTTACTCCTAAATGTGATAGTATGAAAACACGAAACCTTGGATAGTTGGTCCAGTCATGAGGTAGCATCCTTTTGACAGGATTAGCACCTTTATGAAATAGAGGCCCCAAAAGGCTACCTTGCTTTCTCTCCTATGAGAGGACATAGTATGAGGGCAGCATCCCTGAGTCAGAATATGGGCTCTCACCAGACATCAAATCTGTGATTGTCTGATCTGGACTTCCCTATCTTTAGAATGGGGAGAAAAGAGTCCTACTGTTCATGGTCTATTCATCTCAGGGCACTTGTTACAGCAGCCCAAACGGAAATGGTCTCTCTTCCTGAGGATGTCCAGTTCTTAATGAGCATGGAGAAATTCAAGTAAAAGCTCACTGAATACTCAGAATCACCTGTCTAACAAATCTGAAACCAGTCTGGGTTACCTTTATGGGTCCCTGTCTTTTTTTGATGTTGTTCCCTCTCACTACTTGAATCATAAATTCTGCAGTATCATTGAGTATCACCTACATATCATATATAGATCTGTATATAAAACTAAGAAGACTAGTTTTGCAATGCTATAGATCTATATCTTCACCATATTTCTCAAGAGACTCAATGGCACAATCAATGAGGCTTCTCTTTGCTTTCCATTGCCAAGGGAACTTGGCCTCACATTCAATGCACAGATTCCTAAGCATCAGTGGACCACACCTAGACTCACAAAATAGCCTCAAGCCACAACACCCTGACAGGAGACCTAGCTCCTCATTACTGCTTCCCTTCACATTCAAGAGCTACAGAAAGACAGACATACAATAGGATATAGAAACACTTCAGTATGTTTCACAAAAACACTCCACAACTTGAGAACTTTAAATACTGCAAGTGTGAAGCAAATTTCTTGAAATCACAGCAGGTGATATGTTTTCCAATTCAGCAAAGACAGTGAATGGAATAAAACAGCAAGGCTGCAGAGAAAGGGTTCGGCCAATAAAGATACATGGCTTTGAAATCTCTGAGGGAGAGCACTACAGTGATGTTCACGCCTTAATAAAGCTTTCCATGTGTGGAAAACCCTTCCATTCATGAACAACATCAACAGTCAGGAAGAAAAATCAACAACCAGAAAGTGATCAAAACAAAAGAAATCAGCATCCATTATTCTGTTTTATTTACTATTTGGTGGCATATTTTGTCAAAATTCCCAGAATTAAAATTATATACACTCTGTTATACAGAGTAAACCTAACATCAAACAAAATAGATGACATGAAGACCAATGTCATAAACAAATACTCAAACACTTCTTCCATGCAAGCCAATTTTGACAGATTGGGAAATTAGTCCCTGTAATACCAGAAGAAAGCAGGGATCGGATTGGATGGCAAAGAAGTAAACAGTTAGTTCAATTTCCTCACTTAACAGTTTTGGATATGAGAAATGTGAAATCATTTAGAAGCCTGTGCTGTTGAGTCCTGTCTAAGTTCTCACTGGAAATTCAGAATTAAATGAGGTTAATGAATCATGCTCCCTGGTAGATAGCTGTGCAGTGATGCGATGCTTTTAACACTGAGATGGCAGCATGGAAGGCTATGAGGGCACGACCCTCAAGCAGCATGAAATGCTAAAATAAATCAGAGTTCCGTAAAGGAAGGGTTACTCTTGTTGCCCATCCGGGGAGATGGGCCCTATTAATGCTTACCTCTTTTACCCTGCAAGCTCTTCAGAAGGTTAAATGGCACTAAATGGTTACTGATAATTAGCAAGGGACTGTAATCCATCTAGAAGCACAAAGCAATTCTCTTTCAAGCTCTTAACGTGAGCCAGTCATGTGCACACTTGGCCCAGAGCAAGGCAGTCAAGTAGTTGAAGAAATATCTGCAAATGGGGCAGGGAAATGTCTTAAGGATGCATGTAAAGGGCCTAAGCATAATGAGGAGGGTTAAGCTGGAGGAAGGGAAAGAGGATGACTACTTTTCATCTGAAAACACCATCAATTGCATAAGATAGAACTCCATCGCAGCTCTCCTGAAGAAGGCTGCAAAAGCTAGGCAAGTAGTGGTTCTGTGAATAGTACCCACTACCTAGGTCCAATAAACAGCACAGAGAAAGGCATACAGTTATTCTGCCTTGTACTTACTTTGAATTTGATATCTTAATAGCAATTTTGTCCTCAACTAGACTCTCCTTTAATAGAGATATAAACAAAGATATTATGATGGATAATGCAATCTGGAGCTTGAGCACACACTCGCGTGTGCATGTACACGTACACACACACACACACACACACACACACACACACACACACACCTGTTATCCTGTGTTATTTCTGTCTTTGCTTTTGAGACAGGATATCACTATGTATCCTACACACACACACACACACACACACACACACACACACACACACACACACACACACACTTGTTTGTCAAATTTGTTTATGTTGATATTGTTTCTGTTTTCCCTTTTGAGACAGGGTGTCACTATATATCCTAAGCTGATCCTCACATCCAACCTTTCAAGAACTAAGTTTAGAAACAGGCCATCATGCCCAGATACATTTTTTTTTACCATGTATTATGAACAACAACAACAACCTAAAGTATAGGTTAAAAGAAAAAAAATGCTCCTTTAGATTAGCCCAACAGAACTGTGTGAATGTCTAATAGCACATAATACCACTAGCCAAACTCAGCAGCTAGACTGCAACTGCATGCATCCTCTTTGAGACTAGTTGACACAACTTTATTTTTTTCAGGGTTTATTTCTCTCACCATACATGGCTATAGCAATGTTTCCTTAGAGGAGTGTTGATCTCTGTCCTGGAGGTAGAGAAGTAAGGTTAGCAATTACTTCCCTAGCCTGTCCCAAACCTTGGGCTAAATAAACAAAGCAACTCATCAGAGGGAAATAAATCAAGTGAGTCTTTTAAAAATCACACTGGATCTGAGAGACAGTGAACATGGAGTGAAAGAAATGCTGGAGGACTATTACTGGAGACTTTTGTATTAAAATGAGATTCAAACTTGAAAAAATCCAGATATTTTCCAAATAAAATAAACAAGTGAGGTCAGAAGTGTATTTTCACAGTTTGCAAGTTGTAATAAGTTATTCAAGCACTTATTGATTTCTGTTATATTACTAATTATGCTACACACTACATTTTCTTCCAATTAGTCTTGCAACTTTCAATCAGCTATTGCATTATATTTGGATCAACAGTGGAATCTCCTTTTGACAGTCAGGTTGACAGTATTGACAGTAACCTTTACAAATTAAGAAATCCATATCAATCATGTTCTTCTCCCATTATTTGTGATGTAAATGCATGTAAGATAACAGAATAGAAAAACTTTTGTCCTACTTTGCTTTTGTATTACCTTGACAAGACACTGACTAAAACTAACTTGGGGAAGGAAGGATTTGCTTCAGCTTACAACTCCCAGATCACAATCAATCACTGAGGGACTTTAGGGGAGGAACCTGGAGGTGGGAACTGAAGCAGAGACCCCTGAGAAAATGTGGCTTACTGCCTTGTCCCTCCTGGTTCGCTTGTGAACCAAGCATGGGAATGTCTCCCCAATAGACATGTATTTCAAACCGACTGGAGCTGTTTTGAAACTCTGTGGAGTCTTTAGGAGGTAGGGTCTATCTGGAGGATGTAGGATGTACGTTGCTAGGTGACAGGCTTGAGCATTATAACCTGGCCCCACTTCCCCTCCTCCAATGCAGCTTTTTCTGCTATTGGACATGCTCATCTATGAGCAAACCATCCTATCACAAGTAGGGACAGAAGCATTCTGGCTGCCATGCCTTCTCCAACATGATAGACCACTACCTATGTGTAGAGAGACACCGTAACCACGCCTCCTAAGGGCTGTCTACAGGTGTGCCAGACCACGCCCATCAGGGTGTGGTCAAGGTGATATCAGGGTGATGAGTGAAAGGTTTAAAGGGATAGCTAGGGCACATGGGAGCCCTCTTTCCTTACTGCTTTGGCATGCTCTGTCTTCCTGTTGGTTGGCATTTACCTATTAAAGTTATCCTGACCTTACGGGCTACGCATTATTCACGGTAATACCTATGAACTGTGGTTCTCTTACAGCTTTTGAAATATTAGTATCATACTTAAGGAGGTAAATGGCATAAAGATGCATTACATGGTTGGTGACCATGTTGTCACTATGAAGAGCACCTTCCTTTAAAACCTCACCAAGAGAATGCTGCCATCCATCCACACAGAAAAGGATCCTCCAAGGAAACTATAATCAATCATATTATATCATATGCTTCAAAACTGTGATAGGAGATTTTGAATATCCAAATAGCAACAAAATAATAAATGTTTCAGATGATGGATGGCTTAAAGAGCCTGAGTTAATCATGACATAATATATAAATGTAGCAACATGTCACATGCTACTCCATAAAGATGTATGATTATCATCCATCAATTAAAAACAAAAACAAAACCATTAGAATAACCATTATCATTAATCATCAAGTAGCAGGGTTACAAAAATTAATAAAAGCAATAGTTATTTAAAATGTCACAAAGCTAAAATTGCCCATCACTCAATGTTCTGTACAATGAAGGGACAGAAACAAAAATAGTACACAATGCAAGTGGCTCCAGTAGGACAACATGTCACAAAAGCCATGATGATTCTTTTATGAAGTATGTGCAAAGAAAACACTGAGAGTTATCTATAAATTTGAGCTTGTTGGGCAGTCACCCTAAGGCTCATGGCTGCATGTGGTTTAAGGACATGGGCAGACATGCTTCTTGCTATGAGGTCCTTCTCCTCTGGTAAGAGGTCCCTTCTCTTTCAAGATTTTGAACAACCAAATAGCCAGTATGGTTCCCTGGTCTATGTTGAACACCTCTTTTTGTAACAGAATACTTCCTGCCTCCTGAATCACCAGGGACTCATAACCTCAGGGTCCTAGAGACAGGAGTTCCAAGTGCCGTCTGCCCAGCCTCCTGTAACTCCTCTTTGAGGAAGACACTCAATTACTGACCAGATTCAAATATGGATGAAAACAACAAAACCACTGGACTTCTCTAGAAATAATGTGATTTTCTCTTCATCTCCACAGACTGCTGCCTTAAAAGGCAGGCAGAAGGTTTGCTTTCATCCCATTCAGGAATCTTAATTATCTAACAAGTTTATCTCTCACTATTAGCCAGCACTGATCTCAGGTACCAAACATATCAAGATCTGCATCCATTATCCCAATACTGGTTCTTAGTTTTCTTAAAGTCAGAAATGGCTTCAAAAATAGAGCAAAATCAACACTTGGTTGTGATGACCTACCATATGATTCAACAACTATAACTGCTGTTAGGAGAAGGATGACATCAACAAGGCAAGGGATCGGTCTGGAAGCAGATCACCAATACTGACAAGAGAGAACTAAAGGAATTGAAAGTAAAGAGAATCCACCATTGCACATGGTAGGTCATCTTCCATATTTTATAAGTAAAGGGAGTCCACCAATGCATCCCATGAGATAAAAGAAGTTGAGTACACCATTGCACATGACAGTCAGCATCAGCACCCATGCTTTTCCAATTACAATAGTTCAGATTTTTCCATAGAAATGGCAGAGCTGCATTCTGAGTTGGAGAAAAGGAGGTGGCTGAATTTGAGAGGTGGGAAGCGATGAAACCTTTCCAGAATTCCAGTTTTCCTGGCAATGACTTAATTGGAGCATAAGCTCAGTGAATGAAACAGCTTTGTGAAAATACACAAAGGATTTGTTAAAGGCCTGAGTTGGGAAAATGCACATTTGTGGACGATGACTTCCTACTTGTGAAACACATAAAGGCATTACTTTCACCAGGCCTTTTAAAAGATGTCTATCACAAAACGAAGCATATTACAAACTTCATACTCAGAGGAAGCAGGACTGTTTCTTTGAAATCTTCACTTGGAGGAAAATTCCAAATGAAGACATAACCCCCCTTTTACTGTAGAGTCAACTACTAAAGTCAAAACAGGATTAAGACACATTCAAATACTAAGGTTTGGGAGTTGAAAGAGAAAGCACACCAACATCAGAGGGTCTGACTCTAACCATAAAGTGGCCCAGAGGCTTAAGAAAGTAGGTTGCTCACCTCAGCTATCTGACCTAAGCTTGAAGACTAATAGCAGCAATTACAATTCAAAAGTCCAGCTATTGAACCATAATTACTGCTGGGGGGGTGGCAAGAATGAATTATTCATGTCACATATGCCCTATACCTTTTGAGGTTGAAAGAGACAAATCTGCAGAAAACGAGCTAACAGACCTCTTTATGGTCATAAAGTTTGTCACCCGCTGTTCCCAGCTGCCACAAGGATGAGATTCTTTCCTTTCCAAGCCCCTTCTAAATGGTGGGCAAGCCCACTTCGAACCAGCCCTTGCTCTCCAGAATTCAGATGCTTAACAGCAATAGGTCAAAGTTGTCCCCAGGTTACAATAAAAACCCCTACTACTAGAGTTGGGGTGCAAAGAGGAGCACCCTACAAGAAGGGGCTAACTTCTTTCTGTACGTGCTTCTGATATTCTGTTCCCATTGCTGGGAGGCCAGGGTGGCTGGAACTATTCAGGAAAATACCCACCACCTTTTTAAGTGGTATCACTTTCACATCTTTCTCCTCTGGCGGTTGTAATTCCTAAAAAAAGCTTAAATCGATTCTTTGAATGATTCAATATAGTCTTGCTTATATCCATACCTTCAGGGAACAGTGGGGGAAAACCAGAGCACATATTTAACAAACAGTTGACAAACAGTTCATCTGTGCAGGTGGGGATAAAGGGTTCCGCCTCTTTCTTTTCTTTTTCTCACTTCTTTAAGGAGCAGGAACTGGAACAAGACTGGCACTCAAGATGCCACTAACTGGCATGGGAAGGTTTCTGCTTTGTTTAATTCTAAAAGTGAGGAGGTAGCTTTTTGCAGGCTATGCTCCACCCCAGGGTGTGCCAAGAGCCTTGGGGAGAGGGAGGATGCCAAATGCAAAACTACTAATCCAAGCCTTAAACCCTATCCACGTTTTAAACAGAGAGTCCAAAGGAAAAGCCTGACAGCAGATCTGCCATGATTACCAGGGGCCAGCTTCTGGGGCTCAGAACTGGGTCCTCAGACAGGGCTGGCAGCAAGGGCAGACTCAGCAGCAGCAGCAGCCTGAGAGATAAACAGACCTGAGGGGCATGGAAAACAGAACGCAGGCCTGATGAAGTCAGGCTTTGGCACCCAAAGCCAGTGTTTGTTGCTGGGTTTGGCTATTGTTTTGTTTTCTCCCCCAAATAAATGGCAATTAAATTACCAGCTGACTTGAATATAAGCCATCCCTCCTGATGTGGAATGTTAAAACACATGAGCATCAGAACTCGTTCTGACTGAGGGAAAGAACTGTGTTCCTAAAAACACAATCTTAAAGAAGTTATTAGAATTTAAAAAGTAATGCTTTAGAAGTTAACACTAGGAGGCAGGAAGGAAAAGGAGGAGGAAGAGGAGAAAAAGGAAGAGAGGAGGAGGAGGAAGACGAGGAGGAGGAGGAGAACAAGAAGAAGAACAAGAAGAACAAGAAGAACAAGAAGAAGAAGAAAGATGAGAACAGAAGAAATGGGGGAAAGTAAAAGTGAGTCTGTGAAGTTTGCTTTCTGCATACCTTTTCAAATTTTGTCAACAATTCTCGTAAGCCGAAGTTCAGACCAATCATCGTCCGGGAACCCTTGAAGCCTACATCCTCCTGGCAAACTTCCTTCAGACAAGAGCGTCCAACTTCTAAAACCCGTATCTTTTCTAGCTATACTTTCAAATCCTTTGTAAAATCCTTTACAATCCTTGCCCTTGAGCGGTGGCCCATGAGCATCAGCAGCTTGCGCTGGGACATTTTAGCCACCCCACCTTGGGTCAGCTTTTTTCACGGACTTCGGAGCTCAGAAGGCAGAGACCTGCTTCTGTGTTTCCTCGTAGCTGTGTTCCAGGAGGCTGGCATGGTCTCGATTTTTGCCCCGAGACGCCCAGGGTCTCTTTCTGCTCGCCTCACTAATGACCTGCAGGCCACCACTGTTCTCTCCTGAGTCCAGGCTTAGAGTTTGGTCTCAATTACACACAGCAGAAAGGAAGGAGGGAAAAAAGCAATAGCCTGGAAACTTGCAAGAGAGAAGGGAGGGAAAAAAAGCCAAGCATTACCAACTTCCTCCATTCAGACTGGCTTCAAAAAGAAAAAGAAAAAAAAAATCTGGGTAAAGAGCCAGTTTCCAAATAGCACGACTTATGTAGAGTTCCAGTAAGCAGGAGTGTGCTCGTAGCTGAAGAAACCCTCAAAGAACCCGAGACAGGAGACCACCGGTTCCCACTGTCCCAGACAGCAGCCTCCGGGTGAGTTGCTATGGTGACCACCAAGCTAGTTTCTCTTCGCTTCCCCACTTCAGATCATCCAAGGGATGTGCTGTCAGTGCTGCCTGCCGAGCTAAAGTTTTCAAAGTTGCTTTGCTTGGGTTCGGAGGAAAGGTCTTGCCGGGAGAAAAGGTCTTGAGACAAATCCCATGATGCCCTCCGCAGGGCAGAGCGTGCAGCTGCCTAGCCAAGCCCCTAGCAGCTCCAGTGGCTCCCGGACCTGATCTGCCAGCGCTGTGGCAATCAACTCTCTCCTCAGCCCTTGTTTATTATTTTAATCAGCATCCTCCCTTTCCACCACCCCTCACTCCACTTCCTGGAGGCCTCCCTGCCCCACACTTCAGTACAGTATCCTCTACATTGTCCCGTCCTGAATAGACCCCCAGGATCCATATTCCCCTTGGGAGCCCACCCATGAAAAGAAAAGGGAGTGGGTGTGCCACACAATACAAGCCACAAAAGAAAACAGGCTCGATTAATTCCATTTTTTGTGCAAATAAAATAAAAAGGGCTGTAAAGGCAAAAATGACAAGGAAAATACTTTTAAAACTTGTTTGATCTTTTAAAAGTCACTCAGACTGTTTTCATGGGGAGAATTTGACGCTGACACAAAACGAGAGAAAATGTTCTGATTTTAACAGCCAATGACACTGAACTTACTTTCCACCTTGGTGGCACTCTGGGAAGCATGAAGTTTCAGGTGTGATGACTTTAGGGGGAAAAGTTCAGAATATACCTTCTTTGTACTGGTCACAATCATCCAACCGTTTTTTTTGCTTTTCGGGCTTTACATAGCTATTTAGCATAGCAATAAAAGCTAAGAATGGTAAGAATGTCCATAGGAAGCATCTCTCTCTTAGCTGTGTGGAGGATTTTTATCATAAACAGTATTTTAGCGGTGGCACATCACAGACGGAATGATGCTAATATAACTAAGTTTACTTTTACATCAAGTCAACAGCAAAGGTGGGAAGACATGATAAAATCAGAGTATCATTTCCCAAATGGCTACTTAAATTTCTTGAGTATCAGAGTTGTTAGCACTCATTTAAACCTACGAGAAAAGAGATTCTTTTTCACACTGGAGAAAAGCAAGAACGCGCCAGGAATGAGTATCCATCACTGTTACATGTTTCTGATTTTCAAGCCCTTTTGCTCTCCACATCCTTTCCAACATATTTTCACATGAGTATTTCGATAGCATGTGTTTTACATATGTCCCTTTATATGGAATTTAACAAGCTTTTAAAATATTTTCATTATTTATTCATAAAAATTTACATGTTCCCCATGGCAAAATGATTTTATGTGATTTCCAATGCACTGGATTCAAATGGATAAATAGATACTCTCGATTTCAGAAACTCCCAACTTACTCTAACTGTTATTCAGAACATCCCCAGATGTTCTGTGATGGGGCTAAAGCAGAACTGACGAAAGTGAGGCACCAGCATTCAGAAACCAAGGAGCCTCATTCTCAGGAACTGGTTTAGCCATGGGACTCTGTCTGCCAGGGCTCAGGCCACATGCTGAGATCTTTGTGAACAGCAGCAAATAAACTTTTTACATAAATCCAAGACAAAAGAAACCACCAACATTGTCATCACCACCACGAAAAAGAAATAAATAAAGGAGAGGGAGAAGAAAAAGAGCAATCTCTCCCAGCTGGGCAAACGTCCAGCTACCACCCAGAGTGCAGCAGGACTGTGAGCTACATGTGCAAACACGCCCTTCCCATGCACATATCAGACAATAGGACAGCAGGAGCAGGCTCTTAACAGTGGAAGGGTTTTTATACCAAACCAAGAAGCACGAGGCTATAAGAAGTGCCCCAGTCTTCCTCCTGTCTTCCTCCACAAGAATAAAGGTCAAGATATATTAACAGCACCCTCTTCATGGCAGATCTCCCCCAGAGAAGACACTTTCATGAATGTGATAAGTGCATGTGTTCTGCACAGGCTAAGGATAAAGAAAGCTGCCTCATGAGTTCTGTAGTAGAACATCCCAAAGCTGCTGACCCTGGACCAATGCCCATTCACAGAGTTGCCATATTCTGCCAGTAAAGAAGAAGGGGTGCTGAGATAGAAATCTAGTCACCCTGGTTCAAAACTGTCAAAGATGTGGGGAAACCTAGCCTGATGGCAAAGTGGACAAAGGTAGAAACTACAAATCAGGGTATCTTTATTCAACATAGACCACTCAAAAGACGGTGGAATCATTTGCAAGACATCTTTAAATTCCTGTTTTGATTATCCTTATTAAATGTGTGCACGCATGCACACACACACACACACACACATGTGTATGTGTAAGTATGGGTATGTGATTGGGAGTTTGGGAGTGTGGGTACCCACAAAGGCCAGAAGAAAGCATTGGGTTTTCTGGGACTGGAATTACAAGAGGTTGTGGGCCACCTGGCCTGGATTCTGGGAACTAAACTCCAGTCCCGTGGAAGGACAGTATGAACTCTTAATGGTCAGGCAATCTGCTTAGCCCCAATCTCTGAATTCTTCCTTTTTGTTACACAATGAAATCACACTAAACTAAAATGTTTTGTTTATTTATTGGCTACTAGACAATCAATTCCAGGCCCTTCCTGACCATTCAGCTGCCTCTCTAGTCTGTAATTCACAGTTTGGTAATGAGACATTGAAAGTGAAATTTATAAACTATAAATGGACAGAATTGTGTCCTATATATTGGCAATGATATTTTCTCAGTTTAAATTCAGTTCTTGAAATACCATCTTTATGACACATGCTCCCTTTTTACACTAAGCTTTTCTTTGATACATTATCTTCTGTAAATCTTACAAATCCTATAGGAGCCTTCAGTGAAATTAAAAAGCCACCAGAGAGACAACAAATTGGATGGTGGCATTTGAAGCAGTTGACATTTTCTCAGTTTAAACAAGTGTGCAAATAAATCGCTCACTAATCCTCAAGAGTGGGAACACACTTAACACTACTGGTCCCTATCACAGATCAATCTGAATAACCCAGTAATCTTTACTAAATAAGTCAATTTCAAACATAAGCACACAGCTCCATGAGAAAGTAAAGGAAGGCTCCAGAGCTATGGAGAAACAAAGGAAAATCCAACCAATAAAATCCAAATCCAAATTACCCAATTAAAATCACATTCCAATGTCAAAGTGAAGAAATCTGTATGGCTTTAGCATGAACTTCCAAAGGGTAGGCTAACTAAGAAACATTCCACATTTAAAAACTGTGTTGCATATACTTTGCTAAAAGATAACTTTATTGGTAATTTTATGAAAGCAACAAAAGATTATCTAGTGTTAAACTTAAAGAGAGGCTTTTCTAGGAACAACAACAACAACAAAAAGTTATTTTCTCCTACAGTGGCTCTTCAGCAGCAGTCCTTCCCTCTAAACACCCCGTTCACATTTTTAAAACTGTAATGATAAAGTGTATTTTCTGCATAAAACTTAGCAGATTTTCCTGATAATGGCCAACACAAAGAACACAAAGAGAAGAAAGACATTTTAGAAGCCTGTAAAGCAAAGCATATAGTGGTCAATAGGTGACCACAGATAAACTGCTACATGGTGGCTGACTCACTTGCTGCCAAAACGAACAGCTTCAGGCATGTACAAGAACACTTTGCCTGCTGCAAGCCCATTCTGGCTCAAAGAGGGACTGCTATGTCTTGTGAAACAAATAACCTCACTTGCCTTTTTCATTACCATGCTCACTTGAAGGTAGGAACTCAAAAACTAATAAAATAGCTCCCAGCCCCTAGTCATGATGGGAGATTTCTACCCATTGTCTCCCACCACTGTGGTTCCATTAGGAGAGGCTACCCCATCCATTCCAGTGTCCCAGTTAACATGGGCCAGCAGTGAGGCCTGTCAGCGGCCAGCTATTGAAGGTAATATACAGCCCCAAAGGGCAGAAAGTTCAACCAAGAGATGGAGGCCTGAGCCCCCTGATGAAAGAGTGAAGTCTCCTTTCACTGCAGAAAGCCTGGGCAATGTGATTGTACACGAGGTCTGATTTTACAATGTCCACCTTTAATAAATGCTATCTTGATTTTGATAATGATACGGGTGGCTGTTGGGAAATAAAAAAATATCATTCCTAAGAAAAACAAATTCAATCCTCTCTATATTTCCAAAGTACATGGCCAGAAGACTTTAATGGTGATGTTAAAAGGCACAAAGAGCTTTTATCTTCTCAGGAGAGTGGGTGGAGGGGGACCGGACTCAGGGGCAGACTTACCAGCTGATCCATTTCTGAATTAGTCAGCCAGGGGCAGGGGTCAGCTTTCCACAACCCTCCAAATGTTTAAGGATTTGGAGAGCACTTTATTAGGTGATTCAAAATAACGCCAAGACAAGTTAATGTCCCCAAACTATCTCCCTCTGGAAAAGTATGCAGCATCAGGCAAGAGAGAATGATCTCAGGTGGCTGAGCATGAGCATTCCAGATGTCTACTGACCCTACAGGGGGAAGATACAGACAGGCCACAGGGAGCTTTAGGAAGAAGACTAAAGGGTTAATAAAACTTTGCCAACTTGGCAGAGTTCCCCAGATTTAGGAAATAAAAGTCAAAATTAAAAATGAAAACTCAACTAGTAGTAAAGAAAAGGCTAGAATTGCATGTAGAATTGTCTCGCACAAACAAAAAGCAGGTACTTGTCTTAGAAGGAAATTGTTCCTGAGCTATAAATAAGTACTTAGGGAACTGAACACGCTGTGAACACAGGAAAAGGTCAAACTAACCCCCAGGAGATCAACTCAACTTCTGCTTCTAATATGAAGCCAAGGAGTCTTCAGGATTCTTCTGGCTCGGAGAATCATAGCTGAGTTACTGCTTCAGCTCTCAGCCATGTTCCTGCGAGCTCCCTGCTTAATAACTTGCTCTGAGCTCTGTAAAGTCACACCCAGGTCTACGTGAAATTCCTAACCACGATGATCCTTCACTCATCGCACCCATATCCAGTCTGCATATTTTCCATATGAAGCGTAAATATGGCTCCCCAAAAGACAGAGACCATAATTTTCATTTTTGGTTTATCTCTCCCTTCCCTGCCCACCCTCTGATTGACAGGCTGTGTCTTCACCTCATATCCTTCTATAGGTGCTGGGGGCATTGAGCTCTACATTGTGTTGTTGTTTCTTCCCCACGTGTTCTCTGAACACGGGCAGTGAACCCAGGCCACGAGTGAGGCAGATTATAAGAAAATCATGGTCTAATTAGAGAATGAAGAATTTCCATGTCTGACAGAACTAAGCTAAACCTTTTCATTTCCTGAAGATTACTAGAACCTGCCCAGTCTGGGGACAAGGATAATTTTAACTGCTTCTTATCTTTGACACAGAAGTTCTATCCACAGGAAATTCATAAACTTAACTATTTGACACCATCAAAAGCAGAAAACAATCTAAACATCTAGTGACAGGAAATGAGTAAATAAATGAGGACAGATTCACATGCTAAGATGCTGAGTAGCTATAGAAAAGTGGAAGATGCTAGCAAATAAATAAATAAATAAATAAATAAATAAATAAATAAATAAATATCTAAGACTTATATAGAAATAGGCCATATGAATATCTCCATAGGTGGGAAGAGTGATGAAGGTTTGTGTAGGAATAATCTATGACAATTCTGGAAAAGTCTATAAGATAGCAATAATGGATATCACTCAGACAAAGATGTGGAGACGAATATTGATAGAGGAGACTTATTTTAAATCTCTTCTACTTAAATTGAAGCTTTTTTTCACTGTAGCATGTATTATTACCCTTTTCACACAAAATGAAGTCCACTAGAAAATTCCTAAGTAAAGAGTATTCATCTTTTCAGGTAGATATCTACCCCACAAATGGTGGCATCATTATATTTGAGAGTTAATGACACTGCACACAATCATCTTTTTGTCCCTGAAAATCTCAGAAGTTTTGAAGTGCCAGATGGTCTACCATTGTAACAAATCAGCCCTCAATAAAAAACGGGCCTCAGCAGAAAGGGGTTTGCAAATGGCAAACTTTTCTAAAGCACAGGAGGACAAAGCCCTTTTGTTCTGAAAAGTTACTCTGTAACTAGCAAGTCCTGCTTATTTAAATAATAACTCTGTCTAAATAGGCACTATATCGTTCTAGCTGCTCTCTTTGCAAAGAGGGCAGTACTCCTATTGTCATCTAATATGTGATACTGTATGCTATACAATCTGTGTGTGTGGGGGGGGGGGTTGTTATGCCCCACTGAAGCATCACTTCATCTCTCCAGCAGGGCTCCTAGTATGCAGAGGAGAGTCACAGTCTGCCAGCCTCACCAAAGACAAGTAACCTGAAAACAACAGTGTCCTTTGTGATCAAAGTTATTTTAGTAAAAAAGGAACTATCATGAACCTTGCTCGTCTTGTCAGGAGACAGGACCTTTGATGCGCTATGAAGATGACTATTGAAAAACCAAAAGTACTGAGAGAAATGTACCATGACATGGTAAGCAGCCACCTGATGTCGTATTGGTGCTAGGGAGTGTAGCTAGGGGGAATCATTTCTACCTGTGCATAATAAGAAAATGTAAGAGCAGGACTTGAAAGCACAGTTTACATCAAGAATTTGACTGGGATGATGTCTTAACTTTATAATTAAAGTAATTAAAAGTGACACACTGAATCCAGTATTTACCACCTTTCAATTAAAAATCATAAGGTCATGTAATACTGATGCTGGCCAAACCCTTTTAAGATTACTGCTTCAGGGTGGTGCCTTTATAAGTAAGAAAAGACTCATATAATAAAACTGGGGTGTCATCATCTAATTTATACTGCAACTTAAACCAAAGTTAGAGCATGCATATTGATCACTAAAGTTTTCTGAATGACCTATTATGACACAAAAACCAAGTCTGCACTCATTGATATAGTCTATCACTCACTAGATGCAACATACATTATTAAGGATGCTAAAAAACTACATAACACTAAAAAGCATGAAACTAATTTAGAAAACTTAAGGATGATCTAAATATGTCTGTTAAATACTGTGAGAAATTTAGTATTAATTAATTAATTTATTTGTTTGTTTATTTATTTATTTACTTATTTATTTATTTTGGTTTTTTCAAGACAGGATTTCCCTGTGTAGCTTTGGAGCCTGTCCTGGAACTAGCTCTTGTAGACAAGGCTGGCCTCAGACTCACAGAGATCTGCCTGCCTCTGCCTCCCGAGTGCTGGGATTAAAAGTGTGCACCACCACTGCCCAGCTAAGAGAAATATTAATTTATTTGACAACAGTTGTATCATCTTTACCAAGCTTATCACCACTCCCTAAAGCCACTGGCTGTTCCTCTCTGTGGTTTCTACGCTCCTGATCACCTTACAGTGAACAACGCATACTTGTTACACAGTTTAGTATGGTACAAACATCAGTGCTTAGGACAAGGGTTCTCAACCTTCCTAATGTGCTGCAACCCTTTAATACAGTTCCTCATACTGTGGTGACCCCAACTATAAAATTATTTATGTTGCTATTTAATAACTGTAATTTTGCTAGTTATGAATCAAAATGTAAATATATGTGTTTTCTAATGGTCATAGGCAATCCCTATGAAAGGGTTGTTTGACCCCTACCCCCAAAAGGGGTTGCAACACACAAGTTGAGAACCACTGGCTTAGAAAATAGCTTTTTTATTACAAATAACAGGGTCACATTCTTCTATTATGTCTATTGGAAAAGTGACCATGAAACTTTTAATTATGAGACACTAAAGCTGAAGTTTTATCTGAACTAGATTACTAGATACTGTATCTCTCATGAGATCAATAAGAAAGTACAATATCCAGTCATTTCATCTCAGACACTAATGTGTTGTACAAGCCTTTGTCTGAGCCTCGATTTTTCTACGTAGAATGTCCCTGTGACACTTGAGCAAACACTTTTATCAAGAGAGTCCTTCACTGAGACCATACAACTTCTCATTAGTGCCAACAGGAATTCATTAAACGTTGAACAGTTGAGTTACAGGATAACCAAGATGTTCCTACAATCCCAGGCAACATCAGGAGTGGCTATACTGAGTATTTAAGGGACCACGGTTGTGTTACATTTTGATACATTTTGAAGATACTAATAGAAACTTATTGTAAGAAGCCAAGTATGTGGTATTTTAATATCTTTGCACATTTTAAACCAGTGTTTACAAGCTGGTAGGACTGACTATTATTAGCAACAAAAATTTAAAAATAAACACAGATTACATAAAAGTTTATTACTGAGTACAAATTATTAAAAAGTAATATTAAGTAATAAAATATTTATCATAGTAGTGAAGCCATTCCTAAAATAGCAACACAATGTTTCTTTGCTAGTGTGTCCCCTAGAGATAGTCTCTCATATATAGAAGACAAGCAAGAAACTGAATTACTAAATCAACGTCATACACACTATCTCTATATTATCTAAAAATAAGTTCTAAAACATCAAAACAGCTTGAAAAGGTCAAAAAGTACACCTATAGTCAAACAAGTGTCAAAATAACTTCGAATTTTTAAGATTTGACTATATATCTATACTTGTGCCTGTGTATGAATTTGTGCATGTGAGTGCAGGTGCCCTTGAGGGGTCAGGAGTGCAGAGTCCCCATGGAGCCAGGGGTACAGGCAGTTGTGAGCCACCTGCGATGGGTGCTGGGAACTGAACTTGGTTCCTCTGCATGAACAGTACATCTACTCAGAGTCTTCTTTGTACATCTCAGTATGTTAACCTGGCTCATCTCTTCAGCCCCCACCTTACTTGGTTCAGAGCATCATTTGCTCTCATTCCATCTCACCTCCTAAGGGATCACGTCACAGCATCTTTCCTGTCCTAATCTCTAGACTCAAACCATTTTCTGCATCTGACCAGCATGGCCTACTAAACTAAATTCTCCTCAAAAGATACTTCACTTAAACAAAAACAAAACAAAACAAAACAAAAGTTACTTATTTCCTGCCATTCTCTATTTCACTGGTTACAAAATTGGTGTATGAGTGGTAAATTTTAGAACGTAAATTGGGCATGGTGTTCTTTTTAATGCATACAAAATGCAATAAACTGGCAAACTGTGTTCAGTTCCTGCAGAACAAAATAGCAATGCATAATAGAAGGATAAGGTAAAGGAGAGAGGAAGGTAGACGAGGAAGAGGGGAAAGAGGCTGTTTTTTTTTTTTCTTTTCTTGCTTACAACATTAAAATTAAACCACAGTTTATATTATTGTAGCAAAAACCCTGCTCAACAATTCTCCATATACTAAAACTACTGAAACTGGACAGTGTATTGTCCAACAGGACTTGTGATTCTATGCCACTGACATTCCCACAGCAAGTACTATAGCCACTAATCCCTTGAAAGCTGGCTGCTGTGATTGAGGTACTAAACTTCTGCCTAATTTAAATTTAAATGTTAGATAGATAAATGTGGCTAGTGATTATGAGATTAGAAGAATATAGCGTGGGCTGAGGAGATAGCATATTGAAAAGGCCCTTCTCTAGCATGTACAAGGGACTCTGGGTACTCCGAAAGGGAAAGAGAAAGGAGGCAAAATGAGCACCTGGTGTTTGGGATTCCAGGCAGCCAGACACTGTTTTCCCCACAGCATTCTCAATAGTATAGTCTTCACAACTTTCACTCTACTTGTTCTCCATGAGTGGGATTCTCCCTTCTTAAATCGAATCTTCCCAACGCCTTCTGTCTACTCAAAGTTTATCTGACCTGCGAGGTCCATTGCAGCTCTCACCCTCTATACAAACCTTCGCCCTCTAACTTTCTCTCTGCAGTTGCTCCCTGAGTCCATCTTCTCCACTGGGTTATTGTCCCTTATTGCATCACAAGGAGCCTGGTTTGTTTGCCAGGTTGTTTTATCAATTTGATCTAACCTTTTCTCTAACCCCAAGCTAAGGCAAGTTTCTTGAGAAAAGAAATAAAGTTATATTAATCTGCCCCTTAAGTGAACTGTAGAATCAAAACAGACAACCAAGCAATACTTTTTTCCAGGAGAAAAGCAATTTGAATATTGAAATTATTATACACCTACGTGATTCTATAATTGAAGAGGAAGTTGTGGTTTTGGTTGACTCAAACATTTCTAAGATTACAAAACTAATCAACTAATTCAGCTTTCAAACAAAAACTCTAGGGGTTGACTTTGCACTTTCAAGGGGGACCTAAAGTTATTCTAAGGTTTTTACTAATCTGACTCACAAATTTCACCCAAGAAAAAGATTCCCATCCTGCTGTGAACTGCTCAAGCTTGACTTTATGTCAAAAAACCTAATTGGACTGTAATTTTTTTTAAGTCATACTTTAAATCCTAAAAGAAAGTGCTGCCCCCTCATGAACTGAGGTAGAAGATTTGTCATTTGGCTGACAATTGAGTAAACACTGCAAAGTTAAATTTTAACATTAAGGGAAAAGAGTTTATCTTAAAGTTGTATGTGTTTCTTCCCCTGGGGGTCTCTCCATCCTGTTCCTGGTCATTTTTTTTAACCAAATGAGGACTGACTCTAATTGAAAAGTAATGAGTGGGTTGGTATGTTTTCACTATGACAGGAATGGAAGGTTCAGGATGGAGGGTTAGAGGCGAGGACTTACAGTACTGAAAGGGGACAAAAAGATGAGTTGATACCATCATGGCAAATCTCAAGCAACCTTGAGATTTATTACCTTGGAGAAGATAAAACCTGTCAGTTCTAATCACTTATATGCAAAGTGAATTTTCAATAATACTCCAAGCCTCATAGAGCTGCATTGAGATATAGAGAAACAACAGAGAGAAATCAGTAGACCAGCATGTGCTACACATAAGTGCCACAAACAGTACAGTCTATGGAAATTCAATAGCTGCAATATATAACATCTCTCTTTTAGTCAAATACTATATAGAAACAATTATGGCTTTGTGGGAGCTTACATTCTGAGATGCAAAAGTATATGAAAAACTATTCATTCTATGATTTCATACAGAACAAACAGATTCACAAGCCATGGTAATGGATGTTTTAAATTCCATACACTATAAGAAACCAATTAAATTCATCAGTGCACTTGAAATGCACTTAAGGTGGGCATGCATGGTGGTCCAGAATACTGTGGTTGGCCCTAGGCCATATAAGAAAGGTAGCTGAGAAAGCCAGAGGAAGAAAACCAGCAAGCAGCTTTCTTCCTTGGTCCCTGCTCTGGTTCCTATTCGAGATTCCTGCCTTGACGTTCCTTACCCACTTGGTTTTCCTAGATGAAGAACTGTGTCCTGGAAGAGTAAACTACAATGACCTCTTCCCATCCCACCTCACCACCAAAAGTTTTTTGGGGTCAATTTTTTCTCACAACAACAGAGATGTAAAACTAGAACAGCTACCAGACCTATTTCTCTAATGGTGGCAAAAATGAGTAATTCACAAATCCGTATCCTTTATCCATCACACTGGGACACACTTGTAAATAATCACCTTTTACATATAAATATCAGGAACAGGTGTGTGCCTCTTTTTAAAAACCTTTAAAATGGCAATTTTTTTGGTATGTACCTTTTTGTTATGCTTTGTATTTTTTATTAATTTATTTTTTACATTCCAATCACAGTTCCCCTCGATCCTCTCCTCCTGCTCCCTCTACACCCCCCTCCTCCCATCTTCTCCTCGGAAAGGGTAAGTCCTCCCCCAGGAAGTCTACTAAGTCTGTTCCATCTTCTCACTGAGGCAGGACCAAGGCTCCTCCCCAGCCCCCCACTCCTGTGTCTAGGCTGAGCAAGGTATCTCTCCATATAGAATGGGTTCCACTAAGTTTGTGCATTAGAGTTAAATCTTGGACCCACTGCCAGTGACCTCTTGTATTGTCCAAGCCACACCATTGTCACTGATATTAAGGGAGTCTATTTCGGTCTTATGCAGATTCCTCATTTGTCAGACCTGAGTCAGTGATCACTCACTAGCTTGGGTCAAGGAGATCAAAGGGGATACAAACGGGAAAAGAAGTCAAACTCTCTCTATTTGCTGATGATTTGATGGTTTACATAAGTGACCCCAAAAGTTCTACCCGAAAACTACAACTGATAAAGAGAACTACAACTGATAAACACCTTCAGTAATGTAGCCGGATACAAGATTATCTCAAAAAAAAAAAAAAAAATCAGTAGTCCTCCTATATACAGATGATAAATGGGCTAAGAAAGAAATCAGAGAAACATCACCCTTGATAATAGCCACAGATAACATAAAATATCTTGGGGTATCTCTAACCAAACAAGTGAAAGACCTGTATGACAAGAACTTCAAGTCTTTAAAGAAAGAAATATTGACAATTTTTAATGTGACTCTCAGCACACTAAGGGAATTGTCTATTTAAAAGTAATCTTCAGGGGAATTCTTTGTCATGTAAGAGATTTTTTGCCAAATTAAAAGTCACCCTCTGGTATATTTGTTTTCCCAGTTTGACTCTTTATGCATGAGAGGTTTTCTTTATTTAGGAAAATGTAGTGCTTCTGGATTCTTATTATGACAGAGGATAAAGGAGCATTGTGATAGTTAAGAGGAAAGCAGCCTCAAGGGACTGCATGAAGCTTGTATTAGGTTAATATGGTGTAATTTGGAGCAGCCAGCCTCTTACAAATAAGAAAAAAAGAGTCTTTAAAAAAAAAAAAACTGTAAAAATGGGGAAAAGGCAATGATTCTAAGTTGATTCTCTGTTCAAATAGCTGATAGCCACAGAGGCACCCAGTAACATCTCAGTGAGATGAGAGATACAAAAGGAGGAAAATTAAACCTATACAAGATTTCAAATATTTTAAATTAGGTTTTCCTGGACCTAGGCGCAAGAAATGCAGATCTATCCCACTCTAAGGGAACACATCACATCTCAATGAAGGCTGAAAAGGTGGGAAGAACAGAGGCTCCAACCACTCCTCAAGGGGAATAAAGTAGTGTTATAACCATTAATACCTTTCATTGTGTAAAGGAAATGTATGTTTGATAAAGTTAGGTATAAAGAGAACTAGCATAGTAGACTTCAGGCCTCGTTACCATGTATCTAATGAGGAAAAACAGAACCTCTTTAGTGACCCATGCCAGAGATAAATGAGGGGTTTGCAAGTTCAGAAAATGAGAAAAAATGCACCCCTGGAGTGTATGCCAAATAACATTCTCACTGCAGATGTGCTGATTTAATGTGATGGGCCACTGAATGGCATTTTGACACAAATTTCTTTAAAGAGTTGCTGTTTTTCTCTCTGCTCCCATCCCTAACAGCCAACTCTACTCTAGGTTCCCAATGTCAGCCACGGCCAGAAGCAAGCCTAAATTCACATGGCCAACACAGCTTTTTTCTCCCTTGTTTGTTTTTTTAAAAGGGTGTTGTGGGGTTGAAGCCTGACTGCCTGTACCAGAACAGCAGATCACCAATACTTATAAACACCATTTGACCATGTGGATCATATTTCCATCATTAATCTAAATGTTTCCATCATTAATCTAAATGTTTATATTTTCTCTATTCTTTTGGAGGAAAGCAGAATGTAGAATGAAGAAATAGGGGCCTGTAAGAAGGCTCAGTGGGCAAAGGTACTTGCCATACATATCTGACTTCAATCTCTGGAACACACATATTGGTAGAAAGAAAAATCCTACTTTACCATTTGGTCTCTGACCTCCACATGCAAACTGTGGTATACCCCTCCCATGCCCACAAAACAATGGCAATAATAATAATTATTATTGATGATTTTAAAACTAAACAAAAAATGGACCTTGAAGTCAATATACATAAAGACATGATCAAAACAAAGTAACTTATAACTAAGTAATATGGAAGGTCTCAGAGTATAGTTTTTAAAGATGTGATTCTATTTTAGTCAATATATAAAAATATGAATTATAGTTAGGACCAAAAACTAATTTTATAACAGCTTCAAACATTATTCCTTGGGAACAGGAATCCAATTTAATCACTGGCATGGTCATATTCCCGGAGCTTTAGAAAATTCTGTGTCAACTAGATTTAAATTCATTAGCACTATTTAATGAGATAGAGATAAAGTCAACTTCTCTGGTAAGCTAAAAATTATAAAATAATACAGTTATTTAGAAGAAATAAGACTATAATTACACACTCCTGGAGTAATGATATATGAATTGGCCCTCTAAGAATAAATAAGCAAAAGTAAAAGTAAATTGTATGTCATAGTTGTCATGATCTCAGTTTCTTTGGGTTATAATTAGATGACTGGCAGTTTGTAAAACTAAATAATGCCACATTATCGGTTGCTTCTCAAATCTTAATCAGTGAAAATGAAAGCATTCATGTCAGACTTTGCTGTATCATACCAAAAATCCAAATCAGATTATGAAAGGTTTGAACCCAAGGGTGGCACTATTTTCCAACTCTGATACAACATGGCCATAACAACAGCCATTGGAATTAGTTGAGGAGAACTTCCAACATGAATTTTATAATTCATTCCAAAAGGCATGAAAGAGTGAGGGATGGGAGATTTTATAAGTACTTAGTTACGTAGGGTTTTGTTTTTAACATACATAAGATGGTTTTAGCCAGTGCATAATGCCTCAATTCTTACAATAGCTATAATCTGGGATGACTGTGGCACTTTTTCTCTTTTTCCTGATTCACCTGATATGAAAAAGGGAAGTAGTAGAATTGGGTTTTGTTGTTGTTGTTGTTTGTTTGTTTTTGAGAGAGTGGAGTCATGGGCACATTTGGACATTCAATAATCTCTCAGCTGACTCGGCTGTCACAGTATACAGCTGGAAAGGAGCCATGTGTGTGCAATTCAACCTCCCTCAAAATATATCCACTTAGCCTTTGAGATTAGAAGGACAAAAGATTGCATACATGGAAAAGATGATTATGGAGATGATGCCAGATTAGCCCTAAGTTAAAAGGAAGTCATTGGAAAGAAGATCTAAATATTAACTAAGACAACTCAGAAGGAACTTGCCTTACTACAATGATTACACTCTCTGTGGATCCATGCCACATGTTAAATTCACACCCTGTAAGATTTCCTCAAACACAATGCAAGTAATATAACTTTTAAACAAAACCGTCCAGAATAAGAAAGAACAAGCCTGGCAGGGCAATACACACCTATCATCACAGCACTGGAGGGTGGAAGAAGCTGGTGAATCTCAGATTTGGGCCCCGCCTGGGTGAAGTGCAGGTATCACCCCCATGAAAACCTTGATCTGCAACCAACCGCCACACCCAGCCCTTTCACAGTTTTTTAACTAAGTCCAGTTAGATAACCAATACAAAGACAGCAAGAGAAAACTTCACCACGCCCCCACCCTTGGTTTTGTTTTAAAAGGGGACATTCTATCTATAATCTCCTTTGAGAGCTCATTAACTTGAAATAAGTCCCAGTCAGAGGCAAACAGATTTTACATATCATAGTAGATTAAATCAGAGTTAAATATAGCTGCTAATTTTATATTCATGTAAACACCTGCATTGCCTGAGTCGACTCCTCAGCAATAAGACTTCTGAAAACCTAAAAGCATAACATCAACCAATTATTAATTTCCTTATTCATGGAGATATGATAGAGATCATCGGGGGGTTTTTTCCTTAATAACTGAATCTATTGAATTACAGAAATTGTGTGACAAGCTTGGGCTCTAAAAGTAGCTTGCCATCATGCATAAGTAAGAATCTATAATTACTTTAAAGTTAGGAAATAGTTACAATAAGGTTTTGCTGTCACTGGTGAGAAGAGGTTAGCATTCTGACCATTAACTAACACATAGGGGCTAGTTTCACTGTTTTATTAAGTGCAGCTACCCAATATCAACCCTAAAACTCTTATTTTGCTTTAATAATTAATACAAAATAGTTATCCTTTGTGTCCCTATTTCTATTTTTTTAATTAAAAGCAGAAAAACAAAGGTTAGCGATAGAAACTATTTTGGCTGTAATAACTGAAAATAACAAGTATATTTTGGATTTTTAAAACAACAAAGATCACAGTTGAGACCAAATTTTTCAAAATATTTTGATCTATTATATAAATATCAGGATCGTGTTGGCAGACTTTCATACAAACCCCTAATAATAACAGTTGTTAAAATAAGTATTTATAGAGCAATTTTCATGAGACCAGCCTTTGAACAAATAAATAAAACTGATTATATACCTCCTACCTAGAATCTGCAAATTATAAGATATAATTTACAGAATGCTAAACCCAAATATTTCTCGATAACTATTCTAATATTCTTAGGAGGGAAATACAGATATTCTATTTATGATAACTGTTGGAAAAGGAGTTTAGATGTTTACTATGAAGCTGTATTTTTATTTTATTTTATGTATATGGGTGTTTTCCCTGTACACATGTGTATGTTCCATATGTTTGCTTGGTACCCACAGAGGCCAGAAGACAGCATGCAATCCCCTGAGACTGGCGTTATAGATGGTTGTGAGCCACCAGGCAATGCCGAGATTGAAGCCCAGATCTCTGGAAAATGCAGTAAGTGATCTTAAGCACTGAGCCATCTATCCTAGACTACATATTTTTATAAATACTTTCAAGCTGTAGTTAAAAGTGCAAAGGCAGGAAAGCTTTTTAGTTTCATACTAAGGGACACTCTCGATACATCATGGGTGACCTGGAGTATAGTGGTCTCTGATAAAAATTTTAGAACAATCCAATCCTATTTATAATATTCTTATCAAATTATTCCAGCTTCTATATAAACATCCAACATGATAGGGAATCAGGTCTCCTCCATAAACCAGTTGAGAAAATGTCTTCTTTATATTAAGGTAACAAACACATCTACTGAACAAACTTCCCAAAAGACAACCCTTCTCCTGTTTGAACATGATGATAGCTCAGTTTCTCTTTTTTCTCTATTCAAACACTTTTGCCATAAGCCATTAAAACAACAACAACAACAACAACAAAAACCCTCCTTTTTTTTCTGTGTGTGGGTAAGCGCACACACATGTTCTGTATGGGTGCATGAGTGTGATGTATGTAGAAGCCATAGGTCAACCTCAGGTGTTGCTTTGGGGGAGTCACCCACCTTAGTTTTTGAGTCAGAGACCTAGGATTTGGTGACTAGACTGAGAGAGCTAGCCAGCAGCTGCAAGGACCAGCTTGTCTCTTCAGGTAGTAAGACTACAGGTGTGCTCCATCACACCTGGCTATCTCTTCAGATCCAGCTTTTCAAATCTTCGTGTCCCCTGCCTCATCTCAGATACATGATGGAAGATCTCGTTCAGCCTCCCTCACTCTGGTTGGAAGGCCTACATGTAGTATTCTGTCACCTGGGTCTAACGTGTTCTTCAGAATTGCCTGTAGATACTTTCCCTACACCGTTTGCTTTGATTTTTCAAAGTTCGGTTCATGCTTGTATCTTCCACATTGAAAGTCTGCTAGCAATGATGGCAGACCGCCCTAGGCTGCACTTACCACTATGTTTGGATAACTTAAGGATTCAAGAGTACTGAAAGTAAAGTGCTAAGGGAGAGAGGAAAAAAAAAAAAAAAAAAAGGAAACAATTAGCGCCTGGAATTGAGTTGTGATTGGATGTGGGAAGTCGTGGAAACAATGTCCTTGGGTAACTGGGCAAGATTAACCAAACAAGCGAATACAGCAAGAGACACAGTTTGGGGTATTACAAGTCTGACAAATGGAGTTACCAACTCAAACATCAAGGAAGCAGTTAGATATAATGACTTAGAGCAGGGAGAGAGTTGTCATCGATTAGTTACAGTGGCCAGGGCAAAGTAGACTGTGAAAAGGAAGACATTTCTGAATGGACATCTGGAAAGCCACTTAAGTCTTGAGCAAAGGAAAGCAAGAGGATGGGGGGGAAGAAATGGACAAATGCAACAATAAAATTATAAGCATGTGACCTGCCCAGAGATAAGAAGAACTAACATAATGTAGTAAAGAAAAGTGTAATCACTTTTCTTTAAAAGGGCAAGAGAAAAATAAAAGTCCTGATTGATCCTCACAATAGCAAAGCTATGCTTGAAGAAGACGCTGAATGGGTCAAGGTGATAGGAATAAAAGTTATTTGACGGGTTGTAAAAGACAACATGCAAGAATATTACAAACACTGTGTCCTTGTGGATTCATAAGACTCTAAAACACATATGGTGGTGGCCTGCTTCACTAACAGATGTAGAACAAGATTAGCTCAGACTCTTAACTCTGAACTCATAGCACTAAAGCCATTCAATAACAATATAACAGCCAGTTAGTTCACTTACTTGCCTTCTAGAACGACCACAGTTGAACAGCAACAACTTATTTTTTAAAATCTCAAATTAAGTACACTGTAACATCAAAATCAACTTCAATTACAAAGGATAACCAGCGCACCATTAAGAAACTTGGATGAACTAAAATCCATCAGGAATTAACTTTCTAAACAGGTACAGGATAGAGCCAAACCCTATGAAAAGAAAATGGATACTGGGCTCCTGTAGACCACACACAACGGAAGAGCCTACACAAACTGGGCTCTCTCACTGTTGAACAAAAGTCTAGTGAATTCACACCTGGGAATCCAAGTGTAAGAAAGCCATCTAGGGACTCAAGATAAGCATTCAGTGAAGTAATAAAATTGATACTTACCACATTCAAAAAACAGCACAGCAGTCTCCCCAAAATGGGGGAAGGCGTTTTTATTTTCTATTTTAATATGGCACCAAAGAAAAAACCCAGTGTGAGTACATCAACAAGGACTGCTGATACACAAGAGCTTATCCTAAAAGTTCCTAAGGGTGTAACAGGCACCACCTGAAAATAAAATTTCCCTGATATAAAAATATCTAAACTGTCTCAACTTGAAAATCATTCTTTTTTAATAATGTTCTCTGTTAAGAAGCTTTTGTAAGTTTGTAAACTACATTGACCCTTTGGAGTATGTCGGTACTAAATACACATTGAAAAGGCAATTTCTTAAGAATTACTCTGCTATCTGATGTCCCAGACGATAAAATTACACAAGCACAAAACACTCTCCATTGTTTAAGGTCGAACATGCCTCTTCGGTCCTCCTACTCACTAAAAATGTTTAAACCAAGTTCACAAAAAGAAAAGACACTTCCAAGTATTTTTTTTTAAGAGAAATCGTTAAGAAAAGGAGAGAAAAATATTCAACTAGAATGTTAAGGCTACAGCAGGCAACTTTGATGAGCTCAGGGGGCCTGGCAATTGTAAATGGGTTCAGAGGTCCCTTGCTGCCAAAGCAAACAGAAAAAGCAGAAATTAGTTAAACCATCATTTAATGTCAATTGCAAGTGAAGGGAAAAGGCAAAATGCTAGAAGCATATGTAATGTACAGAATAACACTATAAATAACACTACATGTGCTATAAATACTTTTAGTATATTTACATTTTTTGGGCAGTATATAGGAATTGGTGGTTGCTTGGTGATGTGGCACTTGGAATATGAAGCCTCATATGGCAAGAGACATCTCCTATGACAGTATTCCTGGGCTATGATCATCTTGTTTTCCTTTCAGGAAATTTTCATTGTTTTAAAAGGGGAAAAGTCTAACCTAATGCATGATTTATGATTCTATGCTTTAGAGATGTTATTTTTAAAAAGATACTGAGGAATTTCCTACAGGTTATCATTTGAAGTGGACCATTTCAAAGCACAGCCAGTCCTCCATATGCACAGCTTCTGTATCCGTGGACAGTCAACCAGAGATGAGAAATAATTAGAAAATCAAACACAAAACAAAACAACTGGCCAACAAGGACACCAGCAATAATAACTCTCAATTGCAACATGCTATAAATAATGCAATATGGAAGACCACATCATCTCGGAGCCAAAGAGCTATATTAGATTTTGAACATGAAAATATGACAAACATAAGGAAATGGGATTTTAATGAATCTGCCATAAAAGCGCTACCATGCAAAATCCTATTAGTCTTCTTCAATCTTAAAGATAAGTCATGCTAGAAACTGAGGTATGATATTTCACAAGACCATGGAGAAACAGAGGGAGAGAGAGATTTGAAAAGAATGAATTAAAAAGAAGAACAAATAAGAGATGTTTTGAGATCTAGTTATTCTAGTCTAGAAGAAATATTTAGGAGAAATTAAAACTACACCCATACAAAACTCAGACACAAATGTTCACAGAAAGATTATTAATAATAGCCAAATAAGTAGAAATGATCCACACTATCAACCAATAGAGACAAATAAAATGAGACCTATATGTAAGATGAAACATTATCTATCAATAAAGAAAACACCAACTCAAACTGCAAAATGAGTAAACTTTGAAAGCACAACACTAAATGAAAAAAAAAAAAAAAACCCACGATATGATTGATTTAAAACAGCCAGAATGATAAAACCAGAGAAAGAGAAGGCAGATTTTCAAGCTATTGATCCTGGGGGAGTATAGTAGTCAGCTGACAGTGACTAGAAGGTATTGGGTTTCTTTGGGGTAAAGATTAGGTTCTAGAATAAACTGTAGTGACAGTCTTTGGGGAGGAAGATTGGGTCTGGTCAGGTCTACACCATCCTTCCAGGTTACCACAATCCATAGTGGCTCAGGTCTTTTACTTAAAATGATGCAATGTTCACATATAATCTGTTCATCCTCTCCCACATTTCTGCTTAAGTCATCTGTAGCTTGCTCATGATACTGAACACTATGTAAATGCTATGTAAATAGCTGAAAAACTGTAATGTTTACAGAATAATGCAATTAGTGTTATTGTTGTTGATGTTCTTGCTGGCTGGTTGATTGGTTTTGTTTGGTGTTTGTTTTTCTAATTGTTTTCTCATCTCTGGTTAATTATATCCACTGATACAGAAGCCGTAGGTATGGAAGGCTGATGGTGCTTTGTAATGACACAATTTATATGGGTAACCAGTATAAAATATATTTTTAAAGAACAAGCCTCTCTTCCTCTGTTTTTATGATTCTCCTTTCTATTATCTTTTCCATAGACACAGCTTCTGAGCCAAAACTGTCAGGGGCTCTAAACCACTCCAGCTATGCCTCTGTGGGGGAAAGACATAGTGGCTCATAGCTGTACTCTCAACCCTCAGGGAGGCAGAAGCAGAATTTAAGGCCGGCTAGGCTACATAGTGAGTAAGATCCTAGAGGAGAGAGGGAGGGAGCGAGGGAGTGAGGGAGCTAGGGAGCTAGGACGGGAGAGAGAGTCTGCAATTGTCACTCACACAGTAACTCTTCCCAGGAATGATCACCAGATGGATAGACACAAAGTGAGAGCCTACCATCCAATAAGGACAGGATTTCTCTAGACAAGTTCCTTAGTCCACAATATTTCTGAGTGCACAAGTGTTGGGATGTAACTGAAAGATTTCATGCCTATTTATTCACTGTGTTGAATACCTGAGTTCCCGGTGTCACAAAGATAACACCACCACAAGCCCAAGCCCCATGTCTGAATGTGTCCACTCTGCATTCCACGCACCTACAAGGAGGCTGCAATTCTGCAGCACATCCTGAAGTTGCCTTGAAGATCACAGGGCAATGGGAGTTCCCTTGGATTACATGTTCTGATTGTCTGGGTGCTCTGTTCTGCCCAGCTTTGCAACTGAGTATCTCTGACAAGCAGAAAGCATCTACCTGCCCATCAAACCCAAGACCTTCCCACCTCAAAAACAAATACAACACTAACAAAGACTGAAACTGCAACACATGCAGGTACTGATTAGATCATTCCTGGCAAGCAGTAAAATAGAGCTTTCAATTATTTTCTGTTTCCTGGGGTTGAATGAAACCAGTTTTAAAGAATTCATCACATCTAAGGTTAAAGGGAGGTGGGGGGAGGGATGGAAACTATTCTAACAGATCACCAAATATATCCAGTCAATTCATCAAAGAGAACTTAAAAGAATATTGATGCAGTGCAGCTCATTAAACAGCAGACACACTACTTTCCCTTTGTACAGCAATTCCAGTGACAATTTGAAAGAAAGTATAAAAGTATAAGTTCACCATGACAAAGCACTGGGTGATACAGCACCACACTGCAACAGGATCTCTCTCTCTCTCTCTCTCTCTCTCTCTCTCTCTCTCTCTCTCTCTCTGTGTGTGTGTGTGTGTGTGTGTGTGTGTGTGTGTGTGTGAGAGAGAGAGAGAGAGAGAGAGAGCATGCATATGCACACATGTGTCTCAAAAAGACAGAGAACCTTGTGTGTGTGTGTGTGTGTGTGTGTGTGTGTGTGTGTGTGTGTGTGTGTACAGAGAGAGATGTCAACTTTCTTTACTCTTTAAGAAATGCACTATTTCACAGAATAAGTAAAAGAATAAAACATACACATTGTAAATGTATTTTGTTAAATTCCACAAATACACAATGAAACATTAGCACAACACTACATTTTATGTTGGTAACTTAAAAAATACTTGCTAGAGACTCAGCAGTTATGTCTCAGTAGATAACAGTGCCTGCCACAAAAGCCTGAGGACCAGAGTTCACACTTAGGTACCCACCTAAAAAGCTAAATGTGGTAAGCCTCATCTCTAATTCCAGCAGTCCTCCTGCAAGTCCGGAGGAAAAGAAAGAGGAACTACTGGTAGGCCTGCTATACTGGAGGACACAGCACAGGAGAAATGACAAGAGAGACTGTCTCAGATACACGGTGAATGGAGAGAATCTACTCGTGGAAGTTGTCCTCAGACCTTCACATGCATATTGCAGCATGGGCATGAGAACGCACACATAATAAATAGGTCTAATTAAAAGAAAATGCTAGGTAAAGATTTTGGAACATAAAATTAAGTGCATCCTTACACAGGACCTCAAACATCTGTGAAAGCAGTCATGCTCTCCTCTTTGTTAGCAAGATATGTTAAAGATAAACAAGACTGCTAAGTTGCAGAGGAGGGAGTTGAATACCAAGCAGAATAATTCACAGAACTGTCCCATACTATTGTTACGAAGTAACATTTCAAGATCTCAGAAGACAGGAGCAAGGGTTGACCTCATGTTTCTGGAATTTGGGGGGATAAATTAGTTAAGAGGAGGACTATATGACATCATATTGCCTGAGCGGTCCATTGCTGTCAAACAAAGCTCTCTGACTCAGGATTCTACTCACAAATGGCTCTCAAATCTATCCTGGTGGCCTTCCATACACTTAGAAAGGTCTTTATTTCTTGGTTTGGGGAATTATGCTTTATGGCACTGAGGTCTGAACCCATGGTCTCATGTATGCTAGGCAAGCCCTAAACTGAGCTACACCCTAACCCCATAACTGTTTGCTCAACAGTTATGGTCCAGAACATAGACTATGTATAACCAACACGCCAGGTGTAGGGAGAGAATTCATTCATTTTCTCATGGTTCCAAGATGCAACATTTCGTTTGTTTTTGTGGAGGATGAAATTGAGTGGAAACTAAGCTTTTTCTGTGACATTTTTGCTTTTAGCTCTGGAAGCTCTAAAAGCCAGCAATCTTTGGGGAACTCCAGACTGAGGGAGAGGCTGTTCTAATGAACCTCCCTGGAGCTTCCCAGGCCTCTTAGGATGGAGTCTGAGCATTTGCCAGTGGCTTTTCAGTTTCCTGAGGTGACTCACCAAGGCTAGCATCTCTGCAGCTCAGAAGAGGCAGCCTCTGGATCTCCCACTCACCCCGAAGTTTCCTTCTCCTCAGAGCGCTGATACCATAAAACTTAAGACACTGTTGTCTTTCAAGGGCAACTAGAACATCATTTCAAACAAACAAACAAAAGGACTTTGTTTTAAACAAAAAGAAATGGCAGACAGAGCCTGAAAGTTCTCACAAACAACAATACAAAAGATGTGACCAAAACCAAAGAGAGATGACCCACAGTAAACAAAAAAAAAAAAAAGGAAGAGAAAACTAAAATCAAAGAGACAACCCTACACTCCCTTCAAATGAGAACAAGCACAACCCTCACCATCACCCACTCCCAATCATCCTCTCCATCTCCACCACACCTCCATCTTCCCCAGCCCTACCATCCTCCCCATCCCCACCATCTTCACCACCCTCACCACCCCCAATTTCCTTCGTGACCCTGATCTCCCAACACACAAACTGAGAACCATTCACCCGGCTGCTCCATTCTTTCCCACCCCCACCCCCACCAACCCTGATCTTTCAACCTCACAAATGAAAGTTTGGTGTAGATGATGAATATGAATGATACTAAGTTCTCCAAGTGGAATTTCTTTCCAGTCTCCCTCTCTCTGCTCTAACATTAGGGGAACACACAGATGAGTGGCTCATTCCTGATCCACAAATCCTCATCAGTAACAGGTTTCCTAGCAGGCACTCTGACAATCATGAGAATTAAACTCTCTCTCTCTCTCTCTCTCTCTCTCTCTCTCTCTCTCTCTCTCTCTCTCTAGTGTGTGTGTATGTGTGTGTGTGTGTGTGCATACTCAGAGAAGGGAAGCTCATTTCTGCTCAGTGCACACACGGATATTCAAACACTCTCACTCACTCTCTCTCTCTCTCTCTCTCTCTCTCTCTCTCTCTCTCTCTCTCTCTCTCTCTCTCCCGCCATCCCTCCTCCCTCCCTCTCCCAGCCCAGTCTATGCATATTAATTCTTCCCATAAAACATAGCCTCCCTGACTGGCAATCAGAGTGCCACCTCGATCTAAACTTTCAAAAACTGTCTCCTGCTTTCCAATTGCACATTCTGCCCTAGCAGGTGTTTCACAAATGACATGAACACATTCCATTTAAAGTGCTCTTTCAGGCAGAGTGATCTTTGCAACATCTAAATCGTGCCATGGCAACGCAGAAGTCGAGTTTCATCCCAGATGAGGAGCACTATGATTACCAAGACCCATCTGCCCTGGGTTCAAAAACACCACGAAGTACTCATCAGAGTCAAGAATTTGCCTCTGTGCTTAAATGCTGTGTGTCGAGAGCACTAAAGATGCAGCACTCTGCTCCTGTAATGGAGAGAGAGTAGGCACCGAATGACTCACAGTGTGGGTATGTTAAGGGCAGTGGGGGTATGTCTAAGGGCAGGAAGGAATTCCGTGGAGGGGGCGCATAGAGCTTCCAGAAACCAGAGACTGTCCCCAGTGAGCTATTACGATTACTCAGAGTGCCCATGTTTTATATACTGTATTGCCTGTATTCTGTACTTTAAAATAAAAAGCAAGGCAGGTATGATTACCAAGCATGTGCGAGACTGAGGAAGAAGAATCACGATGTTTAAGACCAGTTCAGAATATAAAACCTAGGCTGGGCGGTGGTGGTGCACGCCTTTAATCCCAGCACTCGGGAGGCAGAGGTACACAGATCTCTGTGACTTCAAGGCCAGCCTGGTCTACAGAGTTCAAGGACAACTTCCAAAAGCTACACAGAGGGGGGAAAAAAGGGGGAGAAACCTGTATATTGAAAAAAAAAATACAGACTTGAGAATGTCTCTGTAGGCAAAATTCTTACATGAGGACCAGAGTTCAGATATCTAACACCCATGTCAATGCCATGCAAGCATGCCAGCCTGCCTACAGTCTCAGCATTCAGGAGGTAGAGACAGATCGACAAAGAAAGCTAACTGGCTACAAGAGCCAAATTGGAGAACTCTGGGTTCAAGTGAGAGACCCAGCCTTAACACATAAAATAAAAGCAATCAAAAAAGACACCCAATATCAATCTCTAGCCTCTACACACATGTACATATACATACACCTACACAGGCACCTGGACTCTGAACACACATACACACATGCATGAGCATACACAAGCATAGTATAGCATTCGTGCCTGTAAGAAGACAAAATAGTATAGATGGCCATCCTTCAAAACTCCAACTCCTGTCAACAATCGGAAAAGGTTTTTTTTTTTTTGTTTTTTATTGCACAACCTCAAAACAAAACATACATACTATCTTTTGAAAAATGAGAGCAAATAAATAGGGAACTATAAGAAGGATTTGCTTATGCATTTGTATTAAAAATGAAGATAAGCCATGAAATGTCTTGAGTCTCTGGCAACAGCAAGATCTTCAAAGGCAGGAGTAATTGCTGCCTGCTGTTGCTAATGTTCAGTGTGTGTGTGTATGTGTGTGTGTGTGTGTGTGTGTGTGTGTGTGTGTGTGTGTGTGTGTCTACGCTGTGTATGTATGTACATATGAAGAGAGTTACCAATTCGTTATCCAATTTTCCATACACCTGGAAATCATGAGTCAATTTAACACTTGTAGAACCTTGTTTCCATAGCCTAAAGGTTTATGCTATTTTAAAAGTAAGGAGTCCAAACAGGTTCAAGGACCTGATTAGCTAAACCAGTCCTTAGCTTCAGGTATCCCTTACTCCCACACCACGACCCAGGGCAGACCATGCTCCTCTGCAACACATGATATATCTCAAGAAGATGAGAACTGTAAGTCATGTGATCTATAACCCACAGACTCCAAGAATCTGGAGTGAAAACTGGGATTGATTATATAGTAAGAAAGAAGTCTTAATCATGACATGCCAACTGAAATGAAATCAACAACATATTACCATGGTCCAGGGGACAACTCACTTCACATAATGAGTAAGTCTGTAGTCCAGTTCAGAGCAACAAAGAATGAAGAAACTTTCCCCAAAAGCATGTCTGTTGACAGAAAGTGTGGGGGGTGGGGGGGAAGAGCTACAGCAGCATTAAAAGTTGAAGTTCTAAAGAGCCACAATGCACAGAACTTCCAAAGAGTCGAGCTTCGAGAAAATGCTTCTGGCATAGAAATAATTTCAAGTTGATGTTTGAAGCAGCCGGACATCACCCATGTCAAAGAATAGGCTGAGTTGTGTGGTTCAGTGACAGAAACAGAACTTAATATACATACAGTCCTAGTGTCAAGTCTTTAGAGGGGGTTGAGAAGGCTGTCACTCTCTTGCCAGGGCTAAAATCATGAAAGAATACCACAAGAGTTTAGTTTTTTGTTGTTGTTGTTTTGTTTTGTTTTGTTTTGTTTTTAAAGGTGTATACTGAGACAAGATGTAAAAGATTAATAAAATCAGGTTAAAAGTCTTGTTTACATATCCAAAAGACTGAAAGTAGTGACTCTGGAAATATATGCTAACCAACATTCACAACAGCCTGTCAAAACAGCCAGGAGGAAAAAAACAACCCAACATCCACCAACAGATGAACAGATAAGCAGAATCTGTCATATGCAGAACAGAACAATATCCCCACAGCAGAAGGGAGGAAACTCTAACACAGCCTAGATAAACATTAAGGACACTGTGGTGAAAAATAAATCAACCAGCCGCAAAAGACAAATATTCTATGTTTTCCTTTATGTGATGGACTTAGCAGCCACAATGATAGACATGGTCGACAGGGGGTGACATCAGAGGACATACATTTCAATAGGTAGAGGGTCTCTGTTGTGGGTGATGAGACAGAGAGACAGATGCCGATGGCAATTGCATAGCACAGTTAACACACTTAATGCCACTGAAGTGTGCGCTTAAGATGGTGAAAATTCCATATTTTATGTATTTAGCCCAGTATTTAAAATAGATGTGATAATGAACCCCTATATTTTGCAGGTGCTACTGAAAGCTTTACAAAGAAAACCCCATGAATTACGGACCCCATGCTAAGGAGACTTTAGGTATGTGCTGAAATGATTTTTGTGGCCCCCTGGTTAATAAATTGAAAAGGTGAGAAAAAAATGGGCAGATTTAATTAGGTGAATCTGAGTTTTTATAAAATTCTTTAAATGAGCATTCAGGACTTCTTTAGCATATCTTCCAATTAAGAACTTGCTTTTCTTTGAGAATTCATGGCACTATATATTACTCCCTAGTTGTAATTGGGCTTGAATTTCTTGGGATATCGTTATGAAACATTCCCTGAAAAGAAATGATTGCTCAGTCTAGGATCAACACAGTGTTTGTCAACCTGAAATGGATCCTAACAAACCCTTCTCATTTTCAGAACTTGGCTTTTTTTAAAAAAAATCCAACTTTGCTTAACATTTTCAAAATAATTAAGCATCAACCAACAGTGCTTTACACTTATCCCATAAGAAGGTGGAAGATAGTATATTCAAATGGCTTAGAGAAAGCGAAAGGAACCTTAGACAAGGTGTGCATATAGGTTTGCTCCACTCAAGGGAAGTTGGTTCTGGCAAAAAGCAGAGGACTGAAGGGCAAGCCGGACCTATCCAGAGCAAGTAGATTCCTGTGATGATGATGGTGGTGGTGATGGTGGTGGTGGTGGTGGTGGTGGTGGTGGTGGTGGTGGTGGTGGTGGTGGTGGTGATTACATTCCCTCACAAATCTGGTAGCTTTTCATTGACCACAAACACACCAATCTATAGCTCTGAGCCGCTCAACTTCTCAGGAGTCCCCTCTGAGAAACCTGGGTAAATTCCACTGCAACGATTTTAGATCAGCATTGGGGATAAGACAAAAACAAGCACAATGCCTGTTAGCAAAGTCCAAGTTTTCAATTCTGATTACTCAGCCACAGGAATCAAATACACACAAACAAACCCTATGCAGATTATCCTATCCAATTTTGCTATGGAAAGGTTTTTTTTTTTTTTTCTCCCCGAGACAGGGTTTCTTCTCTGTGTAGCTTTGGAGCCTAACCTGGCACTCACTCTGGAGACCAGGCTGGCCTCGAACTCACAGAGATCTGCCTGCCTCTGCCTCCCGAGTGCTGGGATTAAAGATATGCGCCACCAACGCCTGGCCACTATGGAAAGTTTACACCATAGAATCTGACTCAAAGTCAGCTGATTAAACAGCCTTTCATATACCAAGTAGCCAGCAGGGATATCTGAAAGAAGTGATGGCCGTGGAAGACAATTTTCCCCCAATAAATCTACTTTGCATTTCTTCACTGTGGGCCTAGCACATGGAAATCTGACTGGGCTATTCTATACTGGAAACCCACTGTGCTGGTGTGTTCCAAGTGTGGTTATATTATATCCCTTGATCTTTGTACGTCTTCCATATATGAACTCTGCCTGGATCCACATCCTAATACTTCTTTAGGATCTTTATTGCCAATCCAGGCATTCAATCCTAGGCCTTCATTTATATTTAACAATGATGCAGAAACTGAAGTTGCAGAAAGTATTTTCCATCTAGTGCCTAAAAGGAATCTATCATCTCTAATACCCGCTGTGTGTACTCATGGCACGGTTAGAAAATATCTACACCCAATGCGCCATCAAACACAGCCCTCGAGTCTGAGTTCCATAGATGTCTGCTTTCCCAGAAGCATGGACTCCAGGGATTACCTTATATGGACTTCAGGACAGCTCTTCTGGAGGGCTGGCATATATGCCAAAATGAGGATCAATTCACAAGCAGTACTTATCTTTCTCCCCTGTCAACTGTGCCTAGTTCTGGACCACCCCCTCCCCCCAAATTCTGGTGAACATCCTCCCAACCACCCTGCTACTCCTCCAATCTAGAATTTTGGAACTCATCTCCAATACTTCCCTCCTTTTCTTTCATATAGCCCGGCTCACCAGATCTTCGAGGCTGTTGGGTAACAAAGCTTAATGCCAACACCTAGTCCTCTGTATTGTTTTCCTGACTTTTCTGACGAGCTGTTCAATGACTTTTGCTGGGACTGTAAGAACAACCTTGTGGTGGTTTGAATGATAATGACCATACAGACTTGTGTATTTATATGCTTGGCCCCTGTTGGTGAAATTGTTTGGGAAGGATCAGGAGGTGTGGCCTTGTTAGAGAATTGTGTTTCTGGGACAGGCTTTGAGGTTTCAGAAGCCCATGCCCAGCCTGCCCTCCTCTCTCTGCTTACTGTTTATGAATCAGATGTAAGCTCTCTGCTATTAACCCAGCACCATGCCCGCCTGCCTGCAGCCATGGTGGTCATGGACTCATCTTCTGAACCTGTGAGCCCCCAATAAACACTTCAATAATTCACCTAGGTTCAATAAGTCACCCAAAGGTCTCGAAACAACAAACTTCAAATTCTTTGACAAGATCTCAGAATCTTGGGTGCTTTGACCTACCTCAATCTTTCCATTATTATCCCAGTATGTTACTTTAACAGCCACTCAGTAGCCAAACGAAACCTTCCACTCATTCCCAACCCACTCAACAAGCTTCATCCTATCCTTGCTGCACTTGTCTTCCTTATCTGTCTAACAGTAAATCTTCACTGGGGTGCCATTTTTTCTAACTAGAAACAAGATCTGTGTACAGCTAGGGGTTTGATTCTGTCTCTCATGTTCACTTCATTGTATGCAAAGATGAAGTTTTATCTGCTTTTTCAAACACCAGAGTTTACTAAAAGCCTCATGGATTTTTGTTCTCTCTGCCTTTGGATACCTTAACAAATGTAATAGACATTAACATAATAAAAGAACCACCAAAAAAAAAAACCAGCTTTATATGGTACTTCTTACTACTATTGTCTTTTCATAAATACAGGACTCTAAAGCTCCTCAAAGGTGAGTTGGAGGTTTATTTTTGTATCAAAGAAAAATGAGTTGATGGGCTAAAGTTTTGCTAACACTGACAATCCTTCTGTTTATGGTTGGGATGGTGACCAGTACTGTGCAGATTGATTCACCCATTTCTCATTTTACAGTCAAGATGAAACAAATGGAGTGCAGAGAACCCAACTCATTCAGAAAGCTAGCAAAGATGCCAAACCAGATTCTAGCTGTTAGATCTAGTCCTCTGCTCAACAGAGCCACTGCTCTGGCCCACAAATTAAAAGCAGTAATATAACAATGAATTCATGTGGGGCACTGTTTTAACTTTTGTGGATACACCTGTTTGGCTGGAACTGGGGTCACTGTGTTTCTTTGAAGAGTGTTTGATGTGTATGGCTCTAGACCTCAGGGGCTAGCCCTCACTTTACACTAAGCCTGCCTTCTCCTGTCAACCAGGTTAGCCTCACTTAAATAGTAGTAATGCAGAATGTGAGAGATGTCACCTGCAGCAGGCCCAGACCCAAGAGGACCACAAGTCACTTTCCAAGGAGGATAGAAATTTCAGTCTGTTCTGTTTCCCAAAAACAAATTTCCCCTTTGTGAGGAATGATTTTTAAAAGATTTATTTATAATAAAAGCCTCTAAGTGTTCATGTTCATCTCCTCCGGGATTAGATGATAAAGACTTGCAATACAGATGCTTTCCAATATATCACAGAGATATGAGAGAAAAAAAAAAACAGCTATCATTATTCCATCAAAAAACACTACACTACAGTATATTTTTTATCAGATAATCCCACAAATTCACATATGGTTATTATTCTTAAACTTTATATCATCAAATTATATATTATAGGACACATCTGTTGCTAACATAAAACACTGGTTCAGTGACAGATAAAGGAGGCCATTTTATATTCATGCATAAATAAAAACAGAAATTAATCAACTGATTGTTAAACTTTCATGACAATGTTGTAACTAATGAACATGATAAAAATCTACTTATTGTAAGGGGGATCTCTGCAGGAATGACCAAAAGTGAATAAAAGCTTTAAATTAATATAACCCCAAACCCTGAAAAATGAGTCTGAGCAGAGGGGAAGGGATAGAAGGAGGAAGAAGACGAGAACAGAGAGACAACAGGGAAGAGGAAAAGTGACATCAGCTCCCAAGTTCCTTTGAACACTTGAAACAAAACAATACTTGTTACACTTGCAAAAGACAGCCATTTTAAGGGTAAAAACACTGGGATGGCTAAAGTATTTAATAAATAGGATTTGTGAATACTGTGAGAATAGTCTCACCAAGGTCAGTCACAGAAAATTGTTCAACATACAAATATTATAATCATTCCTAAAATTATGGGAAAACTCACCATCAGCCATCAATGAGAGAATGTACAAAGGTAAGAACTTTATGTCATTATTATGTACGATGTCATATTTATGTATGTATAATGACTATGAAGTCATTATAATATTAAGTGCTAGATTAAAAACACTAAGTACTACAAAAGCCCAATTTAGGAAAGTGACTTAAATCCCCTTAGAGTTGTTATTAGAGAATTCACCAAGAAGGGAACATTCGAGAAAAGCTCTAAAGGATGAATAGAAGACTTGAGAAAAGGGCTGGAGAGATGGCTCAGAGATTAAGAGCACTGGCTGCTCTTGGAGAGGTCCTGACTTCAATTCCTAGAGCAACACGGTGGCTCACAACCATCTATCATGAGATCAGGTGTGCAGACATACAAGCAGGCAGAACACTGTATACATAATAAATAAATAAACATTTTTTTAAAAAAGACTCTAGAAAAAGGGCATCATAGGCATGAAAATGAGCACAAACTCAGAAAATCTTGTCTTTGAAGAGCCATGAACAGTTTCCTATATGAATGGACCACTCACATTAGCAGTAAGATAATGGTTTCTCACTGGAATGACTCACAATTCACAAATTTTTGTCTCATACATAATCATATCCCTAGTCTTAAGAAGTTACAATGAGCTGGGCGTTGGTGGCACACACCTTTAATCCCAGCACTCGGGGGGCAGAGGCAGGCGGATCTCTGTGAATTCGAGGCCAGCCTGGTCTCCAGAGCGAGTGCCAGGATAGACTCCAAAGCTACACAGAGAAACCCTGCTCAAAAAACCAAAAAAAATTTACAATGATATATGAACATTATAATTAAATACACTTTTCTAAGCATTTTTAAATTATGTGTGTCTGTTTGTGGGAATATGCTAATAAGTACAGTGTTAACAAAGGCCAGTAGAGGGCACCATATCCCCGGAGCTGGAGGTACAAGCAGCTGTGGTTGTTGGATGCAGGCACTGGGAACCACACTGAACTTCTCTTCAAAATTGGACCCCTGAGCCATCTCTCCAGCCCCAGGTAAGCATTTTTAAGACAACAGTCCAGTTAATCCTCACCCAACCTTAAAAAGTGATAACACTATTCCGTCTCTACTTCACAGATGGACTAACTAACTTCACAGAGAAGTTAACTAACTTGGCAATTGTCACAGCTTGACTTCCAAATGTTCTTAAAGCCCATCTTCTACCGAGTGCTGAATCAACTACAGCCTCACCTCACACTTCAAGCCAGGTACACTATGGACCAAAAGAACCGAAAACCCAGCCATCAAGGCCCCTCTTTCCACCTCCTTCCAATATTTTCATTCTTTTCCCTTTCCTTCCTTCCATTCATTTCTTTAGACCTCTATACTGTGCTATTACTCTGCAGGAATCCTGTATCCATTCCTCATTCTTCTGGAAATGTCAACAACAGGGCTTAATTACTAAATGGAAGAAAAATAGAATAGCTAAAACTGGTAAATGCCCAGAGCTGTCTTGGCCACAGCTCATCGAACCTCGGGGAAGGCATATTTTTATGAACCACAGAGGAAAGATATACAGATGGACCAAAGGACTGAGAAAACCAGTGCTGTTTTAGACACTACTGCTCAGTTACCACATTAACTTACCATGTTAGGAGTAGAAATGTAACTTCTCTCAAAGAATACATTTTAAAGGGTATGGTTCATCTTGAACCATCATTTTAAAACTATGCTTTGTCAAAATGCATTAAAAAAAAAAAACTAGGGAAGGCTTATAAGCCTACCAACTAAGCAGATAGTGCCTTTACTACAACAGGGACAAGAGCTAAAAGGGCACCACATACACACCCACATTAATTCGCCTCAGCATCAGAGCTAAAGAAACCCATTTTGGAAAAAAACGAAAAAAAAAAACCTATCAGACAATAAAACACGAATGGAGGGTTTAGTAGCACAAGTAGACATTTAAGAATGATTTAAACAAGCTGGCACTTAGTAGTGACATTTTCCACACAGCAGTCATGGCCATCACCATGAATGAGCTTGTTAAATTCACAAGCCAGTCCAAATAAGCCAGGTTCAGTGTAGGTGACACCGTAACCATGCCTACTAGGGCCTTTTCCAGAGGGCTAGTCTGCTGTCCCAGTGGGACCCTCGAGCACTCCCAAATGGGGCCTAGGTTTGCAATATCCCACTCCTGACAATCAGATAATGGGAGAATTACCAATATGGAGTTAGGTAAAAATATCAGGGTATTTATTAGGGAGGTGCCTTACTTAACAGAGCAACCTAACCAGCCAACAGGGCACGGAGTAAGTACAGCAAGCTGATGATGAAAAGGAAGAAAAGGGCCTCCACTTGCACGCCCCTCACTCTTAAACCTTCCCTATGTCACCCTGACACGCCCTCAAAGGCTACCTGTAGCCAGCCCCTAGTAGGTGTGGTTACTATATCCCCTAGAGCTCAGTATATGCAGTAGGTGTCTAAAGTACGCTAATGATAAAAGGAACATCACATATACATCATTTATTCTGAATGAATGGGAGCAAGGAGGAGAAAGGGAAGGGGAGAGGGGTGGTGACAAAGAGAAAGACAGATAGCGAGGCAGGGGAGGGGAAAGAAGGGGTGGGGAAGGGAGAAAAGGAGGGACACACAGAGAGACAACAGAAGACAGAGACAGGTGGACCCTGGAGCTCTTTTAGAAAGTTCTGGTGAAAGGCATGTCCACAATGAATACCTGTGGTGACATACTCCAAGTTTAAAAACATAATTCTCTTCTTGGGTGATTTAATATTGAATTACCCACCCATGTGATGTTAGATCATGACCTAATTTCTAATTCAGTTATAATATAAACACTAAATCACAAAACCATACTCAGGACTAGAGAGATCTTAAGAGGCCATTGTTAAGATTTCTCCTCTACTGTGAAGTCCACCTATCATGATTTCTATACTATGTGCTAGGGTGAACAAGGCTGTGACAGTTTGTAATTCTGGTATATGCTTTTGCAAGATTAGTGAAATTCCAGATGAATTTCCCATAGACAAAAGGAAAACAATGAGGAATCTATTCACCACTGACATTTTCACCAGGCTCCTTAACAGCTTTCCCCACATAGGTGATCAACAGTTATAAAAGCAAACTGGATTTCTCCCATATTCTGGTGAATGAGGCTGTGAAATTATACCCCAACTCATTAAATAGTCTACTTTATCCTATATAAGATAGCATTTCTAGACTGACCAAGTTGGCAAGTGGAGTTCACAAATAATAAAATTTAAAATAGAAGGCACTACATGAATGCCAAATACTCCTAATACCTTAAGAAACTATTTTCCTTTATTAATAAATAAGACTTATTTAATCTCATAGATAGAAAATTTGTAATATACCACTAAAACCTTGAGGGAGTCATTTATGACCATATAGTTAATGTGATCACAAGTCAATTATATTTAATATAATGGACTATTTGCTATGTGTCAACAAAATCAATCAGTCTATTTTAAAAGACTGAACAGTTTAATCACATCAAGAATTGTTCACAGCCAATTTAATTCTCATCTTTAAAAAGGCATTACTTTAAATAGTCTAAATTGTGATAGGACAACAAAACTTATTAAATATTGTGCCCAAACAAATCATATTAAAAGTTTGAGTATAAATAAAATGTATTTGGTAAAATCTATTTGTTTTAGCTATTATATCTGGTGATCCAGCACTAATACTTAGCTTTAACTGATACATATGAACACAAAGTATTTTAACTTCCAAATATTAGACAATTGTGACAGGGGAAAAATGAGTAAACATTATCATACTGCCCAATATAAAATAAGCATAACACCAAAAATATTCAGAAAATGAATCAACAACACACTGGAAAATGAAACTGAAATGGGATTTACTTTACACAACTCATTTATTTATTCTTCAAAATTAGGAGTAATTGTAGCAGTAGTAATAGTAGTTGTAGTAGTAGTATGTGTTAGGGGCATGTATCTGCTCTGGAACAATCTTTGTACAATGTAAATATGTATTGCTACCATTGGTAATAAAAAGCTGGTTGGCAGATGGCTAGGTAAGATTTTGGAGACAGAGAGAATGCTGGGAAGGAGGAGGGTGGAGTCAGAGGAATCTCCAGCAAGACATAGAGAGGAAACAGGAAAAGATGCAAGATGAAAGAGAGGTAACGCCATATGGCAGAGATATTGGCTGAGCATTTATAATTAATATTAAGTCTCTGAATGTTTATTTGGGAGCAACTGCTGAGACACAGAGAAACTCTGCTTATAAGTGTCTGCCATACCACAGCTCATAGGATAACGTTCGGAACCCAAGTTTCATCAGACTCTGATCTCCAGACTTATGTAGCAAGCATTTTTACCCACTGAACCATCTTTCCAGCCTTATTTTGACTTTGTGAAACAAACCTAGGCTGGCCTTGAACTCCTGATCCCTCTGCCTCTCTTTCCTTAGTGCTGAACTAAAGGTGTGTGCTATCATGCCCGGCCTAAAATTTCTTAACTGCTGATAGCTAAGAGACTTGACACAAATAGATTTTAAATCACAAAGGTTTTTTTGGTCTGAGGCAAAGGTAAAGGATCTCCTGTGTTTTATCCACAACTAATTAATACACAGAAGTAACAATTCAAATCAGAAGTTGAAGACTAGCTTGTGGCAAAGTAGGCTTAAAAATGAAGGAACTACTATGAAGGAATCTTATACTCAAGAGGACACTGTACCCAGAAGCATCAATAATTAAAGATGAGTTTAATTTTAAAAACTGAAGGAAAACTTTTAGCCCACTACATTTCTAAATTTGGAACTAGCGTGGCATTCAGAAGGAAAAGATCTCCAACTGATGTCCTGAAGCTTCTCTTTTCCATCATATGACAATGACATTAAAAATTATTACCCTAATTATATCTCCAATGATAACAGATGGCTCCTCTGAATGGTCTCCGTATCTTTTAATTTAATTTGCAAAAAGAAAAAAATCATCTTTTGAATTACAATGTAGGTGCATTAACACTCATATGCATTCTCTCTTTAAAGCAACATACAATTTCCAAGTTTATAAAGACACAATAAAAATCGAGTCAATGTAAGCTATTTCCCCTAGGCCTGGGACAGAGTTTTTATTCCTGCATGGGTAGTAATGAATTGAGATTGCGCCCCTGTGCAACTATACTTCTCAGATGAATAGAAGCAAGAAGAAATGCAAGATGGCTGTGTTTCAACATCCCAGTCATACAAAACAGGACTGAGGGACATTTGTGAGGAGAAGGAGGAGGAGGAGGAGGAGGAATAAAACAAGGTCCTAAAGGCAGCCTACACAACTCTCCTGAGATTAACTGAAGGCAAACAAGAGACAAACTCACCCTACTGCAAATGTGAAGTTGATCCATCCTACAGTCCACACACAGATTATCACCATGTCTGCAGGCAGGAAGATGGTTAAAGCAAATATACCCAATACCTATGGCCTTCATAAGAAAGTAGTGCTTAGAAGTGTAAATCATTGATGAAGAAGAAATAGCTACCAAATGTGGTCCTACATACCAAACTGAGGTGACTTGTTTCAAACATCCAGGGTTACTAGCTTCAAAACAGGAAACATCAAGTGAAAACTGAGATACAGAAGGTTCTGAATAGATAACTAATAGTGGTAATTGAACAGATGGGCAAGAAGATAAATTAAAATTTCATTTTGTGCCGGGCGTTGGTGGTGCACGCCTTTAATCCCAGCACTCGGGAGGCAGAGGCAGGCGGATCTCTGTGAGTTTGAGGCCAGCCTGGTCTCCAGAGCGAGTGCCAGGATAGACTCCAAAGCTACACAGAGAAACCCTGTCTCGAAAAACAAAAAACAAAAAAACAAATCATTTTGTTATGTTATTTATGTTGCTAAACATGTCTTCTCTATACTGCGGAATGCTTTGCTTTGTGCCCACAGAGTGACAGGGTTGTGGATCAATTCAATCAAAAGTGGCTTCAAGTCATTAACTTACGATGTGTGGAAAGATGGAAGTCAGGGCACCTTCCTGACTAAACACAATGAGAATGACCCTCTGATCTCCCAAAAGACCATGTATTGACGCTGAACTTAGCCACCACTACAACAGTATGATGGAATGAGTTGGTCTGAAAATCAATAATGCAGGGTCTGAATTGAATTCATGGGGCTCGATTCGATAATAAATTTCTTTTCACAGATTCAAAAGCAAAGGAATCATGAATGAAAGCCACAGAAAGCCTTTCCGGATACCTAACAGATCAGATTTCTTCACCAGGCAGAGGAGCACCACGTGAACTGACTGTGCCAATGTCTGCCTGTGCCTGGAAGACAGTCCGGCAGGGCAAATGTAGGCTCACAGTTCACAAGCTGAGCAGGCAGGTGCTTCAGGGAGAGCGATGAGTCAGTGGGCAAAGATTAAAGAACTTTCTTGGGAGAAAAAAAAAATGGAGATATATTGTAGTCTGTCTTGGCACCCCTGCCCATCCCCCCCAGACAATATCAAATAACTAGACTAATCCAGACAAATATCAAATTTAAAAGTAAAGACATTTACTTTGATTAACTTCATATGAATTTCACCTCCATCTATTGATCTTCTTAAGAAAGACTATCAAAAGAAAATCCTATGAGAGAATGCAAACATCAAAAGCAACCAATGCTCCACTGTTGATGAAGAAACAAGTGTAACTGATTGCCAACAGTGGTGAGAACTTAGGACGGCTGCAGCTGTGAATTACGGTTTGTACCTTAAACATTAAGAGTTGGTAATAGTTGTTTCTCTCATCAGCATTGCTTGTTTTTACCACCTGAAGGTATCTGTCTCTATCTGCTAGCTCCAAACCCCAACTTATTAAGTAGTTCAAAAGCAGCAGTATTAATTATAGTTAACAACAAGAATTATTAAGTTAATAGTTCAGAATTGATATTTCTTCATAGGTCAAGTTAAACAACAGATATGGTGTACAGAATCGGAATTAAACCAGGGTAAAATATTACATACCTTTCAGGGCCAATTGCTTTTACTAAGCAAAAAATTGTCTCTGTGTAGTTTCAATGATTGTATGCCTACTGTGATTAAGGAATGCATGCCTACTGTGGTAGAAATATTAAGGGTGAAGTAGGAAGAAACAAGAAGCCAGACTGGCTCACACGTAATGAGCCAAAATAACAGGAGTGACTTCAAAGTCAAAACAGCAACAACAAAAACGGGACAAAACACCAATAGAAGCTTGATTCCCTCAGGGTCACACAGGGTGAATAATGGGGATCAATACTGTTTAAGTGTGTGAGGAGCTGGCCCATGCTCCCCTAAGAACTCTGGTGCCCTGAGAGGACTAATGAAAGAAAGTGGTAACAAAGAGAGAAAACTTCATGTGCTGATACAAGGACATGGCTTGGATGGTGATCAGCAGTGAAGACCTAGACAAATGGTTGAGTAAGATGCATTGGCGAGGGCTGGAGAGATGGCTCAGAGGTTAAGAGCACCGACTGCTCTTCCAGAGGTGCTGAGTTCAATTTCCAGTAACCACATGGTGGCTCACAATCATCTATTATGAGATCTGGTGCCCTCTTCTGATATGCAGATATATATGGAAGCAGAATGTTGTATACATAATAAATAAATAAAAATCTTTAAAAAAATGCATTGGCGAGGCTGAGGACATGGCCAGCTAGATAAAGTACTTATCACACAAACAAAAAGCACTTGAATTTGGATCCCCCAGAACCAGCCACATAAAAGCTAGGCAGGCGTGACCCCAGCATGAGAAAGGAACCAGAAAACAATGCCTGACATGTTCAGACAATATAGGGGCAGAAAATAAGGTAGGTGAATAAATGACCCAGGCAAGCAGGAATCACAGGGGTTTGTTTGAGCTATGACATTCAGAAACTAATCAGAATGAACTAACTGCCGGGGGAGGAATGGGTACCATAAGGGCACAAAGAAAGAGAAGCAATGGATAGGCGATTCCCAGTATAAGTATAAGGAGTTGAAAGAATCAGGCAGTTGGACTCCTGAGGGAATATTCTGTAGTGATGGATGAAAACATGCTAACGAAGGCTCAGAACTACAAGGTCACATCCACACACTTAAAAACTGCATCAATAACTATCAATATTGGCATGTCTGTCACCACAAAACAATACAGGATGTTTCTTCTAGGAAAATGCACCATTGATGAATGTGCAACTGTATGAAAGTTGTTTACTGACTCCACTGTAACCACAGATCTGATAGTTTCTCAACATGCCTTCAACAGAGGTATTTTTCGATGATTACCTACCATCTTTCTGGAACTAAAAGGTATGGCCAACTTGTAGCAACATTTCATAATCATTCAATATTTTATACTATATCTCTACTTTGCTGTTACATTATCTGGTACTCTAATAAATGATTATGAGGAAACTGAAGTCAGGCAAGTTGGTCTGTTACTTACACTACCCCAGGTGAAACCTTTGATAAGAAGAAAGAAAGTGTTCTATTTTGTGCTTTTAGAATTGTGAGGATTCTTAAGAATTCAGATATTGAATGCCAGGTTCTTATCCTTGTTTGATATCAAGACTTGCTTCTAGCCTCTGTAATTATCCTGTAAATAACTTCCAAGGGGAGAAATAACTTAGGAAAAGTTTGTTTCCAAACTTACAGAGTTCATCCACTCTCATATTGAACACCACTGTGCAACAACATAGGGCATGACCTCACTTCCGAGTTCAATGAAAGAGATCATCTAACCAGCACACTGTTGAAAATGGAAACCACAAAGACCCTGACAAAGTCAGCCTCTACCAGGCTCCTTTCATTATTCATTCATTGGTTCATTTATTTTTTTCTCAAGAATTAGGAAATAACACAAAATTATATATCTGAAAAAAGCTGTGATTATTTTACCACTTTGTACTTTGGAAGCCTCGCTGAGACCAAAACAATGATCTAGCCAACTGAGACTAAGACCTAATGCTTAGATTCAAAAACTTCTGAGAGGGACGGGAGATGGCGCAATCCACAAAGCACTTGCCTTGCAAGAAAGAGGATCTGAGTTTGATCCACAGAACCCAAGTAAAAATCCAGATGTGGTAACATGATTGTAATTTCAGTGCTGGGGAGGCAGAGAAAGGCAGAGCCCCAGGGCTTGCTGGCCACCCTGACTAACCTAATCAGTGAGTTCCAGGCCAATGAGAGCCACTGTCTCAAACAATATGGTAGATGCCCCAAGGAATGATAACTGGGGTTATCCTCTAGACTCTGTATACATGAACACATACAAATGTGCACCCCTTATCCCCACATGCCTACTCACACATGAACATAGACTTTATCTCATCTGAACATACATACACACACAAATATTCATTGAATACTCAAAAAATCAATCATTCTCATTGTTTTGCATATATAGTCAGTGGTCAGCAGCTGTTTTGTTCCTTCTGCAGTTGCTCTTCCAAGAATCAGCCAGGGCTGAGCAGTGGTGGCACACGCCTTTAATCCCAGCACTTGGGAGGCAGAGGCAGGCGGATCTCTGTGAGTTTGAGGCCAGCCTGGTCTACAGAGCGAGTGCCAGGATAGGCTCCAAAGCTACACAGAGAAACCCTGTCTCGAAAAACACACACACACACACACACACACACACACACACACACACACACACACAAAAAAAAAAAAAAAAATCAGCCAGGCCTTTCCTCAATGCTTTACTACGTCTGTTTTAAGAAAATATTCAAATTTATGCTTTTGTTTAACACTATGACTATAATTAAATATTTCTCACAGAACCCTCAGAAAGCAGGCAAAAGGCCTTAATTACTAATATTTTATATAGTCTTCCAGGCTATCCTAACAACCATCAAAAAACTAATGATAGGTAATGGGATAAAATCAATGTACCCTCGTCATACTGGTATGACAATGCTATAATGAAATCTATTTGTACTTGCTTGCTTTAACTATCAACTTGACCCTGCCAAGACTGACCTGAAAAAAAGAATACAGAACAGAACTCGTAATTGACTAATTGTCTTTCCTGGACTGAACTGTTGACATATCTGTGAGGGGTTGTCCTGATTTACTTGTTGGTGCAGAATGGCCGAGCCCATTGTGGGCCACATCATCTCTAGTTAAGTAATCCTGTACTGGGTAAGATACCTAGGGTGAGCAAAAGACTAAGTAGCAAGCAGGGTCCCTCTATTTCAAAGTCCTGCTTGAACTCTTGCCCTGACTTCCATGAAAGATGGACTGGGAGATTGCATGGGTAAGATAAATTAAACTCTTTCCTCCCCTACCCTGTTTTTGGTCACAGTCTTTAATCACAGTACTAGAAATTGCACTAGAACAATATTATTTTATACAAAAAACATATACTAATTATGTTTATACACATATAAAAAGAGAAAAGCTTTAATATTTAAAACCAAGTGGCTGGGCAGACATGCAGTGCTAAGGCAATACTGAAAATATAAGAAATGGAAAGCAAAACCTCCTGCTCCACTGTCTCTACCACAACCAGGCAGAGGGAGAGAGGAGAAGAGAATAGTCAGATAAATAAAATAATGGCATAAACATTATAATATGCACATGAGTGCATTTTAAGTATGCACTTGCTTTTTATTGTACTGTAAGTGATAAGTCTTAACCATCATTTTAAATTCCTTTCTCAGTTTTCTGTTTCTGCCCTCCATCTAGGACCCAAAAGCTCATCCATCATCCCAAGGTATGAGCTCAGCTTCATGTCAATCAAAACTTAATGGCATTTAGGTGAAAAAAAATATAACTAGTGGGCAATGGAAGATATATTTTGTTATCCCCATTACTATGCTAAACCTTCTTAAAATAAAAAACAACAAAAAGTCATTAAACAGTATTTCTCTGCTGTGTCTTCATTTAAATCTAGTGTCTTTCACAGGGCAAAGAGCGTTTGCCTTTGGCTTGTCTGCTTGACAAAAGGCGTGCATGGATAGAAAGCAGAGAGAAGTCATCCCTGCACTGTTTTAAGTATGAAATTCACATTTCTGGACAACTTAGTTTTAAATGAGCTCTCAGCTTATGAAATTTATATAAATATCTAGCAATACTTTACTGAAGATCCTTCATAAAACCATTGGCCAATGCCAGTATTCATGATGTATGAAAAACCGATGCTGCTCAGACTCCTAGGTAGAACAGAGATCTCTCTAAAAAGCAGCTTGGTTATTTGTTATTTTTTTTAAATATGGAATGCTTCACGACTTTGCATGTCATCCTTGCGCAGGGGCCATGCTAATCTTCTCTGTATGGTTCCAATTTTAGTATATGTGCTGCTGAAGCGAGCACAGTTATTTGCTATATTTAAGCAAAGCAGAGAGCTGGTGGACAAGGTCAGTATGGAGGTCTCCCTTCCAGGACTCACAGTCCAGGCTCTTTCCCCAACCAGCAGCACTTGGCCAGAGGAACTGGGAATTTGGAAAAGGCCAGGCCCTTTCCCCCCAACTTTGTCTATTGTGTCTCTAGGCTTTGTAAATGAATCTGAGTATGGATGGACAAATGAAAAGAATCCATCAAACAATGGATCGATGCATTAACACCCTAACAGATAGGGCTGTCAACTTTCCAGCTCCATGTTTATTTCACTTCTTGGCAAATATCCCAGCCTTGTCCTGCCTTGTGAAATAAAGAAGGTATCTGCAGAGTCATTTCAACAAGACACTTGACTAACAAAGTCATTTCCAAAGCCCTATCTGTCCCCCCCAAAAGAAAGAAAAAAAATGACGGAGAAAAGAGCACATACATGCATGCATGTGTGCACACGTGCCTGTGTGTGTACCTGTCTATCTGTCACACCAGACACAATACTGTTCCTCTCCTTGAACAGAGTGAGGGAAGTGAACAAGGGGATGGGGCAGGGCACAGAAAAGGCTGGTTTTCCCACTATTAGGCCATGACAGAAAACATTAATAGGTCCCCTTCATGCTAAAATTCTACATTTCACTCTTAAGAGAATGAAGGAAGCTATTAAATCCATGCCAGCCAGTTTTGGTTGGAATGAATTAAGCCTAGGATTCTCATAAAATCTTCCCCTCTCTCAATGCTGGTTTTCGCAAGCCTACAACTGCCCACCAGTCTTATCTTCTTCAGTAGTGTAATATTCCTGGATATTTGGACTTATTATTTATCATATCAAAAGAAATGTTGACATCTAAAGTAAAATGACACAGAGCAGGCTATGAAATAGGGCTGCTAAAGCTCCTCCTCCAACAGCATTGCTTAGTATAAACAAGCCCATTCTCCTCTCTGTAACATCACCACCTGTGGAACCTCACCTGGCTAGAGACCTAGCTGTAATTTGCATCAATTCCTCACCTCAGAAGCTCCTCCACAAAATCCAGCTGCTTTCCCTTTAAGTATCACAAAGAGAGAGAGAGCGAGAGAGAGAGAGAGAGAGAGAGAGAGAGAGAGAGAGAGAGAGAGAGAGAGAGAGAGAGAAAGACACTCCAAGGAAAAGTGCCCACAAAAGTCAAGTTTATTAAATCCGTGTCTTAAGAAGAAAGAGAATTCCTGCCCCTTGGGTCTGATAAACAAGAAATGACTTGTTTAATAAAAAACTTTGAGGTGTCTAAAAACAATAAACAAATGTCTCAAAGCAAGAACAAAATGGTGGTGTGTAGTAACATCATCTGGCCTTGCCAGTGAATTTGTGTTAGTAGCCACACCCCTTTAGGGCCTGGCTTCAGGTGGGAACAAGACCAGAAGGTGGAGAAGCAAAGGGCCAGCACTCTCTCTCTTGGGTGGCCTATTGCATCAGAAGGGCGGAGACTGCATCTTCTGGAGCAGGAAGACCCCAATAGTTCTTTCCTATTATTTGTATAAGTTGTTCCCAAATAAAACACCCATTTATCATTTATCTTGGGTCTAGTGAACTCATGAATACCCTGCCTTCAGTGGTGACCATACAGAAACAGGGAGCAAAGAGCAAACTCTGCTCATAAGTCCTCATGTTTGCATTAATCTGTGTTCTCCAGAGGGGGGTGGTGGGGGAGAATCAACAAGATGTATACAAACAGAGTTATTTTAAGAAATTGCCACACAACCATAAAAGCTAAATCTAACTGCAGGATGAGTCAGTTGGTGAGGGCCTTGGGAAGAGCTGCAGCTCCAGTTCCACCCCTTCTGGGAAAGGCCCTCATTTTCTAGTCAGGCCTCCAGGTGATTCGAGGATGACTGCCCCACTACATGAAGGATAACCTATTCATTTAAATATTATACCCATCTTTGAAATATATTTCCATACAAATATGCACTTCAACCTGAGACCTGGGAATCATGCTATAGCCAAACTGGCATATAAGAGTAAGCCATGGCAATATCTGTGAGGAAAGAGAAAAATGCAGTCAGAGTAGGGGGTTGTATCATGTCAGCTATACCTTGTGTTAATGGCCATCCAGGTCTAGGGGACTGAACAGTTCTAGAGACACATGCTGTTACTTGGAAACTCAAAACTAATAGCAAATGTCACCCCAAAGAGGATACTTTGTCAGGCCTTTTTATTGATCCCAGTTTCTCACAGTTGACCTCTGACCTTTTCCTTTACACTTACACAGACTTAGGCACATTAATCCTTAGCCAGGTCACTCTCAAAGATAAATTAATAAGGGTGATTTACATCATTTTAGGATGAATTTTTATTAATAGAGTCTATCTCTAAGTGTGGCAATCAAGTTTAGGATCTAAACCTGCCAGGACAATGTCATCAAAGTCCCAAAGAAAGAGCCAATGAAGGCATCTATAGTCAGACAAGTTTCGGTTAGTGAAAGATTTTTGAAAATTTTAAGAAACCGGATGACAATTACAAGGTAAAAGTTGGCTTGGATAGGAAGAGTATTTTCTAACTTCATTTTCATGATATAAAACCTGCCTTGTGAAGGGTTAGGGACACGACTTGGTGGTAGAGTGCCCTTGCCAAACACTCTCAAGGTCCTGGGTTTGATACCTAACATTGCTTCCCTCCATTCCACCCCCCTCAAAAGGCAACAACAACAACAAAATGAAAAACAAACAAGCAAAAATCCTTGACTCCAGAAAGAAGACATGCTCTGAAACACTGAGACAAAGTTAAATACGTCTTTACCGCAAACCTTTCATTGCTTTGAAAAAATCATATATAACACATACCTACAGAGGAATGAATAATGTGTACATTTTCCAAAGCCCTGGTGCTGTACAAGTCACCTCCCACTGCGTGTTCTCTCATAGAACACAGTTTGGTGAGGATCCGTTTTGTTGAACATGGGACCAAGAAGACAACGTGGACAGTAGTTCAGCTCATCAGTGTTTCCAGAAGCATAGCTATGAGCACAACATTCCCTTTGATAAGCAATTATTAAGACTCCAAATTTGTTTACATGTCTTATTGGGCAGTCAACTACTGACCACATGGAAGTGTTCTGCAAATGAGCTTCACCTTTACAGAAGAAATGGATCTTCTTCTCCCATTCAAACATGGTGAATGGGCTGGCTGGAGGATGAGGCAAAGAACAGTGGGTGGCACCTTCCTCTTCCACAGAAGCGACCCTGAGGTTCAGTGAGCACTGTGCTCAATACAAGTGAGGAATCATCATGACCTGTCATATTACTCCAGCTCCTTTAAGCTCCACCAAAATCTCATCACTCCTAATGACACATTGGCCTCAAAGAGGAATTTCCAGAATGGGAAATCAAGGAAAATTGTGACAATAGGATTTGAAGAAAATGGGTGTTGCAGGCTGGCAGAAATTCTAATTTAAAAAAGCATCTACCACAGGTAGTACAAACTCACTAAATTCCAATTCAAAAAGTGTCTGATGGGACCTGGTTGCAATATGTGGAACCAAGGCCACATTGGTCCATTGGAAATACAAGTGTTAGCCTCTGATCTCTTTGAAAAGAAAGTATAGAGGACATTTTTTAAAAATAAAATAATAGAATCTGTTCATGCAAACACCAAGTGGATACTTAGTAGAATGAGAAAATGTAAAACTAGAGAAAATATTGAAAATGTCAGTACACTCTGTGGTGCTTAAAGAGAGTGCTAGCTAATTTTAGTGATTATTCTCTCCTACGATCCTGCCAATTTTGCTAGCAACAGACATTGTTACTGAAAATGGTGATTACTATAGATCCTAGACACCATTCAGCCTGTGCCCCCCCAAATTCCCCTCCCTCCTTCTCCCCATTCCCATAGGTTTGTATTAGTAATTACATCTGTGCATGTGTATGCCTCAATCTGAAATTGTGTTTTGTGTAGGATGATGTCACCACACAAAAATAACAAAGTCATGTATTTTCCAGCGTTAAATGGTGTATTAGAGATATCCTTGAATAAAAATTGGAATTCACCTAAGATGAGTGAGCATAACATTTTAAGTAAATGCCATATAGTAAGAATTTATTGCCACGAAGAGTCTAATACGAAAATGTCCTAAAATTAAAATAGTAAAATATGAAAACTAAAAAACACAAAATCTATCCCATGAGAATTTCCCAAGAGCAAACCACAACATGAATTTCATTACCACAAACCACATGCACAACTCAAAAATTATGCTTCTTAACTCAAAAGGAAAAGCATTTAGAAAGAGGGTAAGAAAGATCGCAAATGAGATTCAAATTCTGTCTGACATCCTCAAGATGATTTCTTCTCAACTCCTAAATAGCCTAGATATGAGGAAACTCAGTCTCCTTTTACACTAGCTCAATCTAAGAAAAGACCTGTAACTTGGTAGTGAGTTTTGTTGCTAGAAAAAAAAGCTATGAGGCAAAAGTGGGTGTGCACACTGAAGTTAAGGAACTCTAAGATTAGTTGCAAGAAGGCAAGATTGTATGTAGCCTTCCAAAGCAGAAGTGACACACAAATAGAATGCTGATTCATTTCTCAGCCATTTTCTACACGGAACTGATAGGTTGTCACTTGCCAAAGCTGCTAAGGGCAAAGTTACTGAATCATAATGAAAGAAGAATGGAAATGGACTTGGAATTGGGGTTTGATGGTCAAATGACTACTGTAGCCTGACTGGTAAACTGATAGCTATGATGTATCATTTCATCAGACACTCCTCACTAATTATCATGAACCAATGCTGGACATCTGAGCTGCAACTGTCACAGTACAGCAAACGCTTAGCAGATGCGCTATAAAATTTCACTACGTGTAAAATTAATTTTTGTCACAAATGGTGTACCATGCTGCTCTGAATAGGCCTATTAGACAATAATGATGATGTCAGTGGGGGCTGGAACTGAACTGGAACAAACAGCCAGGCTCAAAAACCTAGAGGCTCTATCACACCAGGGCCAAAGAAGGTGCTTTGTTCACAGAGACCCAGAAGAATTTTTTAGGGCAGTAGAGCTTCACTACTAACAATAGAGCCACAGGGGAACCAAAGATGGGCTATGATGATTGCATTCTTCTGAAGGCGCTACAGCTGTCTGTACTCAGATAAAATATTTGTGGACATTAATGACTTCATTTTGTCTTTTAAAAGCCAACAAACATGCCTCAAACTCTAATAGTCAAAGCTGAGTAACAATCACAAAATATCCCATACACTGTACTAGTAGGGGGAATCACAGGAAAAAGTTTTCAAGGCATAAAGAACATACTTATTATGGAAGAATGAGTCACTCATAGAAAGATAGCACATTAAAAATCAGCAATCAGATTTTTCTAGAGATATCCTGTATTTTTCATTAATTTTTTAAATATGTATTTATTTTGTGTGGGAGGGATGAACACAGATGAAGGTCTAAGGACAATTTGTAGGAGTCGTTTCCACATTGTAAAATCACTCAGGTTGAGAAAGCATTTTTTAATATATAGAGTACAATGGGATGCCAGTCATAGTGACAATTGTGACTTTCAAATAAAGAAGCATTAAAATTTGTATAAAAATACTTTAGAAGCAAGCCAACAAAGAAACAACCAATGTTCAAAAAAGCAGAGGCATTATACAAAATACCATTTCAACGTGTTAAATAAGCTTTAATATGCACATAACAAAGAAAGAAAAGAAAGGAGATAGGAGGTTGATACTATGGCAAAAATATCAGCTCAGCTTTATTTCTTCTTCTCTCCTGGATTTTTATAAAACAAGCACTTTCTCTTAAACATATCCAGGAGTAAAATTTTAAGTGCCACTTTTAGAACTGATTAAATGCATTTCAATTTTCAAACAAAATTAACAGGATTTTTGACACATATATACATATTCAACAACTATCACTCTGTTTCTTTGCTACTAAAATTCAGAGATGTTTCATAAAAAGCCCATTTTAATGTGGTATTGCGTGCGTGTGTGCGTGCGTGCGTGCGTGCGTGCGTGCGTGCGTGCGTGCGTGCGTGTGTGTGTGTGTGTTTCATGTATATGGAGGTGCATGTGGTGTTGACCATTTGAGGAAGGCAGGAGCAGGCCTCAGGAACGCCATCCTCCTTCTTTGAGACAGTGTCTTATCTGGTGGTCCACAGCTTACCAGTGACTCCCAGGGCCTCGAGGTCTCTGCTTCCCCATCAGTGAGATCAGAGGTACATACCAACCAGCACAGCACTTGTTCACGGGTCCCGGAGCTAGAACTGAGGTCCCTGCCCTTGCAAGGCAAGCACTTTACTGACTGAACCATCAACTCCCACCTCCATCACACCATTTAAAAAAGAAAAAAGCTTTGTATTTTACAGAAACCAGCTTAAATTTAAAAGAACAAACCAAACCTACCTTTATTTATTTATTTATTTATTTATGTTTTGGGGGTTGTTTTGTTTTGTTTTGTTTTTCTCGAAACAGGGTTTCTCTGTTACACTCTGTAGACCAGGCTGGCCTTGAACTAACAAAGATCCGCCTGCCTCTGCCTCCTGAGTGCTGAAATTAAAGAAGTGCACCACCACTGCCTGTCCAAAACCCTATATAACAGTTAAGGAAGTGCCTTACCCATTGCACCTTTCTGTTCAAGGTATGTCCAGAAACCTCAGTTACCACTCCCTTCCTTTCACTCCTTTAGCTATTTTACCAGCAACCGCAAATCTTTAATTATCAAAAGATCCGACATTATGAAAAATGGGACCATGGGCCTGGGGTGGCCCAATGGTAAAAGAGTTGCCAAGTATGAACAAGACCCTGAGTTCAAGTTCTAGCACAATAAAATTAGTAACATAATGAAACAAAACCATGCAGAATTATTTAAACGAGTATCTAGCTCCTTTTCCCCCCTTCCAGACTGAACCATCCACTCATTTTCCCATGGTTACGACCAGCAGTGTCAGGAAATACATAGGATGGTTGAATGCTACTATTTGATTTCTGACCTTTATTAAAAGAGAAAGCCTGCAACTGCTCTGTAGAGTGTAAACAAGATTTTCAGTAGGCTGCCATAAATATTTGTTAATTTTGATTTAATTTAAGGAGCAGAGAGGTTAATCAAGAGCAATTAATCAAGAGGCAAACTAGATGTTAGAAATAAATAAATACACTTTAAAATCCTCCAACATCTCCAACATCAGTTATTTCTAGACTGCATTATGACATCCCAATTCATTTTTGGAAATCAGTAAAAATGCACTACTCCATACCATTTCTAGGAACAAAGGAAGAACTTAATGTTTGAAGTATTACATATTTATCATTTGATATGGAAAAGTGAAAAGTGCTAGAAATAATAAGACATAAAATAAAATGATTTGGAAGTCATAAAGTCCACAGCTCTGGAAATTGAGGCAGGAATATTGCTGAGAGACAGAAACCAACATGAGTTCCACACCAGTTTGAGCCTCACTCAAAGAGTGAAGAAGGAAGGCGAGGTTTGGGGGATAACAGTGGCTAAATCCTTGCTGCAAAGATATGAAGACATGAGTTCAGATCCCCAACTCTCTTCTAAAAGCTGTGTTCACTGCCACATATCTGTGACTCCAGAGCTAGATGGTAGAGGAAAGCACATCCCAAGGGCTTGCAAACCAATCAATTCAGCTGAACAGTGAGCTCCTGGTCCAAACCAATTTGTAATAATAATAAAAATAATAAATTTTTGCTTGATTGGGAAAGATCCCAGTGTCAAATACTGACCTCTACATGCACTGGCAAAGGCAAGCACACACAAACACACGCATGCATATCCATATGATATATATATATATATATATATATATTATATATATATTCACACACACACACCCTCCAAGAAATACACCAGCATATATTCTGAAAGAACCACTCCAAATTTGAGTCAAATTATAAAACAGCTGGCTTAAATAATGCAGAGAAATGATAAAAGCAAACTAGAACAATGAAAATGTAAATGAGCTTTACAGTCATCTAACCTGATTAAGTTATTCTTTGGCAAAGCTAATATATCTTTCATAAAGATGAGGATTGCCTCAGAGTTTGAAAATTGAATCTTCATAAATGGAAAACCATAAAATCGTTGAGTCAAAATGTTCAAGAAAAAGAGTGCACACTCTCAAACAAATGTCATCACTTCCAAGAAGGACTTGGAAACCATATTAAATAGGAATTCAAACCAAACCTTTCCACAATATCAGGTTCTAAAGATTGAATGCTGAAGAAATAAGATTATTTTCTTTCTAATCTCTACAGGAATTTGTAACCTATGGTAAATCATATCTCAGGCTTTGGAAACTTATCATAAAGCTTTATAGGAGACATATTCAGGATTTGTAAAAAGAAAAAAATAAGAGTTGCAAAATATCTTTCATTTAAATTTGAGTTCAAAGAACGAGAGCCTCAATCCATTCTGCAAATGCTTATCAGCAGGTAAATGGAAAAATTTTCAAGCACTCATCATGTATCACTATCTTAACTTGAAATGTGAGTATTACAGTGGTCCACTGAGGCCCTTGTGCACTCTGGTCAACAGGAAAGTCTCTGCCTTACATGTAAACTGACCAACTTCATTTATAGTTGGGTTGCTACTACCTTTCCAACATTCTATCATGAAAACATTCCAGCATACAAAATAGTTGAAAGCATAGTAAAATAAACACTCATCAAATAACATCTAGATTTGGTAACAGTTAAATTGTAATCATATATGTTTTATCTAAAAGCTATGTTTAGAACCATGTAGCAAATCATTTATGTCAGCCTCTCGGTCAGCTTTTATTTGATGTCAACAGTTTGTCTCAGGGACCTACTTCTACTTCTGATGTACCATATTATAAAACCCAAAACCAGACTATATTCTCATCAGAGATGATGGCCAATGACAATATTAAAGCAACTTAAGACAGATCATTTAACTTTTGATGCCCCTGGTCCCTGGTCTTTCAAAGAAATGGGGAAGCTAAGGCCAAGTGAGGAGGTATACACCTATAATCTAAGCACTGGGAAGGCTGAACCAGGAGTATTTGAAGCCAACTTAAGCTTCAAGTCCCTGTCTCAAAAGTAAAAACAAAACAAACATAACTAAGTGGGAGATAAATTTGAAACTATTCAAGTCACCTCTAGTTATTAAATTTTAATCATTTCAATGCTGCAGGAAATTTCTACTTTTGTCATCCTTTATAATTTATAATTATTATAATTTATTTATTTTTATTTTTAAAACAAACTTTACTACATACCAATCCCAGCTCCCTCTCCCTCCAGCCCTCCCTCTCTCGTCACCTTCCCCCCCACACCCCACTCCCCATCCACTCCTCAGAGAGGGTGAGACCTCCCATGGGGAATCAACAAAGTCTGTCACATCACTTGAGGGAGGACCAAGGTCCATAACTACAATTTATAATCCACAAGTGGAATTTAAATAAATAAACACCTACAAGACACAAGCCAAAGGCACAGTCATCTTCAGTTCGCCCTCACTCCTAAGAACATTCATACAGCTTTTAAAGTAAGGATGCCATTTGGCACCAGTAAACCACTGAATCACTAAATTGCCTAATGAAGCATCCATTCTCAACCACACATGTGATTTCCAGAAATTTTGGTTCCTGTTACATAATTTCTCAAGTCCATCACTAGCTTCCTATTAAGCTCAGCAGCCTTCAGGATAAGCATAATAGGTCATTGAGCTTCCATTAGAAGCAATTACTTGGGAAAAGAGGCCACGTTTCCCTTACTTTACCTCCATTCCACACCACATGAGGGTTTTCTACAATGACAGTATGCTCAAGGAAGTAATGAGGGTTTGGCTTCAACAACTAATGCAAAACAAGACTCTGTTACCATGGTCATTAACTCTTGTTATTCATCACTTATCAAAACCTTGCTCTCAATACAGAAGTTACAGAAAAACAGCAGAAGGACCAGAATGTTAAATTATTAATAAAACTCATGAGAAATCTTCTTCAAGCCTCCTGTACTGCTCACAAGCCTCTGAGATAAATGATGCACAGACTTAAGAAAACACAACTTGCCAGGCTTGGTCATACTTGCCTTCAACCCAATACTCAGATCCCTGTTAGTTCAAGGCCAGCCTGATCTACACAGCAGATCCTGGCCAGCCAGGATTACACAGTGTGACCCTGTCTTGAAGAAAAAAGAAATGGAAAAGAGGAGGAGGAAGAGGGAAAAAAGACATCACAGTTCATTTTGTGTTGAATGAAGATTTCAAAGCATGTCACCTCAGAGGCCATTAGCCAGCGCTCTGTGAAGCCACCATCCTATATGTGAAGTCATAATTGGTGATTGAAGTGTTTGGAAAAACCAGTATGGTTTTACTGCCAGAGAACATACCCTAATGTGGAGAGTGGATGTAAGCTCCAGAAAGAACAAAACAAACTGGCCATGCACTACAAAAAGACCTGGAACGTTTAGCAAGCTAAGTGAGCTAAGAGGGACACAAATGCTTTGAATTGTGTGTCCTTTCCCTTCTCCCTACCTATTCCAATTGAGGTAAACCTACAGGAAGATAAATATTATCAGTGTAGTTGTCTGCAGAAAAAAAAAATCACAGAAAATGTAATAGTTCAATAGTACTTCAGCTGTTCAGGACAAGCTGATAAACATTAGGACCCCTCCCAATGAGATCTTCCTAAAGTTATGGGATGGTTCCATGAAGAAACTGAGGGTTCATAGGGAACGTGTACCTCACATAATTTCAAGCAGCAAATGGGGCTGCTTCTCTTCTGATTACAAATTCAGCATCTTCCCAAAAATACTTGTTATATAATTAGTATGAAAAGTAAATTATATATAGCTCTATGAAGATTATAAAGATTGAACTTTATCTATTTTATTTGGTACTAATAAACTCTAAAGTGCTGAATTCTCATTGAGAAGCAAAGGCAGGCAGATTTCTGTGAGTTCGAGGCCAGCCTGGTCTACATAGTGAGTGACAGGCCAGTTCTGACTAGTGAGACTTTGCCTCAAAAACAAAAGGAAAGTATTAAACTCTTTAAGCTAAGGTAATAAGTTTACTACAGAAAATTAGAAAGGCTTTCCCAAATGTTAACAAACTCTGATTCCTAATCAGATACTAAAAGAAAATGGGGGTGGGAGTTGGAGAGATGAATAAGATTATTTGCTGCTCTTTCAGAAGATAGGAGTTTGGTTCTCAGGCCCCAAACCCATTAGATTACAACAATGCCATCTTTTGACCTCTGTATGCATAGTCACACAGAGACAGGCATATACATACATATATTTAAAAAATGAGACAGAGTAAGAAAGCTAGTGACGGCCTCAAGGTGACAGGACACAGAACATAGGAGGGAGAATCTTTTTTAGAGGGTGGTAAAAATGATCACAAACAAGATCATGGTAAGGACTATGATCTAAATCCTAAAAAATACACATTATTTTTTAAACGAAGAGAGTGAATTGTACTGAATGTCAACTTTATTTCAATAAATCTATTTTCCCTAAGATGTATTTTTTTATTTTATATATGAATGTTTACCTGCATGTGTATATATGCACCACAAGCATGCCTTGTGCTGGATGAGGACACAAAAGGGTGTCAGATCCCTGGAACTGGCATTACAGACAGTTATGAGCTTAGAATTGCACCCTGGTTCATTTTAAGAGTAGAAATAACAGCTAACTGCTAAGTGACTTCTCCAGCACATCAATAAAGCTATCTTTTTTTATAAAGCTGGAGTCAATATGCATTACATTTCTGCTTTATTACATTAACATTATGAATATTGGGTTAGTTATTCCATATTTATATATTCTTGCTCAGTGTAAAAGACACCTGCAATAAGATATGGCCACTATACCAAGAAGTTCATAACTGCAAAGGTGAAACAGACAGACAGGTAAACATAATGCTAGGAAAAATGAGATAGATAACATTTTAACATTTAATTCTGGCTATTCGAGGCCAAAGAATTTTTTTGTGTGTGTGTTTCTAGTTTCTATATGCTTTTTTCTAATGGATTCATTTTTCAGCTTTGTACAAAGAATGGATTGGCTCCATTCTTTTGTATCACCTTACAAATGCATATGTGTACGCACATACATTTTATATATTGTATATAATTATATATTATATATTATTGTATTATTTATTGTTTTATTGTATTATAAATATATTATTCCATAATATATGTGTGTATAATTATATAATATGCAATTTATATAATTATAAAACTACACAATGATATAATTTTATGTTATATAATTTATACATTATATAATTATGTGGATGTGTTATATAATACCATTTAACATTATATTTACATATTTTATATATATACATATAAAGTGTGTGTGTGTGTGTGTGTGTGTGTGTGTGTGTGTGTGTGTGTGTGTGTGTGTGTATGTGTGTTTTACTCAGAAAAATCCCTGCAAGCTGAGCTGCAAAGGATCTTTGGCTGTTCAACCTTGGGCACCTTCAATCTCCATGTTCACAGTAGTTCTATGTGCATGCTAAAACAATGCTTCTTCAGATACATAACCTTAAATAACTTCAACCATCATCCTGTAAATCCTAAAGTTCTACAAGCCTAGAATTTAAGTTAATAATAGACACATCCACTGTCAATCCAAAAAAAAAAAAAAAAAAAGAAAGAAAGAAAGAAAGAAAGAAATCTACTTGAAATACCATGACATTTCCTCATCAATTGCCTTAGAGCATTTTGTCACTCTTATACCATGGTGGCTTACATCCAGAGGAAGGCTGTTCACTGGAAAGAAGACATGGTAAGGAACTATATCCTGGTTTTAAATACACAGGCATTAAGCAAACTTGTTTTCAAAATTCCTTTCCTGGCTGGAGAGATGGCTCAGTTAATAATTGGTTTGCTGTGCAAATCTGAGTATTTGAAAGGACTCCCCAGCACTCATATAAAAAGCCAGGCATGGTGGCACATCCTATAATCCTAGTGGTAGGTGACAGAAACAGACAGCGTGATCCCTGAGTCTCTCTGGACAGCAAGTCTTGCCAAATCGGTGAGCTCTAGGTTCAGTGAAAGATCTTGTCTAAAAAATAATGTTGACTGTTTCCAGAAGTCAGGCCTTCCCCATAGTCAGCTATGGAGGGAGAAGGGACTGATGGAGCCCAATCACTTGCTACTGATCTATTAGCAAACAACAGACTCTGAGAGAGACATTGAGAATATCCAGCTGTAAATACAAGGAGGAAGCACACTAGCAAAAACAACTACACCTGCCTTGCTCGATCGAATAATAAACCAAGCCTTGAGATGCCTGTCCCTTCAGCACCATGATCCTTATAGATTCTGAATCAAAATATATCCAGAAAATGTTCTCAATCTTGACAAGTTCCTTTCTTCTCTTCCTTGTAAAGTTTACCCTTTTATTAATAGAAGTTGTCACTTTATAAAATACCTTAAACAATTAACAAGAACATTTGCTAAAGGCCTACCAATGATAGGCCAGGTGTGGTGGCCCATGACTGTAAACCCAGCTCTTGGGAGGCAAAGCTGACAGAATTATTCTAAGAATGAGGCCAAGCTTACTTAGCTAAGCAGTGAGTCCCAGGCCAGCCTGAGCTACACAGTGAGATCCAGGCCAGGCATACCTAGGTTATCTGAGAAGGGACCCTGCCTCAAAATTAATTAATTAGTTAAGACAGGAGAACAATAATGGTAGACTTAGGCCAAGAAAATTAAACCCAGGTGTTTAGTCAAACCCATGATATCAAAATGTGTTCATTCTTAAAAACATTGAGAAATGCATTTTGAAAATTGTTGTTTCTCTCCATTCTCCTCTACGCAAACATGTTGTGTTCTACAATGGTCATAGGACAAGTGACTTCTTTCCTGGATTTGGTTAAAATAGAACAGAGCTTTTTAATAAAATAGTCTAAGTCAGTGTCATATAGTTGTTCTGTAAGCTTCAAAGAGTACAGGCACCAAAGAGATTGGAAATGGGGTGGGGGGGGCTCAAAACAGGGGTATGCATATCCCCACAGGACTCTGACCTAAAGCCCATTGGTAAAGGGAAGGAAATGGCCTGGACTTCCCCAAACAGAGCTGTAAATTGAAAACATTCTCCCTCTTCTCTATACAGAACAGTAGTGTAGGGTAGCCTTGCCTAGGGTGCCAACACTCCAGAACACTTGTAATTAAAAAAAAAAAAAAAAAAAAAAAAAAAAAAAAAAATTGACATGAGAAAGATGCCATTCAACAGAGTTCAAGTGGAGGGGATTTTTATTAGGGGAAAGGGAATCAGAAGGGGAAGGGGAGGGGGCAACTGGCCTCTGGGGACAGGAGCAACAGGAGAGAGGAAAGGCAGGCAGAGGGGGAAGGAAGGGAGGAGGAAGAGGAGGTAGCAGGCCCTTTTTTGTTTGTTTGTTTTGTTTTTTGTTTTTGTTTTTCGAGACAGGGTTTCTCTGTGTAGCTCTGGAGCCTATCCTGGCACTCGCTCTGGAGACGAGGCTGGCCTCGAACTCACAGAGATCTGCCTGACTCTGCCTCCTGAGTGCTGGGATTAAAGGCATGCACCACCAACGCCCGGCAGGCAGGGCCCTTTTAAAAGAGAATATAGTGAATAGGCTCAGGTGGTGCTCTTAGTGGCTGCAGCTGAGGGTGTATCCTGTCAGAACCCCAAGGACATGCCTATACAAATGCCTAAATGCTAACAACACTGATGTATGATAGTCTTGCATAGGATTCCCACACTCCAGAACACTGGTGTATGGTAGTCTGACCTAGGATGCCCAAACTTCATCTCAGGAAGTCAGCGTCCACAAAGTATGAGTCTCCCAGAGGCATTCCCTAGGCCATTATACTGTGAATTTTCTTACTAAGAATCAGTGTTCTTTTACCAAGACAGTAACAACACCACACACAGACACACAAGGTTGTGGACATATTCCCTAGGTCATCTCCCTTTATCCATGATTACCCAGCCTGTGTAAGGATTCAAGACCTTGGAATCAGAGAGATTAACTCTCATTTTCTGAAAGGAGAACTGAGATGTGGATCCAGTCAATGGCTTATCAAGGTAATGTAAAAGTGGTCAATGACCAAGCCAGAATTATGTGAATGCACACAGTCTTATTCAAGACTAGCATGAACACTCTGACTAACTACAATTCTTCAAAAGTATATGTAGTTACTACTATTAATTGTTAAAAGAACTAGCTGTGGCAGTGTAGTAATTCTAGTACTCCAGAAGCTGAGGCAGATGGATACTGAGCTTGAAGTCATGTTGGGCTACATATCCACAAAAGGCCTCAGCAACAAACAAATAGGGCTGGAGAGATAGCTCAGCTGGTTAAGATCACATAATGCTCTTTCAGGACTGCAGTTTGATTCCTAGCACTCATGTTAAACAGCTCACAACTGCCTGTAACTCCAGCTCCAGGAGATCCAAACCTCTGGCTTCTGAGGGCACCTACACTCATGTGTCCATCACTACAGGCAGACACACACAGATGACACATGCTTAAAAATAATAATAGTAGAGGATGGTGGTGGTGCACACACCTTTAATCCCAGCACTCGGGAAGCAGAGACAAGCAGATCTCTGTGACTTCAAGGCCAGCCTGGTCTACAAAGCAAGTTCTAGGACAGGCTCCAAAGCTACAGAGAAACCCTGTTTTGAAAAAACAAATAATAATAATAATAATAATAATAATAATAATAATAATAGTAAATATTTTTTAAAAAATTTTAAGCAAAACAATGATGATGTGGAAAGAAAATATTTAAAATTTCTAAAGACCAAGTGATGAGGATTTCTGGGATTTAAAGAGCCAATGCATCACTTCCCTTTTCATTGAGCATATGTACTTAGTATATGAGAATCACCGAACACATGACTTTCAAAAATGAGCAAATGCCTCACTAAAAATGTGCAACACAACTGATTCCTTTCCATTTGTCTTTTAAAGGAGCTATTATATGATGATAAAAAACTACATTTGGGCATGGAGAAGTAGGCTCGGTGAATTCATAATTCAATACTTGTGGTATTGTGACTCAAACCAAACTAAATTATGAATCAAAAACCAGAACTAACCATATCAATTTGCATTAAAATGAGCCAATCCATTCTTTGTACAAAGCTGAAAAATGAATCCATTAGAAAAGCATATAGAAACTAGAAACACACACACAAAAAAAAATTCTTTGGCCTCATATAGCCAAAATTAAATGTTAAAATAGTTTCAAAAATAATGTAGTTCGTTGTTTTTTAACTTGTAGATGAAAACAAGTACTGAGGCATTCCCCAAAATGTCAGCAATAAAACATTTCTAGGAAATGTGTCTCCTTCCTTGTACAGTGAAAGCACAAGGCAATAATAACTAGAAGGAAGTTTACCAATGTTTAAGCTACTATCTCTCTCTTTGAACAAAAACTACGAAGTTCCTTGTAGCTCAGGATAACCCCAGTAGTTACCTAAAATGAAATGCAGAGACACTGAATCCAGAATCAGAAAACCTGTCAACAGTACCAGTTGGATCACATTGTGACCAAGTATCTTTTGTCCTGTTCCTTCACTGTGGAGTTACAGGAGCTTTCTTCGCCAGTTGTAAAATGGAACTGACAAAGATTTTCTTTCCCAGATAGATAGACAGACAGATAGACAGACAGATAAATATATACATGTAACTACATATATATTAATACTATTGTAGAAAACACATGGAACCTTTAAAATACTATAAATTAAGCATCTTGTCAGTGTATTATCAGACATTTTCCCAAGGGGTCTGGAGGTGTTGATTTGTTGATGTTGTTAGCTTGTTTTGCTTTTCTGCCAACAGTTTTTTAGACACCATAAATAAGGGCTGAGAGGGTGGTTTACTGGGCCAAGTGCTTGAATCTCAAAAACCACATAAAAATGTTTGTTTGGTGTGGTGGTGTGTGCTTGCTGTGTTGTTTGTGCAGCCCCAGTGCTTGGTTAGGCAAAACAGGAGAATCCATGACTGGAGCTCAAGGCCAGCCAATCTAGACAGATAGGTGAGGTCCAGGCCAATGAAGATCCAAAAGAGATGGCAACATCTGAGGATGACACCCAAGGTCGTCTACCAAGCTCTACCGTAAACATGCAATGCACAAGGAGAAAAAGGAGGAGGAGGAGCAGCAGTGGAAAGGAGGGGCCCGCTGTGAAAACCAACATCTCCCAACAACTGCTGGGGACTGACCTTAGGGCCTTACATATACAAGGCAAATATTCTACTTGAGCTATACACACAGCCTTTGTGTTTTAATGTTTCATTTCCAGACAGAGTCTCAAGAAGTTACACAACCTAACCTTCAACTCATTTTATACCCTACACAGGCCTTGAACTTACAATCTTCCAGACTCAGCTTCTGAAGGAACTGAGATTGCAGGAGTTGTACCTCTGGGCCAGACCTAACTACTGATTCACTTTATATTCTTCCAGAATTTTGTTCAGGCTTTATCATGCCATGCTGTCACATCAGCCAATTATTTATTAAGTATTAAAAAGCATGGCCCATTTTTGTGAGTGAGTTTTGTTACAAATCAATCTTGCAGAATTCTACAGAACTGAACAAACCAGAAAAAGAAAAATGAAAAGCAACTCCCCGCCACACTTTACATCTTTCCAATTTCAATTATTTGGACTCATTTACCTTGCCCAAGAATGAATAAACTTTGCACAAGTGAGAAAGCTACGGTGGCATGACATTTCCTATATTCTTTTAGCTCTGCTAATTGCTTAATTTCGAGAGCTAAATATAAACAACAACCCACACTGAGAGAGACCAGCAGGGCACAGCCAAGAGGTAAAAGGAAACAGTTCGTGTCTGTAGCATTCACGTCCATACATACAGGCTGGAAATTTCCATTTGATACTTGATAAATTAAACACCAAAGAAAACACAAGTCATCAATCTTTTAGTCACAATGATGAAATAACATTTGGAAAATCTTTCCCATACCCAGAGTGCTATGCCAGCTGTCTTCTCATAAGGGATTTTGTGTTTACTCCTGACTGTACAAGCATCCCTCATCTGGAGTTTCAAGTAACATTTGGTTCTTAAAGAGCCATTTAACATGTAACTTTGGGGGTGCTATTAGTCATATGAAAGCATTATATTAGATCCTAAGCTAAGTCATTGGTAACTTGAGTTTTCTGATTAACAACGGGTTACTACTTGATTAGGTAATTAAAAAAATAATAATGATATTCACATTGACTTGAGAAATTGTGGTAAAAAGAAAAGACAGGAACCATGTAAGTAAGTTGCTGCTGCTTTAGGAAGCCATATGACAAACATGTGACAGTCACAGGCAGCAATGAAGGTCCTCTGTTTGAGCCTTATCAGTAAGCTCTACCACAGAAGACATCAAGCTAAGGAAGTACTCCACCTGGGAGTTGACAGAACTCTGAGGAGACACAACAAAGAATGTCAGTGAAAACAGACAATAAATATCAATCCATCTACACAGGCCATTTCCCTCGATGGCATCTCGACCTTCAGAAGGTTCCTGAGCAATCCAACCCACCAGCTGCTCATGAAACCAAGAAGGGACAATTCCTCTTATGATCAAGAGAACCCCAGGTTAGGGCATCCATTTTCTGTGCTTCAAGAAATATGTGTAAGGTTTGGTATTGAGAAAAAGTGAGGGAGTCTGGTTGTTGGCCTTCTAATACCTCTCTCTTAACATTGAGACAGTACTAAAGCCAAGCTTCAATGCCCAGAATCGCTTCAGTATTTAGTTATCCAAAGAGAGCAATACACCCCACCTGAAAAGTGGGTGGAGGAATGTTTGAGTAAAACCCGTAATGCTTATTTTTAAATGTACCACTGCATTTGGCCCAAAAAAAAGAGAAATACACTCAACCTTAAATGAACCTCACACATACATACAGAAGACAGACAGCATGTGAAGTTAAGTCATTTCAAACTGAGAGAATGAGATGTCTTTGGACTTACATAGTTGCCCTTTGCACAATGGTCTATGTGGCCCACACACATGAACCTATACGAAAATGGGGGAAGGAGAAATTGATGATGTGTAAGCATCACTCATCAACCCTGCTTTTCCATGTCATCATTTTACCCTCCTAGTAAAGCCCCAGACACCAAATGGTGGAAGGATAATGAATAGAAAGGAGGGGCAATCAGTGTGGGTGTTAAGAAGACAATATTGAACACAAGAACAAATCAACAGTAGGATTCTTACCATGGCATATGTGCATAATTCTGAATTAATAATATACAGCTGGATGCTTAAAATACTTTAACTGATAGGACACATGACAAAATGTTTGGGAACAAAATTATTTTAGCTAAACTGGTTTGCATACATATGCTGGCAGCATAAAACTTATAAAACTAAACGAAAAAAATTTTAAATGCCTAAGTCATGAAGAACTCAATTTATAAAACTAATTATTTTTTCCAATTTTCTATAATGACTCACATGCTAATTTATTTTATAAGAATCTACTTTTTGCCATGTCAATTATTAAATATACCATTAAAAGCAGCACTAAGGGGGTAGAAGGCTTGTAAAATTCCTTTCTGACTCAACATAACCTCAGTCAGCTTTCAATCCCAAGATTTAATAACACAAAACAGAGCCAAAATAATCACAAAATGAAAACAAAGTCAATATTATTTTTAAAATTTACTTTCATTCAGCTTTGTGTTCTAACAAAGGAAAAATTAAACTTTGGAGTCATTAATATTTTAAAGAAGCTATGATCTAAGCCAAATCAGGAAAAATTAGCATCCACTGTGGGGTGGCTTTAGGTCATCAGGGGCAATTTCAATGCTGCTAATTATATCTCAAGTCAGTGGCCGTTATATTTCAGTTTCCTTCCCGTATTTTAGGGGTTGTAGAACAAGAAAAAATGTTTTTAAAGAAAAATACAATTGCATGTAAAACTGGGTTGGAGGGGTGCAGTAACTCAGTACTACAGTTTTCCCAAGCTCCCCTCATTCCCGTTCCTTACCCTCTGTGAAACACACAGGGAAAAGATTAAAAAACACAAAATGAGAACATTGTGCACAAATTTCCATTTGCTTTACACTTATCTTTCTGACACCCAAGCAAAATATGAAAACAAGCAAAAAATAAATAAATAAAGTGCTTCTGAGGGGAAGTTTTCTAAATGATAGATATTCCATACATCAGGCAAAAGAAAGATGTGAAGGAGAAAGAAAAAGGGTACAAACATTCAGACACGCAATTTCAAAATGCCAAGATGAACTCAAAATAGTCTTTTCCCTTGGGAGATGTAATATTTGTCTCTCTCTCTTTTTTAGTCTTTAAATGTACTTAAAATAGATTCTGTCTGTATTTTTATGGCAAAACATTGAAGGGTTTAACATTTCCTTTCTTAAAACAACAACAACAACAACTAAATTTAGAGAATGTAGGAGATATAGGGGAAAATAGCCACAATAACCTTTGCTATTTAAAAGAGAATTCAGTGTCATAAAGAATATAAACAGCACAGCTAGTAAAACGCCTAGCACAGCAGCAATGCTGATGACTACAACACAACTAAGTATATTCAGTAGACATAGATACCAAGTCATTAATTGACTAGGGCAATTGACATTTAATTCTATAACTAAAGCTTATATTCATAATGATATGAATTAGGATCCCTTTTTCAAATATAATAAGACAAATAAAATATACCTGTTCATTTATTCATAGTAATCACCATCATGGCACTTCCCTGTCTGGAGTCCCCCACATCTCATATATCACTGCCTTACATTGACACCTACTGGAAAGTACTGGAACTGTGTGTCTCCCATTGCAGTATCTGAGCTGTAGCTAATTTCACAAATGTAAAGAGAATGTATGAAAGAAAAATTGCAATTGCAAATAACACAACTTCGGGTTTCCAGGAAGTAACACTCTTGCCGAATATTTAAATTCTAAGGCGTTTTTGAGAAATTATAAATATCAATAAATCTTCCAAAAGATTACTGTTGCAAGCAAACTTCCCAGGACTTCAGGAACTTGACAAGAGGTACTGAGGGTCTTATCAGGAAACCAGCCGAAGCTTTCTCCAGCACCTGAATTTTGCTTTGTGCGTGGAACTGAACTCATCCCGTGGCCATATGACTCAAAAACTCCTCTGCTTTGGTAAAAGTAATTATGGAAATAGATGAGAAAAAATGACCTACCTTTTTTTTTTTCTTACTTCATACATTTATATCGTTAGCTTTTTAAAAATTAACATATGCTAATGATTCATATATCTATACTGATAGTTAAAAATAAAATAATACACACTAGCAGGTTAGTTTTTCTTCTCTATTATCAAAACTGGTTTTTTGCAGAGAATGTAAACATGTTACTAAAACACAATGATTCTTTGAAGTCGATGAAATCACAACATACCTAACAGTTAGTTGTGTACTTATACAACTGAATTAATAAGTTGGATCAAGTTTTAAATAATACAAATGAAAATACCACTAAGTATTTCTTCAAAGCACGTCTCATTACCTCAATCTGTTTCCTAAAATTATACTTTAAAAATTAAGTTTCTGAGCAGAGATTCATTAAATTGGACTGTAAGACAAAACAATATGATAAAATCAACTCAGTTTCCCAGCTTCCATCCATGGCCACATAGCAGAGTCTAGGTGCTCAGACACATCAAAATTTATGTCATCAGAAAAATAACATCACAAAGGACAGGTTTTCCAATTACAGATCAGTTGGCCTTTTGAAGAACAGTGAGATTCCTCCTTTAGACACATACTAAGAATTTTACAGAGAGAAAGCATGTTACTGTAATGACATAAAGATAGACTTCTGTTATAATCTTCCCTTTATATCATATCATCTCATTTTTATGAAAGGAGACGGTATGAACACTGAATAACATAAAACCACAGACAATAACAAATACTAACCCCAAAAACAACACAGGAAGCTTGTGTTTAGAATGACTGACACTGTACTCCAAATGTATAACAACCAAACAAGTTACATCCTAAAACACTGCTTAACCCACCTGTCCACAGAAAATCGAGTTCTTCAACTTAAACAACAACATGCAGAGACTCCAAGAATACAAGAAATGTTTATGATGGGGCTAACCATGTTTTTAAAATGGGCATTACTTTTTTTAATTAGAAAAAAATCAGCTATGAAAAGATGAACATGTTAAGCAATCTGTTGAAAGATCATGTCAAACTCTGCTTGATTTTGTTGTAGTTTAGCATTGGATTAATGTATCCTTAAATATTAAGATATTGCACAGCACCCCGGAGGTAACAGGTCTTAACTAAAATAGTTTGTCATATTTTCTCCAAACAGCCCATCTCAGAAGATAAGGTTGTGAATGGTAAAATAAAGTATGCACTAAAACAGCACTTGTTTCGGGGGCTTAAATAAATTTTAAGGAAGCGATGCCTCTTAACAGCTTTTGCAATCGGTTACAGGAAAGGGAGTTCTTCCTTTCCTTCCTAAGAGCCTGAAAGAGGAGTAAGTCCCAGGCAGGCAACATTGGATTCGCTAGACACCCGACTCCTTGTTTCCAATCAGTTACCTTACACAGCTTCTGGTAGCGCGGAGAGGAAACAGCCATCCTTTGTAAACGATGTAACAAAACCACAACTTTCTGCAGAGACGTTCTCACCACGGCCATCATTTTAAGTTTACCACACTTCTGAAGACTCCTCAGAATTTGCATTATAAATGAAGAGCAGCAATCATTTCCTCCCGGTCACTGGGCAATGATTTGCCAATTCTCTTGAGCATGCTCGGTTCCAGAAATGCATTTGAAAGATACAGGGAGGGGGGGTTAAGGTTCGAGAGAAAAGGAGGCTGGGATTCCGTCAACTTCTTGATTTGACAAAAACACTGACGAACACCACCCAGACAGCCCCCAGCAGATGCTCACAGCCAGAACCGGCTCAGCCTGGTGTGGCCAGAAATGAAGCAAGTTGCAGGGCAGCCAAGCGCTGCTGGCTACAAGAAAGGAGAGTGCTCCGGAGCCAAGAGGATATTAAGTGAAACACTAAGGCTGAAGATACAAAGCCGGCTTCCCCTGGGGACAGAGAGTGAGCACCGCCACCGCCACTGCCAAGGTGCATGCCTGATAGCTGGTTTACATGAGGAGATGGAGTGGCAGTGAGCCTGGCGCTCGCTCTACCTAGAGATGCTAGCACTCCCGCAACGCAGCTCAGGCTGTGCTTGTGGGATGAGTATAAACACTGAGGAGCACAGCAGGATCTGTTGTGAAGGACCAGACCGAAGCCCACAAATTCTGTGCCGCTCTGGCCACAGCATCATCTAAAACAAAACTGAACATATTTATGGAGGCATACAGGTTTACCTAAGTCCCAAAGGCAGAGCTTCCAGGTCCCTGCATAAGAACAAACCATTCTAGAAATCAAATAGGACCCTTGCAAGTAAACAGCCAAGTTAATGAAGAAAAGCCTAGAACTGCCTACAGAGCATGGCCAAAACTCCTCCATCTCCCTCTGACTCGTGATCTCATTTTGTTTGTCATGAAGCTGTTTTAATTCCATGAATAGGAAATTCAAGATGACAATTGCATAATATCAAATGAAGGGCCAGTGCAGATTTGGTGTGTGTGCGTTTACTTATGTATGTGTGTATGCATGTCTGAGACACATTTCACATGATAACAGTTTGGCTACAGTGTCCTATAAGACCATAATATCACAGGATAATTAAGTGGCTGAGTACAAGGGCACACCCAGGAAGGCATCCTTATGTTTCTCATTATCAAGATCCTACCCACTCTAATCTCCCAGGGAACACCGCCCATTCAACTCCCCCTGATGTTATGATCCTGTAACACAAAAGGGACATTTTCAGGGACATCTTTTCTTATTTTCCTTCCCCTGTCTCCTCATCCTTCAGGCTAGTATGATTTAAAGTCTTAGACTGGGTCTAACAGCTGGTTTATCAGGAAGTCTTTGGTGTGTACATTTTCCATCAGGTCCCTGTAGAGGCTCTATACTGCCTCCTTCTGGTGAGGCTGCCAAAGTCAAAAACATCCCATTAACAGAATTTAAAATATTAAGTTCTTAAGCAAATAGGAAGAAACACATTAGTGATGAGTGGGGAGTCAAGAGATTGAAGGGTTGAGAACAGGGGAGGGGGGATCCTAAAGAGAAAAGTGGATTTCTGAGGCGGTATATGCTCTACATCAACAGTAGCTATGGTCATACATCTTTGAGTATACAAAAAAAAATTGAATTATAGACTGTAAATACACAGTGCAGTATGTGACTAACAGGCAGAAGATTTGGTATAAAAACATGAAGTTACAAGTTGAGCATCTTTCATCTGAAATGCTTGGAACCAGGAGTGTCTGGGGCTTCAGGAATTTTTTTTTTTTTTGCATTATGGAATAATGTATTTGCATAAGCACAATGAGATATTCCAAAGATAGCATCCAAGTCTTCACTCAGAGTCAAATGCATTTCACACACACCAACCCTAAGGATTATTTTGATAACATTAGTAATGATTCTATGCATCGAACAAAAATGTCATAGTGTGGGACATCATGTCAGCATCCAACAACTTATGGATTTTACAGTAATTTGGTTTCAGATTGTTTTATTGGGGATGCTTCACTTGAATAATTCCTGTCCCAGAGCCAGCAGGTGAAGCAGGTGTTGTTGGGTACAGGGGAAGAGTTGGATGATCTGGAAAGTCTTCTTCCGTGAGACAGAAGGGAAATCCAGGCTAGCAGCAACCATAAGGACAGGACAGCGCAAAGATTCTAAACCACAAAGTCTTTCAGAGCAAATTCTCACGCCTACTCCAAAAGGCCACAGACACTGAGAAGTTTATCCGGAAAAGAACCAAAGGGTTCTCCTGAATTGATACTGCTAAAATTCAGAGCTTAAATTAAAAATGTAATTAAAATTAAAATGATTGTCCTAGACAGCGGCTAAGAAAATTATGATGAATGTGCCAACTAATAAATTGACTTTTAAATCAACAACAGCATCTCCTTAAAAGCAATAAATAAGTGAATAAACAAGTAGCCAAATTGAGCACCTTCCTTCCCCTGGATGTTACTCAAGCATCTCATTGTGGTTTAATTAAAAGAGAACTTGCCATTCCTGCACACTCCTAACAAGTTTGTACTCTTGCCCTGACACCTCCTTCTCCTAGTTCTCAACCTCACCCTGGACCACCACACACAATCTTGTCTTCACTCTCTCCCAAACAAGGCCTGAGACTCACAACAGTGCTGTGTTTCCAGTTACTGTCACTTCTGGCATGCACAGCTACCTAAGTATCTTAGCAGGCTCCCTGTTGCTGGTGCTGTCACGGATTGCGGATCCATCCCTAACAATGGTAGATTCATTGTCGGTCATATTCCTGTGAGTCAGACTTCAAGACATCACTCTTGTTTAATCCCCTTGATGACACTGACCACCACCAGCAGATTAAACATAAAATACGCATGCAGGTGCAAAGGCCCTCCATGTGTTGTTTGGCTCTCAAGGAGCTTCTCTTTCCTTCAAGCCCTCAAGATTGAGTTTCCTCTTGCTGAAAAACTTCTGCTGAGGAGAAAATCCAAAACATAAATACAAGAATCCAAATGATAACCTGTCCTTAGCAGAAATGGCATTGCTGCAAATCACAAGCCCAGAAAGTCTTCATCTGATATTATGTTTTCAAGCCCTTCTTTTGAAATATACCCAATATCACGTTTAAACTGAGCATGGTATATCTGTATCTACAGGGATTACATCTGTGGCTTAACATCTGGTTGGCACAAGACATGAATCAAATATAACCAGTGAACATGTCATCCCAGGCAAATGATGATAGATAGATAGATAGATAGATAGACAGACAGACAGACAGACAGACAGACAGACAGACAGACAGACAGATAAGATAGATGGCTTACAGGATACATCCATCCATCCCTGACCACGCAACACAAACATTCTGAACTCATCACTGCACCTAACACAGAGAACTCAGGTGGCACACCACTACCAGTAGCTCAACACCGTAAACTTACATCATGATTTCAGGTCTTCTCTAGTTTCTTCACACACCTTTCCATTTTGGAGCAAGTTTACATTTGAAATCACTCACAAAAATAAGAATAATATGTGAAACAAAGTCGTGCAATTATTTATTTTTTTTTAAGTAAAACAGAGGGAGATCTGTAAACTAAGAGCATCCAGTGTAGGACCAAAAGGTGAAAGCCATGTAAATCACCATGATGTAAGACATCTAGAAGACAAACAACTGCACATTTATCCTCAGATAAAGAGATATCTGACTCAGCTGTTAGCAAAGGCTCTCCTTCACACAAACCTAAACAGACTATTTCAGCAACATTAAATTATTTTTGAGAAGCAATTACTGTACACATTATCTTTTCATATTTTAGCCAGCAGCCTCTTGGCTTGTCTCTGTTTTGCCGTAAGACAAATAATCCTCAGCTTAGTTATTTTTATTTAAAAGATTCCTACCATTTCTATTTAAATTTATTTCTCCCATAGCTTGAATATTCATTAAATATTGAGAGGAACTGGAGCTATGGTAAGAATATATCCTAAGAGAAAATGTGTGAGAAAACCTGATTAGACTCTGCAACGGGCCTGTGTTCTGCTGGTGGCAGTCATTAGCAGGGTTCATTTGAAGCTTTCTTTCCTCACTGTAAGTCGTTGCTTACTGGAATGCACCATCTAAATAGCATTGAAATTAACACCATTACATAAATTAAGTATCTGTGAATGTATACAGCTCAAACTTATAGTTGCTTAAATCATAAAAGCAATATAGTCTACCATTTACCCACACTGAAAGCCTACTATAGCCTCCTGAAATCCAGATGATCTCTCAAACTATTTTAGCAATTCACATTAATAGCCACATTTTGCGAATCGAGAGGTTGAAACCAAAGGGCACATTTAACTTTGATGTTTTCATGGTCACACTCATCACCAAGTCACAAAAGTAGTGTGCAATGAATAAGCAATATGCAATGAGCAAACAGACCATTTCCTTGATAATTTGTTTTTCCTTTCTTGTTTAAAATTTATTTGTGTTGGGGGGTTGGTGCCTTTGTATGTGTGTATATATGTGGCTGTACTTGGCCATCTGTGGACATAAGGGGTGACAGGTTGATGTCACATGTCTTCCTCCATCACTCTCTACTCCATTTTTTGAAACACCATCATCTCTCATTCAAGCTGGAGTTGACAGTTTATGTAGATTTACTGGACACTGAGCCCCTGGGATCACCTGTCTCCACCCTCTTACCCACAACTTGATAGAGACACAGCACAAGACCATCAGGCTACCTCCACACTGGGCCTTTTACATGAGTACAAGGGACCCATACTCAGGTCTTCATGCCTCTGCAGCAAACACATTGTCCACTAAGCCCCTCTTCCCAGCCTCTAACTCTTTCTAATCTCACCATGAAACAGTAACAGTTTTCATACATAAGGGTGAGTTATATATAAGCCCGTTCTAAACAGATTTGCTTTAAAAGAGGTTTTATAAACTCATTTTGTGTGAGTTTTTTTTTTTTTCCATTTGTATGGGGGTAGGGGACAAGCCACAGCACTCATGTTTTAACATGTTCAATGACAATTACTTCTAATTTAGAAAATATTTTATTCTTTTTCATATATTATATACCAACTGCAGGTTCTCCTCCTTCCACTCCTCCTATTGCCCCCTCTTCTCTTCCCTAGATCCACTTCTCTACCATTTCCCTTTAGAAAGGAGCAGGCTTCCCAGGGATATCAACAGAACATGGGTGGCATAACAAGTTACAATAAAACTAGGCACATACCCTCATATCAAGGATGGAAGAGGCAACCTGGCAGGAGGAAAAAGGTTCCAAGAGCAGGCAAAAACAGTCAGAGATGCCCTACATGCACTTTTACAAATCCCACAAGAACTCCAATTTTAAGAGTAATGGTTCCAAGAAAGCCCCTAGACTTTTAATCCAGATCCACATATTTGATGACATTTTACAATAGGGGCTTTTAGGTGTTTCAAGAGAATCACCAAGAATGGTTCAAAAATGGTTAACAGCACTGAATTCAACTATAGAAGTCAGAGTCAAGCATATTTATTCAGGATCTGCTCCTGGAAAACAGTGTAAACAAGAATAGCGTCTTCATCATCAAAAAATTGTATGACCAACTAGAGTAGGCAAAAACATGCATCAAATGACAGTGGAACTCATGTTCACCAGACTATCAGAAAACAGTATTTAACATGATGAATTCATGTGTTTACAAACAATTCACAGCATACACAAAGAATGAGATATATAGCTGTGGTACACAGGAGACGCCACCATTGAAGGAACTTTTCAATTGAGTTGTGGTCCACATTTATCTACGATTGACAAGAAGAGGTCAATCCACATACCCAAAATAGGGTAAGGAGACTCAAGAGCCCAGAAGTGCCAGGACTTGGAATTGGAATAGGGAATTTTGGCATGCTTCATAAAATTTTCACAACTTTGTTTTAAAGAAACATTTGGGAGGGGGGCGGCTAGAGAGATGGCTCAGTGGTTAAGAGCACTGACTGCTCTTCCAGAGGACCCGGGTTCAATTCCCAGCACCAACATGGCAGCTAATGACTGTCTGTAACTCCAAAATCTGACACTCTTACATAGACATACAGGCAGGCAAAACACCAATGCAAGTAAAATAAAAATCAAATATTTTTTAAAATATCACATTTCTTAGAATGAGATGTGAACCTCAATTACATATGTAACCATGATTATAAAGTAAATATATATAATATATATCTTATATGTATATATTATATATAATGCCTTTGAGCCTAACAGCCATGTCTCTAAATGAGTCACAGAGATTAGAAGCTTCTATTGCAAGTATTTATAGTAAGTGTTTTATAAATAAAATAAACATTATATCCATTTATAGTAAGTACAATAATAAGATAATACCTTATAATAATTCCCCACTCATATGAAAGGGAAATGCCTTTATAATTTAGTATTCAATAATACTAGTGGTACAAGGGCTTAAAATGACAGAAAACCAAGCAACCTTGAGTCTCTACCTGGAAATACACAATTATTACTTCCATAAAACAATTACTTTACCCTAATACTAAGTGTAACAGTATTATGTAGATCATATCCAAGAAATCACAGGACAGCATGGATTCTGTAACAGAATGAATGGACAGTCTCACTTTGAAACAGTAATCAACATACAGGTGGCCACATGGGCTGCAGTAGGAGACTGCTGCTCATGGCTTCCCACACACTTACCAGCATCTGCTGTCTGAGCTGCCTGGCCAGGACACTATCCTGCAGAGCATTCTCCCGCTGAGAGGCATCCGCCAGCACATTCACGGTGGTTTCTGCTTCCTGAAGCCACTTGACCAAGTTCTCCAAGTCCCTACGAGAAGTCTGCACTGTCCGCAGGTCAGCCTCCAAGGCACTCTGTCTGTCAGCGACACTGAAAGAAACAACATGGCAGACACGATTCTGTGACTTAAAGGGTGACATTGCACATTACCTGTACCTAAGACAAAAATCAACAGCTAGCCTCAGAGGAACTGTTGCCCTTTAAGCCATCAAATGTAACTGTGATTTCTTTACCTGTGGGTATCAAATGTCCCTTAAGGAAATCTTAAGTGATTTGTGAGATACCAATACACAGACATAGAAATATTAGCAAAACCACACCACACCATAAAATAACTGTGCCTGCATTTTACATATCATATTTGTACATTAATATAGTCTGTCATAGATTTACACCAATGTCCAGGGGCTGCCTTAAAAGGGATGTCAATTAAAGGCAGTATCAATGCATATTCATATACCACTGAGTGGGAAGGAGTAAAATCAAATGAAATATTTAAGATTTAAAAACAAATAATGTAAGGGCTAATGTATGCAGTTCAATGATAAAGCACTTGGCTAATATTCACAAGTCCCTGGGCCCAATTCCCAACACTATAAAGAAAATAATAACTTTTGGCACTTGCTAATAATCCAAGTAAATACAAATTGATTTAATAATATTTGATTTAATACATTTAATACCAAATAATATTTAGTGATATTAATTTAATATTTAATAATATTTGGAAGACACTGGACAAATAAGTTTTTATGAGTGTTTCATTAGTTCAACACCAAAGCTAGAGCACTGGGAGTTATTTGAATTGGAAAAGATGTACACCTGTATAGTAAACATTTAAAATATATACCTCAAAGCTACATGGTGAGAAAACAGACAACCCATTTTTAAAATGGGTACTGGGCTGTAAAGATGGATGGACCCATGATTAGGAGTCCTTAACGAACATTCAGGACAATGGGAGTTTGGGTCCCAGCAAGTAACAAGTCCACAAATGCCTGTAACTCTGGCTCCAAGGGCTCCTCATTCTGGCTTCTGTGCAGACAGGCAGACAGATGACAGACAGAAAGGCAAATAAATCTTAATTTTAAAAATTTTAGTCCTATTTATTTAGACCCAAGAAAATTGGAATTGCATGTTTACACACAAATGTTTAGAATATCATTACTCAGAATATAGAAATGAGACCAAGGCTCATCACATGAAGGAAGAACTGAATGGAATATTATATGGTAACACATGAACAAATTACTCAACCATAGAATGAAAAAAGAGCCCAATAAACAGTCTCACGTGCACATACTACAAAAACCTTATGCTAAAAGAAGGAAACTAAAGGCTGGAAGACATGTTCTGTGAGATCCCACTTCTGGGAAAGCTCTAAAGCATATAAATCCCCTAGGATCACAAACAGCCCAAACAGGAGCTGGAGAGTAAAGTTCAGTCCATGCAAACAACGGAACACTGAGACAAACTACATTCAATGACATAGGCAAAGCTCTCAAATGCACTCTGCTAAGTGCAAGAAGTCAGATACAAAACACTACAGTGAATCCATCATTCATGTGACACTCTGGGGTGACATGATCATACCAGCATTCACTCCCTAAGATACCTCTAGTCTCATTTGTCTAGAAAATGAACCTACTTGGAATGTGGTATCTTTTATAATTCATCAACAATTTTTTCCCAACTTTATTCTCTATTTTTCTCTCACTCTTCACATCCATGGAATATGTTTCAGCTCCTTCTAGAATATTATTGATGGTATGACCATGTAAAAATTTTATATTCATATTATAATGTCCCTACCACCATTTCCATTAGCAAAAATCACACCTATCTTTTAAAGTTTAGAGCCTGTGTGTTCTAGACTATGCTTTCTTAGTTAAGTTTCCTCCCTCTGGGTTTATAAAAGGTCAGTGAGCCATGAAAGTAACCATGTGTGTTCTAGAAAGGTCCTTACATTCTGTTCTAGACTCACATTACACTTTTCCAATATATAAAGTTTTTTTTAATCTGTCCACTTATTATACAAACTACAGTCAGAAATAGTTTTCCATAGATCCACATTTTCCAGAATTCTTACCGAAGAATTAAGGCATTTATAAGCTAGCAATCTAGCCATGTCTGATATTTGTTCCCAAACACCATTTTACCTAAAGATTGTGGGTTACTGACTGAATAAAACTACATGAAGGAGGAAGATTCCAGAACCAAAGGAACCAGACTCCCAACACCAGAAAATACCAAGGGGCTCTTTGATGATGAAAAAGGGGATCAGAGAAAGGAGAGTGTGTGGCCATTCTGATTGCTCTGTAATCCTGTATTAACTTAACAAAACTAATAAAGGACATATTCAAACAAAATAATAAAAAAGGAAAAACCAAGCCATAAGAGCCAAGAAAGAATTATTGGAAGAAAAAGAATGGACATACTTAATATAATGGGTGTAAACAGGCACAGAAAGCATGGCTGAAGGAGAGATGCCTTCAAGATAAAGATACTAGAAGTGACAGATTCCTTAACAGTTAAATTTCATGGAAATTTACACTGTTGGGCTACTGAAAAGATATGAAAAGAATTAGCAAGAGGAACAAAACAGTTATGCATTCAAAAACAAGGCAAATACTAATTTCCATAAAACAAAAGAAAAAAAAAGGTTTCATGAGAGACCCTGCCTCAAGGGAATAAAACAGAGAATAATACAGGAAGACTTCTGATGTTCTCCTCTGGCCTCTATAACAAGATCTGGTGCCCTCTTCTGGCATGTAGGCATGCATGCAGACACAACACTATACATAATAAATAAATAAATCTTTAAAAATATATACAATAAAATTTTTTAAAAACTAGAGGTTCAGGACTATATATTTACAATTAACCAGGCAAGCTAATGATTTACCTTTAATACCCCTTGTAGGCTACCCTCAGAAGAAAAGAACCTAATTTGGCTCCTCTGTCATTTACCAGGGACGTGGCTTAGGGCGAATCATTTAAAACCTTTGATTTATTTGTTCCATCCTTAAAATGAAAAGCTTGGGCTAGATGAATGGGAGAGCCACTGCAGACACTCCAGGGGTCCTTTATCAAACTGTAAATTCATTGCTAAGATGACAGAAGCTGATGCAAGAGTTCCTCCATTGTTGCCCCATCCTAGCTACAAATTCCACATCACTAAAGTCTCTACTTGGCACAGGAAAAGTTACCCATAGAAACATGAACAGAGTGCAGACAGCAAAGGCTGGGAGGCATCCATCCTAGGGCTCCTATGACTAATTCTAGTACTGGACTCATTTTCATCTAGTTCCCAGGATACATATGTGTGTGTGCACAGGTGCACATGTGTGTGCAGAAGCTAAAAGACAAACTCTTGATGTCATTCCCGAGATGCCACCTACTTTAGTCTCTACGTGCCTAAGACTTGCCATGTAGGCTAAACTGGCTGGCGACTGTGCCGCAGGGATCCACCTATCTCTACCTCTCAGCCCTGGAATTACAGGTATACACCACCAAGTCTGGCAATTTTTACTTTTTTTAAAGCATAGGTTCTGATGAATCAAGCTCAGTCCTCAGTCCAACTAGTAATTGGCTGAGTGTCAGACAAGACCAGAAAGAGGTCGAGGAAATCCTAAGAAAGAGGTGAGTATAGAGGAAGGAGTATAACTTTAGGACATTTCTGTTTAGAAGACAAAGGCAGGGACTTTAAAAAAAAAATTCTAAATCTGTAAACATATAAAATCCAAAAAAAATTTAAAAGGAGGCTGAAAACATGTAAGATATAGCATTTGAAGTCTACAAAGGGGGACTTTAGCTAAAATATTTTTATGCTTCAAACAAGAAATGAGTGACTATAAGACACAGAGAAAATAGAAATAGTTTCACATAGAAGCTTTAAGGACATCCATGGGTGACAGATTTGTGATCGTTTATATTAAAGGGAACTGGGATTTTCTAAAATATGAACTCTTAGCTTTCACATGGTATCTGTAATAAAACTTACTGTGCTAGTCTATAAAATAAGCCGATAGCCATTTTGTAACATAAAATATGGCCACCCACATGGCAGGCTTTTGAAAATGTCACTTAAAAGATGTTAGGCAATATTTGATATTTTCAGCTATAAAATGTAATATGCTGTTCAATGAAGGGTGTGTATTGCTTATAACTGGTCAAAGAGAATATTCTTACAAATATGGGTCTTTTTTACAAAATGCTAAAGGAGTCTTTAGGAAAGTCTCCTAAAGTTGTATGTTGCTAATTTTGATGTTTTAAAAGGTGACCTCTACAGTGGTGTAAGATTTAAATGTATTTATCTCTTTCTGAGTAGAAAATGGTAGCACTAGTCTGAGTGGCAGGTAGAAAACATAGAGTGAAGTGATTTCTTAGGATTTTATTCCCTTGAAAACAAAATTAACATTTTTTTTCTGAAATATATACTAACACATACTGTGGGGGAACAGCATTCAAGTGAACAGTGGGTATTGCTGAAATACCTTGTGGTCCTCTGGTGACCAGTTCTTGCTACATAGAGACTGGGTCTTTACCAAGACATTTAAAAATTCATTCCATGGGACTTGAGGAGACTGTGTGCTAAGATACTAACACTAGACCACTCAAACGGCTGAAGAGCTCCTGTCTTCAACTTGTGATGCATAGTAAACACATCAGAGCAGCTACCTCCTCCTAGGGCTGCTATTGCCAACAACGATGGATGGATGGATGGATGGATGGATGGATGGATGGATGGATGGATGGATGGAAAGAAGGGAGGAAGGGAAGAAGGAAAGAGACAGGAGGGAGGGAGGGAGGGAGGAGGGAGGGAGGGAGGGAGGGAGGGAGGGAGGGAGGGAGGGAGGGAGGAAAGAGATGAACCACCCAGACATTTATTTCCATGAGAGGCTGTGTCTCTCCATGTCTTCTTTATTTAGTTACTTGTTTATTTAAATTAGATCTCTGCTCATGTTTGTCTTCATTAATCAACCAACATCATACCATTCCATACCTTTCCCAACATGCTTCAGTCTACCTTCCAAAGGCATCTTCCCTCAAGCCCCGGAGCTCCTACTGTACAATCAGCCAGCTGCCCTGTCCTCAGTCTCCTCAGGTCAAGCCCTCACCTAGCCTTCACTGAAACTGGAATCCTGAACCCCAAAATTACCATGCCTTCAATTCTTCCCTATTCTTGTTCAATCTGGCTGTCCCTGCACATAGCAAACTTCTCTTAAATTCATTTCTATAAATTGTTTAAACTTTCTCACCTCCATATTGTTTTCCTCCCCAAACCTACAGTGCCGCCCAGTTCAGTGAACAATATCTGTTATAAAATTCAACCTTTTATTATTCCCACTGTATCAAACCAGATCGCTAACCCACCAAAGCAATGTCCAAAGCACGGGTGGAGTCTACAATATCCATGGCTGGATCCCAACAGCCAACAATGTCACCATTTCTAAACTCGGCCCAGCAATCACTTCCTTTCTGCTCTTCACAATTATTCTTTCTACCCCAGGGCATTATTCACAAAGTGAGACCTACAGAGATTAAATTTTAATCAATATAAAGTGTCAGCCCCATACTCATCACTCCAATAGCTTCCTGTTGCACTCATGTCACCACTCCAATAGCTTCCTGTTACACTCATGTCACCACTCCAATAGTTTCCTGTTACACCATGTCACCACTCCAATAGCTTCCGTTTGCACTTGTCATCGGAACTCCCATGCTTTACAAAGTTCATATCTGGCCTCTGCTCCCCTCTCAGCTGATATCTCAGGCCCAATGACTTTTACAGGTGCTGTTTATTCTGGAACTTACTTCAGTTCTTCTTAACTCCAAGAAGTACTTCTGATGTTTGCTTTCTTATGTTTACCCAAAGTTCCTAAGTCCTGTTTTTACACTGCACTGCTGATTTTTTTTTTTTACAGCTCCCAAACAACCTCCTATAATTATTGAGTGTCCCCCTGCCCCAGCTTCTCCCATACTACATGGTTTCCCTTACAAAATGTAAGCTTTTTAGAGGCAGGTACACGTATAGTTAAGGTTGATGCTTTGGGACTCTCATAGAGCCTGGCCAGCTAGAGGCTAATGAATTGTTCTTTAGTTAAATGATTAATTTACTGAAGGAATAAAAAAACAAATGAAGGAAAAGACAAGACTGTGCCTATTAGCCCTCTAATGTATTTGATACAGAGCTGAGAAAAATGTCTGCATGTAAGAGCCTGATTCGAACTGAACATTCTCAGCATGCAACATGAAACATTTGTTTTCTCAAGGGCAGAAAAAAATAATACATGGAATATTAAATAACAAAAATATAGAAGAGTATAACTTTTATACTTCTGTTAATCTTAGTGACAGACACAAAAGAAAGAGACTAAAAACTAAAGGTGACAATCAGGGAAAGAAGTTACCTTCCAAGATGATCAAACAAGTCCACTGACCCTAACCTCTGAACCTCATACAGATGAATAGCTTGGGAGGGAAAAGACAACCTGCACTTAAGAGTGACAGTTGCTCATTTTAAGAGCTCAGTGGTTGAGCCTGGCCAAAGTCTGGAATAAGTGGTAATCCATTATATTTTTCATTGACCAATCTTAAAAGGTATTGACCAAACTGAAGAATGAGCCATGCTTAAGAAGAACACAGCATTCTTACTTAATTCACAGAGATGATAAGCAAGCACTAACTGAGAAAGGGAAATGAAAGCAAAGCTTTGAGGTATACAACAAAACACACTGGGAAAGCGACCCTGATCCAGGGGCTAACAAATTCAATCTTTCTCTTCCCAAGAAGTCTCATGTGTTCCATGCTGCCTCTCACTCTCTGTGTAAAGGAGGATGTCCTTGATCCTTTAACCTCCCTGTCCCTATGTCTTGACTGCTAAGATTACAAGTGATGGCTGTCATACCCAGTTACTGCAGCACTTGGGAATCGAACCAAGGGATTTATGCACACTAGGCAAGCCCTCTACCAAATAAACTATATCCCCAGTCTATAGACTCAATCTTCAGAGGTCACAAAACTTCTACCAACCCATGAAAACTACATTCAGTTCATGAGTGTTACTGAGAAAAGACAATATCCTCTCAAAAGAATAAAAAAAAAGAAAAGTTATTCCATTCATCAATTTGAACTGCATGTGGGCTCCCCATCAAATAGCAGTCTACTCTTTTCTTCCCAGAATAGTGCACAAAGAACTTAATACAACATAAATTAAGCAAGTATGATGATTTCACAAACCAAGATAATTGGATTTTTAAAGAAGTTTCATCTACTAATAAAGACTGAGTGTATCGCTAATGCATCCATTAAAGCAGCTAATCCAACATTTTATCAGCAGAGACCATTGAGAATGACAAACAAGCAGCTACACACTCCACTTTCTGCACATCAGCCACACAAAGCTCTGCAAAGTGTGATGGCTTACAAGGAAGACTTGGCAGCATGGTGACCATCTGAGCCACCTTTTGTGGGGCATGGGCCAGGCACCAAGAATGCTTATATGTGACGCTATATCTCACAGTGGTCCTACGCATCAGACAGATTCTCTGCTTTGGAACCGGGGTAAGTGACACTCAGTGAGATGACATAACCTGCTCAGGGTTCACACAGATGGTAGACACATATGGTGGGACTTTAACCAAGGACTGTCAGATACCTCACACCGGGCTCTCTGCTCTCCCTGTACCATCCTGGAAATGCCTTAAAATAGGCAGAGGAGAACAGGACCTTGTGGGGAAAGGACAAGGAGAAATTCCATAATTAGTGACTCTTGAGAAGCCATAGCATACAGCTACAGCACGTGATTTCCTTTATAATCTTTCAGCATGGATAATTCTATCTATATACATAAACACATATATATATATATGGATATATATATATCCATACCCATATACATACCTACTTGTATGTGTATATGTATATATGTTATTTTATCTATGCAGAGCCTAAACATAGTAACCATTCAGACCCAAATCAGGCATTCACACTGCAGAATTGGCTATAAATTACCTTTTGCCAAACCAAACACAAAATGCTCTAAAAGCTAACAAACATTAGAACAACGTGATGCCACATTGCAAAATTCTGTTTCATTTTTTAAAAACTACTTAACACGTTATATAATTTAACTTCAGGTTTCATGTATAAGGTGCATAAGAAGTTTTATTAGTTAATTACAGTGCTGGAATAGTAGAAGGCCTCAAACAAGGCTACACTCTCTAACTTTACCAGGAAAATTGGAAACATAAGTTTCATATCATGTTTAGATTTGAGCATCATCTCCTCTATCTATCACTATGTGTCGCCAAGTTCAAACCACTTGTTCCCCAAGCATTTTATATAAAGGATACTTAACTTTGTGCAAACACATTTCAACTGTCTAAACTTGCAATAAAAAATAGGTAACATTAAAAAGCAAAGGAAAAAAAACTGAGAAATCAGGCACTAGGGAAATGTCTGGAGATCTACAAAGATGACACCAGCTAACAATCTAAGCAACAGAGGGGAGGCTACCTTAAATGCCCACCCCTGATAATGAGATTGATGACTGACTTATATGCCATCCTATAGCCTTCATCCAGCAGCTGGTGGAAGTAGAAGAAGACTGAACTGGAATCCAGATGCAGAGAAGGATAAGTGAAGAGCAAAGAGGTCCATACTGATGATGGGGAATGTACTGTGTATGTTTATCTTATTGACTGTCAAATAAAATACTGTTTGGCCAATGAGGCAGCAAGTTAGACGGGATTAGGAGTCAAAGAGGATTCTGGGATATGTAGTAGATAAGTGGTGATCCAGGCAGGAAGTGACATAGAAAAGAGACAAATATCTAAGCAAGCAAACAGGAAGTGGCCCCTTTTCCCATTCGCTTCCTCCAGCGGCAGGATGTGAGCCACCGGAAAGGAGGGACGCCAATAAGGCGTCCGATAAGATAAGTCTTATAACATATATAGATTTATGATAATTAAGACTGAGCTAGCAGATGAGAAGTCCTAGTCATTGGCCAAGCAGCTTTGAACGTAATACAAGTTTCTGTGTATTCATTTGGGTCCTAACTCAGGCGGGCAGCTGGCATAAAGCTTACATGTGGCGATGGGGCCCAGGCGGCTTTTGGCAGAAAGATTTATCATAACAGACCAGGCTGGTGAAGCCCACAGAAACAACTGACCTGAACATTGGGGAATTCTTGGTCCCCAGACTGATAGCTGGGATACCAGCATGGGACTGATCCAGACCCCAGGAACATGGGTTTCATTGAGGAAACCTCAGAAATCTATGGGACCTTCTGTAGTAGTTCAATACTTATCCCTAACAGAGATGTGGACTTTGAGAGCCCATTCCACATAGAGAAATACTCTCTGAGCCAAGACACATGGGGGTGGGCCTAGGCCCTATCCCAAAGGATATGAGAGACTCTGATGACACCCTATGGAAGGCCCAGGGGAGCAGAAAGGAAATGTGATAGGTAGGGTTTTAGTTGAGAGGGGGGTGGTAGGGGAGGACGGGAGGGAGAAGGGAACTGGGATTGTCATGTAAAACAATCTTGTTTCTAATTCAAATTAAAAAATCTGGAAAAAAAGCTAATAATTTTTGTGCATTAGAAAAAGGATGTATCTATATTACAGATTACCTTCAGGGAGGCTAGGGGAAGCAATCAAATATACTAATATTTAGCCTGGCATTGGTGGCACACACCTTTAATCCCAGCACTCAGGAAGCAGAGACAGGAGGATCTATGTGATTTCGAGGCCAGTCTGGTCTACAGAGCCTGTGCCAGGACAGGCTCCAAAACAATACAGAGAAACCCTGTCTCGAAAAACCAACAAAACAAAAAACAAACAAACAAACAAACCATACTAATATTTATGCGACTACGAGGAAGCCATTCACACTGAGCTATATAAAGACTATAATAAACACCCTCAGATCAAAAGACAGCTTTCTGTTATCAGGGCTGTTTGGGATTATGATATTGAACATAAAAGCAATGAGGACCTTTACATGGGCTGATCAATTTTGATCCATACCAAACATCTCCACTGAAAGCTGATATTAATATCAGTGGCATTACAGCCACTGACATTGTTGCATGGTAAGTATAATGCCTCTCACCTAAGCAGAATTCTGCTGACAATGATGTATATTCAAAATACAGCTGTGAAGTGAGAAGAAGTGATGACAAAGGCCTGCTGGGGGGGCCATCAGAGTGGCACCGTCCTGTGCTAGAGATTGCTATATTATTCACAGAAGCTCCCATATCTTTAGTCTCATCTGCTCTCTACACACAGCACAGATAAGAACCAGTAAATAGAATCACAGAGAGATCTGAAGAGTAAGTGCACAGTGCCAGAGTTCACTAGCAACAGCTGACATTCTGATAACAAAGAAGAAACATTAAACTCTTGAGAAAGAAAGAGCCTGACCATGTAGGCAAAAAGAGCCAGAATTCTAATCCCATCTATGCTTGACAACCTGTGTGACCCTGGGGAACGATTTACCATCTCTGTGCTTCCATTGACAGTCAATGCAATGCTGATGAGGACACTTCTGGTCTCTTAAGACCACTGGGAGACTTACAGGAGAGCGGTGTAAAGTGCTTACCTCAGAGAAGGACAAGGGGAAGCCACTCTGATCTACACACTAAAACCACAACAGACACAAGAGTCCGCAGGTCGTTAAGATTACCACCCATGCTTCAGACTTCAGAGCATGGATAATATCGCCAGCCTTCAGTCTTAACGAAATATCATTTGTCTGTTCTGAATGACTTTGAACATAGCATTCAACTTCACTGAACTTGGGAATGTGAGGTTAGACCATGGGTTCTCAACGGAGGTGTTAAGTGGATCTACCCTCCCTGTCCCCAAAGTAGGGGTAGAACAACTTCCTCCTGTTTCTGTGTTACTCTAAAGCTTAAGCACATGGGAGGCAAGCAACACACTCTATTAATAAAGCTTCAAGGCTGATGAAGGAAGACTGGTCCTAGCCTGAGCAACACTGCAAGTTCAACTACTCCAAAGTAATTCATTAACAAATTAATGAAAATTTCAGAGGGGTGAGTGGGGGTGCAGGAAGACTAAAAGCTTCTTGTGGAAGATAATTTTTAAAGTTGAGAAACCCTGGCCTAAAGTGTTTGTGGAACTTCTCAGTTTGTCTTTATAACAACAATGTCAAGAACACAAAAGAAGATGAATACAACCTTATACCTTACTTGAGAAAGTAAGAAATGGTTTATATATTCCAGAGAGATGTTTATTTAGGATAGTTAAAGACTGGAAACACACATAATTTCAATATAGAAATTGAAATATAGAATATAGCAATATAGAAATATAGCTGTCACTAATGATGGACCTCCAAAGCCAGTTTTGCTCTATTTTCCCAACTGTATAAATAACATTATCTAAACCATGTCTAAATAGTAATATAATTTTTTATTTCTAAAATAATACAGAAAGAGATTAAGTAAAGCAAGATCTTGCAATTACAACAAAACTGGGGCTCCGTGGCCACCTACACTTTGATGAATGAAAGATCACCTTGGAATCTAATTCATTTTTAATTGCCTCTTCCATCTAATTTAACTGTGGCTATGAGCTATCTGAAGATATTTACAAAGCAAAGGCAAGAAAAGCCTTAAACAAAGCAGACTACACATTTCAAAGTGAGCAGTCAATTTTTTTTTGGGGGGGGGGCGGGCAGGGAGAGCTTGTTTACAATAAAAACAAAGATGTTTCTTACTCATGAATTTCTGGTCATAGATAAAACAGCTTTAAAGATTATCTCACTCACTGCTGTTTTTAGGTCACCTTCCTCCCTATCTGAGTTACGGGATCTATCCAAACAATATGTCATGACATAAGAACACTATGCTGCTAAAAATAACAAGGTTACAGCCATTGAGTTTTAACTTTTGGCAGTTGTGTGTTTGTTGAGGTATCTGTCCTGAACCTACTAGCACACATGAATGCTCATGCTCTCCCCTCGTAATCTTCTTCATGGAGTTTGTAAAACCACTTTAAAGAATCCAACAAAAAGTAACATCTAGAAGTCCAACAAAGTATCTTAGGGCTTTCTGCCAAGCCTACCAATTTCCAGAACACACATGGTAGATAAAGAGAACCAACTTCTCCACGCTGTGCTCTGACCTCTACACCAGTGCTTAGCACCCAGGAGTACACATACACATGCACACCACACACAGAGACATGCACACACAAACACACACACACACACACACACACACACACACACACACACACACACACACACACACACACTGTAAAACAAATCTAGAGACAAAAATCCTTCCATGAGCACATCCCACATAGAGGAATACTCCTTGAGCCTAGACACATGGAATGGGCCTAGGCCCTATCCCAAAGGATATGACAGACTCTGAAGACTCCCTATGGAAGGCCTCACCTTCCCTGGGGAGCAGAATGGGTATGGGATAGGTAGAGTGTTAGTTGGGGGAGGGGGACAGGGAAGGAAGGGAGGGGACAGGGAACTGGAATTGACATGTAAAACAATCTTGTTTCTAATTCAAATAAAAAAATTAAAAAAAAATTCTTCCATGTTACCATTAAATTATTGGAATTATTATATCACAAAGCATTCTGTTATAAACTTCATCCACTGCAAAATAAGCATGGCTTGATATCAAAATCATTTTCAGGAAGTCACAATGGCTTGGAAAAGATGTTTGGGAAGCTACAATTTCACTTATATAGAGGCACTGCCAGTGCACTGTATGAAATACATACTTTTTAACTGACAGTGAACATCAGCATTCAATCTGAAAAAATGCTAACTACTGCTTATGCTTTCTCAAAGCCTACAAGATGAAGTGACCAAAAACCTTATAAACGCATGTGTTGTTTCAGGTTGTTTGTTCCAGACATACTGACACAATGACAGTGGCAGGGAGAAAAGATAATAAATTAACCAAAACTCTACACATAGATTATTTTGGAGGTCAGATAGTATGATAATGCCATAGTATCTGCTTCTAATTTGAGGATACCCCAGCCAGATATCACACACTATTATAGTAACAATCAATACTAATATTACCCTGAAATAGTTACAACTATCTGTGTTCCATACCAGAGAACTACAAAATGTATTCTAAATAATACAAAAAGGCATAAGAAAACATTAAAAAATTACTAGCAAGGTTAACTTAAAGAAAGAAATGCATTGTATAGTTTCAAGAACATATACAAATACACACTCTGCACAAAGTATAATAATGTGTACTTTGTTCAACACAATTTAAAAGTAGAAAAAAAATAATAAAATACATCTAGTATTAACATATTTAGCCTGTTTCCATGAGAAAGACAAGGAAATTGGATTCTCCAGTAGTCAATGCACATGTTTCAGCCCAGACTTTCAAGTTACCTTTGTTTGAGATTGATCCATGATGTTTTCAAGTACTCGGTGGTTTCTTTCACATTCCTTGTGTCATCATTACTGTATTCTTCCAGAATTTTCTGCAGGACGTTATCAAATGCCATGATAACACCATCGCCAGAACCCAGTTCTTGAAGCAGCAGCTAAGTTGTAAATTGAGGCATAGCTGTTAGAACTGGTCACTCAGAAACACCACAGTACTACCCACCCCTGGTGTTCCTGAGAAGTTTTAGCATATTTTAGACACAGAAATCACTAAAAGAAAGCAAGTAAGAGGAAAAACCCTCATTGAATCAAAGTAATTCTGGAAAGAAAGAAAGAAAGAAAGAAAGAAAGAAGGGAGGGAGGGAGGGAGGAGGGAGGGAGGGAGGGAGGGAGGGAGGGAGGGAAGGAAGGAAGGAAGGAAGGAAGGAAGGAAGGAAGGAAGGAAGGAAGGAAGGAAGGAAGGAAGGAAGGAAGGAAATGCCTGCCAGAGGAGAGGCAGAGAGATGGCTCAAAACACACTGCTCTTGAAGAAGACCTAAGTTTGGTTCCTAGCACCCACACTGGGTCAGCTCAAAACTGCCTGGAGCTCCAGCTTCAGGTGGTGGACATTCTCTTCTGACCTCCACAGCCAGCTGCACTCATGTGCACATGTCCAACACACTTTTACACATACTTAAGAAAATAATTAAAATAAATCTTTAAAAGAGGAACTGCCTGAGAAATCAAGTGCATAGTGGGTGATGGTAAAAGATGGCCCATTTGACTCAAGCCATTTGACCTTTTCATTCTTTTTGCTGTATATCTGATTCTCACAAGACATGAATCATATTAGAATGCACTGAGTTCTTCAACACGTGCTTGGAGACATGTCAAAAACTATCATGGTGGAAATTGTCTGCCCTTACTTCTGAATCACTCTGCCTCTTACCCCTGGATCATTCTGCCCCTTACCCCTGGATCACTCTAAGTGTTTGCAAACCTAACAGTTAGAATGGATCGAGATTTGTTAGGCATTTGCCTAAATGTCACCACAGATGCTCAGTATATTATTGGCACCAGCCCCTTCACAGTTTCTCAACCCTGGATATTTTCATGAAATCCAAATGACAGCTGAATGTGTCTGTAATGCTTTTCATAGCAATTGTGAAAATAAAAAAAAAAAAATCCACCTTAAGGTTTCAGAAGAAACATATGCATATTGTTCATCTGAGTAGCAGAGAATCAGTGCATAGCACTTGTGAAGACTGCCCCCAAACCCTTCCCCTCCATGAATAACAATTCTACACTTCCCCCCTTAGATTAAATGGCATAGTGTGTGTACAAAAAACTGTGCATATCCTCCAGTATACTACAAATCCCCTGTAAGTTACTTATATTACTTAAAACAGTGTTCCCAACCTGTGGTTTGTGACCACTTAGGGGGTCTAATGACCCTTTCACGGGGTTACATATCAGACATTTACATTACAATTCATAACAGTAGCAAAATTACAGTTATGAAATAGCAATGAAAATAATTTTATGCCGGGGGGAGGGGGGGCAGTCACCAGAGCATGAGAAACTGTATTAAAGGGTCACAGCATTAGGAAGGTTGAGAGCCACTGGCTTAAACCAACATCAATGCTTCATAAGTAGTTGACATATTGCTGTGTTCACAGAATAATGGCAGCTAACAAAAAACTTATATGTGTTCAGTTTAAAATCTGTAGACATGGATGGATATTGAAGATGTGAAGGCCAACTGCATTCTGGGTGTGAGGATGGGAACACTGGTGACAGCTTTTTTAATTAGATTCCTCAAGTCACATGTACAGAAGCTTTGCTATTACTTTGGAGCAATTGACAAGAGTCATAAACACACAGAACAATTCAGAAACAGGCCAGTTGGATTTTAAATTATACCCATGAGGAGTGCTCATATGTAGAGATTTAAAGCATTATCTGCAGATTTTCGACTTGCTTCCCACATTATTTAGATTACTATATTCTGCTTAAATATACATTTTCATTTCAAGCTATCTGAAGGGAAAATACAATGTTACTCCAAGTATAACCATAAGTACAACTCAAGAAATATTCTGTGATTATAGAAGGAATTTTTAAATAACATGCTTTAAACCGTAATTGTTCAATATTATCAACACTATAATGAAGTTGATCACAAAGTTCACCATTAACTGTTGCTACTGATAAAACAGACATTAGAGAAACCACGCTTACTTATGATCTGACTTGCACACTACAGAAATACTCAAATGGAGGTCAAGATAACAAACACTTTGTGAGCCAATCCCTATACATTTCAGCATGTATGTCTAAGAATGTAAGAAAATGTGAGAGTCCCTATATAATTAACAATATAAAAGAAGAAAACCCAACAAATGACACCACCAAAAACTATCCAATGAGTCTTACTTGATTATCGGAGACTTGTTTGCTAAGTGGGTCACGCCGGGCCTGCTGAAGCATGTAGAATCGAGCCTCATATTTCCTCATGAGCTCTTCGGTCTCTTCTCTATGGTCATCCCACTGCAGGCTGTCCACCACCATGTCCTCCAGTTGCTGCCTCCTCAGCTCCACCCCGTGCTGTGTGCTCTCCCACTGGGTCTTCACCTTTTCCACTGGGGAGCAGGATAAAAAGAAACCCTCAATAGTGACTTTCAGGGATAGGGAAACACCTGTTCCTAAATTTGTCATAAATAGGTCTAGAAGCAGAAAGAAGGTTCATCTTAAAGGGGCTCTAATGTGTGTTTGCCACAATTTTATATATAGATATATATGTATGCATATGTATATATATATATAATAATGTATTATTATATATTATATAGTTAATAATGCTATTTAACTATATATGTAGGGGCTGGGGAGTTGGCTCAGCAGGTACATGCAATGTGTAATAATAATGTATATATATATATATATATATATATATATATATATATGGCTTTTTAACCCATGTTGGCTCTAACTTGAGATTCACTGACTCAGCTTCCTGAGTGCTGAGATTATCAGCACAAGCCACCATGCCCAGCTCACCAATTTTCCTTCCTTCCATGTTTCACACACATGTAACCACTTTACCACTTACATCTACAGCTCTTCTAAATTGCTTTATCTATGTAAGTCAGATCCTTCCTGTGTTTCCCAGTCTAGCCTTAAACTGGCAACTCCCCTGCGTAGGTATCTCAAGTTGCTTGGTTTACATGCAGACCTATGACACCTCATGCAGATATATTTCTAAAACTATTGGGGGGAGACCTTGAATACCATTAATATTAAATATGTTAATAATTTAATAAAAATGTTTGCTGAATTAATAAAAATTAAAGACAATTTCCTAGTTTATATAGTCACAGACTCTGGTCTGACAAAGACAAAACCTAATGGTGCTATACCATAATCCTTCACCATAGAGACAGTCCCCATCTGCCTTCAATGGAGAGTCTCTCAGACAAAGAACACTTTTTACATTTGCACTACTCTGGCATGAGGCCTTTCTGACAGGCAATATTTTTATATTTTCTAGTCCAACAGGAATACTGAGAATGAAGAAATTGCAAGTTCTGCATACCTATGAGTTCACAGCTATAAAACTTCATCCTGGCTTCACCTTCTTCCCCTCCACTATTCTCTTCCTTCTCTCACTCCTGTTTTCCCCGGATCTCTACAACTTTTTTCCTTACCTTCTCTCCTTTCCCTCCCTAACACTTTCTTCTCTCCTCTGTGTTTTATTTTTAAATCATGGACTTAAAAAAAGAAAGATCTACAGAAATGTATACATTTGGTTTGTTAATACAGGGAAAGCTCATGATGGTGGGCTGAAATATCAATGAATAACAGTTCTACAGATGGCAAACACCAGGCTCTGGATGTCAGGCAACCTCAAGGGTGAAGATCAAGCCCAAGAAAAACTTAACTATGAGACAAGACTCCCAGCCAAGAGCTGGAGTGACAGCTTAGCAGCTGCTGTTCCTGCAAAGACCCAGGTTCAGTTCCCAAAACCTGCAAGGAGGCTCCCAACCATCTCTTACTCCTTTTAGGAAATCCAATGCCTGACTCTGTCCTCCATGGGCTCCAGCATATATTTGGTGCACATATTTACATGCTGTATATACTTACATGCATGCAAAACACTCATAATAACTTAAAAATAATAAAAGATTATGGTTTAGTTACAGTGGAATATTCTGGTATAATTCTTACAATAGTATACAGTTACTGTAAGTCATAAAGCTATCAACTTACAGTTGTTCAGAAAGCTGAAAGACTTTCATGTCATAAATTCTATTAAACTGTTCAATGGGTCATAATTTTTAGATATTATCCAATGAGAGTCAATGTTGTTAAGCTGTTTTAATAATGTAAAGAAATTGCTGAAGGTTTTAAGGGAAGGGAAGATAAGCTATGATGACACTCTAGTTCTCAGTTTAAAACCCAAATAGGGTACCTATTGCCAATTCTATTACTGATGCAGCTCATTGATTTGAACAAATACAAGTTAAAGTATCAAACAAATTATCTTATTCATTGTAAATGATGAACACAACTCATTATTAGTGACATACAAGCTGATAAGGGCACTTTATGTGCAATAAGTAACGATGAAGACTAATTAGTTGAGGGAAGGGAAAGGGAAGGAGAACAGAAGAAAGAAGGAAAGGAGGAGGAGATAGAGACCAGAGACAGAAATAAGTAGGAGAGAGAAGATGTTCAGGAGATGGAAAACTCTGCTGCAAAAAAAAAAAGATAAACAATAATAATAATAATTAAAGTTGGGTTGTAGCTCAGCCAAGAGAGTGTTTTCCTAGTGTGCAGAAAGTCCTAGGCGCACGCAGCAGCACTGTGTGAGCTTGACAAAGTGATGCCAGCCAGCAGTCCAAGTGCTCAGGAAGTGGAGGCAGCATGACTATAAATTCAAGTCTGAAGCCAATCTATGCCTTTAAAAAATCTATTAAAATAAATCCCAGTTAGATGATGATCGGAAAGCAAAATGGAATGCTTCTGGCAATGGTTTGGTGCTGGGGAGAGAGAACTCCCACCAAGAGAGGGAGGGAGGGTCACTTCAGAGTCCCCCATTGTACAAGTTCCACAATCAATCAATTAACAAAATCAGGAAGATTGAAGCAAAATGTCTCTTGGTTTAGAAATAAATCATTGCCATCAGTTGCTGCAAGTTTCCATCATCTCCTTTAGTAAGCACACTGCTCCATTTACTTTGAAAGCAAAAAACATCTATTGAGCCTATAGCTGACTTCCCTCCCTCAGGAAAAACTCAACTTTATTTGCCCAGTTTATATTCTCACACATATATACTGAGTTCCTCGAGGTCCTCGTCACACCTAATTGGAGGACCCAAAGCCAGAAAGAAGAGGATCCACAGTCTGTGCATGGAAGAAAATGAAAGCAGCCAAGAGATCTACAGTGGAATCAATGGAGAATGAGGCTGAAGCGGGAGTGAAAGATAGGAAACACAGTCCACTGGGGAACACAAGTAGGTGGGAATGCTTGACAAAGTGTGTGTGTGTGTGTGTGTGTGTGTGTGTGTGTGTGTGTGTGTGTGTGAGAGAGAGAGAGAGAGACAGAGAGAGAGAGAGAGAGAGAGACAGAGACAGAGAGACAGAGACAGACAGAGAGACAGAGAGAGATAGAGAGAGACAGAGAGACAGAGAGACAGAGACAGAGACAGACAGAGAGAGACACAGACACAGAGACAGAGACAGAGACAGAGACAGAGACAGAGACAGAGACAGAGACAGAGACAGAGAAAGACCAGCTGCTGAGAAATTTCACCTGTGGAGAAGACAGCAAAATTGAAACAAACAAACAAACAAAAAAGACAAATATGAATAAAAATGGCTCGAAGTGTCAGGAGGTTTAAACAATGATCCAGAGGAGGCAGGAATCTGCAGGGGACAGGGGCTGAGGAAAAAGAATATGATAGCCACCAGACTCCATTCCTGAGAATCCAGACCTGGTTCTGTGTGCTACACAAATATAGGATCCTTAACTCAACCACTAACTCCAAACAAGGACATTTGTTTCATTTCATACGTTCATTTTATTGGCTGTTTAATTTTCCCTTTAACTAAGGCAGCCTCACACGAGAGCCAATCACAAAGCAGGTATGGAGTGAATTCTGAGGTGAATTTAGAAGAATTGATGACACCCAATTTCAGTGAGTGGAGAGAAATGGCAAAATGGATTTGTGTGACTACACATTTGGCCAGTTTTGGTCCATTCGATGTAAAAAAACAAACAAAAAAAAAAAACAAAAAAACAAAACAAAACAAAACAAAACAAAAAAACAACCTAAGAGAAAAAAATCAAATGTATAACAGTTCAGCAGGGAGGTGTGCAGGTATGCCGAGGCTTTCAAAAAATTATGAGAGAGAAAGAAAAAACAGCATTTCCTCCTAAATGAAGAGTAGCAATTACCAATTACAATTTCTAATAGAATGTTCCGAAGATGAGTGTATGTGAACATTAAGGAAAGTGGCTGATAATCTACACGATATATAGACTTTTTTAAAAAACTCACATTTTTCTGTAATTGCTGTTCTCACATCTGAACTGGAAGCTTTGTTTTTCAAATTTTGTGCCAATGTAAACACAAAATCAAGCTGAGGATGACGCTGTTCCAAATCAGTCTTTGTGATCTGTGAAGAGACAAGGTGCAGGGGGGTTAATGCATCATACAGCAAGACCCTAACTGAGTAAACGGGTTTGGTCGTAGGGATTGTTTGTTTTCTTCCTCTAAGAGGCAATGAAACATCAGCAATGTAGCAGAAGAGCCAGTGATCTGGAGTCGGAAGCCTTGGGTTCAAATCTCAGGTCTTCCAGTAACCGACAGAGTAACTGGGAGAGGCATCCGCCCCCTCCATGTTGCCTCGAGCTCAGTTACATCAAATCTAAGGAAATTAAATCAAAGAACTCTCCCTGAAAATGCTCTGAAAACATCAGCATTCATTGTTGCTGACCCCTTGTGTACCTGTTCTAGATCAGATATGAACACACATAAGGATCCCCTAGAACAGCAGTTCTCAACCTGTGGGTCATGACCCCTATGGCAAGCCTCTGTCTCCAAAAATGTTTATATTACAATTCATAACAGTAGCAAAATATCTATTTTGTTATGAAGTAGTAACAAAAATAATTTTATGACTGGGGGTCACTACAACAGGAGGAACTGTATTAAAGGGTCTCAGCAATAGATAGGTTGAGAATCACTGCCCTATAAGGATGCAAGTAGCATATTAGAAAAGCAATAGCTACAATAACTGCAAATGAACCAACTTAAACATGAATCACCCTTTTTTCATGGACTATGTGTCTTAACTGATAAATAAGACAGGGACTAAGAATTCCAGGAAGAGTCTATTTTAATTACAGAACTAATAAATACTATAAAGATTAGAAACACAATTCACAGTACAGTTTGTCAAATGATTTGCCCAGCCATCTCGCTGTGAGCTCACTAATTCTGTAGATTTCACTCACTCCTACAGGAACAAGCACTTCTAAACGAATAGCTCACACTCCAGTTCTAGATCCCAGGGCATGCTTCTGTGAATGCTGCTGACTTCCTTCCCTCAGCACAACAAATTCAAAGCTAAATTATTCAAATGCTCATTGGAGCTCCATTTTTCTCCCTTTCCATTTCCTCTGCTTGGAAACAGCATCGTCCCAGACCCTCACAAAGGGCTCTTTCCCTTGATTTAAGCATCTCTTGCTTCCCATCCATCCTCACCTTTTACTAAAGCAAAGCATTGTTATCAGCAGTTCCCAGCCACAATTCAGAAAACAAAAAGAAATGGGAAGTGATGCTTGCCATCTGCTTATAGACTCAAGTCCATGGGGCTTGACACAGCTTTGCAAGCCCCTCCAGGAAGAACTAAGTTGCCTTTTCCAAGATATCACTTCCTAACAAAAAACAAACAAAAGACACCTCCTGCACAAATGTTGACCCCAAAGTTTTATATCAAACCCAAGCTATCTGTTACATAGGATGGCATTCATGTTATATCTCAAAATCCCTCCTCTGGTTCCCATGGCTATAGAAGCAGCCTCCCTCCTTGGCTTGGTCCTCTAACAGGTGGCTGGCATGCCCATGACACTTATTGGAACCTGCTTTGTCAGAGAAACATGTCTGCTTGATGTGCTCACCTCTTAAAGCTGTAGTTCTCAACCTTCCTAATGCTGCAAACCTTTTAATACAGCCCCTTATGTTGTGGTAACCCCCAATCATGTTATTATCATTGCTACTTCATAATTGTAATTTTACTACTGTTATGTATCGTAATGTAAATATCTGCTATGTGACCCCTGTGAAAGGGTGGAGTGGTCGTCACCCACATGTTGAGAACCACTGCCTTAGAAACATAAAGTTCTTGGTAACATGGGAATAAATTAGCAACTATGCACCAGATTGTTATGAGATAACACATGTGAAAATAAGAAAATGTTTAACACACCCTAAGCACATAGTAGGCATTAATAATAGCCATTATTTTATTGTGTATTTCTATCTAGAATATTCCTTACAGTGTTGCTCTATGCTCTATAATTGGTAACCTACTAAATATGGAAAAACAGTTTTCCATAGTAGGTGGTCTATGTGCATTAAGAGAAAAAATGCATACACTTATTTACGTATAATAAGAAGACATCCATTTCTAAGATCAGAAATGAAATGAACTCATTACAAAATCAAAAAAAATAAAACATACTTTTAGGAATTATTTTAGAAATTATTCTGTATCACACTGGGCATTAAATGGAAATGCAGCTGATAGTTTTGCTGTGTCCACCTTCACTGCAGTTTTACAATGAGTCTCCAGCTCTATTTAATCAACTTGAGCTAACAGTAGAAAAGTTTTCTCTTTGGAGTTAGTCCTGCTTGGCAGATAAGGGGCATTTTAAAACTTATTTAATCAGAATGTAGGCTAAACAGATGAGATGCAAGGTGAGGGAGTTGCCTTGGCAAGCCTTTACATTCTGCACCTACTTTCATCCGGGAAACCGTCTTATTGATCTCCTCCACGTCTCCCACAGTGACAATGTTGGACTTCAGCATTTGGTCAATCAATACCAGCCAGTCGGCCAGTTCTGTGATGGTTTTATCCAGATCAGCAGGAACTGAGATCTCTGGGGCATGCAGAGGAGTATCCGATGCAGAGGATACTAGCACCACCTTTTGGACGTTGGGGTGAGCTGAAATAAAAGATGTACCCAAACAGAAATAGTCAAAAGGATGGGGTGATTGTGATATGCAAGTTATGACATGAATATATGTGTATTGAAGCAAAAGTTTGTTTCTCTAAGTTCTTATTTTTCATGTTGAAATGGTGTGGCTTGAAATAAGCACATGTATTTGATAACCACAATAACAATACAACATGGAGCCTCATAAAATTCTAGGCCATCAATGATTCACCTTTGATCAATACTAACACAAAGGCAAATCAGTAAATAAACACACACAAAGCATGCTAAAATTAGGAACACTCTTTCATTGGGTGAAGGTATCTTATTTAATATAAAGCCAATTTATTCCTAATCTTTTTGTTCTTTTTCCTTCAACTTTATTTCTCTCCTCCCTCCTTTCTCTCTCTCTCTCTCTCTCTCTCTCTCTCTCTCTCTCTCTCTCTCTCTCTCCTCTCTCTCTCCCTCTCTCCAGCACCCTCCTCCCATCTCCCATCTCACTGAGACACACGGTCTCAAAGTATAGACCTAGCTGGCCTGGTACTCTCTATGTAGACTAGGCTGGCCTCAAACTCATAGAGATCCACCTTCCTCTGCCTCCTGTGACAAAAGTCCTACACTACCACACCTGGACTGCATCTCTCACACTTAGCTAGCCATAATGTGAATATCTATATAAGAATACATGTACGTGCTCACTGACTGACTTATTTATACTTTCATTCCACTGAACCTGTAGACTTCTGAAAACTGTTCTTTACCCAGGCTTAAAAGGAAAATCTTTCTGTGTATAGTGTTTTCCACATCTCTACTTTCTACCTTAGCAGAGATTTCTCAAAGTAGAATTCCTGGATCCCACAACATTTTTAAATTAAAGTATTTAATCTCCTCGCCAAATAGAATTTACATATGCAACAACTAGCTGAATATCCATCTTGCATCTACATCGATAGGGCTCGATCTTGGTGCTCACAAATGCACACCTGTTTCCATTATTTTAATAGATTTATCATTATTAATCACGGTATTTTCATGCTTCTGAAGCAATTGTGGTATATTTAGTAACCATGAGTTTGTTTATTTTCATATCCCCCCTCCTTGTCAATTTGGATGAAAAGATAACCACTTGCCTCAGTGGTGAAAGCAATGCAACTGTCTGGATTTTAGTTGGTTTGATTTTGGGGAGGGATGTTGAGAGGCTACTGGGGCAAGAACTCTAACTTCAGAATAATGAAAATATTTTGAAGCTACACAGAGGTGGAGCTTGCACAACACTGTCAATGAACCAAATGTTCTTGCATTATTTATTTTTAAAAAATGGTTCATTTTACTTTTAACATCCTTTTAAAAGGAAAAAAAACTTATTAAACTAAAACATTGTATAGGGGCTGGAGAGAAGGCTCAGCAGTTAAGAATATGCATTTCTCTTTAGAGAACCCAAGTTCAGTTTCAGCATCTATAGGGAGAGCCCACAATGGTCAGTAGCTCCAGTTCTAGGGAACCTGGCTTCTTCCTGCCTCTTCCGGCACCTGCACTCATATACACACAGCACAGAAACATATACAGACATGTAATTTTAAAACTACAGAATTTTCTTAAAGCAAGAATTTTGTGTAGAAGGAAAGTCACACTGAACTTGGCTTCAGATCACATATCTGTTCTGGGGATGATTGTCGTAAGGAAAACAAACTGCAAACCTAATGCAAAGTGGTTTGGCTGTCAGTTTTTTAGACATCTAAGGATATATACAAAGTTTCCCTGCTCTTTTGTCATAATGATGTTTTTAAAAAGATAAAGTCCTGCAACTGTGCATGGTACAGAAAATCCTTTCTTTATGGTTCTGGAATTAAAGCTGCAATTTTTTTTTTTTTGAATCAACAAAATGTCATTTCAAGTGTGTCAGATATGAATCAGGAAAACCAGCCGGGCCACAGGGATTTCTGATGCAGGGTGCTGGGGAAAATAAAGTAATATAAAATACACACTGAGTCATAAACAAGCTTCGATATCCAGAAGTGAATACATATTTTTTTGAATTCTCAGAAGACAACAGAGAGAAGAATAAACAGGAGGTGGAAGAGATAGAAATGGGAAAGGTGACGGTGGGTAGGAGGCAGCAGGTGGGCAGTGGAATTGAAGGCAGAGGTGGGAGAGGCATGGAGGGCATTGAACAAAACTAAGAAAATCCCCAGCAGCAGCTGGCAAAGGGAAGCGGGTGGCCAGGGTTAATCACAGCTGAAATTTGCCTGGAGACTCACAGATGGCAATCAGAGCAAGGTGGCTAGGAGCGTTTGCAAGGCAGTAGTGACAGTGGCTCTAGGATCTACTTGGGACAGAGATAGAAGGAAATAAACAGTAATCATGAGAAAACACAGAATATTCTCCGAGTCTAAGGGAATAATATTTGCTAGTGCACTGATTCCTGGAAGTTGGAGCTTTCAAAACCCTCACCCTATGATCCAGGACAAATCATACACACCACATACATGTTGTCATAGCAGGTTATACCTGATGACTTGAAAAGCTGCATCTCTCCATTAAATTAACTTCATGTTTTCCACATAGCCCCTCCCCTTAATTCAGCAGGACCATGGCTATCCAGCTAGTTCTTTAGTGCAGGGAAAGAAAAATCTGTTCAACCAAAAAAGTGATGATTTCCCACACTGAGCAACAATATGAATTCAGGATTATGAACAGCAATTGCAGGATTTTTCAATAGTTATTCTAATAGGATGCTCATACTGTAAATGTGTCCATGCTGATACAGATAGTCCCTAAAGAATAAATGGTATCTTACCTGTAATCCTAGTCTGTGAGGCAGAGCAGGGCTCTTGGGTGAGTGTCTTCAGTACGCTAGGCACTTCTCTGCATATCTGTAGCATCAAGCCAAACACAGAGAGAAAATAAAGACAGCCTCTCTTCTAAATGATAGCTCGATCAGTCTTCTCTTGGTTAACACCTAAGCTTGTATCTCTAGTATCTCCACCTTCGATCTCCACAATAATCTCACTGGAGCCCTTACCACCCCGGATATTAAGCTCAAGAATGCCAACCAATCCTCAACTGTGACTCTAAAGCTGTCCTCTCCCCTTGCAACTCAAATCCTGTAACATCTGTGAGTCTGACTTTCTTCCAGCCTCTCTAAGTTTCCTTCACCAGCTCAGTTTTCTGTTCATCCATCGAATGCCCACCATTTCCTATATGGAGTTTTCAGAGGCTAAGGACCCTCCCCCCAATAACATATAACTTCCATTGAGCTCTCTGTCAAGTGGCTACTCAGACACATCCAAATCTCAATTCATAGTCACTATCTTCCCTGAAACGGCCTTTGTAATCTTCTCTCAAGACTCTATCTGATCTTTCTGTATCGATTACTAGGGTGACTCCATCCTTCCCTGCAGGATAGATAGCTATGGGATCTTTCAAATACAAATCTGCTTAAAAACAACAATAGCTGCCATTTTCTTCAAAGTAGAGAATTCTTCTCAAGATAGAGCTCAAATTCCACAGAGCACCACACATGGTCAATGCACCAGGACCTGGTCTCTGGGGTTACTGTTCTAGGACACAGATGTACTTTATTGTGCCTCCTCTAGACCCTTCCATTTGCTGTCTTTCCCCCTGTACAAAGCCCATTCCTTCTTCCCTCACTCATGTTTTATAAGTTAGCCTAGATAAGATCTCCTCCCACAAGCCTTCTTTGGTTACCCCAAAGTGTGCTAAGCATCCCCTATATGTTCCTAGCTTCCATTTTTTTTTCCTGAGACAGGGTTTCTCTGTGTAGCCCTAGCTGTCCTGGAACTAGCTATTGTAGACCAGGCTCACCTGGAACTCACAGAAATCTGCCTGCCTCTGCCTCTGCCTCCCAAGTTCTGGTATTAAAGGCGTGTGCCACCACCGCCCAGCCCTGGCTTCCAAATTTTAATTGCTGGTCTTGTTGTCTTATCCATGACATCCATGACAAACCCACTAAGTGATAGGCAGTATCATTTTTCCTATATTCCTCATTCTTAAAATGGTGCCTTACATGAACCAGGGATGAGGTGAAAATCTACTCATACATAACAGAATCCAGTGAATGAAATACTCCAGAGTAGTTCCTAACATGTGTAAGATTCCCCACACAGTAAGCATTGTTTTGTCTTGCATGTCATAATTCTACAAAGTGGACAATATTAAAATATATGTTAATTCAAAGAGGACGGAGAGAGGAGGACATGAGATAGCAGAAAGATACAGTAAGGGGAAGAATAGAGGAGAGCAAGAAAAGAGATACAATAATAGAGGGAGCTGTTATAGGTTTAAAGAGAAATCTGGCACTAGGGAAATGTCCAGAAATCTACAAGGTTGACCCCAAATAAAAATATAAGCAATAGTAGAGAGGCTACCTTAAATGCCCTTCTCTGATAATGAGATTGATGACTACTTTATACGCCATCCTAGAGACTTCATCCAGTAGCTGATAGAAGCAGAAGCAGACACCCACAGCTAAACACTGAGCTGAACTCTGGAATTCAGTTGCAAAGAGGAAGGAGTGATGAGCAAAGGGGTCAAGACCCAGGCAGGAGAAACCCACAGAAACAGCTGACCTGAACAAGGGGGAGCTCATGGACCCAGACTGATAGCTGGGAAACCAGCATATGACTGTTTCAGACCCCCTGAATGTGGATGTCAGTTTGGAGGTCTGGGTAATCTATGGGCCCTTTGGTATTGGATCAGTATTTACCCCTAGTACATGAATGGACTTTAGGAGCCCACTCCAAACAGAGGGATACCCTCTCAGCCTAGACACACAGAGAGGGTCTAGGCCCTGTTCCAAATGATGTTACAGACACCCATGGAAGGCCTCACCCTCCCTGTGGAGCAGAAAGGGGATGGGATAGGGAGTCAGTGGGGGGCAGGGGAGGAAGGGAGGGAGAGGGAACTGGGATTGACATGTAAAAGAAGCTTGTTCCTAATTTAAATTTTAAAAAAAGGAAAAAAACAATCTATGTTAATTCAATTCCTGAAGTAAAGGAAGCTTTAGTGTTGTCTAGCACAGTGCTCTCAAACTGACTGCCATACCATTTCCTCCACTATACCATCTAACACACTCTGTTTAATAAAAATGTATGCCCTGGTTTAATATATACAAATGGATTTAGCAAGTGACATAAGAGCCAATATGTCTGGAGAATAGGGCAGGAGAGAGAGCATCAGATAAAGTCCAAGGTGGCAGCAAGTCAGCCTGCGAGGGGCCTTATAAATCACAGGAAGGACATTGGCTTTACTCCCGGTGAGATGGAAAATCATTAGTGGACATTGTTCGAGGCAGTTACTGGATCTCACTTATGTCTTAACAAATCTCAGGCTGCCTTGCTGAGATAATGCTGAGAACAATAGCTGAGGAGTCTAGGGAGGTGGGCTTTTCCAGAGATGATGGTAGCCTGGGACAAGTCAGTAGCAATATGAACTAGTGAAATGTAGTCCAATTTATGCTATTTTTTTCCAACATAAGGAAAGCAGAAAGAATTGTGCAGAAGCATTCAAGGCCAATCAACATCTAGAGATCAAACTTTTGTCCTCATTTGCCTTATCACATGTAGGCATCTACATGTCCTTCAAACCATCCATCAAGTATATGGAAAAAGCCGATGACAGTGAATTGGGGTGTGTGTGTGTGTGTGTGTGTGTGTGTGTGTGTGTGTGTGTGTGTGTGTGTGTGTGTGTGTGTGTGTGTATTACATACAGGGTAATCCTATTTCCTTCTCAACTCTTTTCTTCTTCTAGTTTATCCTTCTCCTCTTCTTATTCTTTTCTTTTCGAGACAGGATCTTACTATGTAACCCAGATTGATTTTAACTATAACCTCCCAAATGTAAGATGTAGGCCAACATATCTGCCATGACTTCCAGTTTGATAGGACTGAAAAGATAATTAAGTTACTGACAGCCAAGGGCAGGACACACCCATTCAATGTCTCACATGTACCACATACATGTACCCAAGGGGTACACAGACAAAATAAACAGAACCCTAAGATCCCATCTACCTTTAATCACTACAGAACCAAGTAATCATATAGGGACATTAACTCTCATCTCGTAATTTTTGTCAGATGTCATTAAATTCCACTGGATCCTAATAATAAATACATACTGTAGGAATAAAATCACCAAAAATAAACAGATGTGGAAAAGTCATGCTCCATATCAAGCCATTTTAAGATACTCATTTTCAGAATGAAATGACTGGCATTTTACTGCCAAATTCCAACAGACATTCACAACTTGGTGTGCTACATAATATACAGATCCCCTAGAACAAAGAATCCAATGTACGGGCTGGAGAGATGTCTCAGTGGTTAAGAGCACTGACTGCTCTTCCAGAGGTCCTGAGTTCAATTCCCAGCAACCACATGGTGGCTTACAACCATCTGCAATGAGATCCAGCGCCCTCTTCTGGCCTGCAGGGATACATGCAGGTAGAACACCGTATACATAGTAAATAAATAAATCTTTAAAAAAAGAAAAAAGTCCAATGTACAATATCAACCATTCTTTAAGAAGAATACATCTGCAGCAGCAAGGGAACAAAATTTGTAATCATAAAAATCAGTAAATATGGGTCAGCAAGATGGCTCAGCTGGGAAAGGTGCTTGCCACCAAGCCTGCCAACCTGAGTTCGATCCCTAGAGCCTAAAGTGGAAGAAAAGAACCAACCCCCAAAAGCTGTCCCCTTATCTATGATCATTCTCCTCTCTCTCCTCTCCCTCCCTCTCTCATCTCTCTCTCACACACAAAAGTATAATTCTAAAAGTCAACAAACATGAGAAACATGTTACAGAATTCCCACACGCACACCTTGTTCCATGTCACGTTTACGCTTCTCAAACCTTCGGCAAGTTTGTCTCTTTCACGCAAACTCAGGTTTTTATCTGAAAGCACTTCCAGTTCTGCTCTGTTCAGCCATCTGAGGTTTTCAGCCTGAACATCCATCTCTTGGGCTAAGTCCTGAAAGCGTCATCACAAGACAGGTAGTTAGAAGTTTCTGAGGGAAGGTTATTGAACTCTCTTGGGAAAATATTCTTATAAATTCCGGGTTCAGGATTCTTACATGGAAAGCAAGTTTACACACTCTCACAGACAGGGCATCAACATAGACTCACGTGCATGTTTGCATATATGTAAGTACAAGCACACACTCTGTTTCATTATTTTTAGTGAGATAGATGTATATGTTGGTGGGTACGTATGTACATTGAGTGCAGAGATTAAAAGAGGGTATCACAGTTCTTGAAGCTAGAGGTACAGGCAGTTGCAATCTGGGAACTGAACTCGGGTCCTCTGCAAGAGCAATTAGTGCTCTGATCTGCTGGGCCATCTCTTGAGGCCCAACACATGCTATCTTATTTTCGCTCATTCCCTGCCCACCCTTCACAAGGATCTCATACTATATTTTCATTGTTAAGGTTCATTTCTCATCACCCCCTTACTTCTCCATCTTAACATGCTGTTCTATCCTTTCTAAATCTTTCAAAACCTTTACAAACAGGACATTTGAAGAAAATTCTTGACTCTTCAGATAAAGCAGGAATAGTGGGTATTCTCATACTTCAAGGAAAAAAAATTAATAAATGATTGCCATGTATTTTTCCATCATTACTAAAAGCTTCTTTCTCAACTTTGACAATACTTCTCTATGGGCAAAATGTCTCTTCAAAATAGGTAAATACCTTTTGAGTATAGTTTTATATGTGTCTATTTATACTTTCTCATTCAAACAATCTTTTTTATGCTACTATTTTAAATGTGAGTGTGTGTGTGTGTGTGTGTGTGTGTGTGTGTGTACATAAATGTGGAGGTCAGATGGCAAATTTTGGGAGTTGATTCTCTCCTTCTACCTTACTTAAGTGGGGTTGGTTTCTCTTGTACTGAGGACTCCAGGCTAGCTGGCCCTCAGGCTTCTAAATAGTTTCTCCCGTCTGTACCCAGCATCTGGCTGTAGGAATACCCACACTACAGAGGAATACCATCACATCCAGATTTACAAGGGTAAGGGATTGAATCAGGTCATCAGACTATCAAGGTGAATGTTTTATCTGATGAGCCATCTTGCCAGTTCCACGATTTCCTCTTGAAAACAGATTCTGGTCACTGTTCTACTAATGATGTTTCAAATCTTAACACAAACTACAAATGCTTGTGGATATGAATATTCACAGAGATGTGGTATTTAGGTATCTACATATCCTCACATATTTTTACAGAGTATGTGTGCACATGTGCAGATGTACAACGACTACAAATTCCCTTTGGCTACAGATCAACAAGGGAGATCTGATTGCTGAGCTGTAACACTGAGCCAACTTCAACCTGCAATGACTTAAGTGCACAACACCCAGGATTTTCTTGTAAAAGTCACTGTGACAAATAACAATCAGCTTTCCAAATCTAAAAGTAAAAACTATACTTCATGGCTGTGCTGTATTCTGTTACTTCAAAATAGTCTAAATATCCTAATCTAATACCAAGACCATGGATACTTATCTTCTGCTTGATCCCTGCATGACCAAAATAATGGTTGCTTGCTTTTAAAAAAAGAAATTCTTTCGACAGGGGGAGGGTTGCACATGCCTTTAGTCCCAGCACTCGGGAGGCAGAAAAAGGTGAATCTCTGTGAGTTCGAGGCCAGCCTGGTCTACAGAGTGAGTGCCAGGCCAGGCTCCAAAGAGAGACCCTGTCTCGAAAAACCAAAAAAAAAAAAAAAAAGGAAAGAAAGAAAACAAAAAGAGAGAAAGAAAAAAGAAATTCCTCTCCACTTCAGTCAAAACTATCTTATTCTTGCATCAGAAGGCTCTGGAAATCCAGAGACAAATTGCTTACTGTTAATTCCTGTGGGTTTTCCTCTGGGTCAGTGGTTGACCTCTTTTGCACAGCACTCTCCACCTTTGCTAGCCAGCAGACAAACTCATCCAGCCGTCTCCTGTAGCCAACCACTTGCTTACTTTCTCCTTTCAGCCTAGGAGAACATAGCATGGAAATTATTGACAGAAATCACCAAATCAGCAGAACAATATAGGTTTGTTTTGGAAATCCTGACCCCATAACCCCAACAGAAGCAATAATTATAATATATATATATATATATATATATATATATATAATAATAGCCATGTATACAGACTACCATACTAAAGATTATATGTAAGACTAAAGAGATTTTTTGCCTTTATTAAATTCAGACACACTGAAAGAAAAGTATTACCTTCTCACCATAAAAAATTAAATGGCAAGCCACAAAGGAATTTTTTAATTCAGCTATTATTTCATAATAAAGTATTAGTTAAGGAGAAACGAAAATGTCCTTGTGTAAAATAATAAGGAAAAAATGCATAATTTTCCCTGAGTTCTCCATGGAGACAGAAAGACATCCTTTTATATTTTCTTCACCTAAGGCAGTGAGTATTACTCCATTCTACACGAATGACAGCAAAAGTATGAATGAGGACTGAGCACTGAAATCTCCTACAAGTATTAGAGAAATACACACATTTATGCTTGGTTGGTGCACTAATATAAATATAATAAATGCATTACAAAAAGGAATCTCAAAGGGGGCAAGTGAAGCCATGAGCTGAATACGAAAGCAGAACTCCCTAATTAGATCTTTTTAATGGTGTAAGAATAACATCGAGGAATACCAGCCATCTGTCGGGAGATGAAAGTATGACCAGAACCTATGCGATAAATAAGATTGTAGATTTAAAAATTAAACAGAGTTTGAATGCTATTAAGAGGTTAGTGGCATCATTATTTTTAAAGCTACTGCAATTAGATGCTGATTGGAAATGAAGTGCAACACTTTAATGAATTACACTGTGTCATCCCTAATGGGAATTCACATTTCTATGCTACCTTTTATATTTTTAACCATAAGAAGCATAAAATAATGACACAATAGATATAACTGTCACATTGGAAAAGTATATTTAGTACTATTGTAATACTTGTAAACCTAATGAAAATTACTTAAAAAATAACTTATTTTTAAAAAGAATAAAACGCAGCTTCAAGAGAAAAAAGTGAAGCAATTAATGATGGTGGTTGGAATAATAATAAAATGAATAAGAAAGATTAATCTAACAACTTTGGGAACACCCAAAATACTTATATAGTTCTTTTGTTCCAAAAACACTCAAAAACTAAATTTCAATTGTTTTATAATCATAACTAATTTTATGTTTTAAAACTAGAATTATAAAAGAAACTAATATTATCAAGCAATTTCAGTAAGACCGATTTGAGACATGCAAAATTTTCATCCACAAACTAACTAAATATAATGTATACCTTATTATCCCTAAGAATAGAAACAAATCACAAATACCTGACCAAACACTGGATAGGAGGAATTGCTTATTAAGGAATAGCACTATGAATTCTAAAACTGTGCAAATATTTACATGCAGACACTCAATACAAAAACAAACTGAACAGTGAGGTAATTCTAAATGATTCTGGACCTCTTAGAGTTCCAAGGTGGCCCCAATATAAATAGGTTACAGAACAGAAGTGAAGTTTAATATGAATTTATGAAAACAAATATTGCTTTAGTGAAAACACAAGAAGCTAAGAAAGAGATCCATTATCCTTTTCACTTCCAAAAAATGAGTAAAATATGTGTTAAAGTCATCTTGTTAGTTTGGAGAGGAATAACTACCAGACTCTGCAGATTTCCATTTGAAATTCTCCAGGGGAATTTCTGTGACTGTTTTTAATGTCTTCGCAGCAGCCAAAATGAACACAGCACACAAGTTCAGAAGCACTTGCCCTTGCCATACTGTGTCTCACATGGCCATGCCTGTGGTACTCACACCTCCTACATCTCCCACTTCTACATCTCTTCAAGAGAAGGTTAGCACAGTTAGCACAGTTTAACTCTGAAATCCCCCCAGAGACCTATAAGGCTATTGGGCAGTGGTGGAAATTTTATAAAGCTGGCGGGAAGTCTTCAGTTCATGGAGGGTGTGACCTTGAAGGAGAATCAGACACAGAGCCTCATTTGCCTTTTACCTATTTTGTTCCCTAGCCACGAAGCAAGTCACCTGCTCTATCGAGCACCCCTGCCATGATGCCTCAACACTCAGCTTCAGTATCCCTCTTCATTAATACAAAATTCCTCAGCCCATCATTCCTGCCTCTGTGGCAACAACTAAATGTGGATGTTTGCTTTAATCACACTTTTCCCCCTTTAAACTTTATCTTCTCAGTCTGAATTCTTTGTGACATTTGAATCCCCAATGCTAAACACAAGGCTCAGAGAATCTTGATGAAATTGATTAAATTAATTGACCATTAGCAATAACATGCTGAGAGAATAAGTTCAAGAGAAACTATTATAAGAAATGGACATTTCAAATGTTCACAATAAAAACTTAAGACATAAATATTTTTCAAATGCTGTCTCATTTAATCCTCATAAAGCTGTCTGACAACATATCTCTCTTTTGTAGAAAGGAAACACTGATCAGAAGTGCTATGGTGACCAGTATGGTACAGTAATTCTAAGGGTGCAATAGTGGCATAATACCATTGTGCAACCAACAGCTCTCTTACTGGACTTAAGGCCCACTCAGCAAAATAGAAGCCATGCCTGGTACTGGAAACTTGGCCAATGACCAAGACTAGTGAAGAATTGGACCTTGGATGTGAACTTACAACTGCCACTTAACTAAATCAGCATAATTCCTAAGTGCAGTCTAAATATTTATGCTTACTCTCAAGTAAATTCCCATCCCTCATCAAAGAAACCTCTCTTTGCCACAGAAAAACACCATTACAACATTTCACATGGGTGCCAGAGATCAGAACTAGGGTCTCCATGCTTGGATGGCAAGCATTGTATTGACTGAGCCATCACCCCAGCCCCAAAGAAAATTGTGTACATAGGACATCTGAACAGAACAGTGAGCTTTTTAGACAACCTAAAAATAGTCACAAGGAACATGGACAGTGGAAGTCGTAAATGTCACCAATATTTATATCATGGTATTATATCAGATAATATGTATTTTACATGAAATCTTCATCCCTCTGCCCAATATTCAGAATTGAATCATCACCTGGGCTGCCGATCCTTCACCTCGGCTACTAGGGTATTCCAGCGTTGGTTCAAACCAGCCAGTTTATCCTTCAGGAAGCTTGCATCTGGGGGGCGGAGTCTCTGCACAATGCCCTCCCCAGTTTGGTTTATAGCTATCAGGCTGGGCTGGTGGCTGCTGATGCCATCTTCCAGTTCCTATGACAGATTACACACTATGAATTTCCACCACTTAATCCAATTGATCAGATACCTTAATAAGTGCACCCAATATTGCAGCATCAATTTAAGAGCTCCAGAAACAAATTCTTGGGAGGGCTTTTATGTTCGTGAAAATGTGTTTTCAAACAGGTTAATTACATTTCCAGGGACACATGGAAATGAAAGCTATCTGGAAATTGAACCTATCCTCATGAATGTCACCAGGCAAAACATACTGACATAGGACACCTTAATAACAAGAAACAAATATCAGCTGTTTACATCCAAACAAGAGCATCAATCACATGTGATTAAAGTAAACTGCCTATCTTCTTCTAAACAAGTATGTAAAAGCATCTTGTAACATACACACGCAGGCACAGAAAAAAATATTTGTCCAATACAACTTTTATGTCCAGCTACTTATAAACAATTCTCACTGTGCATTTTATGGAGATGTTGTCTCATTCTGCAAAAGATTTTATACTAACAAGCTAAAGGGCTACTTTAAAGTTTAGTCTAAATACCTATCTGTAACTTGGACAAGTGGAGGTGGGTGCACTGCTTTTGACTCCCCCTGAACTGTCTACAGAAAATACATTTTGAAAACATAGTTAAACAAGAAACACCTTTGTCAACGGAAGACTAAACTTGTGTTCACTCCATTACTCTCTTTAATGTCCTATAGTGTCAGCAGAGCTGATTTTGTTATTGTGCTACATATCCGAAAGGCTGAGTCCTACAAGAGGCTTGCCCTGTCCATCAAGGATAGTATACCTTGACAACAATTCTCTCTCTCTCTCTCTCTCTCTCTCTCTCTCTCTCTCTCTCTCTCTCTCTCACACACACACACACACACACACACACACACACACACACACGATGCCTATGTGTTTAGGAGCAGAAAGCTCAGGTGACTATGCATATAGTTTTCTGTCATTGACGCAGCCTCAGATACAAACTGTTTTGTTATTCTGAACATAAAATTTCCAGAAATGTCTTTTAAAATATTTTAAAAGGCAACTGTTTCTCAAATTAGCTACTTTAGAGTGTGTTTTTTTCTTTTTAACCTCTTTTAAAATCCTGATTATAAACTGTATGATGGCCAAAGTTTCTTAGAAATTTTAATAAAAGTGGAAAATACGAGTAGAATAAAAATGACAGTGATAAAAATTATAGCGATGAATGTATATGTGAAAAATCAATAGATTTAGTTCTAACTTCTGTAACACATCTTAGCAACGACATCTAAACACGCATCCACTCTTCCCATGCATCCCCCTCCTGGGATGGGAATTGCTCACCAGCTGGTGTGTCCTGGCTTTCTCCAGGTCCAGGCTGCCATCTGGAGCACAGGTATCTACTAGGAGGTCTTCGGCTTCAGATATCCACTGTGTCAGGTCATTAAGGTCATGGTGGAATTGCCCCCATTCCTCCACAGCCCTGGCAAAAGACCTGGAGTACATGAAACAGAATCAGAGGCGCTTCCTAGATTTGTGGAACTACCTGGATACAATTCTTTTTTAAAAAAATTGTGATGGTAATAATAATAATGCCAGTCAATCACATCTCATTCAAACTGAAGAGTTTAAATTGAGTGAAATCATGGCTTCTGACTCTACAAAACTCTTTTTCAAGGAAAGTTGTGTTTAGTAATTCCCTTCTGAGAAATGAGCCTCTCCCCAAATGCAAAATTGTGTGAACACCATCCCACCCATTTTTCTGCCTCCTCCCTGCCCACTCGCTCTGCTTTTTTAAAGACTTTTTTGCCTTCTCTGACTTACAAAGTCACTTTTGATTAATTGTAAGCATGCTAATCCACTCAAATTTATATCCTTACAGTTATTAATTATTCTATTCTCTTAGAATGCATGTGGTTTTATTGTTAGAAGTCTTCATTTCAAGTTAGAACAAAGGCCAAGAAAAGAATAATTATTCTACAACATCTAAGGGGAATTTTACTAAGCTGGATAAAAGAAATTTACAAATTAAAAATAAAAATATGGTATTTAAAATTGATGGTATAATAAATCATAATTAGTAGAACAGAATAAATATAAAATAATTTTATATCATGACATTATTACCAACAATAAGGGCATGAAAAGTTACGGGGAAAAATTGGTCATTTGTTTAAGAAAAATGAGGCAAAATGGAGCCAGTCAGCATTTAACTGTGGGTGCACGAAAACTTGTCTAAGGAAGCTGGGTGTTGGTAATGCACAGCTTTAGTCCCAGTGCTTGGGAAACAGAAGCAGGAAGATTTCTCTGAGTTCAAGACCAGCCTGGTCTACAGAACGAGTTTGAGGACAGCCAGGACTGTTACACAGAGAAACCTCATCTTGAAAAGCAAAATAAATAAATAAATAAATAAATAAATAAATAAATAAATAAATAAATAAATAAATAAATAAATGGGGGAGAGAGGGAAGCTTGGAGGTTTTATTTTACCCTACTTCCTGTTCTCTCTCCACTTCCTGATTGCTGATGTAAGGTGACCAGACAGCCTCCTCCTGATTTGCCTGTCATTCGATCTGTATCCCCTGAATGCACAGCCAGAACAACCGTCCTCCTTTAAGTTCCTTTGACTGGGTATTTGTGTCAGCAGTGAGGAAAGTAACTACTATCCCAGTTCCAACAAGAGATATGAATCATAATGTACATAGGATGTTCCCTAATTACACAAAGACGCCATTCAAAAACATCTACATAGCAACACAGCCATTAAGTTCTATTTCTTCAATAATTGAACAGTTGCATGAATTGGAGAGCTACACTTTTTGGGAACACCTTGTTTTTGTGTCTGAATATTTCCAGTGTATTAATTACTCTGTGATAACCTCCCTCTTGCAAGGTACTTTTTATTGGGCTATTTCACTCTGTATCTGCATTTCACTATTTTCACAGCTACTGAAAAGAAAAAATCGTACCCATTTCTCTTTACTCCTATTCACAGGCCCCTGTTCAAAGTCTAGTAACAGAAAAGCTGCAAAACATTCATATGGATTCCAATTATCTGAAGCTACCTTTGCTCTTCATTCATATTAATCAAGGCATGTAGAAGAAAGGAACATTAATAAAATCCTTAAGTAAAAAGAGAGAGAGAGACTATTTTATGCTAAAAACTAAAGGTATTCCCATACTATTAAGATAGTATGTTGTAAATTGTTGTGGCCTATGATCACATTTCTCTTTAAGGAATGGGGCTCAACTGTATTTATTAAGCAGGTCATATTAGAAAAGATACAGGAAATGGTTTTCATGATCCTAATACACACATGGACTCTTTCAGTGACCCATGAACTTATACTCACGTCACTTAAGGTTAAATATTCATTTAACTCACACATACCCTTTCTGATCACTGTACATTCTATTCACTCTGTCCCATTTTGCATTCAGCTGAGTGAGCATGTCCCTGATCTGAATGGCTTCAGGACCGGAGGCTTCAAGGATGACATCTGGCTGCTTCTCATGAACAACTGCAATCTGCTCTCCAAGTTTGTCCAGCTGATCTTTGATATTCTGCAAACATCACCATACAAACACAGAATCCAGTAAAGTAATAAAAACAATAGAATCACAGTCAGAGGTTTACAGCTATAATACTCATTTAAAATAACACTGAGGATAATTACTGTTGCATTCGCAAACTGGGGAATGTTCTATATAAAAATCACCAAAATGTGAGGAATACCAGCATCCCAATGGTAGACTGTAAAGAGCCCTCCCAAATGTTCTGACTGACTCCCAAGCAGGACGTAGGAAAGGCTTTAATAACATTCTATGAAGTTAGGGAAAGGCTTAGATCCGCAATTAGAGTTTAAGAGCCTAATCACGGTAGCTTAAATGAGAAAATGAGTTATCAAACCCATCAAACGTGTCAGTTTTGTCAGAGATTTTATTATGAATACAATCAAATATATGGAAAAGAAACTTTTTAAGAACTGAAAACTTTAACTTGCAATCAATATGCAATTCCACACCCGGGCAACTAGCCAATCTTAAATCAATATGGATGGCCTGACATCATTTGACACAAGTGACAATCAAGTTTGTATCTGATTAGAATAAGGTCTCTGCTGTTGCGAGTAACCGTGCATACACAAAAATATAAACCTACATTTTTTTTAAATTGAAAAAAATTATTCTGTCCCACCAGTGAACACAGTAATGTTTCACTATTTATACACATTATCAGTAACTTGGAAAAATCAAGGATTTCGACCATCTTAAGTAAGTACAATATCAACTTCCATCTGAGCACGGTGGTTCGTGCCTGTAACCCCCAGCTCCCAACAGGCAAAAGGAGTGGGGATGTGAGCATCAAATTATCCTGGGCTATCCCAGGAGGCCCTGTCTTTAAAAATCAAGAGGGAGGGAGGGAAGAAGAAAGGGGGAAGGAGGAAGGGGAGGGAGGGAGGGAGGGAGGAGGGAGGGAGGGAGGGAGGGAGGGAGGGAGGGAATCCTTGCATTGTTTCTGTATTTTTTCTGTTAACCATGGCTACTGCAGTTCAGCACTTGGAATTTTACCTTCAGTGAGTCTTCCTGGAAAGAGAAGTCTTCATAGACAGTGGTGTTGAGCTCAGGAATATTAAGGGATAATTCGATGTCATCCATAGTGAGTAAAATTTTATTAATTTCAACCAGATAATCTGCAGGGAGGGCTGATGATGCAATTCCAGAAGAAAGTGCAATCGTTTTCCTCTGGTGGATAGGAATTGTCTGTAAAAAATGCATTCAAAGAAATAATGCAGACGCTTTAAAACCACCCCAGGAAAAGTAACCACAAACTGGGGAGAAAAAAATTACAGGACTGTTGTATGGAAGCATTCAAGAATGTCAACAAAAGTATCAAGAACTGTAGATAAGGTGAATATGATCAAAATACATGATATACATGCATAAAAATTCATAATGAAACCACTATCACATAAAATTAGTAGATGCTAATGAAATCAATAACATTATCAAATATAATTTTCCATATTTGAACTATCGTTGCTACACAAGCTCTGTTTTAGCTTTCATCTGCAATCTGCTGCCATGCCCTTAGATAAGTTAGTGTCAATCCATGGTGTTTGTGTCTATCTAGCAAGCAGGAAGCACAACTACTTCTCTGAGCTGTGAAGAAAACACAAGTGTGTTGTTCATTGTATGTTCTACAGGAAACAAGGTGTTTTAAGGTCATTATTACATCATCCTTCTACAATATAACAAATAGATCAAATACTTGTAGATCACACTGCTCAAAACTAAAGCTAAACATGTTTTCCAAGCATACTCAACAGACTATTGTGCCACTATAGTGGCACAAGCCTTTATGTATTATTGCATGGGAGGCTGAGATAGGAGGAGCCGTTGTTTCAAAGCCAACGAGGACAACATAATGCAACCGGGTTTCAGTGATTGATGAATTAATTGATTCACCAACCCAAGAAATGCCGTGAGGGTTTTGATTGAAATGATATCGATGTAACTTTGAGACGCATTGCTCAGCACAGACACCTGATGTAGGCTAATGCATCCTACAGTACGGGACTCAGGCCCGTACTGTGGGAATTCTGCATCCTTCACTCAGACTAAAGGTCTGTATATGACGGGCTGCTTGCTCCTTTTTACTCCTTTAGCCAAAGTTTAATAAATGTTGTCTACTGCTTTTTTTTTTGTCATTTTTCATTTTCTCCAGATAGGGTTTCTCTGTGTAGCCCTTGCTGTCCTGAAAGTCACTCTGTGGACCAGACTGGCCTCAAAATCAGATCCACCTGTCTCTGCCTTCCAAGGTTGCTAATATACTACTTTCAAATGGCCAGTGTTGACTACTGATGAATCTAGGCAACTGTCCTGATACATTATTTTTTCTTTTGAGACAGAGTCTCATGTGTACCATGCTAGTCTCCATTCCCTATACAACCAAGCATAACCTTGAATCTCTGATCTCCTAAGTGCTAACACCACCAACATGTGCCATCACACCCACTGTACATGGTGCTGAGGATCGAACCCGGGACTTCATTCACACAGGCAAACACTTTACCAACCGGGGCACATCCCCAGTCCTAAAGCTTTCACGTCTATGCTTTATTTTTAGAATTGAGTATTCTTCTGTGAATTTGATGGTAACAGTAGCAATAGCAAATACATGGTTCTTCATTGAAGGATTATACTCATTTTCAAAATGTCTAAGTGAAATTAAAACTCCAGGCTGCAAATCACACATGCAGTAGCCTGCTGTTGGACTTAAAAGATCTGTGTGTTCTGCCTTCTAGAATTCAATTAGCCTCTCTTTTCATCATTCCTAGAGAGCCAGGTTTGAAGCAAGCTTACAGGTTTCCCAACTCTATCAACTGAACTAATTAAAATTGTCCCCAATAATTATTTTATTATCTTAGTGCTATATGTTTATATCTTATTTTGGAGGCATTTCTAGGTATGCACTCATGTTTGAAAAAGAAAATTCTATGTTATAGCAAATATAAAAGATTGTTGAAGTAATTAATGCCTCAAACTTGGAGCTACTTCTAAATTTAAAAAAATGTGAAATATTTTATAAATTAGATAGATAGATGATAGATATAGATATAGATATAGATACAGATACAGATACAGATACAGATATAGATATAGATATAGATTTTATTTTAAAGAGGCCAGCCTTGAACGAGTAAGGTCACAAAATTAGGCTCACACATCCCTTTTCTCAGCTTTAAGGATAGTGAAAGCAATCCAATGAATGTATTTGCACAATGAGAACTCACGACCATCCTCCTGCTGCAGCCTTCTGGCCATTGACACGATCTGTTACTCAAAGACTAATAGCAGCTGAAACTCCACAAGTGCTTGAACTTGGGTGGAGGGCATTTATCTCTGCAGTACTTTTCCTCATTTCACATCATGCGATCTTAGCATTAGAAACTACTGAAACACCTTTGTACCTCACTAACAAATGGCAAGACTGGGAATCCTGGGCTGCTTCCTGGGTCACCTGACAGCTTATTATTCTACAAGGCCACAGTGACCTGAGACTTTACAGTAAGCTGGACAGATCAATAACAGCATTGTAAAGATCCAGGTTTAAACAAACAAGCAAAAAGAATCCGCACTCATCAAGACGATCTCATGTACTACCCAATTCAGGGATGTCCTGTTCCCTTTTTACTCTTTGCAGAAGCTGAGCCGTACAAAATGTGCTTTCTACTCCCCAAATATATTTTTCTTCCAGGATGATCAAACAAAATTCAAAATTCCCTATGCCAAAAAAATTAAAAAGAAGAAGAAGAAGAATGTCCTCAAGATCTAGATTTTATTTCTAGATAATTTTATTTTTAAAAAGGTAGAAGGGAGAGGACTAGATGGGTGGGGAAGATTATGGTGCAGGGAGGACTGGGGAGATGGCTCAGTGGAAGTCTGAATCTTTTCACCACGTGTTCCTGTAACACTGCATTGAAGATAGGACACAGAAGGATGCCAGGAGCTCAGTGGCCAGTCTGTCCAGAGGAAACTTTATGCTTCATATTCAGTGAGGCCCTGTCTCAAAAACTAAAGAACAACATAGGAAAATGTCTGGTGCCCTCCTCAGGCATCTGCATGCCTCTGCCTCTGCCTCTGCCTCTGCCCTCTGCCATCATGCACACTCTGCATGCACACTCCCATGCATGGACACAGCACAGCCACACACAGGCTGCTGGAGCACAGAAACAAAAGCACAATATGCCACATGCAGGAGAGTTCTGAAGTTAGATGATGTTACGTGGGGTGGCTCACATCACACAATACAGTCCACACAAATAACAGTGGAACTGAATATTTCATAACGTCTTCTAGTTTGTCGATATTGATCCATCAAGGCAGAAAAAAAAAAAAGCTAAAACAGGACAGAACTACTATTCAGCAACTCTCTGAAAGAAATGGACATTTTAGAAGGTAAAACAAGTTTTAAAAACCCCAAAGGAAAACCATAGTTGTATGTGGCTACACTTATGTTAAAATAACTAAAAGACAGTACCCAACAAAATAATATTATTGCAATATAACAGAGGGTAATATCTGTATTTTATAAGGCATTCATATATTTCCTATTGTTATCTAATTCATTTTTTTATTGTCTGTGTGTGTGCTTGTGCTGGAAGGTGCAGGTGTGCCACAGACAGGTGTGGAAGTCAGAGTACAACTTTCGGAATCAGTTCTCCTTCCTCCATGGCTTTCAGGAATCACCTTCACCTTGGCAGGACTGTGTAGCCAGCATCTGTAACACCTGGATCATCTCACTGACATCTATGGCTTCTTCTTTAGATATGTCTCTGTGTGTGGTGTGCATGCATGTCTGTGTTTGTGTGCATGTGTGTGTAAGTGCACATATGTATGCATGCATGCAGAAGGCCAAGGCTGTAGTCAGAAGTCTTTTTCTATCCCTGTCGACCTTATTCATTGAGATGGAGCCTATCAATTGAACCCAGCACTCACTGTCGTGACTAGTTTAGCTAACTGGCTTGCTCTGGGGATCACCTGTCTCTCCCTTTTATGTATTGGAATTACAGGTGGGCTGACAAATTCACTCAGCATATATGTGGGCACAAAGGATCCAAACTCAGGTCCATATATTTTACTCCAAGCACTTCACCTGCCGAGTCATCTCCCCAGGATATATATATATCAATCAGAATCTTAATAACCCAGTCAAAAAATAGGAAAAGGCCATTTAACAGATACTTCACATAAGAAAGTAACTTAGCAACTGTGTTTGTGAACTCTGACTGCATATTAGAGTTCACTACAGCACAGTAGCCCAATTATAATGAAACCTGGTGTCTAACAACAGAGGAATGGGTAAAGAAAACAGACACCAGAATCTATTCAACCATAAGGAAAGATGAAGTTGTATGGTCAGCAGGAAAAAAAATGTAAATTAACCATAATGTAACTTAAGCCAGTGTCAGAAAGACAAACTACTATGTTTTTTATACTTGGTGGTTGCTAAATATTATAAAAGTGTGTAAAATCATACTGAGATCTATGACAGAAAAATAGAAGTGAAACTTATAGAGGAACAATGAGGAATGATGGGAGTGAGAAGGGGTGAGACAGGGGAGTGCAGAGAATTATGGGAGAGAATATGTTCAGCATACAATGTACACATGGATGAATTTATCATTATTGTTTTTAACTTTATTTCTTAAATGTGTCACTCCTATCGAACCTGAAAGATTCTAACTTAATTATCCTTAGGCATGGATTTGGCCACTGCCTTTGCTATTTTTGTTATTGTGATGCATTTGTTTAAGTTCTCCAAATAATTTCAATACCCACAATTAAGAACAACATAGGGAGATGGGAAGACGGCTCAGTGGGTAATGTCACATGCCACTAAACCTGGTGACCTGACTTTTATGCCCTAGATCCATAGGGTGAAAGGACAAACCCAGCAACTTGTCCTCTGCCCTCCACACATGTACCATCAATTTTCTCTCACCTAGGAAAGAAGCAACTGGGAAGCACCTAGTATTAAATTCAACTTGAAACCTATGTATTGTGTTACTCCACCCAGGAAGGTTTGGTTTGGTTTGGTTTTCAGTTTTGGGTTTGGTTTTGGTTTTTTGAGACAGGGTTTCTCTGTGGCTTTAGAGGCTGTCATGGAACTAGCTGTTGTAGACCAGGCTGGTCTAGAACTCACAGAGATCTGCCTGCCTCTGCCTCCCATGTTCTGGGATTAAAGGCAGGCACCACCACCGCCCGTCAAGGGTTTGGTTTTTTAATTCATGGACATGCATGTGCATGCATGCATGTGTTCTTAGGTGTGCAGGTACACATATATCCAAGCATGCATATGCATGTGTGTAAGGCAGAGGGCAACCTCAGGTGTCAGTCTTAGGAACACCACCCACCTGGTGAGATGGTCTTTCATTGGTCATGCCTCATGGCCTAGAGCTCACCAATTAGGATAGACTGTCTGGCCAAACACATCTGACATCCTCCTGCCTGCTGCTCTAGCACTGGGATTAAGTGCTGAGCCACCATGCTGAACATGTTTACATGGTTCTGGGCATTGAACTGAGACAGCTGAGGTCCTCATGACAGTTGCCCCAGTCTGCAGCCCAGTGCTTGCGATTCCTGCTTCACATGGTGTCATAAACAAGAAAATAGCTGAGAATGGCACTGCAGTCTCCTCCTTCCGGGCAGACTGGCTAGTTTGTAAGGGGACCAACTAAGAAAAGAAGCATGCTGGAGATGGAAGCTGATGGCAACTTCGTTTTGGATCATACAACAAGGCTCATGCAGACAAAGCCAGCCAATCAGGAGCAAGCCAAGACACAGGAATCCACTCTGATTCCAAAGTGATCAAATAAAATTGATTCCAGAAAGAACAAAGCCCTGGTGAAAAACCCACTTAAATCACCACTCAGAAGATAACCACTTAAGAGAGAGGACATCGACTCCCACTCCAGAAAATAAGACATACTACACCAGATTCAGGAATTCAGATATTTACCAACTTAAAATATTGATAGCATGGCCAACACTCCCCAAAAGAAAATACAGAAATAAAGTAGGAAATCACTTCTGAAGTGGATGGAGTCATTCCAGGTTTCACACATGATCATAAATCCAAAAGAAATGACTGACAATAAGGTTTTAGATTTCTATTTCTTTGGGTACTGCCCTATCTAAAAATAGAAACATATCTAGTAAACCACATTAGAAAGGAGGGGACCACTGGGCTCAGGTATAGCGGTACAGAGACCACCTAGCATATGCAAGGTACAGGGTCCAATCCCCAACTCTTAAAAAAATAAAAGTAATTAATTAAGCTTAAAAAGAAAGTGGAAGAAATAATAATTCCTAATTGGTTTGCTTGAAAGTATCTTTAAATATGATATCAATGGCCTGGATGGCACAAACTGGGTAAGTTATTTTCTGGAGAGATCTTCCCATCATACCTTAACTTTGTTGTAACGTGTATGCAAAAGTAACAACTGCAAACGGATCTTTTCTTTTTTACTGTCCTCCATGGGTTCATGTAACAAATGCTCCCCTCCTCGTAGAACTTCCTCAATCTGGGCTCTCTCCTCATCCATCTGAAATTTTAAAGAAAAAACAATTTACTAAAGACAAAAGTGCAAAAACAGACTTAACACTCTCCTTTGCTCAGTGCAAGAACTAAGCTGATGAGAGACAGAGCAGTTTGGGTCAAGCTACATCAGCCTGGATGACCCAACCACTTGGGATTTTCTTCAAATACTTTATATTTGCAAATAAAATATCCCAAAGCCAGTTTATCACACCTTAGCTAATGATTACCTTTAGACAGAAAGTAGGGGTGTACATGAGTCCCTGTGATTCTATCATCATCATCATCATCATCAATCATCATCATTATTTTGAGATTAAGATTTCATGTAGTCCAAGCTAGTGTCATACTTGCTACATAGTTAAAGAAGACCTTGAATTCCCATTCCTCCTGCATCTGCCTAAATTGCTAGGATTAGTTGAGTGTGCCACCATACTGTGTTGTATGTGAACTTCAAGTATTACATGAGTCCTTGACAGCTTTGATGATGACTCTGGTAAATCACATCTGGATTTCTTCAGTTACATGAAGCAGGACAAGCAAGTAAATCCACATTGTTAAAAGAGAAAAGAAGAAGAAGAAGAAGAAGAAGAAGAAGAAGAAGAAGAAGAAGAAGAAGAAGAAGAAGAAGAAGAAGAAGAAGAAGAAGAAGAAGAAGAAGAAATGAGAGCAGGCTTTGAAAACAACCCACCTTTTCCTCATCATTACTGGAGTTCAAGTGTTTTTCCACGACTTTCAACATATTTTCTATGTCATTTTCTAATCTTTCCAAGTCAGAGAAAGGCCTGGCAGCTTCAACAGTTCCAGCCGGGCCAAAGCATTGGTAAGATGAAGGGTCCTGGCCAATCAGCACCTAGGGAAGGAAAAGAGGTCTCTTGAGTGTACTGCTGATTTGATTTTCCAAACTCATCCTGAAAGGTGAGGGTCACAGCAGGAACCAGCATTTATCTGAAATGACTCTAATGTCAATCCTCATAGAGCAAGGATGTTTCACAATCTGCGCTTCTTAGAATTACTCATTTTTCAAACCTGAACCAGGACATGAGGTGTGAGTTGACTGTGGCTACTTGGAGTACAGTATGGCAGATGCCAAGGTGAACACCCTACAGGAAACAGGGCCACGATCCAAGCCATTTCTGCTACGGCATGAATGAAATGATGGCCAGTCATCATCCAGTTCAAGGACACCCTAGAGAATGCCTCCCTTACATGGTCACCAGAATTTCCTTGGGTTTTTGATATGCAAACCTCAAAGAAGATTATATTTACAAATGCCACATTTTCATGTCTAAATAGAAAAACTTCATATTTGGGAAAATGAAATAGCAATGCTAATAAAAATAAATGAAGAAAAGTAACATCCAGTAACAGCCAAGTATGAGGAAAGCAATATTCTCACACCCTGACTACAAACACACAAACTTTCTATCGGCCCATGCTGAAAGTCTGTGGAACAACCATGTATAACTTCTGCAATTTAATGAATTCTGAACTCTGATGCCAAGAGAAACAAATAAGATGACTAACAAACACAACATTCCTAAGAGCCCAAAATATTCATAAAATTAACTTAGGGAATTATAACAGACCATAGACTGCTACCATTAAAGTCCATTTAAAGGGAGCATATACAAAATACTATAAAAATTTTATGTTAGTATCATGCAACTACCAATGAGTAAAAATAGTTATACAACAGAAATTGTTTGCAAAGGTTATTTGGAGGATGATGTTAATTTTCTTTCTTTGTTCTCTCTTTAACCCCACTCCTCTGCATTAGTTTTTAATGTCAAAAAATTCTCATGAATCTATTAAAAAATGAAATGGACTTCAGTCAGACAGCAAGGAGGGAAGACCAAGATTAAAGAAGACAAAAGCTAAAGCAAGATCTTGCTGTGCTATTTTAAGTCATGAATAACTATATTCCTGAGCATGGAAAGAAAATTTATTTGGTCCACTGTACCAGATATTTTAAATTAAAGCAAGGTTAGATAACACCTATTTCCTATACACATATAAAAAAAAATGGACTTTTCTCTTCGAGAGATGTGTGTATATATATATATGTGTGTGTGTGTGTGTGTGTGTGTGTGTGTGTGTGTGTGTGTGTGTGTACATATATAATATATATATGCTAAGAAGTTAAATTAAATAGTTTCTTTTAAGTGCCGTTACATGGGCACAGTTGAGAACCTTACACTCAGCATCCTGAGATTCCTCAAGATGGGCATCTAAAGTTCACGGTTTTCTCCCGCTACACAATCAAAATGTTTTCATCTTTTCCACTTCACATGACTGAAGCTCCAACTCTCTGTCAGGCCTTAAGAACTCTACAGTAAAGTGTTTCTCTTCCTCCCTCTTAAAATAAGGATGAAAAGAGAAAGAATGGGAAAGACACACAGGGAGTAGAATAATAACACAGCAGCATAGACACCTTTCTTTTGTAAAGAAAGTTGTTACTCATTTTTGACCCTCATTTTAATTGATAGTTCTTTTTTGCATTAATAAATTCATGAAGCATGTCTCTCCATGAATAATCAGCTGAGTTACTTATAACTTACAATCTGTCAGCATATAAGCACACACACAGCTGGGCGGTGGTGGCTCATGCCTTTAATCCCAGCACTCGGGAGGCAGAGGATCTCTGTGAGTTCAAGACCAGCCTGGTCTACAAGAGCTAGATACAGCCTCCAAAGCCACAGAGAAATCCTGTCTTGAAAAATGAAAAATAATAATAATAATAATAATAATAATAATAATAATAATAATAAACACACACAAATACACATACAAGTGTTTTCTATGAACACATACATTAAAATGGTGAGTTCAAGATCAGGGATTGATAATCATAGCTAACTTGGGAACTCACTTCATTATTTCTGTTCTATTCCTATTCCAACTGTCAACTGACTCTGAAACCTGTGGTGAGTTATTGACTAAACAATACCTTCTTATATTAATCATCACACATAAGTAATACCAATTGCTTTGCCAAAAAAGTTATTAAAATTTATTTTACTTTAAAAATTAGTAGGTCGAGACAAAAGTATCTACCTTTTAGACATACCCATTCTATGAAAATGCAAGTACTTACTTGGGCACTTTTGATGTGCTGGGACACCTTTTCAAAGTTCCTGTTCAGCTCCGCTAATTTCGGTTCTACGAGTTCCTTGCTGGCACTCCCACGTGCGTTCATCAAGATGATGGCTTGTTCCCGGACATTGTCAACCTGGAGGTTGACGTCATCAAGCTCAGACAGTAAACGCTGATGGAAAAACAAAATTATTTCAAGGGAAAAGTCAAAAACAAACATGGGTGTGATGTTTACTAAGAATTAAAGGTATTTAAAATAAATATCTGGGATTGTTAGGAAGAAATTTCAGCCAGAGGAGGAGCTGGTCACAGAAAATCCTTGATCGTACTCCGTTTCTCCCACCATGACAAATGTTAAAATGCAAACTGCATGAGAATCCCCCCCCCACACACACACACACACACACATACACCTAACAGCACACAGCACAAGAGAACATGAAAGGTTCAGGCATTATGCTGGCCTGCCCCTGGTGGAACAGGCAGTACCCTAGTCAGCCCAAGGTTCCATGGGAACTAAGTCTGCATGCATGTGCAGAGGACCCCTTTAAAAGACAGATCCCTGCCATTTACGCTCTCTCTTCCTCTCTACTCTGTCTCTCACCTACGGTCTCCCTGCCTCTCTATGGCAACTGGCCATGGCGGTCAGCCATTACCCATGTTCCTCTTCTCTCTTAGTCTCCCTACTCTGCTGGGCCGTATAATAAACTAGTCACTATGTCTCATCTTAAAGCTTTCTCTTTTCCTCTTTTTAAATAAAAACATAACAGAACAGACCACAACAAATCAACCGTTGGGACTCTTGAGGCTGACTACCTTCACGATTTCTTCCTGTTTACTAGCTGGTTTTTTTTCAATCTCATCCAGCAGGGCTTCAGCTTGATAAAGCCAGGTACTGATGTGAGCGACATGTCCATCAAATATCTCCAGCTGATTCTGATGGTTCTACAAAGGAATAAAATAATGCTAATTAAATGACGTTATTAAGGTGTTGAACTCAGAAGATATTTAAAAGGTCATCAAAGAGCACACTGTGTGTCCCATACAGCATACAACAAAAAACAATTGTGTTTGTTACCTACTTTCACGTAGTTGGCTGGTTTTGGGTTTGGGTTTTTTGAGGGAGGGGTTACTGCTTTATAGTTCTGGAGGTTGAACTTAGGACCTCACACTCCCCAGCCTTCTTGTAACTTTTTATTTTGAGACAAGGTCTTACTAAGGTGTTGAGGCTACCCTTGAATTTACTCTGTATGCAAACCTTCACCTTCTGATTTTCCTACCTTAGCCATCCAAGTACCTGGGATTACAAGGCTGTGCTATCGGACCTGACCTTTTTGAGAGAGAACAGGGTGCTGTTTTTGTTTGTTTTTTGGTTTTGGGTTTGTTTTTTGTTTGTTTGTTTGAGACAGGGCTTTCCTATGTAGGTTCATCTTGTATGCTAGATGCTCCTGTCTTGGCCTCTAAAGTGCTGGGATTACAGGTGTGAGTCTCCATGGCGAGCTTTAGCTGTGCACTTTTCTCTGCATTGATATGTGATGATGTATCATATTACATAATTTACCTAAAGTTAGATGGATAATAGGTCATGAACTGGAATATAAACCTCTGACCAATCAAGACCTAAGCACATGCATGACCTTCTCTGCCTTATATATTCTATTTGACTTGGAAAAATTGCTCAACAGATAATTTATTATTTTATCTATCTCTATCCATTACCAAGTAATTATATAAGTTAAAGTCCTATCAGATGTGTCAGAATAAAATAATAATTTGTAAGTGATAACTCTCACTTCAGAGATTGAGGCTACCATATATTTATCACTGGAAGAAGAGGGCCAGCAAACACTTCAAAAATGTAATGGTCATAATGATCATGATCATAAAAAAAATTTTAAGTGGGATGTTTAACATATTGCTATATAATACCACTACATGTTTTAAGTCATTTAATCATCATAAATCATGCAAGGTAGAAATTATAATAATGTCAATTTCACAGATGAGAAAAAGAAAGAATAGATATTTTAACCAACTTCACTGAGGTAAAAGTCAAGAATTTTATAGGCAACATCATTTGGCATAATCTTTGCTCTGTTTAGTGCATGACTAAGACATTATAAATATAATGTATATACAATATATGCATACATGTGCATGTACATAGTATATGTTATTATAATAACTAAGTACTATATGATATAATTAAAGTGAAAGTATATTTACTAAAATATTAAATAACACAGCACCTGTGTTTAGCATATTTTACTTTCAAAGAAGTATTGTAAATTCTTCCATTTGATACCTTTTCAATAGAAAAATAAAATATATAAAAGTTAATTCACAAGCAAAGCAAAACAAAAGAGGGACACACAGAGAACAGATTTAGAATTCTAATGAGGGCCATATGCTTTAAATATAATTACGAAGAGAGGACATCACCAGTGTCGTGTTCTGGCAACATACCAGCAAGGTATTGCACCAGTCCTCGGTCCAGGTGCGGACTCGGCTCCACCCAGCATTGAGCATACAGAGATTTTCTTCTAGGACAGACTCGCAGCCAGAGACCAAGTGCTGAAGGGCAGCGCTACTCTCAGTAATGGCATCTAAGTCAGCTTTTCTCTTTTCCAGGTCTTTCAGAATATTCTAGGGGAAAAAAAAAAAAAAAAGACTTGACTTTCAGAATATCATAAAATTTACCTAACCGTGTCTGCATGTATATATGTATGTGTGTGTGTGTGTGTGTCTGTGTTTCTGTGTGTGTGTGTGTGTGTGTGTGTCTGTGTGTGTCTGTGTGTCTGTGTGTTCTGTATGTGTTTGTGTGTTGTGTGCTTTACCTTTGCTTCTCCAGCAAGGTAAGAGTCAATGATTTCCTAGATACCTTTTTTTTTTCCTTTTTTAAAAAATTTAAATTAGAAACAAGCTTGCTTTACATGTCAATCCCAGTTCCCTCTCCCTCCCCTCCTCCCCTGCCCACCAGTGACCTCCTATCCCATCTCCTTTCTGCTCCCCAGAAAGGGTGAGGCCTTCCATGAGGGATCTTCAAAATCTGTCATGTCACTTAGAACAAGACCTAGACCCTCCTCCTAGATATTTAAAAGATTTACAAAACTCAACTCACTGGATATATTGAGAATGCTCAAAACAATAATGGAAGTCAAAATGGTTAATAAGGGAGTATGAAAAGCTGTAAGAATTTCAGATGTTAAATACAGCTTAAGCAAGCCAGAGGAGAACCAGTAAAATTCGAGCTTTGGGCTTCACCATCACACCACACAGTGGGATTATTCCCACTGTGGGGAAAAGGTGATGGGAACTCACAAGTGACCAGTAAAATACAAGCTTCAGCTTCACACTACACGGTGGGAAAACTCTATGATGGTCAGAGGTGATGGGAACTCATATACAAATGAAGCTTTACCAGGAAAGTGCACAAGTATAGAGATGCAGTGTGATAAAAATGCAGAATCTCTTAAAGCAGTCTTTAGAAGCACCTCCTGGCACTGTATCTGTGCTGCTTTTTCAAAAACATACTTTTAAGCTTGATATTTATTTACATCCATGTGTGTGTGCCCTTGAGGCCAGAGGCATCACATCTCCGGGACCTGCAGTTACAGGCTGATGTTGGGTGTTGAGGACGAAACACTGGTCCGAAGCAAGAGCATCAAGAGCCCTTAACCACTGCGCCATCTCTCTGGTCCAGTGGCACATTTTCTTAAATCAATATTTAAAACAATCATTTCAAGGAAGACAAGTCCTTATGTGAACATTGCTTAAAAACTCACATTTCATAAAGGATACAAATCACAAATTCAAAAGCAAATCGAGGTTTAGACAACTGTCGTGGTCATTACACTTGTGATGCATTTAAAAGGCACTCAGGTATTTCCTGCACTCATTCTCCTCCACCAAAGCGAGAGGAAAAGAACAACTACAGACACACTCTGTGCAGTTCAGACTTGCTGCACTCCTTCAGGGGTTATGTACTGACTGGCTAGAGCTGGCTGAAAGAACCATAAGAAGCAATTACAGATAAGTAATTAAGTTTAAATCATATACCCACAATCCTAATGGATTTTATAATGAAGAAAGAGTATTGAAAATAACATTTAACCCATGAAGTAAAAGTCCCACTTAAGTTCCCTAATAAAAAATGTCACTTACACTTTAATTTTAAACATTGCACATAATATTTAAGTGAAGAAACTAAAAATGCTATAAAATAAATGTGTTCCTTAAATCTGAAAGCTGCCCATTGAAAAGGCAGGTGGTTTATCTTTCTACCTTCGTTTCTCCCACCCCACTAATGAGAATACACTGTGTGGTTTGTATATACCAGCCTCACCACTTCAAGTTCGTAAGTGGGAATTCAGGAAAATATACTTCACAAGAGACAAGCTCACCTTTAGGTATGGTCTGTCTTTAAAATGCTATTTAACAAAAACAGAACCAAAAAGAAGGATGATCAAATATTAACAACAATAACTCAATATCATCATATGTTGCAAAAGAGAAAATGTGCACATTCAAATGGTAATAAAACAAAATAATATATAATCAACATAAGTGCTTGCTGAACAATGATGAGGACCTGAGTTCAAATCCTGGGCATGGATATAAAAAACCAGGAAATCTAGCACATGATCATAATTTCAGCGCTGGGAAAGCAGAGACAGGAGAATCCTGGCAAGTCAGTCTAGGCAAATAGGCAAGCTTCATGTTAAAAAAAGAGAACTTGTCCCAAAGAAAGCAACTGAGAATGACATCCGATGTTAACTTCAGCCCCTGCAACACACACACACACACACACACACACAAACACACAAAATACACATACATACACAAACACAACCATACACACACAAATACACACAGTATATACACACACAAACATACACACACATATACAAGGTACACAAACATACTCACAAACACACACACACACACACACACACACACACACACACACACACACACACACGGTACTCAAACATACAAACATACACACAGTATACACACACACACACACACACACCTGTTAAAATGGTTGGTTTTAGCACAGCATAATTGCACATTACTGTAATCCCAGCATTGAGAAGCTGAGAAAGTTGGAGTGCTGCAGATTTAGTGCCAGCCTGTGGTACACAGGAGTATAGGGCCAGCTCAGGCTACAGAGAAAAACCCACTCTGAAAACAAACAAACAGACAAACAAATTGTACGTAAAATGTTCTCCCCAGAACAGAACAACAAGAAAGAAAGTAATGGAGAAAAGCAGAGGCTACAGTTAATTCAAAATTCAGTTATTTCTAGTTTTCCCCTAGATTGTCCCAAACAAATGCCACAGATATTACAACAACAGTCCATCCCAAGAGAAACTCACTTTAGCCCAGGAAATTTCTGTATCCAGGTCACCAGTCACACCTTCTGTTGTAGACTTGTGCACTAGTTCTGCCTCCGTGGCAGAAAGCCATTCAGAGAGGATGTCAGCCTCCTTCTTCATCTTCCGGGACAGCTGACAGGCTCTTTCCAGGTCCTGCTTCCCTTCTGTCACCTGAACAAGAGAGGCAGGCAGGGGATAGGACATGGTGAATAAGTCAAGGATGACCAAGGGGGGCAAGGACATGGTGAGTAAGGGAAAGATGAACATGAATGATGATGAATCCAGAAAGAAGGCAGAGTGACTCATAGTCAACCACAAGACACCTGCGACCTTTATCTCCATCACGTCAGCATCACCTGAATCTTGCATTTCCATGTGCTGTAGTGAGCGAGTGTTGTGAAATCCTGGGCTGTGCATGCCAGGTTGTACCACTGACTTCTATGCTGAAGAAGACAGAGCCCAGCCCCAAGATGGTTCTAAGCACTATGTGAGGGAAATGCTTAAACATGGGTTTTAGCTGAGGTCTTGGAGCAATGTCAAGGAAACAATTGTCAGTACACATTACAATTTGAATAAGAAGATGGATTAGCATCCTCTCAAAGAAGGGCTCCATTTAAAAACATATATACAGCGGGAGGTAGCCAAGTGAGGGAGAAATGCACTACTTTCCCAATTACACGTTTTCTTACTAATCATGTGACCTAAAAAGCAGATGAGTATACATCATGAATCTTATTGTTTTGCTCTTCTGACAGAGAGCAAAATGAATTGAACTAACTCTTCATCATCCTCTTCTTTTTTTTTATAAGATGAAGACTCAATATACCAGGTTGATGACCTTGAACTTCTGATCTTTCTGCTTCCATCTCTTGAGTGCTGGGATTATAGACATAGTCACCATGCCCCATTTATATGGTGTTGGAGACTGAGGCCAGGGCCTTGAGCCTGCTAGGCAAGCAATCTACATCCTCTGCCCTCATCAGCCTCTTCATGAAGATTCCATGCAGTGATGATGGACCTTACATGTGTCATGCAATAAAATCCACAACAGCTTCTGAGATGAGAAACGCCCTCCCAACTTTCCACATAAAGGAAGGTGAAATTTAAGGAGGTCAAGGCCAAATAAGGACACAATGGCATTAATTTAATAGATCTAACCAACCCCTTAAAGGACATGATGGGATTCTCAAACCAGAGCAATGGCTGAAAAGCTGAGAGAATTCAACTACCTTAAAGGGTATATCTACCTAACACATAAATAAACTGACATCTTACTTTCATAAGCACAAGTATACTGATAATAACAGGCAGGGGAATGGTATGTCACATTTGAGGTAAACGTTTCTTAGATGATATAAAATGACCAAATTTTGTTCAAAAGTACCATGGGATAGCACTTTGTTTCTCTCCTTTGGTGCAGTTTCACCTTTTTATGCCCAAATGATTATTATTATTTTTAACTGAAATATTTTCCCATGGGATTCAATTAAAATCCTTAGTACTAAAATAATGGCACCTGGATGCAAATTTAAATGATAAACACTTGAATAGCATGATGATTCTGTGACTTTGACATGCCCAAGCAGCTGTACAATCATCACCAAACTTAATGCTAACAAAGATTTGTATATCAGGAAGAAAACAATCCATAGGTCAACTTATAAGGACTCACACTTTTTCTCAATCTCATTCATGCAGGGATAAGGTCAATCACTCTGCATGGGGGAACTGGGGCCTAAGAGGTTATAAGGCTTTTACCTGACTATTCATTCCTACTCACTCTTGGCTATATAACCTTTCCTTCTTGGCAAACATTTTTAAAACTCTCATGTTACACACACACACACACACACACACACACACACACACACACACACCCTTCCCTAAATACCAACTCTCTACTTTTATCACATGATCAAAGCTGTTGTCCTACAGTGTAGCATAGCACTATTCCCTGACTTCTCACACATCCCTTGCTAAATTCAATAACAACCCCAATGGCAACAGACCCAAAGGACATTTTTAAGTGATCACAATAGTCACAAAATTAATGACTGAACTCATCCTTGAAATTCTACCTCCCCTGGCTTCCCAGATCTCATCTCTATGGTATGCCTATCACATCTTGTTATCTTATGTATTTTAAAGTTACTTTTGCTCATTCATAACACTTAGTCAATGACTTCATTTTTTCCCTCACCATATCCTCTCCCTAAATAATCTCATTAGTCCTGAATACCTACCACCTAACACTTACTAGATCCTGACATTACCATGCCTCAGTAAACTATTCAAATTAGAAATCCAAAGGCAAATAAGATTTATGCAGAAACTATTACTTTGTTGAGCTTCCTTGGAATAACATAAAATGTCACTAGCCATGGACAATACAAATATTGTTCTGTATTAAATATCAAAAATAAATATCTATATAACTACTAACAAATATAATATTAATTGCATATGATTTTACCATATCATAGAAATATGATAGAGACTGAGAAAGGAAGAGATGGAGAAATTAGAGAAATAGAAGGGAAGAGGCAGGGCGGTGGTGGTGCATGCCTTTAATTGCAGCACCTGGGAGGCGAAGCAAGTGGATCTCTGTGAATTCAAGACCAGCCTGGACTACAGATCAAGTTCCAAGACAGGTAGAGCTACATACACAAAGAGAAACCCTGTCTCAAGGAGGGGAGGGGAGGGGAAAGGTGGGGAGGGGAAAGGAAGGGAAGGGAGGGGAAGGAGGGGAGGGGAGGGGAGGGGAGGGGAGGGGAGAGAAATGTCGCACCTGTGCACCCAGGTCATTGTAGAGGACCTTCAGGAAAGTCAGCTGCTCATCCATGCCTTTCGGGTTGTCTGTCTGCTGCTTCTGGACAATGTGCCTCCCTGTTTTGATGACCGTCTCAACTTCAAGTTTGACTTCACTCAATGTTTTATATAGTTTCTTTAAAAGAGAGAAAATTTTTACATTATTAACAGAAAACTCCCCAACTGGCATCATTTCAGAGCACAGCTTCTATGGATGGGCAGTTAATACCTCACCCAGGACATCAAAAGGCATTATCTTTTTCAAATGTGGTTTGAAGGTTGAATCAAGTGAAGTCAAGGTTGTAATGCTTTTTCAAATCAGATAAGACAGTAAATGAATACAGTTTGGTTTTGTTTAAATATAAAACAAGATGTGTTTATTATATATCGGTAGAAATCCTGGTATTCATCATAAACATGTCACCTTCAAGTCTATGGGAAATGGCAGGAAGTGAATTGGAACATCTCTGTATAGATTCACACTGTAAGGCTGGCAGACTGCTCAATGGGCAAACACAGGCTTACTAAGCACAAGGTCCTTGGTTCAATTCCCTGCACCCAAAGAATAGTTTTTTAATTCTAACACCATGACTAGAAGACAGTGACCCCTGGCAATCTGTGCCTGAAGGAATGTGGAATCCCTAACATTTACTTTCTCCTATTTTTCTGAGAAAGCAAACCTACCATTCTGAGTGTCATTTACACCCTGAAAATAAATATAAAACTTTAAAGTACCAAGGTAGACATGAAATGGGAGTTCCACAACAGGTCACATTCCAAACTGCCTTCATCCCTGAACCTTGAACCCCATACTCTGTCTAGGCAGCTTATTCATACATCAGCACCCAACCCAAAACACCTCAAGGACACAAAGCCAGTATCTGTGACGTCAACGACAGTGATGCCTACCACTCTATCTCAATAAGCAAAGAGATGCTCACAACATTTTCACGTAATTTGAATGTGTCCACTTCATGTACTCTTCCACCCATGTAAGAAACAAACAATGGAAATGACAGTTTCAACAAGTGCCGATATCTCCTCCCCAGCTCCTCTCCAAAGACTACCAGGTATAACAATCAGGCTAAGTTCAAATCTTCTCACCAACATCATTTAAAAATTTCTGTTCAACTAACTACAAAAAAATGAAACAGTAAGGTCTTATTTCTCATTTCTTTCTTCCCATCTTATGTATAAACATTGATTTAAGTGTCATTTTCCCAGCAGAACATTTTATTTTACTCTATAATATTCCTGATATCCACATTAGATATGGTATGTCTAATGACTTCAAATTTATTGTGGGAGGATTAGCTTATGAGTACATCCTGCAGAGGTCCTTCCCACTTTGAGCTGTGATTTACATTATTTCTTTGTTTTTTTTTTTAATACGTTATTTATGTGCTTAATCTACTGCCTTTCTCTGCATAGACCATAACCATTGTTTTCGCCCCCTCCTATTTCTCTTATTTTTTTTTTAAATCCTCTCCATCATCCGCAAGGCCTGAACTTAGGAGTAAGAACAGACGCTCTGGACTGAACCCTAAGAACAGCTCTGGCCATGGGAACTGTCCTGCAGGCTCACCATGCACTTGTCTAGGTGGTTCTGGATGACATCAGGGTCCACATCCTTCACATCCAGGACATGAAGCTCGGCTTTCACTCCATCCAGTACACGCTTGCAGTCAAGCATTCGCTGCTCGAAATTCGCAGGCTTCTGGAAGAGCTGAAATTTTGTGGAAACCTCTCGAAGTTTCCTCTGTTGGTAGAAAAGAACATAAGTCACTCATGATTTCTCTCACTAGTAATAGTATATTACACAATGCTGGAAGGCTTTTCAAAATATAGGCCAACCCAGGAGATCCCAGAGGAACTAGGGAGGTTCTGATCATGTAAAGGAACTGCTCAATGCCATGGATGAGCAACGCCCAATATCTCAGTCTCAAAAATAATAAATCTGAATAGAGACGCTGTCTCTGGAATGAAAGCCCATTAATTTTCTCACTTGTTCAAGAAACTCTAGTTCATGAGCATAGACCTCAAATGCCTTTGACCACTAGTTAGGAGTGGAAGTCCGTCTCTTACCACCCACTAAGCACCTGAGTGGTGCCCCAACCTATCCAGTACAGCAGTCTCTGTGATCAGAGAATGGTCTATGCAAAGCCTACTGCTACGCCAAACTCACTCTTTCTCTTCAACTCAACTATTAAAACTCAGTATTTTATTACCCAGATAATAGTGTGCTTCTATGGCCATGGAGTGCAATGATCCTTTAATACTCTACTGCTACTCCATTGTTAGCATCATGATATAGAGCAAAGGTCCCCAAGGAATCAAGCCTTTCTGTTTTGCTTTTCTATACCTTCCATATATAAAAGGCACAGGGAAATTCTGGTCATTACCTGCAGCATGTCCATCTGACTTCCTCCTCTAGTGGTCCTGCCCTCAGGGGAAGTCTGGGGCTGGGAGCGGAGATTCCTTCTCAGCTCCTCCAGCGTGAGCTCGTGGGCTGAGATCTCTGCTTGGATCTTCTACCAGGAGAATAGGAAAGGGAAAGGGGGTGGTGTTTTTATAGTACACAAAGAAGCCTGGGGTAGTGGTTCATGCTTGCAATCTTAGCACTCTGGAGGCTGAAGCAAGAGGATTGCTATGAGTTTAGAGCCAGTCTTAGCTACACAGTAAGTTCCAGACAAGAATGACTTACAGCATGGTACCCTATCTTTAAACAACAAAGTACATAAAGAAATAATACGGAAGTTCAATTTAGCCATACAATACATAATCCTGTATTTGATACTCTGTAAAAAGCCTGTGGGGCACATAATAACATTGATTGCAGCACTGCAAACTACTGTGTGTCTTTGCATGTAAGTCATTGCTGATGTTCACATCTGATTTATACAGAATAAAATGTCTGAACTCTATAGCTAAAAAAATAATAGTAAAAACATGCCACTTTGTAATGTAGAAAATGTATGAAAAGAGCTGGAGCGATGGCTCAGCTGTTAAGAGCACTAGCTGCCCTTCCAAAGGATTCATCCAATAGGTTCATTTCCCAGCACCTACACAGAGTTTTACAACAGTCAAACTCCAGTGCCAGAGCATTCAATGCCCTCCACTGGTATCCACAGGTACGAGGCATGAACATAGAGCACATATGCGTATGTAGGCAAAATAGCCATTCACACACAACTAATAAAATCTTAAAGAGAAAATGTGTCAAATTCTCACACGGGGAACAAGAACAGTTCAAAACCAAAGGTTGTTCCATAGAGAGTGTTCACTCTCTGTCAGCTGAGGAGCTGGCTACAAGGGCTCTTTCCCAGATCACAAAGGCTCTCAACACAGAAGCAATACCTGAGCTTCCTGTGGCAGTTGGAAGGCATCGATCCTATCGGTCAGGTACGTGGTGAGCTGTTTGTCCAGCTCCCCCAGGCTCTCCTTCAGCACCTGAAGCATGTGGTCAGTCTCACGGAGGACCTGGAGATGCTTCTCCAAAGAAATCTGCTTGCTCTCCGCCTGCACAGGAGAGACATTGTCTTTGTAACTGCTCAGCACAAATATAAATAGCTGAATGTGCTTTCTGGCCATGAAGATTATAATAAAGTACTGGTTCAAGACTGTAGCCTTCCTCATAAATAAGTAATAACTATCAATGATAACAGTGTGAATGTTCTTCTGGTGCCTTGTGGACACAGCTGCTGAATCTCTCATTTGTACTTCTTTCTGTTAATGTATACAATCACAAACACAAATATGAGAAGATCTCCCATGGGACATATAAAACAGAATAAAAATGTCTATTTTAGGGAACCAGTTCAATGGTTAAGAGTTGTTGCCCTTGTGGAAAACCAGGGTTTTGGTCCCACCTCGGACTTGGTAGCTCACAACCATCTGTAACTCCGGCTGCAGTGGATCTAAGCCCCTCTTCCGGACTGTGTAAACACCAGACACACATACAGTGCACATACACATAGGCAGACATGCATATACATAAAATGTTTTAAAGTAAGTAAAACTAGTAATTTCTTCTAAAATCTTTTATTTATTAGAAGTGTGAGGCAATTATAAGAATCACCAATGCCTATGCAAAAATAACAATGAGGATGTCTATCAAGAGAATAAATTAATAATTTTTTTTTCCTACAATTGAGAACAAATTCTGGGGTGTCACACCACTAATTGCCTCACATCTTTGGATTAAGCTCAGTGCTATTGATAGCCTAAACCTTAACAGTTGTTAGTTAGTAATTTGCTACAGCTATCTAATTATCTACACATCCTTCTTACAAAGGAAAAATGCTCCTTCTCTTATCACTGATATGAACATGCATGTTGAGATACAACCTGGATATGAGCCAAGCGATGTTGCTTTCATAACAGTTAGTAAATTCTGATGTCCCTAGAAGTTCCTAGGATATAGATATAGGAGTTATTACTTGTTTTTTAAAATATACTTATTTATTATATATAGTGTTCTGTCTGAATGTTTGCCTGCACATCAGAAGAGGGCACCAGATTTCATTATAGATGGTTGTGAGCCACCATGTGGTTGGTAGGCATTGAACTCAGGACCTCTGAAAAAGCAGTCAATGCTCATAACCCTCTGAGCCATATCTCCAGCCCCCATTATTTTAAAATATTACTGTAATATGATTCTTAGAGAAAATCCACATAGCTCACAAATAGAAATAATAACAAATACGTGGCAGGGTGGGTAGGTATGGGGAATTTAGCCCAGGGTCTTGTGCGTGCTAGGCAAGTGCTTTCCCACTGGACTACATCCGCAATCTGACAAGGTTTTGTTTTGTTTTGCTTTATTTTGTTTTGTTGAGACAATGTCTTGCTGTCACCTCAGCTGGCCTATGACTCCTCTATGCAGACCAGGCTGGCCTCAAGCTCAGAGATCTGCTTGCCTCTGCTATTTGAGTGCTAGAATTAAAATCATGCATTTTGGGTGCTTGTTTGTTTGTTTGTTTGTTTGTTTGTTAATCATAAAGTTGTGTCTGACCTACAAATATTAGGTCTACTCTTCCATACTCAATTGAAAGCCTTCAAGCTCCGATTAATATTGCCTCCTTTAATCTCCACCACACCAGAGGGAGCTCTCTGTGGATCAGCTTACACAGTAACTACCTAATCACAGTGCGCATGTCTGGTTCTCACCAAGCGACTCAGATCTTCATAGCGGCTGTTAAATGCCTCCAGCTTCTCACTGATTATATCATCCAGGATCCCACCATCAATCAGCGTCTGCCCAAGTTCCCGAATCTGGGTGCGATTATCCGCTGGGTGACGCAAAACAGATTCCAGTGACTGCAGTGGGGACAGAAAACAAAAATAATAATAGTAACACATTTACTAAGTCTAAATGTATCGAGATCTGGAAAATGCCTTATTAAGGAGGGTAATAATTTTAGTTTCTAGAAATCTACCTAAGAAATAATTTCAAAAATTAAGAAAATAACTAATTCAAAAAATTATACACCACAGTATTAACAAAATCATAAAACTAAAAACAAAGAAAATCTCCAGGAATATAAGTGATAATATAATCCAATATAAGCAGAACATTGGTGGCTCACACCTTTAATCCCAGCACTCAGGAGGCAGAGGCAGGCAAATCTCTGTGAGTTTGAGGCCAGCCTGGTCTACAGAGCTAGTTCCAGGACAGCCTCCAAACCTACAGAGAAATCCTGTCTCGAAAAACCAGAAAAAAAAATCCAATATAATAATTTCAATAATTATTAATTTTATGAGAAATTCCCAGTATGTGTTACAAAACTATACTATACAAACAAAATTATCCCAAGTCCTACCACATGATACAGAAATACACTAAGTATTTCTATGTATACAGTTTTGTAGAAATAAATCCAATTAACCATGTGGGCTAAATATTATACCTATTCTGCAAATGGTAAAATGGAAACATAGGAAGTTTTATTTGTCTGCATAAAACAGTCAATTTAAAAAAAAAAAAAAAAAAAAAACAACTAAGGTTCCAAACTATTTCCAAAGTGGTCAGGACTATGAGCCCTTTGATCAAGTCTCGTACCTTCAGTATACATGCATAAAAGTGATAATGATAAAAAAGGAGAAATACACAAAATGCAAAATGTCTAAAAGTGTTTATCATGGAGCTTGCTTTACTTTTCTCCATTCTCTGGATTTCTAGAATGTATATTTACTTTCCTATGAGAAAAGCATCTTCGTGGTTTAATGGTGTCCACTGGTTTCCACACTCTCCATCTTTTGACAATTCCCCTCCTGCACAGCACCCATCTTCAGGAAAGCAGGTCCCCTGGAATGTCTCTGCCTTCCTATTCAGTTGTTCCCTCCATCTCTGCATTGCCCTGCTGCTTCTGCACAAGTACATTCATGCCTGGTTACACTGTAATTCATTTCAGAAGCAGTTACCACAGTATCATATGTACTCATGAGCTGGAAACTGCAGGACAAGGAAGCCTGTGGGACATTCCTTGGATCCAGGAATCTGAAGCCCTGCCTTGCCATCCAGCTCCCACAGTGGGATCCCTGCCTTCAAAAATGCATATATCAGCCTGCTTTCACCCTTAATATCTGAAGACAATGAACTAGAAGCCACCTGAAACATGGTTCTTAACTTATTCTTAACTTCAAAGAAACAAAACAGGGTTTGTCCAAGGGGTGTTGAAATAAACTGGACCCCACTAGTGAGTATTACTGTGTCTAAAATACATTCACATAACCTCTGCTTTACAAAGCTGATTATAAAAAAAAAAGTCCCCAAGGGCTAATAAGATGGCTCAGTGGGTGAAAACGAGGTTGTCACCAAACCTAACAACCTGAATTTAATCCCTGGGATCTACATGGTGGAAGGAGAGAAAAAACTTTTCCAAGTTGTTCTCCGACCTCCACATATAGGTATGCACACATAGACAGATGACAGATAGATAGATGGATGGATGGATGGATGGATGGATGGATGGATGGATGGATAGATAGATAGATAGATAGATAGGAAAGAAGACAGGATAGGTAGGCAGGCAGGCAGGCAGGCAGGCAGGCAGACAGACAGACAGACAGACAGACAGACAGACAGACAGACAGACAGACAAGGTAGGCAGGCAGTACATCTGTCCTCATCACAGTGAAAATAACTGCAGCTCAGAAGGCAGGTGCCAACCTCTAGAGCTTCATGAACAGCATCTATCCCCTCAGGCAGGACTGCTGTGCTCCTCACACGCTCCTCCAAAGTGTTCAGCCAAGTGGTTTCCAGATCCAAATAGTGAAGCAGCTCAACCCAACAAGACCAGACCTCCTAAAGAAGGAGAGGGAGAAAATCAAAACTGAACAAGAAGCCATGTCATATGTCATCACTGCAATCAATAAGAACTCCATTTCAGTGTATTACACAGAAGTCCAGAAACTGATGAAGCTAGAACATCAAATAAATGAAACAAAACTAAATTTGTCAATAAACTAGGGCAATTAAGATGGGGGAAAGGGGAAATGCAAAAGAGGCTGCCTCAGTTTCCATTCAAATAAATTCCAAGGATGTAGTTAAATGTCAAAAGCAAGCCTGTATAATTAATAGTGGGGGGGGCAGAAGAGAAATGCTTTATTTTAAAGTGAAAGCAAGAGCTGCAGATTATTTCAATGATTACAGTATCCACCTGACAGGCAAAGACCCTGGGTTCAATCCCCAGTACCCCCTAACACCCAATAAATAAATACATAAAAATGAAAAACAAAAGGTAAAAATCATCATGATAGTTTTTATAGAAACCTAAGTCTCCTGGATATACTCAATTCCAATTCCAAGATAACTGATGGAAGCAGAGATCTCTATAGCCCTCTGGACTTCTCTCCAAGTTAATGAGGGTACAGCACTGTAAGCAGATGACCCCATTTTACCAAGCCAGGAAGCAGGTAGTTCAGCGTTCTGAGGTAGGAGGGGAAGCTGGGAAGACATGTACTTAGAGCCTCTTGTGTCCTTGCTTCACACAAGAGAAATTTGTCTGATTTAAGATGTCTTTCACATCATGTATCCAGATACCACCCATCCCACCCTCCAAAAAAAAAATTTTTAAGAGAAAAAAGGAAGAAGGGGAAAAAAAATCTCATCATGGCAGCTGCAATGTAACACAGTGGCTCATGCAGGAAACCCTTTTATCTATACATTTTTACATGAAGATATTCATCGAAAAGCATCATTGGTCTGGTTCAAGACCCCTGGTCTCTGCTACATCATTGACCCTGGGCCCTCACTGGCACTCTTCTAGGACATTCTGTTTTCAGCCCTACTTCAAGGAGATCCTGCAGTCCTGGGTCTACAGGATCTATCCTCCCCCCCCATCCCTACCCCGTGTTTCAGCAAATCACAGATGAGGTGGATGTTGGAATGGGCCAACACATAACCCTGGTTCTGGGCCTGGGTAACTGCAAGGTTGGTTTGCCACCAGGGTGAGCTCTCCAGCATTGCGCTGGCTAGCTCATGCCCCTCATCAGCACACAATTCTAATCTGTCCTCTTTATATCTACTGACACAGTCCTGACACAATCCCATCCAAACCCCATATCATCTCTGTTTGCCAGAATGGGGTCAGCAGTTATTTCTATAGAGAAGCAGAGAGACGGTATTTCGGACTTTAGGGGTTGATATCCAGGGTCTGTCACAGATTCATCTTTGGTGTGGGTAGGTAGGTGTCTCTGTGCTGTTTCCAACCCTTTAGAAATACCACTCTCAACCAAACAAAAAGATGCACAATTCAGCCATGAGGCCTCTGCCATAATCTGCTGACTTTTGGTTCAGTGAAAGAAGGAGGTTTCTAGTCCCCCCACATTCCTCCAGCAAAAGGCATTCTGAGAAACCTGCTCAGGTCTCACAGGAAGAGACCGGTGGCAGAGAATCACTCCCAGGATGTAGGCTCATCCCTAATCAAGTATCTTTCTTACTAATTGGTCTCAATTTGCATATTTATCTCAACACAAAATAGATGAGAGCTGGGCATTAGACTGAACACTTGGAATCCCAGCCCTGGGGTGGAAGGAATAGGAATGATCACAGCCAGCAAAAGGACAGCCTGATCAACACAGTGAATTCCAGGCTTGCCAGGGCTATGTGGGATGCCCTGCCTCAAAAACAATCAATCAACAAGATAGGTGACGGGTAAAGACTAAGGAATGAGTAAACTTGGTGCAAATTCTTTCACTGCCATTATCACGCCTGCAGAATTTACCACAGTATAATCACCAGTTTCGGGTGTGTTTCATTTAAATTATAGTAACTCGAAATGTTTCTTAAATCATTCAACCAGGTATTTTTTTTAAAGCCGTGAAAATGAGAGACCTCTTCATTAAAATCATCCTACAGAATAATCTGCATCTTCCATCTAATGGGAGAGACATTTACCTAAAATGAAACAAAAAAATCAGCATATTTACGTTCTTTTTCCTCCAGTAAACGTTAGATACTACTCAAAATAAAAACTTGAGTTCCTATCTGTTAACCACATAAAGGAAACCAGGCAAGATTCTTGTACAGTGGTCTGAAATTGAAGATTAAATCAGTTTCTGTGGCTCCTTCATAACCTGAGAACACTGGTGAACACATAAAAATATCAAACCCTGAAGGGGATAAATTGTTGCAAACAAACTTTCTGAGAAAGAAATGAAGACAGATCTTGGTCTCCTTAAAAAACAAACAAACAAAAATACCAACTTTCTTGTTTTTATCTACTTACTCCATAAAAATTACTTTGCTAATCCAATGTTCAACAAAATGGAGTTTTCTTTCTTTTCTTTCTTTTTTTCTTTTTTTTTAACTAAGATAGGGAACCGCTCATTATAGGACAGAGCCTGGATCTCAGGACTATATCCCTGGGGTTGGGAGAGGGGGACGGAGGGGCGGGGCTCTCATACCTCTAATGTGTGGCACTTCCCTCGAATTCTATTACATAGAAGTTGGTAGCTCTCCAGCACCATATTGAACTCCGATGTCAACTCCTGGCCACCAGATGGCGCCTTGGCAGCCAGCAGCTTGATGCTGTCCTTCAGAATCTTCACCCTCACCTCCTTCTGCAACACGTCCTCTTTTGCCCTCTGTCCCAAGAAAGAAACAACTTGAAACAAGGTTCTCTGTGATCAACATCTTTTTTAAATAATAGTAATAATAACTAATCGAAAGTTAAAGCGCCCAAATTATTCTATCTGCCTGACAGGATGATATAGCCTCAGTTTTTCTGCAAGAAAAATGCTAAAACTAAAATCTCACTCTTCTGCATGCCCAGTCCCACAACATTTTCACTTGGTAACACCAGAGTTCATAGCCAAGTTATCTTAAATAGGGTTTACTGACAAGAAATATTTTCAAATTCTAGGTGCAGGGTAAGGATCTAAATGAACTCATTTTCACTGACCACTGGAGGTCTGAACACATTAAACCGAAATAAATGAACACCATCATAGCAGGATACCTTAGCAGAGGCATCCATTAAAATGTGCCACAAATCCTTGTAAAAAACATTTTATCCTCCTAGAACACAGGTATATCCATCCTTCCAATAATGAAGAGCACATCAAAGATGATGAACTTCCACTGGAAAACCTGATCCAGAAATAGCTACCTCCTGGCTTTCACTCTTTGCTCAAGGTGCTTAATCTTATATGCAAGAAAATCCACCTGCAACAGTCTTTCACTTTCCCTCTTAGCTTTCTTTACTGCTTAATGGACTTCAGCTCCCCCAAGGTGAGGAGAAAGTAATTAAGTGTAGTTGCTTTTAAATTCCTAATGGCTGTTTTGAAGAATAAAAATAAATAGAGTGCTGCCCAATCAAAGATTTTAATCTCATCTTTCTCAGCTCTCAACTATAATGACTTAAAAACAGCTCCAACGGTGTGGGAGATAAATGGAGTAGTTATGCTTTATATAATAGACTACCTTTAAAATATTGTCTATACAAAAAAATCAAAAAGAGCTACATAAAAAATATATTTCAGTATCTTACACAGTTTAAGTCTCTTCAATGTGTACTGACTCATATACAGTGAGCACAAGTATCACATAAAATCTCTTTTTAAAAATTATCTGCACAGAAATTTTTGCCTTAGATACACTATTGGGTAAGTTAACTGTGGGGTAATCTAATACCATGTCACTTGATGTTTTAGAAAAGGAGGGGTGAGTCTTAAAGACAGGATGATGTCCTCACATTTGAATAATAGTGAAAGCGATGTGGGACTGAGGCCAGTTCTTTCATTATATTAGAACAACTACTAACACAGGGGTAGAAGTTTCTGGAACCACAACTTAGTTTCAACTTACCTTCTTTGTACACCCCTGCCTCCTGCTTCTAGGACATTCTGGAGTTCCCGTGTGCCCCCAGTACTGACTCTATAGTCCTGCCTCCTTCTCCCTAGGACATTTTGGGGTTGCTGTGTGCCCCCAATAATGACTCTATACCCTGCCTCCTGCTCCTAAGACATTTTGAGGTTCCTGTGCCCCCATTACTGATGTATTAAATGCAGTAGAACCAGGATGACCTCCAACTTACTCGTGAAGTCTCCTTTGCTCCTTACCAGAAAATTATGCTTCCTGGGAACAGTGCTAGAAGCTACACGCCAACTGTGACTATAGTTAACACCACAAAATACACACTGAAAAAAGGATAAAATGGTAATTTTATATTATTTGTGCTTACTGCGATAAAAAAGAAAAATTAAAGTTTCTCTGCACAGCCCTTCGTGGAGACTCTGAAGTCCTCCATGGCTCCCCAAGGCTATAACCTACATGGCTGTCTTCAGGGGCCTCATGGCATCAACTCTGGGATAGACTTGAACCAGTAGACTGGTGTCAGCCTCCTTTCCAAACTAAAGTCATCACAGCTGCTCTTCTGCTGCCTCATTCTTTTAAACTTAAAACCCTTCTGTGAGAGCAGAGTAGTCTATATGGTTCTGTGCAGTGCCATAGGTGATGGACTGACACACTCATTAGCATGAAGGGGCACAGGATGGGATGAAGGGCCTCACCTTCATTTCCTCCACGGCACTCTCCAGTTCTTCTGGGGATTTGTACTCGAAGTCCCTCTCCAGGTACTCCTCTTCAGCCTGCGCCATCCACTCCTGCATCTCGGCCAAGTCCTTTTTCAAGTTTGTGGCTTTTTCCTGACTATCAGACAACTTACTTTTTTGAAGAGCAATCTAGAAAGGAAAAGCCATTCTGCTCAGTAAATAAATTTTAATACACTAAATGCTAGTCCTACCCTTTAATATTTAAAGACACTGCGATAAATTTCCAGTCTTACATTTTAATATCCAAGCAAAACTTTTTGTACATCCTGTGCTGATGTTACATAATGTAGGAAATGAGGAAAATATGATGAATTCTATACAACATTTTAGACGTGCACTGAGCCTGAAAATATCTACTGTAAGTCTGAAAATAGGGTTCACAGCTGGTGTTTTTTCTCCCTGGTAGCCTGCACAGCACCTTCCAGCACTGTGAAAGCTAGGCAGCAGAGAAGAGGCTTCTGCTTCCATTCCAGCTTGGTTCTGAACCTTTAATTCCACATGTGAAATTAACCTGTAGCAATAAAGGCATATACATCAAATTAATTTTATTGTAACACTGTTTACTATCAAAAAATGAAAAACAAGAAGCTGAAGTCCCATTGTGTTCTCATTTCTTAAAATGAGGATGGAGCTAGGCTTGGTTGCATATTCCTTTAATTCCAGCACTTGGGAGGCAGAAGCAGGTGGATGTCTGTGAATCTTGAGACAGCCTGCTCTGCAGAGTGAGACCAATTCTCAAATCTAAGAAGAAAACTGAGAGTGAGAAGAACTATTATGAAAGATGGCCATAAGATATTATCCTACAAATGTCCAGAGATATACAGGATGACCCCAAGTAACAATCTAAGCAATAGTGGAGAGGCTACCTTAAATGTCCTTCTCAGATAATGAGATTGATGACTACCTTATATGCCATCCTGGAGCCTTCATCCAGTAGCTGATGGAAGCAGAAGCAGAGATTCACAGCTAAAAACTGAACTGAACTCCTGGAATCCAGTTGCAGAGAGGGAGGAGTGATGAGCAAGGGGGTCAAGGCTGTAGAAGCCCACAGAAACAGCTGTCCTGAACAAGGGGAAGCTTGCTGGTTTCCCAGACTGATAACTGGGAAACCAGCATGGGACTGTTCCAGACACCCTGAATGTGGATGTCAGTTTGGAGGTACGGGTAATCTATGGGGCCTCTGGTAGCGTATCAGTATTTATCCCTAGTAGATGAATGGACTTTGGTAGCCCACTCCAAATAGAGGGATACTCTCTCAGTCTAGACACACGAGGGGGTACAGGTGGAGGGTCTAGGCCCTGCTGCAAATGACATGACAGTCTTTGAAGATCCCCATGGAAGGCCTCACCCTCCCTGGGGAGCAGAAAGGGGATGGGATAGGGGGTCGGTGGGGGGCAGAGGAGGAGGGGAGAGAAAGGGAACTGGGATTGACATGTAAAACAAGCTTGTTTCAAATTTAAATTTTTTTAAAAAGGGTATTATCCTACAAAATGTTGGTTAGAAAGTAGAAGACACCAGCTGGAGAGATGGCTTAGTGTTTAAGAGCACTAGCTGCTCTTCCAGAGGATTTGGGTTCAATTCCCAGCACCCACGTGGCAGATCACAAGCGTCCATAACTTTAACTCCAGTTCCAGGTGATTCAACACTTTATGCACACACACATACACACAGGCAGAACACCAAGGCACATAAAATAAAAATAAATTTAAAGAAAGTAGAAGATACGTTTGAAAATAGTTTTTTCAGAATCTGGTTCAGTAACTTTGGGAAGTTCTTCAGAGAAGTCTGGAGATATTTTCAGAGTTCCTCCCCCTAACCACAAACTAATTTCAGCTGGAAGAGCCAATCCTGTCACACAGGAATAGTGCAACCTTCCCCTGAAATGTGCAACTGCCTGCTCAAATTACACGTCAGTGTGAAGCTACCTAACCAGAGCTGCCTGACAGTAACCAGAGGCCAGGACAGGAAAAGACTGTGGGTTAAGGAACAGTTAGTGGCTTTTCTGTTTCCTCCCTCCAAACAGGAGCAGAGGTCTAAAAATAGAAAGGAAAGGTTTGGTTTTTTTTTTTTTTTTTTTTCAATGCCCACCCACCAGCTGGACTGTTACTCTATCGAGAAGTCAAACCCCACACAGTACTGCTCCCACAATGGATGGTCAACACTTTCCTTAGGCAGAGTTACTAAAACTCTCCTCTCCCGCCCCCTCTGTCTGTGTGTGTGTGTGTGTGTGTGTGTGTGTGTGTGTGTGTGTGTGTGTGTGTGTGTGTGTGTGTGTGTGTGTGTGTGTGTGTGTGTGTGTGATGTAACTACATAAATGTAGTTTGAGCCCATGTCCAGAAGGTTTTTATTGTTTGTATTTTCTGAACAGCAGCCAGTTATAACATTTTAGTAGATCCATAGAATAGTTGAAAATAAAACCAAGAAGATATCATAACTATATACTTTGTATTTTAGAACAGTGACAATTTCTTTCACGATAACATAGGTGAGACACATTTCCATGTATTTTTTTTTGTTTGACGTGCCTATTTTAGACATTTATTTTGTATGAAGTGGTGTTTTGCCTGTATGTATGCTAGTATACCATGTGCATACAGTGCCCATAGAAGCAAGAAGAGGAATCATGATCCTGTAATTCCATGAAACTGGAGTTACAGACTGTTGTTAGCTACCATGTAGGTGCTGGGAACGGAACCTGGGTGTTCTGCAAGAGCTGCAAGTGCTTTCAACTACTGAACCATCTCTCCAGCCCCAGACATACCTATTTTTTGCTTACTACAATAAAAAAAACTCCAAAATGTTTAATATTACCACTACTGATTGATATAAATTGTCTAGAACTGATCTAAATAACTATTCATACAACATGTAGCTACTTCTTGCTGAAGATGCCTAAATTTTCTTTCCATATTACAAATCAAATGGGATTCACAGCAGATTTTATATTGTTATGAATGAATGAGCGAGAGAGCAGTGAGTGGATAGATGAATGGAAAAGGATGATGGATGGGTGGGTACGTATGACAGATAATAGATGGTGATGATAGATGATGGATGGATGAAGATGATGGAGGATGAAGGATAGATGGATGACTGCATGAATACAGGGAGATAGGGTATAAATAGACAGATGGATGCCAGATAGCTGCTAGTTCCTCAATGTCACTTAGGAACCACATCCTCTATTTACTTAGACAAAACCCCAGCCACTTATACATTATGAAGCAGATACAAAAATATGTTTGGCTAGTATATTCAATGCTATTACAAAAAGATTATTTTCTTAAGTTTGGTAATAGCAATTTGATTTTGTAATAGTCTTTGCTAAAACATATGATGTTAATTTCAAATTCCTATCTAAGGCATATTTTCACAGATAAAGAGAAAATGTAATACAAGACTACTATTAACAAATATTGGAATAGGTCCATAGGTGATGCCGTATTTTAATTTTCTCCACATTTAAACATGTTGAGAATGAAGAAATCAGGCTAAAACAAGAACAAAACATTCAGTAGTGCCACCAGTATAAGATTTACCAATATAAACATTAGTGAAAAAGCATTATATCAAGAATGTAATAGTCCAAGCATGGTCAGTGGGATATGATTGAATTTCCCATTTTCTATTCTTTTTTCACCACTGTCATTCACTCAGCTACAATTAGACACCATTATTTTTCCAAGGTGACTGAGCAGGCAGAGAGAACCTGCTGTGTGGGTCTTCACAACACTGGCATGCTCTCCCTTGTATGGCAGTAAGCAGATGGTCTCACAGACATCCCTTTGAAGTGGTCCTCAGTCCCCATTCCCGTACTTGTGTGGAATCATCTCCTGCCCCCAGAAGTGTCTCCCCTTGAGTTCCTAGCATTCAAATAGACAGCACCATGACCTTTGCCAACCTCCTGAGCCACCCTTGACCATCACCTTTCCATCATACATCGTCCTCTACCGAAGCCCTGTCTGTTTCCAAAACAGGCCACATACCTTATGTCTCCTGACCTCAAATGCAACCTCTCTGACCCAAGAGGTCATCCTCTCTTTTCAAGTCTTCAATGACCTGAGTATTGTCCCTACTTCCATACTTGGCTTTCTGAAACACCCATCTACCCAAAAGCTGAAGGGACCTTAAAGGGCCTGACACATCCCTGCTCAAAACTCTCAAACTTGGGTCCGTGAGATAGCTCTGTAGGTAAAGGCACTTGCAGCCAAGTCTGGTGAACCACGTTCGATCACCCAGGCTCACACAACGGTAGAAGAGAACTGACTCCCACTAGTTGCCCTTGACCTGTACATGCATACATGGCACATGCACCAACACATGTACACACATGGTAATAACAAACAAAACAAGTTAACGAATGTTAATAACTTCTCAAGGTAGCTGACATCATTCTTAAACTCAAACCCAGAGTGCCTGCCCACAACGAAGGCCTAGCCCCACCCACTCTTCTGACCTCAGGTATTCCTATTTTCCATGTATTTCCTAACTCCACTCACTCTATTCCAGCAGCAGTACCTTGGGGCCTCAATAAACAAACATACCACACTCACTTCCACAGCTGAGCTTGGAAATTGCCCATACTACACAACCTTATCCAAATCCATCATGGCCCACCTCCTCCTTTACTCGGTACTCTACTGCAATGTCCCCGTATGAGCAAGTCCCTGGCCAACCTATTTGAAACAATATCTGCCTTCTCTGACCTCTTGGTCCTCTCCCCAATAGTTCACCTGCCTCACAGGAATGCAAACTTCTCAAGAGGAAAGTTTTCCCTGGTCATTGCTGTGTCCCAGAGCACAGAGAGAGGCAGGGCAGCAGACACTAATTAATGAAATACTAAGTGTAGCTGATTAATGGATATCTGCTGCCTAAATGATTAATAACTATAATTAGTGGATATCACACTCAAATGTCCTCAAGGCAAGACAAGTATCATAAATGAATGTGAGGAGCTGGGTTTAAATAAAAAAGAAAAGTCCTGAGTCCCACTGAGCAAGCAATATTCTTCCTTAATTTCAATATTTATATGTGTATATACATATATGTATATACACATATATATTTATGTGTGTATACATATGCACTCACACACATTTTTATGTGGGTTTTATGTTTTCCTGTAAATGTCCTAGGCCACTATTTTTAATGTTGGTTTTCCTGGTCAAGAAAAGCCAGGAACATTGTGTCCCCTTCCTAGTGAAGGTGAAACACTCACCTCTTCGCTGAATTTCTCCACTTGAGCTTGGTAGTCCACTAGTCTTGACTGTATACATGTTTTGACTCCGGTGACTGGACAGCTTTGAAGGTTAGTCTCTACTTCTCTCATGTTTTTCAGAGATGATTCAATTGTTTCAATTTCATTAGCAAATGTCTGAATATAGGAAACAAGCCCATGTTGAGTCTGCTCCCACGTAAGTGGGCATCTGCATCACATCTATCTGCCTGGATCCTGAAGATACTTCAAGGACATATTGCCTGGGAGTCAGGAGTCTCAACTACTTAAGAGCTACCTCCCTTCAAGAAATTCATTTTGTCGGGCATTTAAGACAGCCACTTGCTAAAAACAGATTAGAAATACCTGAATTTCAATGGGAAACACTACTTTTAATTAGAGAAATGTTTCTCGGTCCGTGGGTTGTGATCCCTTTTGGGGGGATCACATATCAGACATCCTGCATATCAGATATTTACATTACAACTCATAACAGTAGCAAAATTACAGTTATGAGGTAGCAACTAAATACTTTTATGTGTGTGGGGGGGTCACTACAACATGAAGAACTGTATTAAAGGGGCACACATTAGGGAGTTTGAGAACCACTGGTTTAGAGACACCTGATGATTTCATCAAGCATAAACTGCATGTCGTATGACTAGCGTGTTTCATGTGTTACACATGCTTTTCATAAAGGCCCATCAAGTAGTACAATGGCAGCAACACACTCGTGGTAATCTTTACATTAAGATCATCCCTGTCATAGGACAGAGCAGCTTCCGAAGGGAGGAGGGAATTACTCTTGTTCTCATCACAAATTCTAATAACCACGCAGCAATAAAATGTGAGCTAACTGTCTTTTATTAGCTATAAGGCCAAAATAAAAGCTTTATGATAAAGGACACTTTATCTAGACTTCATATGCCCCACTCTTACAATTTCAATAACACCAAATGACAATGAACAAGAAGAAAATGTTATTTATGTGAATAGGAGTGCCAGACCAGCAGAACTCACAGCACATTGGTCAAGCTGCTTCTGTAGTCCTGCTGCATCTCCTTGGGCAGCCTGCTCTTTCACTAGGAAGTCTTTCACACCACCCATCCACTTCTCAATGACTTCTGAGTCAGCCTAAATCGAACACAATAACAGAAGGGGATATTACTCAGTGACACCCAACCCACCACATTTCCTTCTACTGCAACTAGAAGGGAAAAAAAAAAAAAAAAAAGGCAACCTCTCAAAACTTCGATAACATCATTCTCATTTATTTCGTGTCCTTTTTTAAGTCTCCCAACTTGAAAAGTAATTCTTAAAAATGGCATCTTAGTAATAATTCCACAAGCCTCAAAATATACTGGAATGAACTATTTTTGTTTAAATGGAAGCAGTATTTAGGACTACGATTCAGATTACAGGGGAAATATACTATTCTAGTTGTACCCAACCGAAAAACAAAATCTTTTGTTTTTAGCTAACCTAGAGCACTTGTACTCCAAAGCTAGCTGCTGAAGTGAGAGTAAATACACAGCATCATGAAGAAATGCAATCTACTACTCTGCATTCCTCTGTGGGATACCTCCTTCCTTGAAAACAGAACTAGTCACTAACCATCCAAAGTTACTAAGAAGAAAGAGAAGACAAACATTTTCTAGAAAAAAAGCAGACTTTTTAGAGAGGAGATCACACAGGTGTGACTACATAGAAGACAATGTTAGCCCCACTTAAACTTCAATACTGAAGAGGTAGCCATTTTTCCCATGGCCTTCCACTCCATCAGTGCTTAGTTTGCCTTGGACATTTCTCTAATATGTTTCCTTGAACTATTTTCAGTTCTTTCATGTTCAGTCCTAAAAATAAAATAAACTTGAATGATCAAATTAGCAAGTGGCTGCCGCCATGTGTCTCCCTAGTGCTGTGATGGTTCAATATTCCTTCTTTCGTGACATTTGTAGGGCAGCAAAACCAGGTAATGTACAAACCATTCTGATTCACATGCTCTGGAAACAACAGAAATTATTTAATATTCCTATAATATGTCAAACAAAACCAGATATTATTATAATATAATATAAGAATATAAGAATAATAATAAATTATTATTCTTATGAAGTTGGAATGAACCCTCAAGATGGAACATACCATGAAGATGCTTATAAAATACCGCCCAAAATGATTTTGGATTTTTTTCTCAGTGTGCATTTGACCCCTGCTTCTTTTGTGTTAAACTTGTTTGTTCTTAAATACGTTGGTCATAACATTACAATTCACTAAAATCCCAGTATTCTCAATGATTACCTCAAAATAAGCTTCTCCTCTCAAATATTGCTTAATTGACTGCTAATTTAACAATAGGACTTGATCACTGTAAATACTAAATTTTACTTTGTTCTCTTGGCAATGCCAGTAAAAAAAAAAAAAAAATAGAGCAACAGCAAGCCAACAGAATAATTAAAATCTTTAGCTTTTCCAGTCTCCTGCCACTATCCCTAACTTTCTTCTGCTTGGAAATCTGACAGAGAAATATAATTTTCTATTGGGCATGTGGTTCTTTTGTTTGGTTGGTTAGCTGGCTGGTTTGATTGGATTTCTGGTTGTTGAGTTTTAGGATTTTTCCAAAATATTTAGGAATTTTCCAAATAAATTCATAAGCTAATGACACTGCTTTTCTTCAAATGTCATAATGGCATCTATTGTTTATAATTAATAAGTGCTAATAAAAATAAAAGTGGGGCTGGAGATATATCTCGGCAGGTAAGAGCACTGTGCTCAGCATCTCCATGTCCTAATGGCACTCAGCTAAGTCACAAGAAACATGAAAGAGCTCATAAGAAAAATGCAGTTTCTCTATCCACTTAAAAATCACAGCTAGGCTTGGCGGTGGTGGCGCATGCCTTTAGTCCCAGCACCTGAGAGGCAGAGGCAAGCGGACCTCTGTGAATTCCAGACTAGCCTGGTCTACAAGAGCTAGTTCCAGGACAGCCTCCAAAGCCACAGAGAAACCCTGTCTCGAAAAACAAAAACAAAAACAAAAACAAAAAAAAAAAAAAAAAATCTAAAGCACTTGTGTGCACTTGTGTACAATGAGTAACGGTCTCTGTCCAACTTAATGAACAAAAACGTGAATACGCACACATACATGCACACAGTTCTTTGGGGAACTTCACTTCTTATAAATAAAATTGTTTTAAGTTCCTAGTAGGAGCTTGGGAGATGATTCAGTCCATTAAAGTGCTTGACTAGTAAATATGGGGACCTGAGTTTGATCTGCAGAATCCACATAAAAAGCACAGCATGGTGACAAGTGCTTATTTTCCCAATGCTGGGAAAGGAAAAACAGGTTCCTGAGGCTTGCTGGCCAGCCAGAATAGCTTAATCTGGGAGTCCTAGGTCTCACGTAGAGACCTTGTTTCAAAAAATAGTCCATAGACAATCACCTAACCTTCAAGCTTTCACACAGTCTCTTGAGCACACACATATTCTCTCTGTCTCTGTCTCTCTGTCTGCCTGTGTGTGTGTGTGTGTGTGTGTGTGTGTGTGTGTGTGTGTGTCTGTCTGTCTGTCTGTCTGTCTGTCTGTCTTTCTCTGTCTCTCACTGTCTGTCTCTGTGTCTTTCTCTTACACACACATGCACACACACACATACACATTACCAGTAAATTTCTAATAATAATGTCTGCAAAAGAAAGGATATGTGATAGGTAGGGTTTTAGTGGGGGGGGGGTAGTAGGGAAGGATGGGAGGGAGAAGGGAACGGGGATTGTCATGTAAAACAATCTTGTTTCTAATTCAAATAAAAATAATCTGCAAAAAAATGTCTGCAAAAAAAAAAAAAAAGAAAAGAAAAAAAAGAAAGAAACAATAAGTGTAAGGACTCAGGCACTATTGCTAGCCTGTCCCTGTCACCTGCCAGAATGCTCTCAGGCAGTATCCCGGTCAGCCCAGGGTTCCAGGATTGCATAGTCTGCATGCAGGTGCAAAGGACCCCAAAGACAGACCCCCATCAACTTACGCTCCTTTACAGCTCTCTGTTTCTCTCTTTCCCACTCCTTCTCTTTTCCAGCTTTCTTTCCACTCTCGTGGTTCCCCTGGGGTAGACAGGACTTTTCCTGTCTCCCTCTTCTCTTTTGTCCTCTCTCTCCATCTGTCTCTTTTATCTCATTTCTCTTTCCTTCCCCCTCCCTCCCCTTTCTAATAAAACTTCTCACTTAAGCTCTGTCTGCCTTGTGTTTGTGCCCTGCCTCGGTCATCCTCGCCTGCCATGAAACCCACCAAGGTCCCTCACACAACGTTCCCCTCACTCTTTATCATAACAATAAGTCCTAGTCCAAGACAGTAACCATTTTTCATTCCCATTTTTATCCCCAAATATTCCAGTGAAGATGAAATTGGAGAAACTTAAAGCATCAAATATTATCCTTTGTAATTGTAAAAAAAAAAAAAAAAAAACACTGACCATCCCTGCAGAAAACTTCTTGAGCAGGTAACACCCTAGTTCAGTGTCACAAAGAAGGAATGCAGGGTCAAGGAAACACTCTCTCCTGAGCTGGAGGAGCTAGAAGCATTTTAAAGCTTGGAAACTCTGAAGCCAAGAACCTGAGACTCTACACAGCAGCCCTCCTCACACTTGATGACAGCCACATGCCTGACATTTTTCTCTCTCTGCTCCCCCATCAGCTGGAATGTCTGCAGACTTTTAAGCTGTTAACTTCTACCCCCAAGACACAGAGAAAACCAGCTGTGAAAACAGAATTAGTGCAGTAATTTAAAGTTAAGAGCTTCCTAGTTTGCTCACTTTTGAGGCATTCCAGAGCCTGTAGCAGGCACTACCCGTGGTTTCAACAGATACCAAAAGACTGCTCAAAATACTGTCACAAAAAGTGTTATGTCACAGAGACGAGGGCAAAGAATAACACATCAGCTTATCCAAACCCAAGTACCTAAATCCAGGGGGGTGGAATGGCCCATTGTCCCCTGGACTGAATAAAATGATAGAGGGGGCAACATTTTAATTATTGTATCAGGTTTGTATTCACTAGAAAGGTTAAATTAGCTAAATAAAGATTTTATTCTTCCTAATTTTTATCCTGAAATTCTTCCAAACTAGCAATTTGAAAACCTGTTTCTGCAAGGGCAGAATCCCAGCATGTCCTCTCTGCAACACATTGGGTTGGTGAGTATCTTTGAGTTTGAGCAACTGAAGGAAGAGGAGTGGGCAGACAGCTGTACTGACACTGGGGGTGTGTGGGTTTCAGACTACACAGTCCAAGCTCACTGGAGAGGAAGCAGTGGGTCTGACACACCTCCAGAGCAATTCATTCAGATCATAGCCATTCATATCGTAGTCATTCACATCCTCTTACTAGCTGGGCACCCTGCAGAGTCCTGTCTTCAAAGAGCCCCTTCCCTGAGAGGAAGGAGAAACATAGTTCTCCTCTAAGCACCCTATGGGGTGTAGATGGGAGGACACACAGAACAATGACAGAAGGGTGAGTCATCTTCAGGCTGTGCTTTGGTGCTGAGAAACCCTGAAGGCTACTAATAGAGTTTGTTCTTAAAGAATCAGCTAGGGGGAGGTGACGTGCCAGCAAGTACATGACACATCCAGAGGAAGGCAAATAGTCCAGCTTGGTCCTTTAGGACCCATGACACTGCCAGCCTGATGCCAATCATTATTGGGACATGGACAAGCTAAACAAGGAAGGAGTGGGGACTGTGTGATAAGGGTGAACATTTTACTCTGGTTGAGGACAACCAGACCCTATGCAGAAGTCTCTGGCATTGGTGGAAAGACGAATGTTCAACATAAGACATGAGAATCAGGAGTGGAATTAAAGATTGATGGAATGGTTGGAAAGTAGGCTGTAGGAGGGCCTGTGCCTGGAGGGAAGGGCTGCATGTGGTGTCCACAGAGCCAAGAGGCACACCAGGATTTGTGTGCACCTAGGGACATGCTGGTAACATTCCAGGTATATTCCACACTGTAGGATCTTAAGTAGGGGAAAGGAAATGATATAAAATATATCACAGTCCCGGTAATATCCAAGATATTACTACTGGAGATGAGAGAGAAAGCAGCTGAGCATGATTCATAAGAAAATCCTATCAGTAAAATCAATAACGGAAAAAAAAGTGCCTGTCTCGTGTTTTTTCAAATGTCTTGCTGCCGGGAAGGGAATGATGGTTTGTAAGAGTAAAAATGACCATTTCTGTTGTCAAGCACAACATAGAGCAGAAGAATTTAAGCCCACATTTGTGCCTAGCACTATGAAAGGGCACAGTGATCTAACCTTAGCCTGTACAAAAGGACTTAGCAGTAAAGACAAGGAAATGTCACCAAATGCCAAGAAAATAAGAGACAACTAACTACAACCATTCACATAAACACAGAGACCCCTCTTACAAATGTTGCAGGGCTGGAGAGGAAGAAAGAAAAGCAGATCACAACATTGCCTCAACCTCTAACGGTGCTGTATTCCTAAAAGGCTTTTTCTGAGGGTTAGGATTCATTTTCTGAGCTCTGCACTCTATTAGCTATTGACATGCCTGTATAGACTGACAAGGAGACCACTCCCTGGTATGGTTAAGGGAAGGTGCTTGTAGAGCAGAGAAGGCTTAAAGATAGATTTGAGGATCATTTGTTTTGTGGGAGAAGTTGCTACAATCTATGAGCATTTGGAAATCTAATGTGTCTGTGTCATCCTTGGCTATTGACTGAGCTGTATTGAGGCCCTTGGCAGTAAGACATAAATGGAATCTTCGAGACTGAGGAAGAGATGAGAAAAGGAGGGGAAAGTGTGGGAAACAGGAACTCAGACAGAGGGAGGATACCACTAAGCTCCAGGGGAGAGCTGAGAGCACGTGGGGGAAGATAGCAGGTGGAGAGAAGCAGCAGCCGAAGAGGCAGGAGGACTCCAGAATTTGGAGTGGAATATGGTGGGTGGCAGATCCCAGCAGAAACAAATGATCATAGCTTAGCAGAGTCAAACCTGCAGCTTAGTTTGGTTAAGAAAGGCCCTGCCCTTTGGAAAGGGATCCGTCTGTACTCCTCCCCAATTGCAGCACCAGATGTATAAGCTGAGGACATGACCACCCCATGGTATGGTTAAGTGGAAGGTTTTTATGAGATATGAGAGAGAGAGGATAGCCAGAGGCATCTGGAAGAGTCCAGAGCAGAAAAAGAATGTAGTAGTGAAGGGACCAGCCCCCTGCTATAGCAGCCATGACAAGCTAACATGTGCTTGCCTGACCTTGCCCCTCCTGTCCTAGTCACTAGTCAGATACCCTCCGCTTAGCAAGGAACCAATAAGAAGTTAGCTGGCGGGACTGTGCTTTACATACAAGTGCACAACAGTGACTTGCAACCGCCCTGGGAGGGCCTATAGGTCATAGCAACCAGTTGACCAATCAGCCTGGAAGCACACCAATCCCCAGACTACCCAATAAATTCCCCACCTCATGGTTTCTTGGGGTCCTTTCTCCAAGCACTTGTGCTATTGGGGTTAGCTCATTAAACAACAACAATAAAAGACTTTTTGTTTTTGTTTTGAAATGGGTCTCTTGGTGATTTGGGGGTTTCAGAATTTGGGCACAACAGTAGTCTGAACATGGCCGGGAGACTGGACCTGGCCATGATGGAAACAGGAGCAAAGCAGAGTGGGAGAGCAAGGTGGGGAGGGGAGAGGAAGATTGAGAGATGAAGAGAAAGAGTGAACAAAAGACAAAGCATAGCTGAGATAGCAGGGTTGGAAGGAGAATGAGTATGTTGGGGAAGGGATGCTCCTGAGCTAAAGGGAGTTTAGGGTAGGGAGGAGGTGAGAAGGGCTGGGATGCTAGCATGGACTTTGAGGTGTACAGCAGGTGCTTGTAATGATAAGGGACCCTGGAGGCCAGCATGCACTTTGGTATGCTAACAGGCACCACAGATACACATCTGTCCCTTCTGCCTTTGGAATCTGAGGTAATGGAATTTCCTTTGGATCTGACAATGTCCCTCACCAGGATCTACTGTAATGTATTCTATAATATAGGAAAAAATACAGATTCAAACTAGCAGTATGTTTGGACTGTGTGTACATTAAAATCCTTCATGGATTCACTGTAATTATGAGCTGTGACCATGACAGGATGTAGAAATGAGACTAAGACTACTGTTGGCAGTGAGTATTTCTGTTATTCAATATCTCCACAATAGCAATCTTCATGTATGATACATATGATTAAAAATGCATTTTAAAAATTAGAGATTTCTGGGTTTTTACCATGAGTGATATTGCCCATACCTACATAGTGAAGCCCTATCTCAAAAGAATTAATTGATTGATTAATTAAATTAAACAAATAATTAATTCCACTACTTTATCCCTAAGAAACCCCATCAATTGGCAGTAATCTAACACCTTCTGGGGCTCAGTTTAAAGAAGGAAGCTTGACCTGAACAAAGGGGAGCTCATGGAGCCTAGACTTACAGCTCGAAAACAAGCATAGGATAGAACCAGGCCCCCTGAACATGGTGTCAGTGAGGCCTGGGCAGTCTATGGGTCCTCTAGTAGTAGACCAGTATTTATCCCTAGTATACGAATGGACTTTGGGAGCCCATTCCACATTAAGGGTTACTCTTTCAGCCTAGACACATGGGGGAGGGCCTAGGCCCTGCCCCAAATGATATGACAGACTTTGAGGATTTCCCCCATGGACGGCCTCAGCCTTCCTGGGGAGCAGAAAGGGGATTGGATAGGGGGTCGGTGGGGGGCAGGGGAGGAGGGGAGAGAAAGGGAACTGGGACTGATATATAAAATAAGATTATTTCTAATTTAAATTTAAAAAAGAAAAAATAGAAAAAAAAAAGAACGAGGCTTAAAATACTAAAACATCTATCAGGACACCAAAAAAGGAAAAGGCTATTCCATGAGTAACTACTTACTGTATTTATCTGTAACTTTGTGGGGAAACTTCGAGTTTTCCCATGTGAATTAACAAGCAATTCCTCTTAAGCCACTAAGTGAGCAGGAGTGGGTTTAGCACTAAGATCATACATGTGTTTGCTTAAGGAAGTTGTACAATTGAAAAATGAATACAAATAACTATCAGCAACCTTGCTGTTAACCCACCAAAAGATAACAGGACATTAAAGTTTGCTACTGTAATAGCAAATATTTGAATAGAGACCCATGTGTTTGATGGGGAACGTTTTTAATATTTATATTTAATATCTTTGACATAGTCTCCAACTGGCTGCTAAAAGCACTTATAATTGCAATATTAGTAACAACAAGGAAGAAAATCTAAAACTGGATTATGATAAGCCCAGAACTCTCTTAGGTGTTTAAGAAGAATTTTTACTCCTTGAAACTTTATATTCAAATAATGGCACACCATCCTAGTTAGTTTTAAATGTCAACTTGACACAGGCAAGAGTTAGGGATTCTCAATTGAGGGACTGGGCAGATCAAATTGGCCTGTGGACATGTCTATGGGGGATAACCTTGATGGTTAACTGACTTAGATGTAAGAGGACAATGCTGTAGGCAGTGATCTAAGGCTGTATATAAAAAGTCAGGTAAGCACGAAGCTGAGAGCAAGCCAGCAAGCTGTGTCCCTCTATGGTTTCTGCTTTAAGTTTCTGCTTAAGACCTTGCCCTCAACAATGGCCTCTGATCAGAAGTATGAAGCCTTTCCTTCCCTAAGTTCCTTTGGTGGATATGTTTTATCATAGCATTAATAGGAAAGAAACTAGAACACATACATTTAACTAACCCTAAAATAAACTTTTCAGGAGTCACTCATGAATTCTCCTGACTATAGCTAAGATTTAAATTTGAAGATATAGAAACAGTTCACACAGCATGGGTCAACCTTAAACTACTTACATTTGGGACTAAGTGATTCTGCTTCTATGAGGGTTAGCTTGTGCAGTATAAAATAGGTAGATGGGCTTCTACTGATGTCACCTGCTTATCCTATCCCTATGCCATGGCAATGACAATCAAAGATGTCTTTAGACTAGCACACATCTCAGATTCGGGGGGGGGGGGGGAATGTCACTGATGACTGTGAATCATCAAATAAGCCACTAAGGGAGCATCGTCAAAAATTTTGCAATCACAGACCACTATAAATGTCATTTACACCATTGTAATATGTACACAATTTGTGAGCCTGGCTGAAGGTTGTGAAACTTACTCACTTGTAGTAGAAACCCTTGAAGTTGTGCGGCAGAATTCTTCCTTAGCATGATAAGACCCTGAGTTTAATCCCTAGCCCTGGTTTAAAAGGCCAGGACAGTGGCACACACTTGAGAGGTGGAGACTGAAGGATCAGAAGTTCAAAGTCATCCTTGACTATGTAGCAAGTTTTCAGCCAACCTAGGATGTGTGAGACTTGTACTCCCCCCTCCCCCTGAGCCGTGTCCCTCATTCCATTCTCTGCTACCAAGAAGATAAACTTCTTCCACTATAACTTGTCACCTCTAACTATACTTTGATCAGTGGTTCCAATGCTATGCAGATCCCCATGCTGAAATTCTATTTTAACCATTATTAAGCTATGTACTCATCAAGGTCCAGTTCACCTCTACCAGAAGCCTTCTCTACAAGACAAAAGAAATGCATGGGCTTACCAGCACATCAAAAGTGTGCCTTTCATAAGCAACCTATAAATTCCAACTTAAGCATATAATAAATGTGGGACCAGAAAGAATGCCAAATATTCAGAAAGCAGACATTCCAGTCTTCCGTGATAATCACTGTGTGCCCTGAAACTAGCGTAAACTCCTCTTGGCCTCTCGACTTACCTCAAAATCTCTGAGTCTGGGGATGATTTCCTCAAGCAAATGTAAATCTCTGGAAACCTTGGCCTTTACTTTATTCCACGTCCCCTGGACATCATCAAATTCTTGTTTATACACTTTTCCCACATCAGGAAGCACATTTTTCTCCAAAATCTTGGTTTCTTCTGAAAGTTTATGTAATGTGGGTTTGTGATTTTCAAGGATTTCATCAAGGGCCTGAAAAAGTTTCCAAAGATGAAATCCGTGCACAACAATGTAACAATGTAAGTATCTGCACAGATGTAGTGACATGACATATATTGACGCATGCTCACAGTGGAAAAGGGGGAGGAGGGTATCTTACTTAAAAAAGATTAAAAAAAAAAAAAAGTCAGTCAGAAAAGTCAGAGCTTCCTCTTCATGGGTTTTGTGGGGGAGTGGCATAATGTATTCTGTACACTGAAAACCCCTAGAACAGCACACACAGTATGCCAGGAGCCCAAGGTCAAGAGTTGGTCTCTTTTATCAGCCACAACAGTGTTGAGCCTTAGGGAAGCAATTTAATCAAGAAAAAATTAGTATCAATTTGGGCTTGGGATGGTGGCTCATAACAGTCACCCCAGCACTTGGGAAGCTGAGGCAGAGGGACTGCATTCAGTTCTAGGCCAGCCTATACATTATAGAGTGAAATCCTGTCTCCAAAAACAAAAATAACAAAAAATCAGTTCAACTAATACACCTCACCTCAGTTTGGAAGATATATTTAGCAGATTATGAACAATTTTAGAATTAATTTTACGTGAACTATAAGAAAATACAGTTTTCCTAATAACGTTTAAGGATGTGTCTTTTATGGACCACAGATAAATTGTTTGAGGTAATTAAGCTTCAAATTATAAATTCTTAGGCCTGCAGGGTGGTTCAATAGATAAAGACATCAGCCACACAAGGCTGAAGCCTTCAATTCTATCCCTGGAACTCAGAGTGAAGGAGAAAACAGAGTCCCCAAGGTTGTCCTCTGGACTCAGCACACACCCACCTTCACAATGCTACTACTAATAAATAATAAAAGCAAATTAAGATAAAAGTTTTTAAATCTTCTACTTTTATACTGAAATTTGAATGATTTTTTTAAGGTTGGATCAAAAACAGCCTTTTTTTTTTTTAATCACTGAAAAATCACTTCAAATACATAACATGAACCATCAGAAATAGAGTTCTCAGACACAGCTTACCTTTTTCTCTTGCAGGGCCTGTTCCACCTTTGTGAGATCATTAAGGGAGTTTAGAGATGTCTGGGCTTTTTTTTCTGTCTCTTTTAGCACCTCTTTCAGTGTGTTCAATGTGTCTAGGTACGCAGGTCCAGGTTGGCTCTTCAGCTCTGCCGAGTTAAACATACTTACTTAGGGAAAACAATGTAGAAACCTAATACCGTTATTGTCTGCACCATTAATTATTTGTATCTAATAAAAAGATTCCAACAGATAATAAATTAGGCCCCATGATTACAATTGAAAAGAATCTCTGTTGGTTAATAAAATAGGTCATCCCTCTGGCATTTCAAACAGACCGACTGTGGCTTCATTCCTCTGGTGGCTGATGTTTGAAATATTAACTCGCTATCATTTTTCTTCATTTGATCACGCTGAAACGTCTCAATGAAGCTTGAAGGACAGCATGCCTTTTGTCTCACACAACTTCCCCTTCCCCAACTACTACACAAAGAAATACAAGGCAGCAAAGATCCTTCCCCCAGCCTTCCTGACATCGCATAAGTGTACACAAACTCTGTGGGAACCCCACAGACAGCAAGGAACAGAGGTGGCTAGCAATAGCCAGCTAGCACAGCGCATCCCTCTGTGGCTCTGTAGAAATCCCAAACAATCAGCGTTTATGCAGAAGAGGAAGTGAGTTGAATGTGAGGCACCAAGAGGTTAAAGCAATTAGCAGCATAAGTTAAACTGCCTACCACTGATGCTTCTCATAACTGAAAGCTTGGCTTGTACTAGTCGGCTGAGAAAGGAGGCTTCTAGTATTTATGTCACACTGTAAGTTAACTGACTGCCGTCAGCAAAATGCATGAAGTCCAAACGCACATTTAAAAGAAAGGCTACATGACACATTTGTCTAACACGCATACATTCCTAATGTCTGTACAAGATGTGCAAGAGCTAAGGGAGTAGAGGGGACAGTCACTGCACTGAGTACACACAGCCCATGGCAATCCAATGCAGCAGCTGAAGGGAAGAAATGCAGAACGGGGTACACAAGCTTTTAAAATCCTTTTAAAAACCACTTCCCCAACAAGATTTATTCCAAATTTTCCCATGCCAAGTTCTTTGATTTTGTTCAAATTCTGGGAGAGCAAAGTGCTTTCTCTCAAGGAATGGGTGGCGCTGCTAAAACCCTAACCCATCAATGGGGGCAAACAGAAATCAGTGATACTTTTGGTTGGAACAGGTTCGAGCAAAATTGTTCCTCCCAAAAAAAATCTCCATAAGGGCGGGAGTACAAACCAGATGCCTAACATATGCAAGGTCCTGGGGTTCAACACATCACCACAAAAAAAAAAAAAAAAAAAAAAAAAAAAAAATCTTTCAGAAGTCATTATATCCAATTTATGCAAGTTTAGAGCATGTGACATTGTCTATTTACAAACAAGTGTGAACACTGAAATAGTCTGAATGCATTGAATAGTATAGAACGAATTGTTAGACGTCAAGTCACACAGGTGCAGAGGAAGACAGATACCCTGAGGAGTAATTTTTAGATTAAGGAAAACAGAGAGAGAGATAGAGAAAAGAAGTGACTACCGTGGAAAGCCAGGGCTTACCAGTCTCTAGTCGCTGTTGGCATTCCTCTAAAGCCTTCTGCACGGCCTGATAGTGACTTCGAAGATCATCAAAACCCTGCTGAACAAAACCTGGGGCAGAGGGCTGAGACTTGAGGGCTAAACAGCTTGCACACAGTGTCTCAATTCTGGGGTGAAGGCCAAGGAGATCTGTCAGTTCCCTCTAAGGAAGAGAAAACATGGTCACTTGACTACTTGAAGATGAGCATCCACATAGAAAGTTATAAAGAAAATGAACACAAAGCCCATGATACAATATCCATTTTCCCCTAACTCGCTCTCTCTTCACATCATAAAATCTTTTGCCTTTGCAGGATACAGCCTCTTGGGCTACTGACAGCTCAGTGGGTATGAGCACTTGCTATGCAATCAAACAGATCTGAGTTTGGATCCCCAGCACCCATGTAAAAATGTGGGCATTAGCCTGTGCTACAACCCTTGTGTTGTGGGAGGGCAGGGATAGAGGCTAGCTGGGACTTACTAGACAGCAGGCTCCAGTTTAAGTGAGAGACCACACTTCAAGGAATAATGAAGAGTGCGGTAGGGCAGGACACCTAATGTCCTCTGTTGTCTTCTGGCCTTTCTCAGCATTGATGGGCACTCATGCATGCACACACACACACACACACACACACACACACACACACACACACACACACACACACACACACACATCTTTGACCACACACACTGAATGATATAACCTCTTTACATATGAGACTCAGCAAAGAAAGGCTGTATAGTCCAGCTGTTTGGCACCCTACCTGGCAGGAATCCTTTAAGCTTGGCAAGGACTGCTGGGATGATTCAGAAAAAGGTGTGATTCTCAGCCATTCTTCCTTCACCTTGATGGCCTTTTCAAGGGCATCAAGCTGCTTAAAATAAGCATTTATATCTTCCTGAAGCTGGATCTTCCTTCCCAGATCTTCCAACTGCTGAGATACCGTCTTCCATCCTGATGAAACCCTTTCCAGAACACTGTTTATTTCTTCGGTTGAAAGGCCCTCTACACAAACAGAAAAGTCCAAGTGCGTCAAAGCAGACATTCCAAATGGTAATGCCAAGGGTGTTTAGAATTGGTCCTACACACTCTAACACAGTGAAAGATGAGGCAATGTCACATACAGTGATTGTCCCCTTAGGTCCCATCTAATACAACTACAAATCATAATGATCCACTTATAAATGACTAGATGTCCTTTAACTCCATGGCCTAAGGGGAGTGGGGAACTCCGAGAGAGCAGCTCAGGAGTGGTGTGGTTGTCTCAGAGCATCAGCCAGTTCCTCTTCCATACAATGCATGTTTCCATCCGTAACAGCCTAACACTCCGATTGCTTCTAATTTGATGCAGGCAAATAAGCTTAAATGCCTGAATTTGTGCAGAGCTAGAGAACAAAGCAGACAGCTGCCAAAACTCAGAGCTGGCTCAAGTCTTCGGTGACAAAAGATGAAGAGTCCCCCACCCTGCAAGCAACTTGGGTACATGTAAGAACAGGAAACCGGGACCCAGGCTCAAGAAGCATCAACAAGCAAGCCTACTGAACATTCTACACATATAAATAAATATGAAAAATGCCAAAATAATGACAAAGGTAGCTACTTTAGAGACACAGCTCAAGAATGCTATTATTCTTACTATATTAATCTTACAAGTTTTTACATTTATTTCCTTATTTTGGGGTGCCAAGGCATGCCCATGGAGGTGAGAGGATCAATTGCTGGCACGGGCTCTTTCTTCCCACCATGTGGGTTCCAGGAAAGGAACTCAGTCATTAAGTTTGGTGGCAAAAACCTGTACCCACTGAGCCATTCTTCCAGCCACTGAGAATAATAATTTTTTTTCTCAAATTCTAAAAAGGTACACAGTGTTTTGAGAAATTATTTTTAAAGTTATCTATAACAATAGATCTTTCCATATCTTTTTCCCGTGCTATAAATATCATCAAATCTAAAAAAACAAAAACAAAAACAAAAACAAAAACGGTATGAGGAGATATAGGAAAGTGGCAACAGGCTCCTTCTCTTTGGCAGACATCTGTGCTGAAAGGATAGATTCAACATCTTCAGGATGCAAGTAGGAGGGCAGTGAAATGAGTCCTCTTTGTAAACATACATTATGAAAATCCACAGTAATGAAAATGCAAAAGGAAAACATCATGGAAGAGAAGTCACTCCTGTTTCACCAACAATGCAAATTTAGAAAGTTGTGTGTGTGTCACACAACATCCCCTAAAAATCAGAAACACAACCATGCATGCCATGGATGAAAAGTACCACCCATATCAGCTGTTGAAGTGCACTTCCACCATCAAGCTGGTAACAAAACATTAAACCTGAATGAGACATTCATGCCACAGTCCGTGTGCAAGTGTCCCTGCTAACAGAGTCATGAACAAGAAAAAGCACCGTTTTTGTTTGTTTGTTTGTTTTTGTTTTTCTTGACAACTGTGTGAACAAAGGAGATGTAGGCTGTACTTCAGCATAGTTATTTCTATTCTGGTAGATTCAGAGTAACATCAGTCACTTCTGGTATTGTTTTGATTTGGTTTGGTTTGGTTTTTTGTTTGTTTGGTTGCTTGTCTGTTTGTTTGGTTGGTTGGTTGGTTGGGTTATTTTTTTGGCAGTTGTTTGAGTGTTGTATACCCGTGTGTGTGTGTGTGTGTGTGTGTGTGTGTGTGTGTGTGTGTGTGTGTGTGTGTGTGTCAGCATACATGAACACACACACACATATGCTCAGGTACATGAGGGCATATTCATGTGAAGGCTTTCTCAATCACCCCTTACATATTACAACAAGGACTCTTGATGAACTCCATTTGGATGGTCTAGCTAACCTGCTTGATCCAAGGATTCCCTCTCTTTGCTTCTAGAGTGCTGGGTTGGCTGCCAAATAACAGCATTTATATGGTGGGTTCAGGGGATCCAAACTCAAGTGCTAACACTTGCAAGGCAAGTGTTTTAGCCACTGAGCCATCTCCCCCATCCCAACCACTTCATTTTTATGTCAGGGCAATCGATGCTAAACAAGAAAGAGAAGGAAGCTGGAAAATAACGTTTCTGAGAGGGAAAATTAGCACCATTCATCTAAAAAACTGATGAGAGACCCTCATTCTGGTACTAGAGCAGGTGAAGAAACATCCACTACATAGTGAGTTCAAGGCCAGGCTGGCTACATGAGGCTCTTATTCAAAATAATAATAATAATAATAATAATAATAATAATAATAATAATAATAACAACAACAACAACAACAGTAACGGTTTGGAGAGATGATAGAGCACTCGATGATCTTACAGAGGATCCAGGTTTGGTTTCCAACACCCACACAATGGCTCACAACAGACTACATCCCAAGCTCTAGGCAATCCAATTCCCTCTTCTAGTCTCAGTAAGTTCTAGGCACACATGGAGCAAATAAGTACATGCAGGTAAACCCCCAGACACATTTAAAAAAATGATAAAGAAAATTTTAATCCAAAAGCAGAAATAACAAAACAACTCATACATACAAAAAAAGTTAAAGATTTAGGGGTTGGAGAGATGGCTCAGCAGTTTAGAGCACTGACTGGTCTTCCAGAGGACCTGGATTCAATTCACAGCCCCCACATGGCAGTTCACAACTGTCTGTGACTCTAGTTCCAGGAAACCTGACACCCTCATACAGACATATATGCAGGCAAAACACCAACACACATGAAGTAAAATAAATAATTTTTTTTTAAAAAAAGCTGGGCAGTGGTGAGGCACACCTTTAATCCCAGCACTTGGGAGGCAGGGGCAGGTGGGTTTGAGGCCAGCCTGTTCTACAGAAAGAGTTCAGAACATGCGCCAAAGCTAGAGGAGCCCTGTCTCACCCCCCCCAAAAAAAAAAAAAAAAAACGATTTAAAACTACTGGTTTAAAGGTTTTGTCCAACTAATCTTCCACATTGTGCTGTGGTTCTTTGTAGCTTTGATCAAGGGCAGAAACAGACACAAAACACAAAGACAGGCAAGGGGATCCCACCTCTCCCTGGTCAGGAGGTGGGTTTTATGTGCAGTGCTATTAAACTCCGCTAAAATTGATATGAATGTTAGTAAATTCCTATTGTAAGCATTCCTTCTGATGCTTATTTTCCTGTAAATGAAAAGGTGAGGGAAGGGGCAACCTAGCTCCCCAAATGAGGCTCCTAGGGGCTCCTTACTGCCCTCAGCAAGAGGACTGTCAGTAAAATAGACATCCAAGCTGCCGTCATGCCAGCCTCAGCTTCTTGGAACTCCCCATGGTGCCTTAGGGAAGCACATGACAGTCACGACTACAGCACAACCCCAGCTCCTGAAGGTGTGGGGTCAACCATGATCATTTCAAATTTTCCACCAAACATTTTGCTAATACACCCTTCAGCAAGCACTAGATAACATTTCAACCACTTGCAAACCAGGCTGGAGCAGGAGCACTTTCCCCAAGTGGTCCCAAAGCACTGCTGTGGCAGCAACAAAATGGACAATACTACAATTGGTATGAAGGTAAAACTTTGTTTATTTTGTGGGATTGGTACAAATATCCTTTCTCTGGCTACATCAGTATGCTGTTTGGCTCACTAGGTGAGCTAGCCAAAAAACGCACTCTTATGCTGCTTTCCCTGACATTGCAACATTAGGCACTATAAAAGGCTTCTCCTGAGTGGTCTTGCCTACTTTCAGGCAGATGGGCTGAGCAAGTGACATGAAAAAAGAAACAACAGACACTGTAGAGGTGACACCTGTGAGATCAAAGCAGTCAGATCTGAACCAGGTGGGGCAGCAGTGAGGGAAAGCAGGGAGACTGCTCACCTAATAGCTTTAGAAAAAGGCAGGGTAGACCACTTGGCTACTGTGTGCAAAGCCCTGGGTTCAATCCCTAGTATGGAGGTGAGATTCGGAGAGGGAGGTGGGGAAGTGGTGGGGGACACTTGGTGAAAGAAGAAGGACGGAGTGAGGGGATACAGAATTGAGCAGTCCTGGGGAGCAAACCCTCACAAGAAACAAGGAAGTCAGCTTCTTGACACCTGAAAGAGAGAGGGGCCTGAGCAATTGGCTGACCAAGTTGCAAAAATAGCACGGAAACCAGCTGTATGCACAGCTGCAAAATAGACAGAGCCTCTACTGACAGCCACAAAAGGGTGGGGGTAGCCAGGTACAGCAGCAACAGTGACTGTAGCCAAAGCCACAAGTGGCAGCTGAGCAGTGTAAGAGAACAGACAGGGCAGGAACAAGAGGGAAGGTGGAAGCAAACTGAAAACAGGAGAGGGTGGAGAACTGAGGCTGGAGAGAGATAGAAGCAACAAAAAGCCTGAGAAGAAACTGCAAGCTATGGTCCCCAAAACAGATCCAGAAATCTGCCAAGTCTTTAGAGCCAAGAGTCTTAGCCATGGCGGGCACGGAAGCTGCAAAGCTGAAAAGGTTGAGGAATTCCTGTAGCTTATGCCCACTCACAAGGTACAAAACCAGCCACTTTGTAGGCCTGAAGAGTCCCCACTTCTTACCCAATAACTGTGATGCTTGTAGAAGAGTCCCAGTGTGGGAAGCTGGCACAAGAGCTTTTACACTAGAGGTCACTGTCTGCTATTGCTTCAGCCTGCTGAGGCCATGCACTGCTGTTCCATGTGAAGAGAAGCAAGAGTGGCCTGTAGGAGACTAACATGTCCCTTGCCTAGCCAGGAATTCTACGCACATGGAGCTAAGACCCCCGCCAGCTGACTGACAGAGTAAGTATTTTTAGAATAGGGAGCAGGTGCACAGGAAATGTGATTCTTGGTCCCTCCCTGTAGAGTTCTCAAGAAGGGAGGTTCTGCAGTAAGCCTAGCCAGCCCTACTTGCTCCTGCATATGTGCAACAGTTGGCATGTACCCACTACCGTTCCTGCCCTTCTATCATCACCGAAAGCATCATGTGACCCTCACCAGATTGAAACCCCCACCCCAGTCGTTAACTTTCTCAACTTACCACCTCTTTTCTTAAGTGGGCAGGGAGCAAGGTCCACCCCCAGCAAAGAAATACCTATATGCCAAATTTAACAGCCACAGCAAAAACAAATACTAATTTCAGGTTTCTCTATGTCTATGCAAAACTTTAGTGGGGGATAGGGCCTTTATTGCTCGAAAAAATTTCAAATACAAGTAACAACAAATCCAAGCAGAAAAACATCCCTAGAGTACATTAATGAGATCCTTTACCAATGACCAAAAAATTGAAAAATTTTAGCAAATTTAGCAAAAAATTAGAAAATGTCCTGGTTAGCTCTAATTGTCCATTTCACACACCCTAGCATCATCTGAAAGAAAACCTCAACTGAGGAATTTTCTATATCAGACTGGCCAGTGAACACACTGTGGGGGGATTGTCCAGATTGTTAAAAGATGTGGGGAGGTCCAGTCCACCTTGAGTAACACCATTCCTTAGGCAGGTGGTCCTGAGCTTTACAGACCAGGCAGGCAGCTAGAAAGCTGTATCTTCCATGGTTTCTGCTTTCACCCTCCACCCTGACCTCCCTCAGTAATGGACTGTGATCTCTAAGCTGAAAACAACTCTTTCTTCCCCTGAGTTGTTTTGGGTCAAGGTATTTGTCACCACAATTAAATGAAACCAGAATAGCAGGTTTACAAAAAGGCAACCTCATATCTAGGATTTTGCCGGCATAAAATTTTCCCTCGTCTATATGAAAAATTCAGAGTATGTAACCCTGAAGGTGAGGTTTTAAAATCTTGTGCACTGTTGGATTTTAATTGCTCTGCTGAGGTTTTCCAGGTTTCTAGTTTTTTGACACCCTCCCACCCCCATGTGGAAGCAGAATGACTTTGATTTTATCTGTTTTTAACAAAAAGCTTCAGTATAATAAGATTTCCATTTTTAAGAGATTCTGCTGCCTCAAAAAAGAAAATGAAAACCAGCTTTCTTTTTTTCAGGCTCTTTCTATTAAATGTTTTATGTGTTAAACTGCAAATATTAAGCATGACCTTCAGAAAAATCTGAAAGAAAAAATCCCACAGGGTCTCACCTTTTCCCATTTGCTCCAGAAGGATTTGTCCGGTTTGCTTCAGTTCATCGAGTCGGGGGGCTCTTTCTGTCTGTTCTTTTTCTAACCCCTGGAAATAAAGCCCAAATATAAAATACTGAAAACTTCCTCTCAATATAATGTTGACACTATTTGAGAACCTTGTATTTAGTGTTCTCTTAACTTTTCTTTAGTTATTTCAAAGATAACCTGCAAAGTACTACAATGAAAAACTAGGCAATTCCTCGCCACTCTCTAGCACTCCAAGAATTAATAAATCTAAAATTCCAAAAACAATGATAACAGTGACTATAAACTTTACATTCTTTTAGAAGGAAAACTTACAATCTCTGTAATTATGAGTTACTATCAAGGGAGAATCATTAAAATTAGCATTTGGGGCCTAATATATCCATCCACAAACATGGTTTATATCATACCATAAGAATAAAGGTTTAGGCACACACCTTTAACCTTGGTACTCAGGAGGCAAAGGAAGGGAATCTCTGTGAGTTCAAAGCCAGCCTGGTCTACAGAGTGACTTATAGGCCAGACAAGGCTATATAGTGAGACCCTGTCTCAAACAAAATGAAAAGGGCATGGAGATGGGAGAAAAATAGAAGAAAAAAAAATGGTTTGGGAAAAAAGGAACCACACATGGTTATAATGGGGTTCACCAAGGAGAAGCCAAAGAGGGTAAGAGAATGTTTGTAAGCCTCGGCATTAGCTGCTGGCATGATAGCTGGTCCAGGCTCTAATTCTAACTCAAGTGTGAACACAACAAATTTCACACGCAATTTTAAAATAATGACAATATGCTTTAGAACCCAAACTAAAGTGTTTTTAGTTTGAGAAGTGGCCCTTTATAATAATACAGTGGTCCCAGACACCAAAATCTGGGACTGCTCAAACCTTTTATGTAAAATACTGTTTGCATATAACCTATATCTCTCCTCTTGTAATTTCAAGTCATCTCTGGTTTGCTGAAAATACACAAGATGTAAATGGAAGGTAAACAGATGTTATACTGGGGTGGACTGGGGAAAATGACTTGAATCTGTATGTGCTGAGTTCAGATACAATCATCCTAGGACTCACTACATGGTACATGAGCAAGACAGAAAGCTGCAATTCTGTAACACAGCCATTAGATTGGGATGAGAGGGCTGCTGTGTACACAGCAGGGTGTGTACACACTTTATTCATTCAGATTCTCTGTAATGTTTGGTAGGCAATACATTCAAGTTTTGCTTTCAGTAACTTTCTAGAAACTCTTTTCCCAATATTTTAATCCCATTAATTGGCTCCATTGATCCAATGATGGATTGTAATTTCTCTTTAAAAAAAAAAACTATCTTGTTTAAAGAAAATATATTGAGGAAGTTTTAATACACCAGATACTTTGTTGTATACAAAGGCAAAATATCGTTGGGACAGCACAAAGTCCTAAGTTACCAGATACTAGACTATGTCTATCTAAACCTACTTAAAAGGCAGAAATGATGACTGTATGTTTTGGCTCAATGGTTCAAGAGGGAAAAGGGGGAAAAATTAGAATTCCTCCTCCATATGTGGATCTGATGTTTAGTTGACACTCTAAAAGCCATCTGCGTCTATATTTATTTCACAGAAGTTTCTAGAGCCTGCCATATCTCTAGGCCCAAAACAAAATTAGCCTGATGGAATATTTTATTTCCTGGTGTATTTGTTTGATATTTTACCTTCAATTTCTTTTTCATCCCCGAAGTCTCCTGCAGCTTCTTGTACTCTTTCATCTCTGTGTTCTGAATGGCACTCTTTGATTTCAAAATCCAGTCCAACAGTTCTGCACTTACAGCATCAAACCTGGTTCAAGATGGAGACGTTAGCCTGTGCCGTTGGTTTGCTTCCAGTGCTGCTTTGGTCCAACAAGGAACAAACTGAATGCCCACCAGCATATGTTTTCACACAATGCCCCAAAACAGAGCAAGCACCCATAACAGCATCTCACTTTTACAATTAAGAGTGAACATAAGATAGGGTTAATAAAATAACAATGAACTCTTTTTTACTTAATTGGGAATCATTTGTATCTTTATAAACTATTGTAGATAACGAGAACCAGATTTCATTAGATGGTAACAGAAAAGAACAAGTATAAACATTTCTAAAATTGTCTTGTTTTATACAATACATAGTTAACTAGACCTATCTCAGTCTTCAAGAAGCTTCATGTCACCAAGAAGCAATAGAAAGTGGCATGTCATAACAAAAGAATTTGCTAGGTACTAATTCAAGAACTTCAGAGGAATGACTCCTCACCCATTCAGGGAAAGGACGGTCTCAGGGCATAACAGTACTCATGCTTAACAGCTTTCTTTGGAAGGGAAAACAAAGGAAAGGGAGGTCATATTTTGCAAGCTGCAAATGGGTGTGTCCAGTACAGTGAGTGATGTGAGGTAAGGCTAATCATCAATGAGGCCAAGAATCATAGGAGCCAGTTACTGGCAGGCCCTGGGTGATATATTACAGAATCCGGACTTAAACAACGAGGAATAAAGGGTATTAAGCACAGAAGATGAGAATGTGTTCATAGGCTCCTATCTGCCTTGCGGACAGAACCAAAGACTGCAAAGAAAAGGCCTCCATAGAAAGCAAGAGGAACTCAAGAGAGTGGCAATGGGAGAAGGAAGAATGGACAGGTTGAGTGTGGGATGCAGAGGCAGGTGAAAAGCACAGTGAGAACGGTGACCAGGCCCTTGGCCACGCCTTTCATGGATATCAGCAACACAAGGAATCCTCACAACACCCTATGAAAACACACTTTTGATCACTCCTGATCCAGCAGAAGCAATAGAGTTGGGGGGGGGGTAAATAACTGCCACACCAATAAATGAAGTGTGACATATTCAAACACAGTCCATGTAGCCAGCCCCCTCACGCCAGCATGTATCAGTATCATAAGCAGAAGATGTACTCAATGATCCCTCTGAGGAACATCCCTAATTTGTTTTTCTAGTAGATTCTGAATAATTGCCCCTTCACTAAGGTAAGTTTTCTGTATAATATATGATTTTTAAAAAGGCATGCCTGTGGTGGCTCACAACCATCTTAATGATACAGACAGGACACTGTATACACAATAAATAAATACATGTTTAAAAAACAAAAGGCATGCCTGCACTATCTTAAATCTAAAACACTGAGGTCTAGGGTGGGGAAGGTAAGAGTTAAGAGAATTAACCAAGTAATAGCTACCAGCCAGAACTAATACGATAGTTCCACACTCATGGACATAAGGTAAAACTGAGTGGCACCTGGCGGCTGACCCCAGGCACCACCACCTGTTAATGTATAAATGTTCCAGGCTGGTAACCAGAAGCAGCAATGCCTCTTAAGGACTGTGCACCCACTTATCCCAAACCTTCCCTGCCTTGCAATATCTTCTCTATCTACAGCCAATCTAAATGTCCTTCCCCAATCTTTCCTTATAGCCCAAGCCTTTAATCCCAGCACTGCAGGATTAAAGACAGGTGGATCTCTGTGAGTTTGAAGCCAGCCTAGTCTACAGATCCAGTTCCAGGACAACCAGGGTGGCAACACAGAGAAACCATGTCTCAAAAAAACAAAACGATGACAACAACAAAAGATTCTTTGAAGACTGGGGGAGATGGATGACTCGGTAAGTAAAGTGCTTGCCCTGCAAGATCTGATTAAGAAGGGCTTCGTAGCATGCTTATAATCTCAGAGCTAGGAGGGCAGAGACAGTCCAATTCCTAAGGCTCACTGACAAATAAGCCAGTGAACGATGCCTCAGAATGGTTGACCTCTAGAATCCATGTACACACAATGTACATGGAATCCATGTACATACACACAGACACATACACAGACAGACAGACAGACAGACAGACAGACAGACAGACACACACACACACACACACACACACACACACACACACACACACACACACACCTTGGTCTCTTAGTTCCAAAGTGCCCATTTCTATTTGCTGAGTAGTTTTGCTACTGTGGGATTAAAAATTTGTCCCTGAGTCACTCATTAAACCCCTTTGATTTCAGAGGTCTGAGGATCCACGAATTTTATTTGAACATAACATAAGAGAGAATGTGATGTTCCAGCTAAGTAACCAGAATCCAGGAGTCATCAGGTATCTTACTTTTCTTTTTACTAAGATTGCTACATAATCTTTCAGAGAAGCAAGCCCAAAGATCATAGTTAAATGGCCTTGGAGACCAAGTCACTTTCTACCCTTAAAATGAGTTAGATATATTGACCCCAGGACCAGATAACCTGATAATTGGAAGTGCTTGTCCTGAACAGAATTAAAAAAAAAAATCCATAAAAAAAACAAAACAAAAGAGAACAGACCACCATATTTAAGACATGCCCTACAAACTGAGCCTGGGAATAATTGGTTATTTAGGGCTCTCAATTGTCTTCAACACAAGTTCATCACCATCTCTACAGCAGACTGAATCTACGAAAGGGTCTGAAAATTTTGTCACATCAGGAATAGCTAAGGAGAATCTAGGCTTTAGGACAATGGAAATGAATATGAAAGCTAATTTCAAATATTCACGTGGGACCATTTTTGAAAAGGGGCTGATCAGGAGACTAAGGGTAAACTGAACTGCATGGAGGCTGAGAGATTCGTACAGGAGAAAAACAAATTGGCAAAGAGGAAGACTAGAAGCCTCCCCAACCATAGCTAACAAGGAGCAGACACTACACACATGCAGAAAATCAGTGCTGCACTTGGAGGAAGTTCTAGCATGCCAAAGACCCATAAAAGGTCACAAACCTTGGGCTTCAGAGCTTATGCTTCCATCTTTCCTCTCTGCTCTGGCAATAACCTCCTCCTAGGATGTGCATACCATTTCTTTACAAGCTGTCTCTGTTTCTGCTATTATCAGAGTATCCCAGTCCAAGTCTGTCTTCCAGGAATAAGAAGCTAGAAATCCCAGTGGGCATCCGCCAGACTCTGATACTGCCTAGAGAAGCAGTCTACACAGCTCTACAAAGACAGCACAGGCAAACTTGGGGCATAGAGACATTACAAATGAGATTTCACTGACTTCTGCTACCATGAATTACATGTACTCAGGCACCTGTCAAGGAATTAATTCATCAATGAATGTCCACATCAATCTAATCTCGGAGGTCACAACTACCCACTCATAGCTCACTGCTCACAATGCCCTCCCTATATCTTTGTACAAACTGTAGAGACTGGGAAAAGGAGAAGGGACATGTGACACAGTTCATCTGGACCTCCAGTACACTGAGGGATGTTTATTCACTTAAGCGACCTGGCCAATGACATCGAGGACTCAGTTTGCTAAGAAGACAAACTGCTGAGAGTAAAAGCCACCAAGCCAATGATAGCAAGGACTACAGTGGGAATGTTTGCTGTGACACATTCTCTTACCACAACTGTACCACCTCTGGACTTCTTGTCTTATGACAAGATAATGAGCTGTTGAGGTCACCTTGGGTATAGTGTTTTGTCTCTTGCAGTGGAAGGCTCGTTATTCACTAGAGGCAAGTTTAAATTAAGCTCACACCATGACACACCCTGTCTATTCCAAAATCAGCCCTGGAGACATACACAGCCAGATGCGCCCAGCAGCTAACAAGAGCTCAGGAAATGGAAGATCGCTGCTAATATTGACATCAATGGTATCTTCCTCCCTGCTGCCAATGCCAAAGTAAAGGTTCTATGGATGCTGTTTGCAACTCCAGGTGCACTACTCATTCACGAGGCACCATTAGGAGGCAGGAAACAGGCTAGGGTCAAAAAGAAAATCAGCTGCTACACCTTGAATCGTGCTTTCTCTAACAAAAGCTAGACTATGAAAAGCATTTCACTTTCATTCAGGCTCCTCATAACTGCCGATGTACCTGAACCCTGGGATCTCACTTGCAGGAGGGAGCAATACAACAAACTTGAGGCCATGTCCAGGGCTCACTGTGACCAGGAATAGAAGATCCAGGCCCTGGAACACAGTACATCTTAAAGGACCTTACACAGCAAAGGCCCAGGGAATGTGCCACTGAGTTCCCCTTCTTTTAACAGTCTCCATATTTCTTTGAATCAATAAGATAAAAAAAAAAAAAAAAACCCAAGAGAGGTCTTTCAGCTAAACAGGAAGACTCTATTAAGAAGCCTGATAAAGAAATTAACAAAGAGAACCCAAACTTGTGGAGGAAGGGAAGGATAAGGAAGAAAGGGAAAAAAAAATTGAGAGAGCAAAAATGCATTATTTCCCTGAACTGCTATTTTAATAGTGAGAAAAGCAAAGAGATTCACAAAGAATAAGGAATTTATCAGAAGCCAAACTGTCATGTGCTTTAACATCTGAAAGAAAGAATAAAGGAGGAGCACAAACAATCCTTGGGGTGGGGGTAGAGGGGATGGATGGAGAATGAGAAAGAAAAGTTGCATCACATCAGACTTCAAATTTAACAGAGGATGAATAAACTCCCTCAGGGCAATTTAGATGCTCGGGTCCTGTGAAGCAGAATTATCCAAAGACTCAAAAGGCAGCAAATAAGTTTGCGACTGAATTTCCATAATAATGAGTATGTCTGAATTTGAATTTGATTAGTGATTAGTACAAGTTACATTATAGGGAGGCCCAAAGTCGGGATATCTCTCACTTTTTTTTGGCCTCCACATCCACATGGATCTGCCTCTTCTTTGGCGGGGGAGGAGGGGGTAGTTCCTGCTTAGACTTTTTGGTCATTCCTTGTTCTCGTACATGAACGGTTTCCAAAAGATCCTTCTGAGAAATCTGGGACATGCCAAGCCTTGCAACAGCCTGAGTCACCTGAAAGAAAAGTCACACAAAGCTTTGGTTTCATAGGAAGGACTTTAATGAGAAATAGTTGAATAAAAGCCTCCCTATGAAAATGCACAAATCAAGCCAAGCATGGTGGCACACACCTGTAATCCCAGCACTTAGTAAATAGAGGCAGGGGTTAGAGGTTTAAGGCTAGGCAGAGCTACATAAAAGAAAAGGGGAAAGCATGTAGCTGACTCCACATTTTAACTTCATATTAGCCATGGACATGACATCTTGTAATGCTCCTCCATTCTGCTTGAATAGTAACAAATCCCAAAAGCCAAAGTAATCTTGCTTCAGGAACTACAGTAACTTGGTTTTCTAGATTTTTGTTCTAGCTACCCTGCTGACCCTCAGTAATCGCTGGCCAAAAGAGATGTTTATTGACATTTTCTAAGTTACCACTCACCTTTTCTTTGCATAAGACAAAAGAGAAAACATGTTAGTGTCCTTCCTGCCCTATGACTGACTACCCCAGCCTGCAAGCAAACTCAGTAGGCTCTAGTTTCTGAAGTGGAGACTGACTCTGCAGGCTTTTCTCTCAAATAAAAAGCTTAAGCTCATAACCTTGTCTATCTTTACTTCCCACTGGCCTTACACTCCAAGATAACTTAATGACCCAAAATAGAACCTTGAATCTGAATCTGTTCACAGCACCCCATTCCCCAATCCTCTCACCCCTGGCAACCTCACAGCACCCTGTTCCCCAATCCTCCCACCCATGACAACCTCACAGCACCACATTCCCCAATCCCCCCCCCACCCCCCGCAACCTCACAGCACCCCATTTCCCAATCCTCTAACCCTGGCAACCTCACAGCATCCCATTTCCCCAACCCCTGCCCCCGGAAACCAATGAGCTCTTTCCATTCTGCCAGGCTTTGTGTATTCTGCACATTTCATATGTACAGAACCACACTGTGCATGACTGGCTTCTTTTGGTTATCATGTTTTCCTGGTGCAGTCACATTATGTTGATGCCCCATTCTTTTTGTCAATTAGTCTGCACACTTTGGATTTGAGACTGCAATTATCTGTTCCTGACCACTTGCAACTTTACTTGGTGGTGTGATGTTCTACCCAAATCAAAAGGTACCTGGTTTGAAGAGTCTTCCAGTCTCTGAACCAAAGAATCCCATCTCTGTGTTAGCTCCTCAGAGTCACTGCTCATCTTCTTAGATGCCTTGGGATTATTGAGTAACTGGCCCACATCCTGGCCAATCTCACTCAGTTGGTCCAATGTTTGCCTCTTCATTTCCATGTCTTCCTTCAAAATCTAGAATGTGAAATATTTATCAGACAACTCTCCCTCAACAAGGCTTATCACCCTCAGGAAGTGTAAGCAGGTAGATTTGTGGTACTACTAACAACATTTTCGGCCATTCTCTATGCTACAATAAATGGCTCTTGGTTCAGTACCATGGATGGCAGCCTTATAGTAATGGGAAATGTGCCATAGTCTGCATTTACTCAACACTAGACACAAAACACTAGACATCACAGGCTTACAACGGACACCGACAGTGGCACACTTACAGCCAGACGCCGGACACTGACACTTAGTTCCCTTTGGTCTTTGAAGTTGCTGGTCTGGACTTTATTAAGAGCCTCTTCCTTTTCGGTGAGCCAAGCCTGCAACAAGCACTACAAGTAATAACAAAAGTTAGAAATATACATGGGAACTGGGATTGTCATGTAAAACAATCTTGTTTCTAATTCAAATAAAAAAATGATTAAAAAAAAAAAGAAATACACATGGGAAATTATCTGGTGACCCACATAAGTTCCCAAATATCTAACTTGTATTAATCATGTCACATTGAATTGTGGATAATAAGAACTTCAAATACCCAAGTCCAAGGAACAAATGAAAGGCAAAAGCATTATCCTCCTACAACTTAAAGCAGAGTAACCTGCCATTTGTCCTAAACTAGGATAACTGTTCCCCAAGGGCTGCTGTGCTGTAAGATGGTGGTCAGCAGTGTGACAGGTGAGTCTAGCAGAAGGTTGATGAGAGTGCTGCCCTCAAAAGGAAAGAGTGATGGTCTTCTGGAGCTTTGATAAGTTCCCAAGAACCACTGTTCCTGACCACTAGCTTCCAATGTCCCCACGTGATCTTTCCCTTTGGTGTCCACTCCCACCGCCATGCTAAGTGTTGTAATGTGACAGACAGGGGCTTCTTACAGAGCTGGTCCCATACACTTCGATGTTTCCACTTCTAAAACTATGAATGCAGCAAGCCTTTAGGTGTAACTCAGTGGTAGATTGCTAGTTCAGTCCTCAATAGCACCTCATAAATAAGCCCTTTTGTCCTTATCCATTACCCAGGCTCTAGGATGCTTTTGGTTTGGTTTGTTTGTTTGTTTATTTGTTTGTTTTTGACAGAGTCTTGGTAGTGTATCAAGCTGGCCTTGAACTCAAAATCCTCCTGTCCCAACCTCCTGAACATCTGGGTTTCAGAGGTATGTGACACCAAACCTGGTAGGGAATTTTATTATAGGAAGAAAAACTATTCCATACAGTAACTAATGGTTTATCTCAAGAAGGTACGTAGATAGAAGACACTGAATTCAATTGTCATAAGCTTTTAAAAAAAAAATCATATAATAATTCTTAAGGTTTTTCCCCCCCTGGGGGTATGGTTCAAAATGGAGTTTCTCTGTATGTAGCCCTGGCTGTCCTGGAACTCACTTTGTAGACCAGACTGGCCTCGAACTCAAAGAGATCCGCCTGCTCTGCCTCCCCAGTGCTGGCATTAAAGGCATGTGCCACCACAACCTGGCATAACTCTGTTTTAAGCAAAAGGAAGCTCAGAGGTTTTCTTATTCCTGCTTCTCATTTTAGAGAAGGTGACAGAAGTCAAGTGACATGCTCTAGGTCAGTTAGCTAGTTACTGGCTGGGCTAGGTCATGGACCCCTACCCCTAAATCAACAGTCTGTCCACAATACCATGCAGGAAAAGTATGCAAATGGTCAAAGTTCGAAAGCAATTACATTGAAGGAGGAAGCATGAGGATGGAGCAAGGCCAACAACAAAAATATTTAAAGCTCACAGCCAAAAGCGCATGTTCTTTTAGAAGATACTAAGTGATATAGTAGGATAATCTTAAGGGGGCAACTGTAGCTACATTAAGGCAATCCCCCAAACTAATAAGTGTTATAGAATTTCTTTTCTGTACAGCTTAGGGGAAAGGGGTTACTTCTGGACTTAAAAAATGTACCCACAGACTTGCCAACAGACCAATCTGATGGATACATTGTCTCAATTGAGGTTCCTCTTCCCTAGTAACTCTAGCTTGTGTCAAGTTGACAAAAGTCAAACAAACCAGAACAGTAAAGGGGTCACAGTAATCTTTTTTCTGAGAATAACTGATGCTAATAATATTTAATGTTGTATGGTACACTTTGACCTAAACATAAAGTTCCAGGTTAATGTACACATTACTGAGGTGCAACATCCGCATGTCAGAAAGCAGAATAGAGTCTATTGCATGATTCTTTTTTGATATGTGTCTGTTTTGAGATAGGATCTCATAACCCAGACATTCCTCAAACTTGCTACATAGCTGAGCATAATTTGAATTTCTGATCCTCCTGCCTTTGTCTCCATAGTGCTGGGATGACAGGTATACACTTACCTCACCCACGTTCTGAATAACTAAAGATTTGACCAAAGGCTTCATATATACCAGGCAAGAGCTCCACCAACTGAGCCACATTTACATATCCATTATGTTATCCTTAATAAACAGAAAAAGAGGAAGGGGGAGCTAAAGGAAGAAGAGGAAAAGGAAAAGGAAGAACAACAACTGTGGCTACCATGCTGATTAATCACTTAGGTTTGGACAAGTTTTGTAACACAGTATTTAAAATGTACTATCAGCCCCTGCATATGATAAGCAACTCACCCATCTGGCTCCTGATTCCCATGCAGAGAATAGAGTTGCTCTTTGTGGATAGAAATGCAATGTATTTAAGAGTCAAGATGGGCACTGTGGGAACATTGGGTCTGCTTATTTTCTAGACTACAAGTGTTTGGCACTGGGGAGAGAATTTTTACTTCTTTGTTTTCTGTTTTGATAACAACTTTTGTAGAAAGCTAAAGGGTGGGCAAAGGGCCACCATTCTAAGAGAAAAACTGCACAGACAGCTTTTCACCACAGTACAACTGAGTGTTCATTCAAAGGTCATGCTAGAAAACATTTTCTCATTAATTTCAGCCCTTATGCTGCTAAAAGTTAGGAGGAAGATTATAATTTAATGTTCACAGTGTATTGAGGCTATCCCTTTACCCATTATTTACTGAGCAAAAGCTACACACTGGGAATTGTGTTGGTGCATATTCAAATGGATCACTGAATGGAAGCCCAGTAGTAATTATAATATGAAAAGTAAGTTAAGAATGGTACAGGTCTAAGCACTAAGAGTATGAATAATGAACAAGGATCAAACGATTATTACTGTGGAGCTACATACCATGATCATAATGAATAAGCTGCATGAGTGGATATAATATTGATAGAAATTTGACTTTCAAAATAATAAATAGGGAACTGCAAATGTTGCTCAGTTGGTAGGGTGCATGGCTATGTACAAGGCCCTGACTTCACTCCCCAGCTACACAGGAAGCAGTGTAGTGCACCAGGCCTATAATCCCAGCATTTACAGGCTGGAGACAGGAGAATGAGGAACTCAAGGTCATCTTTAGCTACACGTGAGTCTAAAAACAAAATAAATAAGTAATCAAGCAAACCAAAAATGTGCAGGAATCAATATTGAATAGACAGTCAATTTAAAGCCTCAAGTGATATAAGGGGTCAAAATAATTTGCTTTCCCTTCGCTTTTAAGTGGTATTTTTTTTTTTTATTTCAAACTTCAATAAACTATTTCCAAATTTCAAAATTATTTCAAAGTATCTCCTTCCAAAGGAAGGGAAGAGGGCAGCCATGTTCCACAGCCATAATAAAATGATGGGCTCCTTGTCACTGGTTTTGGCCTTGGTAGATAGAAGTTTTGTGCCATACCTGCTCTTCCAATAATTCCTGCCACAGAATACTGATTTCCTGCAACCTGTTCCAACGTTCTTCCGTCCATCGGCACACAGCAGTCCAGCGCTCACCCAGTTTCTAGGGAAAAGAGAAGCCAGCTTCTATCACAACAGCCAAGAGGCACAGTGACTATGACTACAGTTTCCCAAGAAAGCCATGACCACCATCATTCCTTGTTATAAAAGCACCGGCTTATGAAAAATACTTCTAAGGGTATATATGGAAAAAAAAAAACAGGTTACATAGAATGTAATTATTTAATTTACTCAGGGCGGATAAAAAAACAAGCAGAATTCCTGTTTCTACTTTCACTGTGGGGTTTGTATGGGAATGCAATATATTTTCAAATTGTGTGTAAGTGTCTGAGGTTTTTTTTTTAATCTCTCTCTCTCTCTCTCTCTCTCTCTCTCTCTCTCTCTCTCTCTCTCTCAATCTTTCTCTGTGGAGTAAAATCCAGAGACTTGTATGTGCTTGGCAAGCATTCAACCACTCCGATGCAACTGCAATCCACATTTTCCTTTCTGTACTTCAAGCTTTCCAGGCTATGCTTGCTTTCACAAATTCTTCGTGCGCCCTTACACAGGAAAGCCCGTGGATCACCTGAATGAGTTCCTGCACTTTCAATTCTTGTTAACATTATGCACAAGGCAGCTGAATTACAGTCTCAGGCCTTCATTTAAAGGCTTGGAATGAGGGAAGGAATGCCTGACCAAGCCTGTAAGCCACATATCGTAGAGACCCAATTGGGAAAGTGCAACCAAAGGCAGGTGTCATGGTTTGTGCCCCACCTCCACCCTACCCAACCCTGAATTTAAAAGTTTTAATAGCCAAAGTCTTTCATAAATAGTATCAAGAGGGTGGAAGTTTAGCTTGAGGATGGGCTTTGTTCTGAGTTTTGGTGGGTTATTGTTTTGTTTTTATTTTAGCTAGATTAAATCAGGGCGTGAAGATGGCCCCATCATGATTAAATCCTAATGGTTTAGTGAATGAAAGGAGAGACCCCACACAAATGTACATATGTTCCTGTTCTGTAGTGACAGAGTCAAGGGAGAAGACGTGTCAGGCCTGTCTGGACTGGCAGCCTCCAAAACAGTGAGTTTAGTAAACTTCTTTCATTACAAAGTAGCATGCCTCAGGAATTTCATTACAGTACCAAAAGGATGATTAACAGTCTACTTCTTTAGACGAGGATGCATAGGAGAAGCAAGTAGGTAAACAGATGATCTTTAAGGCTGTCCTGCTATTCAGTGTCCTTACCTGTAACTGATCTTCCAGAACAGCTGTGGCACTCTCCCCACTGTTTTCATCAACGATTACCACCATGTGAGTCAGGGAATTTACCTTCACCTGTTCAGCTTCAAGGTCATTTTGCAAACTCTGGAAGTAAAAAGAAACAAGATGAACTATGATATCTGCTCTTCCTCATTGTCAATAGTAATTAAGGGCAGCTAATGAGGCATTGTATTGCCATTTCCAATCATTACTCTAATTGCTATACTAAAGAAAAAAGCCTGAACACACCTGTACATTTCATTATGAACCAGAGTCTGAAAGTGCAACATGAAAACTGATTGCAAATGTGCAAATGCATGTGCCACCTTCAGTCCTAATTCTGCCCCAAAACAAAAGAAGAAGAGGAAGGCGAGGAAGGGAAGGAGAGGCAAGAGAAGAGAAGCTTATGTCTGTTCTAAGAAAAAGACAAAAATATATCCAAGTGTGGTTATCCCAGCACTCAAGAGGCAGAAGCAGAAGGATCTCTATGAGTACAGGGCCAGCTTGTTCTGCATAGGAAGTTCCAAGTCAGCTAGGGCTACATAAGGAAACACTGTCTCAAAAAAAAAAAAAAAAAAAAAAAAAAAAAAGAGGGATCCTTTGAATCTAAAAGTCCAGAGTTTAGAGTTTAAACATACAGAATGTTTAAACATACAGAATCAGAGGTCACTTTCTCTAGCTCTATAAGGTGTGAGATGAGAAAAAGGCTATATGATTCATAGAAGCTATTCTGATTAGCTCCCCAAGAGAGCAACCAAGAACAAACATATGGACATCTTCATTACCCTCTTCCATGGGAAAAGAACAGTCATTAGACATCTGTAGAGTGATATGTTTAAACACTATCAATAGCGTTGTGAAATGCCTCTTGGGTAGTGTTTAACCCTAAAGCTTTATTAATTGGTTATCTAGATGTTTTACTGATCAATAAAACTCATACGGGGAGAGTGTTTCTATCTTTCTTTTCTTTTACTTGTGGAAACTGAACCACTGACCTTGGGAGCAGGTTACACTGTCCACTATATTCTGGTTCATCACACAGCACCCCATACCCCACGTGAGAAGAGGCAACAGTTTTCCTTTCAGGATTAGCCTAGATATACCTTCCAATTTGTTTCTCTGCCCACACTCTGTATTAATGACCACACACCAGGTTCTCAATGAACTTCTGAGTTCAAAGACACCCTTGCCATATGTGACACATGTCGTACACTTTCAGAAGACACAGACATCTGTGCAAAGCTGTCCCTTTCTTCCCTGGCTCATAAATGTCACCTTCCCACAAACACCAATATTAAGTTCCTGAATAATAATTTAAAAAAAAAAAAAAAAAAGATGAGGAATCACAACTCCATACTGAGAGGAGGACCTAGTGCCACCTTCATATGCAACAAGGTAGAGGAGAAACGGAGGCAAATTTACTTTGTGTTCTTCCAGCAGCTTTTGCAGGGATGGCAGGTCATCACCCAGTGGGACGCTTTCCATCTTCTGAATGCGTTCTTCCGTGAGGGTTAGCCAGCCCGAGAGCTGCTGCAGCTGCTTCTTCTGCAGTCCCATCAGTACATCGTGCAGCCTGGCCATGGGGACAGAACGTTAGTCCCTCCAGCTTGCTCCCTGGCAGAGGAACCCACTCTGTGCACCAGGGAAGTGGGTTTGTGAGAATACACCCTTGTCTAACGTAACCATTCAAGCAGCAGAGAGTCCATCAGTGCAGAAACTAAGGTGGAAAACTTTTATTATAGTCATAACTGGAGTCTATTAAATATAGCCCAAGAGTATAAATATCATCTCCCTGTATTCATAACAGAATCACTGTTTCGACACCAGGGAATTTCTGCCCATTAAATTGGTGGAAATGGCAATGGAACGTGAAACACACCATGGGATAAGGCTGTGACAGAACACTGGATGGTAGGTTCCTATCACTTTGTGCTATCATCATCTCCCGGCAATTTCTTGCCGATTTTAATGCTACGGCCAAGAAACAGCAATCTGTGGAGGTCAGTTTAAACTGTGGACTCAGTACAGCCTAGAATCACCTGAGATGACAGTCTCAATGAGGAGCTGTGTAGATGAAGTTGACCTGAGGCGGTGTCTGTGGGAAGGACCATCTGAAAGCAGACAGAACCACTCCCTGGTTGAGGCCCTGGACTGTGTAAGGGTAAAGAGATCTGGCTGAGCACCAAGCATGGGTGCAATCATTAATTCCTCTTGCTCCTGATTTTGGAAGTGATGTGACTACTTACTTGCCCCTGTGATATCCCCAAAAGGATGAGACCATAACCTGGAACTGTTAACTAAGATAAATCCTTTCTCCCTTAGGTTGCTTTCTGTCATGGTATTTTATCACCACGACAAACACAAAACTGTGATATCATCTAAGCAAAATATGTTTTTCCTTCGCACCACCAACTCCCACATTCTAACTTTCTCCTATGGCTTGACTAACATATCAAAGAGGAAACAAAGGTCATGGACATTCTAGTGACAGGACCCACGGAGAGGAGTCAGAACATTGCAAGGCTAGCCCTAGACTGATAATATTCACAGGCCCAGAGACCTGTACTAGAGCTCAGCTGTGCAATGCAGTTTGGGGGATCAGGCTCTTGTTTCTTGGGTTCCACTCACCGAGACTGCCTCTCCATGCTCTCCACCCGGAGGGCCTCCCATCTCGCATTCAGCAAAGTCATCTGTTCCTGGATCTCAAACTCCTCCTCATCCGACAGAGTGCCTTGGGTCATCAGTTGGTTGCCGGCCTGCAGGACACTCCCCACGCTGCTCTGGTGTGCTGTCAGCTCCATCATAAAAGTCTAGCAGAGAACAGGGCGGTGAGTGGTGAGGAGGCACTTGTTGCAAAAAACATAGAAAATAAAATGCTAGAATATAACTTCAGTATCAATGCCACAGAGAAAGTAACCTACAGAGAGCAAAGATAAAGGAACCTGGTGGAATGTATTAAGCTCTGAAAATGAGAAGTAAGCATCAACGAGAACTCAAAAAAAAAAAAAAAAAAAAAAAACTAGGTCAAAAAAAAGTTATGTTATAGATGGTAATACTTGCTTTTAAAACTTTTTGTTGTTTGTTTGTGTGAGTTCCCATGTGCATGTGAGTGCATGCACTTGCGTGGGGGTAGGGGTGGAATCACAAGACAACTTGTGACAGGTAGATCTCTCTTTCCATCAAGTGAGCCTCAGGACTAGAACTTGGGTCATCGGGCTTGGCAGCAAGAGCCTTTATCAGCTGAGTCATCTCTTTTAAGTAAATGATGATTGTTTTGTTAATCTATCATAAAGGTGGAATTAGGACTACATGAAAAAATTATTAAAAACTCCACATTCACACTCAAGATGAACTTCTTATGGAATACTGCCATTTCTACTCTTTACAATCCCAAATGCCAAATAACACATCACACTTCCACGCACACCTTCTCCTCCCAAAAAACTTGCTTAACCAAAAAGAATTCCTCATACAGTTGTCATGACTGTATCTTTAAGTAGCAAACAGCTCCCCTTGCATAAAATTGTGCAGGAACACTAGATATAACACTGGCTTAATCAGACAAAAATAAAAATAATGGCTTTTCAGGTAGCAACAGAAACCTAATGATTCGGTATACCAGTTGGTCATTTTGATTTTTCAACCTACAGATAAACACTTCAAAAAGGTACATCAACATGCACTGGTAACCATCTGCAGTTCTAAGAAACACACAAATTTCCATCAGACTGAAGTCCTGGAATCTCAAGCTTTCTAACAAAGCTCATTTAAAGAGCACAGGCTCTACATTGTGACCTTTTTAATAGAGCAGAATTCAGGAAACAGCAAGCCAATCACGAACGCACCCTATCCACCCCTAAATCAGGTACCACCCCAGATAGATGCGGCTCTCAGCCACATATCTTTACTTCATGGGTAGCAAACTGCTCTTTGACTTCTTCAACATCATCAGAAATGTCATCTTGCTCCTGGAATGTGTCCTCTGCAGACAGCAGCCATGTCAGCACTTCCTCTAGAGCTATCTGGTAGCTGTCCAAATCCATGTCGACCTCGGTGACAGTGCTGGGCGTCTCAGCTCGGGGACTCTGGCCTTCCTCTGCCAGCACTGAACTCTGTGGAAACAAACCCACAACAATCATGAAGATACAGATGTTCACCACACTCACACTGTCTGGAAAGCCCAAGCAGGAACCAGTCTCAGGAGACAATCCAGTTCCCAGGAACTGAGTGAGCAAAGCCATGAATTAATCAAAGGGCACTTATTTGGTGCACTAAGACACCAAGAAATACAAAATAGAATACACCCATGAGTTCCACATTTGAGGAGATTCTAACATAGAATCAGGGAGAGAAAAATATCCCGAATGAGTCATTGCCAAGCAAAAATAAACGGCTCTCTAGTAAGCTCTAAATGCCAGTGGTCCCATAAAGGGGCACTATTTGACATCATGAAATAGAAAATTTGGATGGGGCACAGAAAACATGCTGGCCCTTCAACAATGGCTGCAATTTACAGAAAAAAACGAGCCAGGAACTCTGCTTTGACCCTTGGCTAAAATTCTTTCATGACCCCACTATTGCATGTTAAACAGTGAACAACAGCGCACATACAATCTGTGGTAGTAACAGGATTTTGTGTTTCAGTTTTTGGGACAACAGCCCTCTAGTTTATTTGCTGCTCTGGTTTTGGTTTTTCAGTTTGGGGGGTTAAGGCTTGTAGAAGAAATTTCTGCCAATCTCTTTCTAAATTAGTTTCTCTTTAAGACCTTATGATCTTGTAATCAAGCCTTGTTCTTTCGTTCACCTTCAAAGCAAAACTTATTTAAAACTTGTGAACAGAGCATCCCATGTTCAATCCTCTAGCACATTTTTTAAATAAAATATTCCACATATACATGAATGAAGAGAACAGTATGTGAGCCATGCTCACATACAAAACCACTAGAGTTTCTTAACATTCTATTTCAACACTGTCTCGACTTTTGTCCCCAGAGGACTGAAAAGTTGGCAAAGCCATTTTTCCAACCTTACTTTTTGAGTGGCCGTATAATTAACAGACCAATTAAAATATCTCTGATAACAGCTATGCCAGAACAACACACACCAAGCAGAAACAAGGGGAAACAGCCATCACATGTTTCTTCCATAGCTTCTCAGTGGCCTCCTCTGGAGCTCACCCCTCCTGACCTTCCCAGCTCTTCCCAGGAGCAGAACACAACAGTCCCTCCCAGTTCAGTGGCCCCTCCCATCTGTAAGTGATGACCCTTCTGAAACTTCTTTTTCATTTCTCTTTATACACTTGACTGAGTGATATCATGTATCTCAACTGGATTTTTAAAAATAATCTATAGCCTATAGATATTATATTTCCAGTAAAACCCTTTTCTAGCCTGCAGCAGCTCTGACACCTCCAGTGTCTATATGACATGTCAAACCACAACCACATTTAAACACTCCATTGTTTTATCCCAAAGTTACCCTCAAGCTCCATGCACCTATGTACCAGCCAAAAACCTGGGCTACAGGCTTGGTTTTTCTCACTCTCTTTCATCCCCCATGTTTAATATGCAAAGTAGTCCTACCTTCAAAGTTAGAGTCAAATCCATGCAGACTGTCACGTCTACAACCACCTATATCTCTCCTCCGACTACAATGACTTGATAACTCTTGGCACCCACAGTCCTACTTCCCAATCCATTTCGCAGACAGCAGAAAGAACGATCCTTCTCATGTGGTCACACCCACAGGACTCCCTGCCTGAAATCCTTCACTGTCTTCTCAATGCTCTTAAGTCACAATTTAAAATTCTTCACATAGTTCATCAAAATACTGAGATGGCAAGATTCAGAGAAAGACAGTGTGGGCACATGGAGACGAATCCTAATGGTTTAATGAGAGAAGACTTCTCTTAAAGGTTCTGTTTAAACTGAGGAAAGAGGTGAGACTTACTCAGGGACCATATAGGTAGAAGACCCTTCACACATGAAATTCAACATACGTAAGAATAAGGGAAGAAAAGCGCACTCTGACTGCAAATTATAGCATACGAGGTATTAACTTACCATTAAAACTTAGGGTTGGAGCAAAAAAGAAAAAAAAAGTTGTTTTAGAGAAATCAAATGAGTCAGTTCAAGAGTTACAGAAGTTAAATGAACCAGCCATTTTAAGTCAAAACACTGACTAATTAAGAGACAAATGATGCCAAGGCATAGGAAGGAAAGGAAGCTAAGTTCTCAATGTAGAATCCTGAAATCGTATCATTAGATATCTCTGAAGGTAATTTAGGAGCGAATGCCTAGCATGTAAAACTTAGAATGTTGGTAATCAGCCAAGGGGCCTCTGTGTAGGCACCAGCATCCATGAGGGAGGGGTGGAAATCAGGCTTAACATGCAAACACTCAGTGGGCATTAATTTGAAAACAGATTTTCAATTGGCTCATTTTGAAAGAGAGCCTCAGGCATTACCTACAGACCACCTAAGTGTACTCAGCATGTGTGGAAGAAAGGAGAGCCAGAGAGGGGGCTGGCTGTCAGTATTACTTGGGAGCAGTGGGCAGCAAGACAAGTCAGTGAGGAGAGAGTTAAGACTTGATTCCATTTTATGTCCTCAACTAATGTAACTCAACCTCTAAGTTAGCAATAAAAACATACACACGGAGAGATAAGAGTTAACATGTTTATTCATAGACAGACAGAAAATGGTTTTTGGAATTCTTCCCATGTCACCTTGCACCTATATAGAAGTGGTTTTTCTCCTTCTGTCTTTATGTGAATTCTAGAGATCAAACTCAGTTCATCAACCTTCGGAACAAGCACTTTCGCCCACTGAGCTATCTGGGGGGCCCTTGCTTTTTGAGAGAATAGCCTTAAGACTAAGAATCGAAATGTCTTATCTTTCTAACAAAAAGAAATCAGTACAATAAACGCATGACTCTAAAAGAAAAAAGAAAAATGAAGAGGAAAACCCAGAACACCATGAGTGACCCAATAGGATGCATCATTAAAGCGGCAAAAGAGTGTCCACATGACCAGAGGCAAAAGTGAATCATTTGCAGGAGCTAAGGGTTTTTCTTCTACATTATTTGATGGTCAAAACTAAAAAGAAACCTGGATTCACAATCAGGCCCATCTCTGCCCTTTTCCTCCTCAGTTACTTTTGAAACGGGTAAAAATAAAAATGATTAGTACATGCCATCCCAAATCTAAAAGAACAAGTAAATTCTCTAAGTCTCATAGAAGTGTGGGAGAAAGATACTATGTTTAAGATTATTAGCATAATTGGAGAATTAAATAACTTTTTTTAAAAGGAAGTCGCTAAATGAGAAGGTCAAAGCAAGCACAGAGGGAAATGCTATAATAATGACGGGTGGGAGGGCTTATTGAGTGCTCATTCAATGTGTGTCTTTACCAAGGGGATTAAATTAACCATGATGGTTGAGAGGCCGAGTCACTGACCCCATACAAGTTCCAGAGGATGAAATCTAAGCTCAAAGGCCCATACACTCTTTCTCCTCCAAAATGCACTTTTCACAAACTTGAAATCCTCACCCCTCTTTCTCACTGTATGTGCTTATCTCTGTGCTTTGAGAAGGTGTGTTCACACACATGTGGTAGCCAGAGTTTGATATTAGGAATATTCTTCAGCTGCTCTCCACCTTATATTATTGAGACCTTGTCTCTCTTTGAACATGGATTCAGCTAGGCTGGCTAGCTGATGAGCTCCAGTGACCCACGTGTCCCTGACCCCCAGGACTAGCATTACAAGGATACCACTGAACCCGATGATTACATGCACATGGGGCATCCTAACTCAGGGCCTCGTGCTTCAACAGCAAACCCTTTTCTGACTGAGCCATCTCCTTACCTCCTATGTTTACCTCAGAACTAAAATGTTAGACTGTGTGACTGACTTTCAGTATCTGAACAGAGAGTCTTCCTTTTATGAATGAGGAAACAGGTATTTTAGAGAAAATCACAAAAAGATGAAATGTGGGCTAAGTCAAGGCAGGATAATGGGGGAAGAAAAAAATCCATTATTCAGATCTCCTTAGGAAAATCTCATGTATACTCTAATGAAAACATGTTAGCCCATTTATGGAAAAGCTGGTGAGTAATTTATGGTAGACTACCTCTCCTAAGGAAACCGTTTCTATTTTGAGAGAGTTTGTATTTTGAAATTTCTTATGAAAAGATAGTGGGGAAAAGTTCTTAGAGAACTTAGAGAAAACACGGATGTCAAGAAATTAGGACCCAGCACCTAGGAGAAAACAAATGGGCAGGTCAAACGTTCCAAGAAAAATGGGCCAGTACCTGTATATTAACTTCTTCCTCATCACATTCTTTCTTGTACTTCCTTGGGAGTGTCTCCACCTCTCGGATGGCATCTATCGTGACTTGCTGAGGAAGCACCTCAAACAGAGACGTTAAATACATAATTATGGATTTCTTGTCAGGGAGCTGCACGGCAACATCTAAAAGTAGAAGAAAGGATGACTCAGGTGTGCAAAATCTGTAAACTGATGGATGTTAAGTAAAAAGTAACTGCCCTTGTACCTCCTTTATAAACTCAGTGACACTGTGTCTCAGTAAATTGCTAATCCAAATCACAAGCTATGAAACAGAGGAGAAGACATATTCAACATCCAGTCTATAACAGTCTTCCATAAACTGGGCATGATGGTGCAAACCTTCAATGCCAGCTCTTGAGAGCTGAGGCAGGGGGTTTATTAGCTTGAAGGCTGCCTGAGCTATATACTAAGACAATGCCTTCAGGAGAAATAGCGGGGGAGAAAAATAAACTGCCTCAAAACACTCAAAGGAAGCTATCCAACTTTCCATTGAAAATATGACACAGGCTCTATTCATACTATAGGGTAAAGAGAATTCAAGCCTAAGGTTTCAGCTAAAGTCTTCAAGCCATATGCAAATGCTCACACATACATGCATTTTAAGAAACTAAACCAACACTGAACTGTTTGTCTAACAAGCAGATTCCTAAAAGTATTTCAATGCTACTTGACACTTAACTATTATCCAGTGAAATAATTAACCCACTGCCTAAGGATCCTGCACATTTAAGTACAAAAGGAAAAATATCTGTAATAAAATGGCTTGCGGGAGGTGGACCCCAGGAACTTACAGACTAGCCAGCTTAACCCCTGTCTTAAAAGACAAGGTGGAGAGTGGTAGAGAAAGACACTTGACTTCCTCTGACTCACACATGTGCACACATGGGTGCACAAACCCACACCACCCACTCAAAATATACACAAACACTACACACACGAAGGTAAATAAGAAAATAAACACAAAAATACAATGAAACAGCTTATATCTGAAAATAAAGACTCTTCAATTGTCATAATGCATTCTAAAAATGAAAGCAGCATCGTTTCTCAAGATTTGAAATTATAAAGCAGAGTCAAGTTCAGCAGTCTATTCTTCACCTTACCTTCAGGGTCTAACAGCTTTTCAATTCCCAGGTAAGTATGGGCCTTGGTAAAAGCATGTTCAAGTCTCTCAATTGGAGACATTTTGACCACTCGGTCCCAGCTGAAGAGATCGGGTCTGAAATTACCACACAAACAAAATTCAGTAAAGGAAAAATATAAAAGAAACAATATAGACACTGTCATAATCCATTACATTTTAAATTTTGATTTTTTTTTAATTTACGGGTGCTATTTTAAATTGTATCTTTCATATCTCAAAAGTTTATAAAATATATAAAATCAGAAAGTAATTAACAGACATGATAATAATAAGTAAGACGCTCTAAGGTTCTTGAAGGAGTTGAATATGTAGAATTTCCCAAATAGTAAACTATGAGTAGAGGAAACTATCAATGTAGAGAAGACAAGAAAAAAAAATGGCACATCAATAATAGGAGAAATAAGCCCAAAACAAATGGTAAATATGAACATAAATACATGGATTATCACAACCAATGATTCTAAGGGGCTAAATTCTACAATCAGGGGAAGGGTTCTGGGCCTGGAGGTGCACAGTGCTCAGGAGGCTAAGACAAGAGGGCGACAAATTAGAGGCCAGTCTCATCTACACAGCAAGTCCCAGACCCTGACTTGGTGTCTCTATATAGCAAAAGTGACTAAGGTAAGTGAATAGAATCCACCACTGTAACTGTACTTTAATTATTCTAATCACAAATGTGCTAAGGGCAATGAATAGGTTCCCTTCCACTCACCCTCCTCCATAACAACCAGTGTTTCCTTTACATCTTGTCTTTCTTCTAGTCTCATGACTTGGACAGTATCACTGGCTTGTCAAAGCTAAAAGTCATTCATTTTCTTTGCACTCCATTCTTATATCTTAGACCCACCCTGATACTGACTTCCCCCACCCCCCTTTTCTACCACTTCCTCTCTGTCACTCAGCCACTGCAGCCAATAGACTCCCACATACCAGACAGATGCCTCTTTCCTCTTACCTAGTGTATTTTTCTTTAATGTGCTTACCATTTCTATATACTGCACGATTTACAGTTTCACAGACACACACACACACACACACACACACACACGCACGCACGCACGCACGCACGCACGCACGCACGCACGCACACACACACACACACACACACACACACACACACACAATTTTTTCTGAGTCTTCAGCATGTAGCCTATCCTGGCCTCAAGATAGTTATGTGGCAGAGGATGACTCTGAACCCCTGATGCTTCTACACCCCAAGTTCTGTGATCATTTGTGCACCGCCATCCCCATATACAGTTTACATTTATATTTTAATTAATGGCCGTTTCCAGCAGGAAGGAACTGGGATGTTTGTCTGTCTTGTTCCTGCTATATCTTTGTGTCTAGTACAAGAAGCCACTTTACATATATTTGCTGAACCAATAAGCTAATAAATGCGAAATGTACTAGATAAATTCAACCGTACAGGGCAGCATCCTCAAGATGATAGAAGAGTGGAAGAAGATGGGTAGAAAATGGGCCTTTAACCCCCATAACAAGTTCAAAATATCAAAAAACAAGCTACAGAAAACATCAGTCCTGTGGGGAAATATTAAAAGCCTTTGTTATCAAGAACAAAACATTCTTGTCACTATCACTAAGTTGAATCAAAATTATATGAAGTACCACAGCAGATGAAGAATAAAAGAGAAGGGGTAGAGGGAAACGTTAGCATAGTTTAAGGATATTCTAAACTCAGCCATGAGTACTTCACCATCTAACAGCCTACCAGCAAAGATTTAAAAAAAAAAAAAAAAAAAAAAAAAAAACAGAATAAAGTACGAAACAAAGAAACCCAAATCTATAGTGTACTGAGAAAAACTTACTAAGATTTGGAAGTATATATAGAAAAGTGTATTTCATTTGTATATTACAGCCAAGAACATTTAGGGAATTAAATGAGAAAATTAATAATTCATAATAGCGACGAAACATAATATAATTTGCCTGCCTTTGGCATTTAATCTTAGATGCATGCAGAATTTATTTGGAGGTACTGTGTGGCAAGGCACATACTAACACATGGTTAAACAACTCTCCCATTCCCCCTGTTAATTTGAAATATCATCTCAATGGTTATCAGGTCAATCTATACAATAGAGGGCTTCCTTTGTTCTTTTTCTTATTTGTTTTGTTTTGTTTTTCCAGACAGGGTTTCGCTGTGTAGGCCTGGCTGTCCAGGAACTAGCTCTGTAAACCAGGCTGGTCTCAAACTCACAAAGATCTGCCTGCCTCTGCCTCCTGAGTGCTGGGATTAAAGAAGTGCACCACCATCGAGTGTACCTTCCTCAGCTCTTAAGCTTCCAGGATGAAACATGAGCAATTATTCTCAAACATCTAGCACAGTCAAAGGTTGGCCCTTTCACATGCAACCCTATTATTATCCTACTACGTTTTATAGCAGTACATTCATCATCTTGATTTCTTATTAGAAAGTTATTTCAGGCTGCTTATTCTTCTGGAATGTAATTGCTATTTTTGCATTACATTCTTATATCCAAGTTAGAATCTTGGTGATGAGATTTCACGAGGAAATTGAGTGGCTCTTCAATAAATGTGGTTAACACAATAAACAGAGTTTTCCTTCTGCTATAAGAACAAAAGCTACACACAAGTCTTTGTATATATTACTGGTTAGGGCTAAATGAGTGGGACTGAACTATGTCAATTATCCTACATTTTTTAATTTAAAAATGTGTAGGAGAAATCATGGGCTTTGCACTGTAGCCCTGAAGTCCTAACAGAATAGCCAGTGGGTGATCTCCTACTGCATTGCTTTCCTTAGTGTTTTACAGAACATGAGCAATGAGGACTGCAGAGACAGATGACAGGGTGGTGGGAAAGGGAAGTAGAGGGAACACAAAGAAGGTAGAGATTTGTAGGTCAAAGGGCATCTCACTTGTGCCGGTGGAGCACAGCATTAAAGGCAAGCCCATCAGTCCAGCTGGTGGTGAAGTTGAGGACGTTGACTTGGCTGTAGGGTCTGGTGGTCTGTCGTACCCAGCTCAGCAGGATCTTCTCACTGTTTGTCTGCTGTAGGTCTGACATGATATCTTTCATGACATCTTTCACCTATACAAAAAAATCAAGTAAAATATTTATAAAACAACTGTTTATGATGTAATATTTCCTTCAGTGAAGTTCTTGGATAAGAAATATTAGGCCAATCAAATATTATGGAGCATGTAATTAGCATTTATTTTATTTTCAATTTCTCCTCTAAAGGATGGAAAGATAAATTTCAAATGACTTTTAGGGTAGTAAGATTTTCTATACATCACCCCAGTTCCATGTTCTGAACAATATTTGCACTCTTTAATTACACTGAACTTTCTTTTCATTTCTATGAAAAAGTCACATTTTAATACCTTTTATTAGCAAGGGCTTTTTCATAAAAAACTAAATACAAATTTTATTTTCTACTAAATGAGAATAAAAGCATGTTTGACTACAAAATCAAAGAATTAAGCAATTTTCCCGATAGCAATAACAACCATACTCAAGAACTAATGTTTTGTTAATATCCTAAAGTAATATATGTGCATATACATAAGGGAAGACCTCAAAGAATGGTGGAGACACAGCAAAAGGACCACTTGGCAGTGTAAGGGATCAGAAAAGGCCAAATGTAAGACATTCAACAAAGTAACAGTTCAGTGCCATTCAAAAACATCAACAGGGTGAAATGCAAAGAAAGATGCATAAAGTGCCCCAGGTTAAAGAGATAAGAGAGAGAAAACCAATGAGCATCACTCATGGTCTTGAACCACACTGTTCTCCTGGTTTATCATTCTGTCTCCCCTCGCTCTACCCCACTACTCCTGGGGGACTGACCTAGGACCTCATGCATACTGTCAAGCACTGCATCATTGAGCTACGTTCCCCAACCTATACTGCAATTAGCCAAACCTCCATGACGCCTACAGATAACTGCATTGCCTCGCCATTTTAACTGTGTATCATTTTGGTGTTGAATAACTGTGCTAATACAGTAACAGATAGAAATATTACACATCTTATATTTTTATGTTAATGGTATTGTGGCTATACATCAGAGTTCACTGCTTTCATTAAAGAGACCATGTTTAGCCAGGCATTGATGGTGCATGCCTTTAATCCAAGCACTCGGGAGGCAGAGGCAGGCAGATCTCTCTGAGTCTGAGGCCAGCCTGGTCTACAGAGCGAGTCCCAGGACAGGCTCCAAAACAATACAGGGAAACCCTGTCTCTAAAATAAAAAAAATAAAATAAATAAAGACCATGTTTTTACACAAAAGCTTGGAAAGTATACTTTGGTGCTTTGCATAGAAAAGGGGTATATAAAGTATTCAGAGAAAGAGAAAGACAGAGGAGCTAAGGAAACACAGGCATCTGCTGACATTCAGGGAATCTGAATGAAAGGCATTTGGAAATTCCTCAGACTATTCCTACAACCTCTTCTAATGTCTGAATGTAAGGCAAGTTTCTGAATTAAATATAAGATACCTTTTTTCTCCTCTGCTCAAAATCTAGATCAGGCTGCCAACACTTTCCATTGGGAATTGCTGTAAGTTAGACTTTGCTGTCTGGAGAGTCATACATTAAAGTCTGTTACCTGCATCTAAAAATGGGCCTTATTTGGAAATAGGGCTACTGTCCACGGAACTACTTAAGGTAAGATCATACTGGAGGAGGCTGGTTTTAAACACAGCATGACTGGTGTCCTTCCCAAAGAACAAAGGGAAATTTGGAGGCTGTGTGTCATGAAGACTGTAGCTAAGGTTCTGTAAGCCAACACACCCCATTATGCAGCAAACTAGCAGTTAGGAGAGAGACAAGGCCCAGAGACCCCCAGAGCTCCTGGGAAGAAATCAGCTTTGCTGGCACTTGGGTCATGGACTTGTAGACCTCAGAACTGCAAGGCAATCAACACCTCCTGTTCATGCCAAGCACTGTGGAACTTTGATTTGGCTGCTATAGAAGATGAATAGAGAAACACTACATTTCCAAGGTCTATTGAAAAGTGGCGGGACTCTCCCCACCTGCCAGTGCAGAATGATGCTCCACAGCAGCCCCAACGTCAGCTTGTGGTTTCCATCCACGATGTCAGTACCCCCGATATTCACTAAGTCCACCTGTCATGACAAAATAATAAAAATAACAAACACAACCCCGAGGACAATGTCTCCACAGACCTCCCGGGTTTCTGATTTAGTGCATTTGTACAGTAATACAAATGGGGATAGAAGTTTCATGTCAGGAATTGGATCAATGAAAACTCAAATGTGTGTTAGTTATACTGCAGATCAATGAGAGCATCAGAAAGGCCACATGGCTTATCCTGCACTCACAGAAAAAGTTCAAAATGTCTACCACGAAGAAACATTTCCAAGTGTCGGCTGATGATCACACATACAGCAGCCAGCAGGCTTCATAATAAACAGCACCCACAGCATCAGAGAACCCCAAGTGTTACTTACATTGTTCTGATGTAAAACCTGCAGCACCCGGTTGACATTATTTAAGGCATGCACCCTCGTGGAACCACGTTCCTTTGGCTGGAAAATAAAACACAAAAGCAAGTAAGATGTCACATCCCTTCATATGCTGACAAACTTTGACACAGAAATGTAAGCAGAACAGTGGGTCAGTATCCATGTCACCAGTCTGGGTACCACAGTATGCAAAGGCACTAACAACACCTGGGAGCTCACTGGGATCTCCTAGGGAAGCTCTAAACAGGCATGGCAGTTTCCTGCCCCATGTGAGACAGTGACATGAAGGACTTAGGACATAGGGGGGATTTGGCATTTTTTTTAACATTGCCCTAGTTACTCTAAGAGGAAGGCAGACATGTTTGAGTATCAATTCAGTTAGAAAAATCTTCTAGCTAAACTTTTCTGGGGGCAAAAAAAAAAAAAAAAAAAAAAAAAAAAAAAGTACCAGAGAAGTTGTACCTGCTTCATCCCAGCCAAGTAGGAACAACAGAGCTAAGACACATTGTCCCAAACTCAAGGTCATATGAGAAGAGTCCCCCTTCTAGAGTCCTACTACAAGCTAGGCAGCTTTCTGTCACCTCTCTAGCCAGGAACTCTCATGAGAGACCTCAGCTTTTCCCTGAAGGTGCCCAGCCTCCACCAGGAAGCCAACAGAGAGGGTGATACTCAGGCTAAGGCAAAGGGGGGAATCTCATCTTCAACAGACCATCTCTCTATGACTTTATGGAAACAATTATCACTAGTATAAAACACTGTCGTCACTAGTGAAGCGATAAGTCACTAGTGAAGCGATAAAAGACACCTTCACAAGCAGGGTTATTGCTATGTGAAGACAGAGAGCCTTATACATAACAAGAAACAAGTTTGGGTGTGATGGAAAAAAGAAACGTAAATAATGTTTGAAACCCTGTCTAGAAATGGTAATGTCTGAACAACTATTTCTTGTTTATTAAATTACATTTAAATATGGCTGTCTATACACTCTCATGATTGAAGGCATTATCTCCTCTTTATGAATTCATTACTTTTATTTTTTTTAAGCCCTAAAACCAGGCAGTCTCAGGACAATAAACATTTGAAGTGACTTCTTATTCGATGAAAATAGAGCCCTGAAGAAAACCTGTGCACTACTCTATCCAAATATCAGTTAAAGCACTGTATATAAAGTTGCCCTTTCCATTTGCCTTCACAACTCAGTACCCTCAGTGGGTCTCCAAACATCAGTAACGACCAGAGATGCTCCATCAGCCTCATTCTCAAAGATGTCCTCTCTTACAGCCTGGCCATATAGCTCAGGTGGTAGAGTGCTTGCCTAAAGTGCATGGAGCCCTGGGTTCCAACCTCGGCACTGCCCAAACCTGGTGTGGTGACACACACACCTGCAAACTCAGTACTCGGGAGAAAAGACAGAGGATCAGAAGTTCTAGGTCATCCTCAGCTACACAGCCTGAGACCAGCCTGAGGTACGCAAGACCCTATCTGAGAAAAATAGAAATGTCCTCTCACCAATGATGTCCCTGTGAGGCCTTCTAGAAGATCCAAGAGCTTTCTCCCATCTTTGAGGTCTGAGAACATATCATTGATGGGTGGTTTCCCACTCTGCAATAAAGAAGAAGTAAAATAATGCATGGTTACTTAAGAATCAGAAATCCCATATGCTGGGGCTGGGGAAATGATTCAGGGGGCAAATGTGCTTACTGCTGGCCGTGATAGCCTGAGTCCAATCCCAAGGAAACACATAGTGGAAAGAGTGAACTCCCACAAGTTGTCTACTGAACTCGACAGGTGCACCGTAGCATGAGTATGAGTGTGAGGGTTCGTGTGTGTGTGTGTGTGTGTGTGTGTGTGTGTGTGTGTGTGTGTGTGTGTGTGTGTGTGTGTGCATGCTAATAAATACATAAATGTAATGAAAATTAAAAGCAAAAAGAAATTCCACATGCTCTTAACATTTGTCTGTGTTCAATCCCAGTCCAGTACTTGGGCTGTCAAAGCTTACATATCTCCTAAGATAGACACACAGCATCAACTCTCCCTGATAAATACACAGGAAACCCCAGTACATTTTGTCAGTTCACAGATCTGGCCTTCCTGTGGCAGGATGAGGTTTTTAAAACAAGGCAATTCCTGTTCAGAAAATCAGGAGCCTCGGTTTCAAACCCAGTTTGGCCAAGAACAACCTGATGAGCCCAGTTCAATTACCTAACCTTAAGCCGCCTTTAAATATTTTATTTTAAATATCAAAAAGTATAATGTCATGTAAGAATACAACAAAAAAATGACAAAGCATGATGTAATATATCTGTAATGGCCTTGCATCATGTTGCTTCTTTACATGAAATATTCAGAACTAAAAGTCCTTCCAGCCAGTCACAGATATTTCATAATCAATAACTATTGTCTTTTACTTCTCATTTAAAAAGAATACATCTTCCAAGCAAGACTTTAAACTTGAGGTAAACAGGGAAGGGAACCTGAAACTCTGCATTTCCTGCTTCCCCCACCTACTGACTCGTTCCTCATTTTTAAATAACTATCATGTAAAACCCATTAAAAATTCTTAATGTGTATCTTAAAGGCCCAAGGACTCTAAGAGGGAAAGCAGGGCCCATTACAGAAACAGTGAATAAGCTGGGCCCTATCTCTGAAACTCAGCTGACTCTCCAGCTGTCACAGTGATAGGGACACAGATTATCTCCACTGATTACAGTAACAAGCAGATTAGTGGGACACAGAAGCCACCTTCTAGAAGCAGTAAAAGCTGAAGACTTCATAACTGTTATCAACAACACATAGGGCAGAAGCCCTTGTTAGCTGCCTGTCTTCAAGGCTCCCCTCCTACTAACCCCACTCCCACCTCCCAGGGGACAGTTCAGCCACCAAAGAACTCAATTCCCTCTCGGGCGTTAACGCAGTAAACAAACAAAGGTATCAGGTAAGGTCCAGGAGACAGGATGATTTTCATCAACTAACCTCCACCAACCAACTCACATCCACTTTCCAAAGTACCAACAAAACACTATGAAAACGCTCACAAAAATGAAGCAAATGCAAATATTTCTTCATATCAAACATGGATGTCTATTAATGGTCTTATACACAAACAAGCTGTGCTACATACTAACCACAAATTTTAGCCATGTTACCTGGTCTTTATACACTTGTTTCTTAAAACTAAAATGGTTAATCAATTACTAATATCATTTCTACCACAAGCAAAACTTCATGTTTTCTATTGTTACAAAAGGTACTATTGAGATCGGAGAGATGGCTCCGCAATTAAGAACACTTGTTGTTGCAGAGGACCCAGCACCTACATGGTGACTCATAACCATCCACAACTCCAGTTCCCAGGAATCTAATGCCTTGTTCTGGCCTCTCCAAGCAGTACGTAAATACATGGTATACATGCATAGAAGCAGGCAAAACATTCAGACACACCTGTTTATGTAAAGAATGTTATTGAAGCTGGGCATTGGTGGCGACGACTTTAATCCCAGCATTCGGGAGGCAGAGGAAGGTGGATCGCTGTGAGTTCAAGGCCAGCCTGGTCTCTAGAGTTAGTGCCAGGATAGGCTCCAAAGCTACACAGAGAAACCCTGTCTCGAAAAACAAAAAAACACTCAGACACATAAATAAAAAATATATCTTTTTCTTAAAGAACCATAAAATTTCATTAATATCCAAGAGGACTTATGGAAGACCTTCTCGGTGGATGACCTGTGAGAAGCCTTTCCTATGCAAAAACAATTCTATTTAGGACAGGAGAACACACCTGTGTGGAAATAACTAAGCAGCCATGAACATTCCATTACAAGCTAAGACTTCTAAAAGGTGGTGCTAACCGCACACTCTCTCTCCTCAGATTCGGAGACCTGATTTATTAGGCAACAAGTGTAACAAAGGCTCCTTCTGAAGGACAGATATGGAGGGACTGAGAAATGAGTGGAATTGGAGTGCATGAAGTGAAATTCCCAAAGAATCAATAAAAAATTATGTTTAACAAAAAAAAAGCTCCCTCTAGAATAGTCTGTTGGAAAAAAAAGATAAAGACACAGTCCTATCCCAGTAGAAGCCAATCACTCACTAAAGGATGAGCGAAGCCCTTTTTCCTATAAATACAGGCATACAGTAACAACTGCTCAATTTCTTTCTTCTGCTTCCCAATTTCAAATTAACACAGATGACAAACCATATGGATCGTGTCTTGAACATGTACCCTTTCCCGATGTTCACAGACACCATACACAGTGATGACACTCTTGGCATACACTGACAGCCAGTTCTCTATGAAGGAGCTCCAAATCTGTGCAGAATGGCAGACAAGGAGGGTGGTAGGCTCCTCCTGGATAGAGTGAAAGAAAGTACCTGGATTCTCACAAGGAAGTCATCAAAATCTGCAGTTTCCAAACTTATACACCACATCCTCGATTACAATGTGCTTCTGTGCTCTCCTGAGCTCTTGAGCCCTGGATCCAATTCCCTAGAACTAATGCCCCTCCCCCAAAGGTCAGACAAGTTTTCTGTCAGCATGTCATCAACCTTTAAACACTGTACTAGTCTCCACCCATTCCTATAACTTAAAAGATGAGGAATATTCCAGTAGTCTACTTGAGACTAGTTCCTAGCTGTCCTTTGAGCACAGGTGCTGCTGTTCACTGCTCCTCTATGCACTGCCCTCTACACCACGGCCTTACAATATGGTGTCAATGCACTTCCATGAGCATCTAAAGGACTACAAAGGGCAGCTTCTTTTGTTGTTGTTGTAGTTTTTGTTTGTTTTCATTTCCATTTTTTTTTTTTTTGAAGAAAGGCCTTGTAGTCTTGGCTAGCCTAGAACTCGCTCTATAGACTAGGCCGCTTCTTAGTCAATGTCTTTGGGAGTTTTATTTGTTTTTTTTTTTTGTTTGGGGTTGTTTTTTGTTTTTTGTTTGCTTGGTTAGTTGGTTGGTTGGTTTGGTTTTTTGAGACAGGGTTTCTCTGTGGCTTTAGAGGCTGTCCTTGAACTCGCTCTGTAGACAGGCTGGCCTCGAACTTACAGAGATCCACCTGCCTCTGCATCTGCCTCTGGGATTAAATGTGTGAGCCATCACTACCAGGCTTTTTTTTTTTTTTTTGGTTTTAAAGACATTTCACTCATTGGTAAAGGATCTGTTGTGGAAGTTAAAAACTCGGCACCTCTGTGCATATATTTTCAGCAAAAAAAACAGACTGAAAATGCATTGGAAAAAAAATTTATACATAAGACACATACTCATGGCATACATTTAGAACCCCAGCATTCAAGAGGCTGAGACAGAGGTATTACAAGTTTGAAGTCTGCATAGAAAGTTCAAAAACAGTCTGAACAAGACCCAGGCAAATGGGAGATTTTCCCAGCAGGTACAATGCTCAGGATTTAAGCCCCAGCACTGCAAGGAAAGAAATTACACACACACACACACACACACACACACACACACACACACACACACACACACACAAAGCATGCATGTGGATTGTCACTACAAAACACTATGTTGTCATTTAGGATAGTGTATATACCTAGTTAGGGATAGCTTCCTATTGTTTATGGTTGGGATTGGAAGGAGGTGTTCAAGCTTGGACACCTCTTTCAGATGACTTTAGGATTTATTTAAAATAGATAGTTAGGATGTGACATAAGCAGATTGTTGTATCTTCTTATATTTCACCTTTATGATTGTTAATTTTGGATACTTTACACTGTTTAGTTTTAATCCTCTTTTAGACTAAAAGGGGAATTGTAGGGGAACCTGTAGCCAGGCCCTAAGCAGGCATGGCTACAGGTTCCCCTACAACACTAAATATTCCTGAAAAATGCATACAAATGTTCCATACAAATACAGAAAGGAACAGCTGTGCCCAAGAGCACATGTCCCCTCCCAACCTAGAAAGTAAAAGTGTGTAAGCAGGGTCCATGCTCTACACATGGGATTGGAACATTCCTTGTATAAAAGACAAGTCAGTACAGATGTTAGCCATTGCAGGCTGTGGGCTTTCTCTGTTGAAACTACTCAATTCTGTTGCAATATGAAAACAGTCACTCCTAATGCAAGAATGAGTGATCCAACTGGAATAGCAACTTTGTTCTAATTTCATGGATGCCGAAATCCAAATTCCATATAATTTCCATAAATTATAAAATACTATTTAGCTCCTTTGCAACCACCTAAAAATATAAAAATGATTTTAGCATAAAGACTACAAAAACGGGTTGTAGAATAGCAAAATGGTCTAAGACAATAGGAGCCAGCACTTCCTGTGTGCACAGGTAATTTCTGAGAATTACACAGACTTGCATTCATTATTTATATGTATCCTTTCTTCGTAATAGTGTTCTAAAGGGAACAGCACCAACATTCCCATTTTGTAAGTGAAGAAAGTAAGATATAAAGATAGCATAACAAGTGAGTGACAGAACCAGAATCTGATCCCACAAAACCTGGCTCCAAAGCCATGTTCTCAGCTAACTAATATTACCAGGGCATAGAACTGCGACAAACAGGGAAGTGGGTGTTTAGTTGCTGGTATGAGATACAGATAGATGTAAATATAGATGTACAGACAGATGATGTAGATAGAGATTTAGATGGTGTAGCTGCAGATACAGATGACACAGATCAAGATGATGCAGACGTAGACATAGATGATGTGGATGATGTACTTTTAGATGTAGACATAGATGCAGACGATGCAGATAAAGATGATGTAGATGACATGATTATAGTTATAGATGTAGATGTAGATATGGATTGTGTAGATAGAGATGATGCAGATGTAGATGACATGATTATAGTTATAGATGTAGATGTAGATTGTGTATATATAGATGATGCAGATGCAGAGATGCAGATAGAGATGATGCAGATGCAGATGGAGATCAACTTCTCAGGACAGCAAGACATATCCCCACCCTGAACTAAATGAAGACATGCATTTCCCAGCACCACGCTGGAAAGCAATTCTGGTGTTTACTGCATGGTGTGCTGTAAACATCGGCTCTGGGAAAAAGTCTAGAAAAGTCAAAAGTCATCTCTTAATAAAAATAAAAACTGATTCATCGTGACCATTAACCTCCCACTTGAATCTGTGCAAAGACTGACTTGCAGCAACTTCTCTGGCACAGAAAATACAGCTGAATAATTCAACCAGACAAATATTCGGTGAATACCTCCTTTGTGCCTTACTTAGCCCTATTGAAATGCCAAGTTCACATCACCCGCCCCATTCAGAAGAGGCCATTTTAAGTACTTCCCAATAAACAGAAAATGGTGCTGATGAACAATCTTGAACTTGGAGAAAAGATAAAACTTGTGTCCCCGTTTTACTTTAAAAATATTTTTATTTTATTCTACACGTATGGATGTCTTGCCTTCATGTGGTCTGTTAACCACATATTTGCAGTACCCATGGAGGCCAAAAGAGGGCATCAGATCTGCTGGAATTGGTTGTGAGCTGCCTTGCGGGTGCTGGGAGACAAGCCTGAGTTCTCTGAACAAGGAGTCAGAGTTCTTAACCACTGAGCCATCTCTCCAGCCTCCCATTTTTCTTTTAAAAACAAGTAACAGCAAAGCAACATAACGACAGGTGCTGTGAGTCCTAGAGGGACCAACTTGCACTGGCCCCCACTCTCATTCCCTTTCCACCAGTACTCCTTTGGACAGTTGCCACACTAGCCCTAGGTTCACTGTTTTGAGAAGAGGAAGCCAACATCAATGCTAGCTAGCTCCTGAGGCATGGCTCCAATTAGGTCTAAGCAAAGAAGTCAACAATCATTGCCAAACAAGAGGAGAGGTGGAGGCAGGTGTCAGGAGGAGGCTTCACACATATGATGATAGAACAAAGTGAAGCATGTCTGATGGGCTCTATCACACATGTGATCATATAGAAGTGAAGCATTTCTGAGGTCCATCTATCACACACAGAGATGACAGAACAAAGCAAAGCATGTCTGGGGGGCCATCTATTACACACAGAGACTCAGAAGATGCTCCAGGCTCTGTGCCAGCTCCAGGAAGCCTGCAGGGGCCCTCACAACACTCCCAGAAAATGAACCATCTACAAGAGGGTAACGGGGATCCCAGCCGCTCTGAACTCACACTCTGCAGCACCTTCTTTTCTGGCTCCTATTTATAACTACTGACTTCCAAGATTCAAAGAACAGAAAACAGCAGGACAAGCACATCCATGCCCCATCGTGTTAAAGGGAACTGCATGTGAGCAGCAATGCCTATGGATAGGATGCCCAGGATAAACGCTTCACCAGCCCTGCCTCATGTTAGGTCCACGTAAATTTCAAGTCTGGAATTGTAACCTATGGGAATTTGCCTTTTAAAAGAAAAAAAAAGCAGAAACATGCATACAAGTTTGCATTTTCTCCCCCTAACGACAGTGATAAAGAAGCTTCCGTAATTTGTAGGCTCACGGCTCTGCCAGATGAGCAGCTCTGAAAGAGGGCCAAAGAAAATGCAGGCTCAAAGTCGGAACAAATTTCCCAACAGCTTTGCTGACTCCCTTGGGAGAGGCCACATGCAAATGAGACTCTGAAAACTAAAGTCCAAAACACTGCATTATACACAAGATGCCACAGTCTAAAGTGGCTTATTTCTGTTTGGAAATGTGTAGCAGAGGGCAGAGATTGCACAAGGTAATGGTACCTCATGGGTTTTTCCTTAACATTCCTAAGCCATTATAATGTCCATTTTCCTCATAGATGCACCAATACTTCTGGACAATACAGGACAGGTAATAATAACCGAGGATGTTTAATGGATAAAAGGATAAAACACAGTTACTTTTAAAACTGTCTCACAGTTTGCTTGAGATCATAAATAAAGGAACTGTACACCCAGGAGCAAATGTTTCTTAAGCCTTGAAGCACCCACTTTCTTCTGTGTTCTTCACCTCTTCAAAATCCACACCATGGCTACTGCAGTGTGTGTTGCTTTTCAGGGTCCCCAGGTTCTAAAGCACTGGGACTCAGTAGAGTATTAACAAGGACTTGGAGCTATAGACATAGATAATATAGGCAGACATCTGCCCATGAAGAGACACAGGCATAAAACATACAGGTCAAATGTCCTCTGTTGAGTGATTTTTTTTTCCTAAGGTTTCTATATAGCCATATATCTTTTACTAGTAAAAGATAGTTTTAGAACCATTATCATCCACTATGATCAAGGCCTCCATCTTTTATCAAGGAAACAACTGAACCAATTTTAAGCTTTAAGACTGTTTCATTCACTGTGAATTAGTTAGCTGGGTGTCATAATGACCAATTCTATTGAGGGTTGGGAAGATGGCTCAACACTGGCGGTTCTTCCAGAGGTCCCGAGTTCAACTCCCAGAATCCACATAGTGGCTCACAACAATCATAACTGTAGTACCACGGAATCCAATGCCCTCTTCTGGTGTGCAGATGTACATGCAGCAAAATGCACATATACATAAAATACATAGATTAATAATTTTAAAAGAATTCCATTGAACAAAAAAATGAATGACATGTATAAAATCCAAATGGCATTTTAACAATTATTCCAGGTCCAAGAATTAAAAAGAAAGTTTGCATAGCTGGACTTACTTATTTTTACAATTTATTTCTTTTACTTTGTGTGTGTGGTTGTTTTGTCTACACATATATATGTACACCATAAACATGCCACGGTGCCTAAGATTGGATCCCCTGGATCTGGAGTTACAGATGGTTGTGAGCCAGTATGTGATCCTGGAATCAAATCTGAGGCTTCTGGAAGAGCAGCCAGTGCTCTTAACTGCTAACCCATGCTTTCATTTTTACTAAACAAATACAGTAAAACTCCCAACCTTTTGTATCTATTTTCATGAAATAACACAACTTAAGGATTTTTTGCACTCAAAAGGTTATTCCTTTCTTTCCAATACAACTGTCCTGTTTTCTGAATATTTCTTTTTAGGAATATTAAATATGTCTGTGTTATTGTTATTCATTTATTTAGTAAACCAATGAATAATCAGTGGATTCTTATTAAATGTTAAAAGTTAAGCCAGGCGTGGTGGTGCACACCTTTAGTTCCAGCACTCAGGAAGCAGGGGAAGAGGCAGGTGGATCTATGAGTTCGAGGACACCCTGATTAACAAAGTGAGTTCCAGGACAACCAGGGCTGTTACAAAGAGAAACTCTGTCTTGAAAAAGAAAAAATAAAAGTTGTGCACATTGAAAAAGAATAGTCCCTCAATCTGGACATGATGGTACACACCTTTAATCCCCAAACTCAAGAGGCAAAGGCAAGCATATTTCAGTGAGTTTGAGGCTAGCCTGGTCTACAGAGTGAGTTCCAGGATAGTCAGGACTATGTAGAGAAACTCTGTCTCAAAAACCAAAACAAGGAAGGGAGGGAGGGAAGAAAGGAGGGAGGAAGGGTGGAGAGGAAGTCCCTCATGGAGCTTAGCACTATCTGGAAATGGACATGTGAACCTATGTGAATTATAGCTACTTGAAATAGATAAACTTTAGGTATACTGGAACATATCTACCTACATCTGTGAGCTCAGAAAATAGTACCCATTACTACATGACATTTCAACTCATGCAAGAAGGAGGCCCAGGAGCTAGAACATGATGGAAAAGGAAGCTCACACAAAGGCCATAGAAGGCCATCTGCTTGAGAACACAGACAATGTGGCTAGAGCACAATGAGGAGGCAGCTGCAAAGAGCAAAGAAATTAGGAGCAAATGTAGGGAACTATAATGCCAAGGGCCTGAAAAGTCAACAGAGATCAAAATTCCTATACATCTTAAGAGCATCCAATTCCAATTTTTTTATGCAATTAACAATGGAATACCCTATAAAGGAAAATGAGGCAACCAGGCCTCTGAGATCATGCCAGCTACTCCAGGAAAACTAGAAAGGAGGAGAGGGAAAGGAGAACAGAGGGGAAACAGCTCATGGCTGGTCACTATGCTCCACATATTTAAAGACAATATTCCAAAAAGACGACTGATAACTCTTAAGCACAGTGTAGCGCTAGCCTGCAGTAAAGACTTTCCTAACGCACTATTTGCTGGAGGAACACACACAGTGCTATAATCAGTTCAAAGGAGAATTCAAAGAGCTACAAGTCTGCAGGCAGAAAAAAGAATTAAATATATGTGCAGAAATGCATAAACTGCTCTATGGGTAATAATCAATTTCTTTCCAGCTAATTTTCATCTTTATGGATGAGAATAATGTGTATCATCTATTTTCTACAATTTATAGAGCTGCAAAGTAGCTTCTAAATAACAAAACGTGGGACTGAGGATGGTCACATTGATAATGGCACTTGCCTCCCATGAATGAAGATTTAGGTCCAAACCTCAGCCCCTCACAAATGTGGTGTGATGGCATACATGCTGACGTTCAAGGTCATCCTCGACTACATAGCAACTTTGAGGCCAGCCTGAGATACAGGAGACCCTGTCTCAAAATAAATAAATAATAATAATGATAATAATAGTAATGATGGTGATAATAATAATAATAAGGAAGAAGGGAGAAAGAGAAAAATTAACAAGTAATGGAAGGCAGAGTTAGTCCAGATGACGAAGCCCAACAAGGTACCTACTAATATTTTCCCCATTTTACAACTTTGACAAGTTTTTCTAATATACATAATAGTGACTTAGAAAAAGAAGGTGTCAGTGAAGATGGAGAGTGAACAAACACTGGATTCGTGCAGGTGTAAGAATTAACAAGAGGGCACTTGTTATCTGATTGACACTCTGGATAGAGAGGGGCCAGGAATGAAATGTCCAACAAGATGTCTGTTTTAAAATAAATTCCTAGATGGCAGAAGATGTCTATTTGGATTTCTCATTATAGGGTCCCATAGTGAAAGGAGCCAACAGACACACAAAATATTTCATCAAAATATTTGCCAAAGGGCCTAGGTAAAAAGAAAAATAAAAAGTCTGTTCTCTTCAACAGGACACTGTGTGTATATAGGAGATAGAAGATAGATAGATAGATAGATAGATAGATAGATAGATAGATAGATAGATAGATAGATAGATAGATAGATAATTGATAATGATTGATGATTGATAGGTGATTGATGATAGATACATAGAAACATAGACAGATAAGAATAACCTTGGAATTGCCCAAGGCTGCACAGAAATGGGAATGCAACCTTTCCCAGCCCAGCCAGGAATCCACAGAAATCTAGAAGCCTACAAACATACTGCACCCTCTCTATCTGCCCGCAGACTAAACCCAGCAGAAGGAAGGAAACAGAACATGGATGAATCTGTGGCCGTGTCCAGAATTCTTCCTCCTCATATTCACATCCTCATTGTGTCTTGGATAAATTCTTTCTAGGCTTTGAGGAAGTTTTCAAGGTCGTCCCATTTTTGATCCTTTCTCTAAACAAAACAAGAGCTTGCAGCTTCTATGAGGGCACAAACCAGTGTGCTCAGCACTGTCTGTGACCTCTACTCTCCTAGCAGGAACTATGAACATCCTAGGACAAGCAGATGTGACTAAAGCCCCCTTTGATACTACAAAATGATAACATGGTTCCAGGAGGTAGAGAGAGTTCTATACATTCTTATACAAGCACGTATTTATCAACTGCACTATGTAACCGGTTGTGGTCCTACTAGATAGAATCTACGTTGAGTTTCTGAAATTGTCAACAACCATCAACAAAAAAAGTTTCTCTTCCATTATTCATTCTCAGCTGTCCTATAACCCTGCACCCTCTCCCTTGTCTCACTGATCTGTCTCCTGCACCCCATTCTCAACATCAGGGCAGAAGGAATTCACTCAGCTTTAAATATTGCCTCAACCAAGGTCTCCAAGACTTTGAAAATGACCTCTCACATTTCATACTACAGCAATTCTTTTCCTAGTAAGTGCATGAAGCCACTAAGAGACACACCTGCTTCACTAGCTCCATCACAGAGAATGACCATGACCTCAATAATAACCAGGCTGGAGGATCCCCCCACATGAGCGCTCATGACTCTGCAGAGAAACAGCTCCTCCAGCTACGCACTCTCAGTTGCTAAAACTGTGCTGAGAATGTGGTACACACCCTTACGGACCTGTGAATGCTGTCAGATCCATGCCATGGGTTCCTTGAAACTACAGAACCAAGCCATCTAAAATTTCCAAAAAAAAAGATGCTTAACAGTGCTTTCAAACAATCTGGTACATGAAACCACAAACCATGAGGTACCTCTTTTCTTCCACACTCCACACTCTCGAAATTTATTTTTATACATAATATATGAAATCCTGACATTATGCCTCACCATTTTGCAAATGATCACACACATAGGTACACACTTACTGCTTAGTGACTCATTCTATTATGTTAATTATACATTCTCTCTCTCTCTCTCTCTCTCTCTCTCTCTCTCTCTCTCTCCTCTCTTCTCTCTCTCTCTCTCTGTGTGTGTGTGTGTGTGTGTGTGTGTGTGTGTGTGTGTGTGTGTGCGTGTAGTATGTGGGGGGGGCATGAACATGTGGAGGTCAGAAGACAACTTTGTGAAATCGGTTCTCTCCCTCAACCATGTGAATCCTGAGGGACTGAACTCAAGACATCAGGATTGACAGCAGGTGTCTTTGCACTCTAAGCCATCTCCCTTTTCCCGTAACTTGACATTCTTCACTCATCTATCAAAGTCTGTTTTTACTTCCTTCACATTCTCAGAGGCCAGATAAATATCCTTCAACAAAAAGCTATAAAACCTAAGAAATGCTGCAGTCAAGTGATCAGCTATATATCTAGAGAAGTGCTGTTTTCTTTTCTTTTTAGAAGACAGGGTTTAACTATACTGTCCATCCTGACATCAAACTCTGAGTCCAAGTGATCCTCCTGCCTCAGCCTCCCAAGCATCATGTGCCACTGCACCTGACACGTGAGATGTGGGACAACTTCTGAACTGTAGCACTACTTAAAGTTACGTTAAAATAGCCTGACTTTTCCTCAGACAAATACCAGAGCATGTGACCCTGATCTTTACAACTTTAAATACAGAATATTTTCAAACACTACTTTTTGTTTGTTTGAGACAGGATCTCTCTGTGCAGCCTTGGCTATCCCGGAACTCACTCTGTAGACCAGGCTGGCCTGGAACTCAGAGATACCCCTGCCTCTGCCACCTCAGCACTGGGATTAAAGGTGGAGTGGGCTACCACACCTGGCTGGAACACTGCTTTTAATTATGAGGCTTCAAGAGCCCAGAGAGATTGTTAGTCAGATGAGAGCACTGGCAGCTCTTACACAGGACCCAGATCAGTTCCCAGCACCCATCCACACCATGGCTCACTGTCTATAACACCAGTCCTAGGGGACCAGATGCTCTCTTCTGACCTCTGAGGGTGCCAGCATGTACACAGTGCACATACATACATATAGGCAAAACATTTAAAAGGAAGGAACTTTCAAACTATTACAAAGACAACCAGAGAAATCTTTCTTCTTCAGCTTCCTATGGTAGAGTCCTACAATCAATCAACCCAAAGGCTTGTCCCCACACAAGACTTGGTGGGAGTGGGCGAGATCCACTTTCTATAACTATTGGCTGATCACATTTGGAACCAATGTGAAACTTATCACTTGACCAAGTTCTAACACCCCAAGCCCCCACCCCCAAAAAAGAAAGAAATCCTGAGCACTGTGCTGATTATGCTCCAATGGTTAGAAAGAGCGGATCTCTGAAGGATAATGCGTTTTAGCACATTCACAGGTAGAAAAACCTACCATCACTGCACAGGGCAGAAAGCCTACCTGGGTTTTAATGGTTAATCATGCTAAAGGAACTGGTCATCTTTTTCAACTACCTGGACACAAGTCAAGGAGGTGCTGACAGTGCACTAAAATCCATGTAAGTCTTGGTTACCTTTGAAAATCGGGCATTTATCCATTTGGTAAAGGTTTTCTTCTGGACGTCATTGTGTTCATCTGTGCAAGAGAAAGGGAAAAGGAGAAAAGGGTGAGTGTTTATATGGTTGGAGGATGTGATAAATACAAGCATCTCCTTCCTGGGGAGCTTAAAATAGATATTTATACAGCATGAGGAAAAGGACACAGCTGATAATGAACCAACAGATGGGGTCCCATGTCTATCTGAAATGAGACTCAGTCACCTCACCCAAGGGACCTAGCTGTCCCCACTAACCCCAGGTGGATCACACCCATTTATGAAATCCAGTCTTATACTGAACAATCCAGACCTTAATTCACAACTATACATGTAACGTTTTCAGTTGCATTTTAAGCATACTATCAAAGACAATAAGCATGTTAACATGTATGATGGTTGGTTGTAAATGTCAGTGTGCTGTACTTTAGGATCATTTAGGAAGACCGTCTCAATGAGGTTTGACCTGTGGGAATGTGGGTGGGTGGGGGGATTGTCTTGATTGTGCTAACTGAGGAGAATGGCATCATCCAGGTTGGGGTACTAGACTGTGTAAAATTGGAGACAGCAAACTGAACAGTAGACATGTGAGCATTAATTCTCTCTTTGCTCTTGAATGTGCATTTGTGCAGATATTTAATGCTCTTGCCTGGTGTAGCCTCATCTTGTCTGTGAACCTGTAACAGTGGCCACACCCCCTTTGGGCGTGGCTTCAAGTGCAGACCTAAGCTGAAAGATGGAAGTGTGAGGCATGCTCTTTCTGTCTCTGTCTGTCTGTCTGTCTGTCTGTCTCTCTCTCTCTCTCTGTCTCTCTCTCTCTCTCTGTCTCTCTCTCTCTCTCTCTCTCTCTCTCTCACACACACACACACACACACACACACACACACACACACACACACACACACGCAGATTGGATAGGAAGGGCAGAGACAGGCTGTGGAAGTTCTTTATTGTTCTGTGTAAGTGTTCCCCAATAAAACACCCATTTATCATTTATCTTGGGTCTAGTGAAATCATTACACCCATGCCTTCAGCCTGGATCCCCATAATAATGGACTGTAACCTGGAACTGTAAGTCAAATAGCGTAAGATGCAGCAGAGAGTGGCATCCAGCTTGGATTCCAGAGTGTTAACACCTAAGCTTTGAACTGCCTTTGTGATGCTGCCTTTTGTTACTGATACTGTTTAATTCTTTTCTGAGTTCTTCCTGAAGGGGTCAAGGCCTTTGCAAACTTGGTTGTGGAAGACTTGGTTGAGACTGAGAATTGCTTAGGCATTTGGCTCCTTCAAGGGACTCCAGGTGAGAGGTTTTGGTGTGCAGAAATAGACTTGCTAAGGTATGAATTTTATAACAATAAAAGGCCCTTTTGCAAAGCAACGGACAGTCAGTTCCCAAGCAGCTGGCTCCCCTGCTGCTGCTGAGACAAAATTCCTCCTGGAGTGACTCAAACTCTTCCATGGACCCGCACAAAACAGGACATGGACAAACCCTGTCAGGCAATGAAGTTAGGCCAGCACATCCACGCAAAAAGTGACACAATAAAAACTTAAGAGTTCATAATTATTCCTTCTTCACAGAAGTCCTACACCTTCTAAAACAAAAAAGAGTGTAAGATTTCTAGTCAGTTCTCTAACCCATTTTCCTGCCACTCCCCAGAAAATAATACCTACATGGAGTCATAGTGGTTTTAAAGTTTACAAATATTTTATTACTTAATTTTATTATGTTCAGCTATGTGTATATGTATGTCTTTGTGTGGATATGTGCATATGAGTTCATGGGGCAAGGAGTCCAGAAGAGGGCATCAGACCCTCTGAAGCTGGAGTTTCAGGGGATTATAGCCACCATGTAGGTGCTGGGAATTGAACTCCAGACTTCTACAAGAGCAGTATATGCTTTTTCTAGCCCACTAAACAAACATTTTTACAAACAGAGTAGAATTGTATATTTTTGGTTGTGAGCCTAGTCTTTAACGGCTGAGCCATCTCTCCAGCCCCATAGTAGAATTTTAAAACATTTTCAACTTTGGTTTTAGTTACAAATTCATTGTGCAAGGCAAACAAACTGCAAACAGCTAGAGAACCCCAAACTCCTTAAAAATGAACAGAGTGAATAAAGGGTGTAAGGAGATGACAACAGCAGCAGCAGCAAAAACACAGTGCATCAGGGACAAATCCATCACACACACTTCTATAACTTTGAGTCAATTATCATAGTGTCATCTAACCTCAAAGTCCTTGTCTGTAAGATAGAAATAAATATTAGCAATATTGTAAGGGTTTATACTGATAAGTGAAACTTTTCAACAAAGACTTGATGTGGTGGTTTGAATGAGAATGGTTGACACAGGCTTGTAGATTGAATACTTGGTCCCTAGTTCATGGAATGTTTTGGGAAGGATTATGGGGTGTGACTTTTAAGGAAGGTGTATAACAGGGAGACAGACTTTGAAGTTTCAAACGTCTATACCATTCCCAGTTAGCACTCCCCACCCCTCTCTCTCTCCGTCTCCCACTCTGCCTTCTGCCTTGGGCCTATGGGTCAGATGTAAGCTCTCAGCTACTGCTCCAGCAACCATGCCTGTTGTTTGACCCTGCCATGATGGCAATGGACTCTAACCCTCTGAAATTATGATCATCAAACTAAATGCTTTCTTTTATAAGTTTTGTCATAGTGTTTTGTCACAAAAGTAGAAAAGTAACTAAAATACCTGGTATTTAGTTTAGCAATTGTCACAATGATGGTATAACTATAAACATACAGGAAAACAACAATCCATTTTTATCACTGCCAATTATATCCCCTTCAACCAATCTCCAATCTTCTACTAAAACTAACAAAAGTCACTGTTGGTTGACCGTCTACCTACAAAGTATCATGTTAACTACCTGTAAGTAGTTCTGAAAGCTGTCTATATTTGGAGTAGTCTAGAAAGCTGTGGGTCCATTCAAGTGCCTGACATACTACCAGTACACAGCCAGGACACATCCATCCCATAGGAAGAACCCTGTGTGTTCTACCAGCCATGACCATACCACACATTCATCCTTTCCTTGGCCAATGAGAACCTTCTCATTAATCAATAAGACTACATCTAGTGCTACAGGTTAGGTAGGGAAGGTTCCCCCAAGAGGACCACATATTAAAACACTTCCTTCCCTTTGGCTGCATTGGGAGAGGTGGAAGGTTTAGCAGGGGGACTTTGTTGTAGGTCCTTGAGTCACTGGGGGAATGCCCTTGAGGGAGATTACAGGACACCCCCATGGCCACTTCTTCCTGTTCCTCCCTTGGCCTCCCAGTCATTTGCTCTGTCACTCTCCTGGCTATTGCCATATGGCATCGAAACTATAGGTCCAAAGTTATGGGTCTACTCAGTCATGGACTAGAATCTTCAGATCTGTGAGGCCAAATAAACTTTTTCTCCTATATGTTAACTATCTATTCTGGTTGATATTTTTGTGAATTTGGCACAAGCTACATTTATCTGGGAAGAGGAACCTCAATTGAGAAAATGCTTCCATCAGATTGGCCTATAGGCAAGTCTGTAGGGCAGTTTTTTGTTTAATGATTGATGTGTTAAAGACCAAACCACTACGGATAGTACCACCTTGGGCAGCTAGATATGGAGTATGTAAAAAAAACAAACTGAGCATGCCAATTAGCAGCATTCCCCCATGGCTTCTACTTTAGTTCCTAGTTCCTAGTTCCAGGTTCCTACCTTAAACTCCAGCCTTGGCTGCCCTCAATGGACTGTGACCCAGAACATATAAGTCAAAGTTGCTTTGTTCATGTCTTTATCTTTATTTCATAGTTACAGACAACTGGTGAACACATCATCTATGTGATAAATTTTTGTTCTAGTAACTTATGGAAGGTGTAGTGATTTGAATGAAAATGACCCCCAAAGGCTCATATGTTCGAATACTTAGTCCACAGTTGGTACAACTGTTGGGGAAGGATTTGGAGGTATGGCCTTGCTGGAGGAGGGTTTCAAAAGCCTGTACCATTCTTAGTTAGCTCTCAGTGCTTCAAGTTAGAAATTGGAATATAAGCCGTCAGGTACAACTCCAGCGCCATGCTGGCTTATTAACATGGTCCATACCATGATTGTCATGAATTCTAACCCCCTATAACTATGAGTCCCAGATTAAATGCCTTCTTTCATAAGTTGCTTTGGGCATGTGTTTTGTCATGGCAATAGAAAAGTAACTAAGACAGAAGGGTAATTTATAATTAAAAGGCCATTCCTGTGATAAATATAACAGCTCTAGAAAGAGAGTGTTAAGTTTACAAATCCATAAAGGAAACTGGAGACCAAACCCAAGGCACAAAGGAACAACATATAAAAGAAACTTCTGGATGTTAATGGTGCTGAAAGGTGACCTCCCTCTCAGAAAGGACAATGAAGACAGCCATCAGCCCTTATTTCAGCCTTATACATTATCTGATCAATGGCACATAGTCATTAACCAAGGAGACTTGCTTACACACACAGAATGTCCCAGCAGTTACCATAAAACCCCAGAAGGACAGAACTGACAATACAGCAAGAGCTCAATGCTATGTTGGATATAACTACCTGCAAACCCAACTATACAGAAGCCTGACTGAAAGGAATTTAGTTTTAAACACCTATATTTAGGGCACTCAAAAAAACCTGGTAACTTGTCCCATGATTCTAAAGAAGGTTTAGTTTTGTGAGTTTTGCTGTAACCACTCTCCTTTAATTCTATACAAAACTGAGAGATTTATAAAAAATGTTCACTTACTTTCATAATGTTCACACAATTTAAGAATCCTTGACACTGAAAGTGAAGAAAATACTAACAGAAACATAACTGCATTTTATTATTTAACATATTTCAAAGTTTTAACTTTCACAAACCTTTTAAGTCTAGAGATATGGCCCAGTGGTAGCAAATGTGCATAGCACAGCCAAGGCTCTGGTTCCAATCCCCAGATGGATAGGTGGTGGAGAATAATTAAAGTGTCTAATAACACACAGTTTTTCTCTATAGGTTTACCAAAAAGGAGTACCTACCACTTTATCTTTCCTCCCCAATTTGCTTTTTGGTCATGATGTTTCATCACAGCAATAGAAACCCTAAGATAGGTGTTAAGATAAAAGATATGAAATGTACTTCAGAAGAGAAATGGCAGAAAGGCGCAGACTCCATTGGTGCTGGTATTGTTGAAGGCAGACCGGCACCCACATTGCGCAGCTCACAACCACCTGTAACTCAAGCTTCAAGGGATCCAATGCCCTCTCCTGTACACACACACACACACACACACACACAGAGAGAGAGAGAGAGAGAGAGAGAGAGAGAGAGAGAGAGAGAGAGAGAGAGAGAGAGAGAGAGAGAGAGAGAGAGAGAGAGAGAGAGAGAGAGAGAGAGAGAGAGAAATATAAACCTTAGAAAAAAATGAGCAGTTTTGGTTTATTACAATTCTCATCACCAAACAAACCAATTGATTGGTTTAATCCCTCAAACGAATGTACGAGAACACAATATATCCCCGCATCTGATCAGACTGATTGAATACTGACTGAAGGAGTGAGAACAATGCATGCTGCTGATCCGCCTCCTCAACTTGTATTCCTTCAGGGTTCTGAACTTAAACCATGGTTTTCATTACACAGGAACTTAGAATTCTCTTCTGAGAGTGTTTGCTGTCTGAGCTAATCTCATCACTAGAGACCTTTCTCTATTAGGGGGAAAAGCACAGGTCTGAATTAGGAGAAGAAAAATGTGCTAAATCCCTTACTGCTGCTCTTCCAAATTCTTCTAAATATTTTGCTCTTCTTAAACCCTCCTGACATGCTCGTGTAAATCCAAGGGCCTTTGATGCTGCTTGGCCTAGACTTTCATTGCTGTGATCCAGAAGAAAGGCGGAGGAAAAAAAAAAACAAGAGCAGTAAAGTCTTCACTAGCTCAAATATCTTTTAATAGAACTTTGCAATGAGAGGCTAGGGAGATGGTAATCGCTAAAGTGCTATCCACAAAACAACCAGGATCTAAGTTCAGATCACCAGTACACCCGTAAAATATCAGACCATGGTTGTACGGATGCCTGTAATCCGGGGAAGCAGAGATGGGATTCCCAGGGGCTTGCTAGCCAGACAGTCAAGCTGAATTAGTTAAGTTCTGAATTCAGTGAAAACTCCTATCTCCCCCCAAAATGCCGTAGAAAGTGGTTGAAGAAGACACTCAACATTGACTCGCATCAAAAACATGTGTGTGCACAAAAATAAATAAATTGCACACACACACACACACACACACACACACATACACACCTGTATACATACATAAACACACACATACATACATATATACATACATACACATAGTAAAGCCATATTATTCCCCTGATATATCATTCTGAAGCAATTTAATAGTGACCAATTGGCTGCCACTAACATGAGTTCCACAAAATGCCAGCATTCAGAAAAGGAATGTGGACAATAAGAAATGTCTGGCTGGATGCTTTAGAACTTGGGCTGACTTTATTACAAACACAAATTTCATACTTCCTAGAAAGTAAGGATATTTACAGAAGCAATAAGAATGCTCAGCCTACACACACACACACACACACACACACACACACACACACACACACACACACTTACTTCCTCTTTCTCTGAGCTTTCCACCTGAGTGACCCTTCACACACCATGAACACTCCTTCTGCTACTCTCCTGCTTTCTGTGCTCTCTAAATAAAATCAAGTCATTTGTTCAAAGAATTTGCATTAAAATATCACAGGGAAATAATAAGTATTATCTAATAATCTGTAATATAGCATCAGTCTACAGACAAAGAACAAATCCACAGGAAACAAACCCCTCCCAATCTGGGTGATTTGAGACTCTCTGAACACACTCTCGGAGAAACAGTAAAAACAGACAAGTAAAAACCCTTGAAATTAAAAGCACAGCCTTCAAAAAGTGTAGCCTCACATACCTAAGTATATGAGATGGTGAAATGCAGAGCGTTTGTTGGGTGTCCAGTCAGAGCAATGAGAAACACAAAACAGTAGTTTTCCCTTTCTGGAGGTCTCAAGCTTAACTTGAAAGAATGTGTAAGATTTATGGGGACCTGACATTGCCTTAAACCCTCTCTCTAGAGGTACATTTTTGGAAAGAAAAAAATTCTTAAAGCTTTAAATATTGGGGGTAGGGTTCAGCTTAGTGGTAGAGTGCTTGTTAGAATCAGCAAGGCCCTAGAGACAATCTCTAACATGGGAAAAAAAAAAAAAAAAATATATATATATATATATATATATATATATATATATATATATATATATGACATTTATTGCAAGCATAGTAAGCATGATGCAAACACTTCACTTTGGAATTTTGTCCCAGGACTGAATTTTTTTTTTTTAAATCAATTGTGATGACATAGAATAACAAAAGGTTACTCAGGGAGGGTGAGTGACAGTGAGAAGTCACTGTCAAGGAAACCCCTAGAAACCTGATTTTTTTTTTTTTTTTAATGACTGGTGAGATTTAATTACCTCATGCAATAAAATTCCTATGAAATTGGAATTCTCTCGTTGCCTTTATTCTTATTAAGTAGGAGATCTCAAGGCAAAGTGACAGTTTTCATCAACAGATAATTCTAGATTTATGGAAAATCTGCAAATGAAAGTTTTAAAAATTTAACAGAAAACTCACGGTGATCTATTTACCTTCAGCCTTCATCATGAGTTCTGCTTGTCAACAACAAAAATATATCCTTACAAAACTCAGGCATTTACCAAACAGTCTCATTTCAACTGATTTATTTTTTTACTTTCCCCATATTGTGAGGGATCCTTTAAACTATCCATAAATTTATACAACAGCACAATAAGACTTTTTCAAAAATTCCACATCTCTGACAAAATCTTGGCTAGTTGAGCTTGGTGGTACAAGCCTGTCACTGTCACTAGGGAGGAATATGCAGAATAGGAGTAAGCTTGAAGCCACACTGGACCACCAAAAGAGGCTCTGTCTCCAAAATATAAAATTTTAAAAAAGAGAACAATACTGTCAGTAGCCAAATATCTCACTACATTTGTAAGGGGTAATATAATTTTCTACACATCTGATGTGCAAAACATTGTTTACATTTTTTTTCTACATTTATCATGTGTGGGGGGTGGTGGTGGTGGTGGTGGTGGTGGTGGTGGTGGTGGTGGTGGTGGTGGTGGTGGTGGTGGTGGTGTGTGTGTGTGTGTGTGTGTGTGTGTGTGTGTGTGTGTACATCAGTGCATCCATGCACATATGCAGGTTCTTCTCTCCATGCATCATGTAGGTCCCTGGATCAAACTTAGGCTGTATGGCTCAGCAACAAGCACTTTACCGGCCCAGCCCTCTCACCAGCCCAAAGTCTTTGAACAACACAATCACACCACTGTGCCAATCATGGTCCCCCTGCAACAATACCAGCACCAATGGAGTCTGCACCTTTCTGCCATTTCTCTTCTGAAGTACATATCAAATCTTTTGTCTTAACACCTGTCTTAGCCAGGGTTTCTATTTCTGTGATGAAACATCATGAATAAAAAGCAAATTGGGGAGGAAAGGGCTTACTTGGCTTATACTTCCACATCATGGTCCATCACTGAAAGGAACTCAAACAGGGCAGGAGCCTGGAGGCAGGAGTTGATGCAGAGGCCATGCAGAGGTGCTGCTTGCTGGCTTGCTCTTCATGTCTTGTTCAGCCTGCTTTCTTATAGAACTCACAACCACCAGCCCAGGGATGGCACCACCCACCATGGGCTCCCCCGCCACACACACACACACTGATCACTAATTGAGAAAATGCCTTCCAGCTGAATTTCATGGAGGCATTTTCTCAACTAAGGCTCCTTCCTGATGACTCAAGCTTATGTCAAGTTGCCACACAAAGCCAGCCAATACAACACCCCTGCATAATATCTATCATATACATTAGGAGATCTCAGTATGCAAAGCACAATGTTACATGTCTGTTAATTTAAGTCACAGGCTTGTATTCGAGAATCTCTCAAGGAGTTCCCACATTTTTAAGTTGACAACTAATATTTGTTATGAATTTGAATAGGCAAAAATGTAATTTCTAGCTGCAGTTCTTTTCTCATTCAAATAATAGAGGAGACTCTTCTAATCCCTAACTGACAAGACTACTCCTCCCTGTCAAACTAATCAGCTGCATCACACGTAAATCTCTGGCAAGAGAAGGCTGATTTTAGTTTTCTATTTAAAAATCTCATTGATATATGTCTCCACAGGGAATAGCTCATTTCGGAATCCTCTCTCCCAGACACATAGGTGGGTGGATGGATGGGTGGGTAGATGGGTGGATGGGTAGGTGAAAGGATGATGGGTGAATGGATGGGAGGGTGGATAGGTGGATGGGTAGGCAGATGGATGATGGGTGAGTGGATGGGGTAGATGGGTGGATGTGTAGGTGGATGGATAGTAGATGAGTGGATGGGTGGGTAGGGGGGTGGATGTGTAGGTGGATGGATGATGGATGGGTAGGTGGGTAGATGAGTGGATGGGTAGGTAGGTGGGTGGATCATGGATGAGTGGGCGGGTAGATGGATCATGGATGAATGGGTGGGTGGGTAGATGGGTAGGTGAGTAGGTAAGTAGATGGGTAGATGAAAGGTGGCTGGGTATAGAGCCTTCCCCAGGATGTAATAAGGCACTGGGAAACTGAATGATTTTTAAGGAAGTGTTTTGAATTTTGTTTGCATTGAGTGCCTGGCAGCAGTGCACCACAGTGTGAACAGGGAATGGTGGGAGATAAGCTATTCTATCAGAAACCAGACAGGGGACAATGAAAGGTAGACAAAGAGAAGGAAAGCATCTAAGATGTGCTTCGGATACCACCAGTAGAGGGTTCATGGTCACAGAGGACAGAGTCCAGAAAGACTTTAGCATGTCATAGTTGTTCTAATCTAGCATAAAAGCTACCAGAGCAGATACCACAAAGGAATTCATTGAGCTGTTGTCACCATCATCAGCGGGAACTTTGCTAAGAAAGCTAATGAATGGGAGAAATGTGTTCTTACTGCAATTTCAAATGAGCAAAGTTAGACTGTTAGAAATAGTCTCATGTTGAAAAATTTAGTGTTCATCCATGAACACAAATTGGCCAAAACATATTTCCTAGGCATCCTATACTATTATTTAAAACAAAACTAATTCCTTCAGTCTAGAAGATAAATCCATGAGGGTCCTATCACTAGCTGCCAGAGTTCTAGGTATCTGATGTTGATTATATGACCATAAATCCTATTCCCAAAAGTGTGCTGTCCAAAGAAATGTCACACAAGTAGCACTATAGTGTTTGGGGCTTTGTTTTGATTTTGGTTTTCTGGAGATGTTAGGAATTGAACATACAACCTCATCATATAGTCAAGACAAGGACTCTACCAATGAGCTATATCCCCAGCCCTCTTTTCATACTGTTTATTTTGAGACAGAGTTTCACTAGTTGCTAAGGCTGGTCTTGGAGTCACAGTATAATCTAGGCTGGTCTTGAACATGTGATCCTCCAGTCTCAGCTTGAAAAGTAGCTGGAATTAAAGGCCTGTACCACCAAGCCTGCCTTGACATATATACTTTTAAAATCTCTGCTAGAAACATTTTGAAAATAAGTCAAGTTCATTTTAGTATATGTGCCATTTGGAGGTTCATTTTTTTCACTCACCTCACTATATCTAAAACATTATTTCTGCATATACTCAATATTTTATGGTATACTGCTGTCTAACACTTTCCTCACTCTAAGACTTTGTGATCCAATGTATATATTATTTCAAGTACCGTCTGAATCTGGACAAGCCACGGAGCAGGTACCCAGCAGTCAGTGCTGCAGAAGGTCAGCTCAGCTCTAGAATATCTTTGCATTTACTGTAACTAAAGCCTTCGTGTCCTTCAAAAGGACAGAGAGAAACAGCTTATCTCTCCTGCTAACCAGGCTGTCTGACTGCTAAGGAGCTCCGGGATGATATTGATTGTTTGGAGAATGCCAGCATTCATGGCAGCATTTTATCTAATACTTGCCTCCATTTTAACCCTGAGAGGATCGGTACTCCTATACCTCTTTTTCAGGCATTTTGAGCTAATATTGTCAGCCAAAAGTACAATAAAATTTACAGCATAATGATTATTTGGCTTAAATCATTTTATAGTAATTGAATAAACAAGAGAAACTTCAGTGATCAGTGAAAGTCTAGTCTCCTACTCAGTTAATGGCAGTTAGCTGTACACCCAGTTTGTGGTAAAGACTATACAAAAAGACATACAATGAAATTTATTGAGTATCTTGTTGCTGTTCTATTGTTGTAAAGAAACACCATGACTAAGGCAACTCTTTTATAAAGAAAGCATTTAATTGGGAGCTTGCTTACAGTTTCAGAGGATTAATCCTCCATTGTCATCATAGTTGGGAGAGTAGTGGCACACTGGCAGACATGCTACTGGAGAAGTAGCTGAGAGGTAAATCCGATTCACAGGCAGAGAGAAAGACACTGGGTCTAGCATGGGGGCTTTAGAAACCTCAAAACTCACCTCTAGCAGCATACTTGTTCCAACAAGGCCACACCCCCAGGTCCCTCCCCATCAGTTCCACTCACTGGTGACCAATCATTCAAACATGTGAGCCTATGGGAACTGTTTTCAAACCACTACACGGAGTGTCTACTATACATGATTCCCAAAACAAGCACCTATGTAGCATTTTCAAGAAGGTAGAGTTTTTGGACTTGAGCTCAGTCAGGAAGAATTTTTCTACATGTGGTAGAAAAAAATGAGGACCTGAGTTCAATTCCCCAAAATCCACGTAAAAAATTCAAGCACAATGGTGCACACTTGTGATCCCAACATGAAAGAGGCAGAGGCAGGTAGGACCATGGGGCTGGTTGGCCAGCCTGGTTGAAAAGCTCCAGTTCTCATAAAAACAAAGTGGACAGCTCCTGAGGAATGTGCACACACACATGTGCATTCACAGACATACACGAAGAAGGTATTGTTATTACTGACAAAAAGGGATAAGACAATTATTGAAAAAATAGGCTATTTTAACCAATATGATAGGTAGAGATATATTCAGGAGTATATAGGAAAGTTATTTCTTGATGCTTCGAGGAAGGAATTGGAGAATAATTCAAGGAATAACTTGCATTTGATCCAGGCCCTAAGATGTGAAAAAATAATTACTGATTGAGGCATGTGAAGTGATCAGAACAAGCATTTGCGAAGATGTGAATGGCCACAGGTAAGTCCTAACAAATGGAAGTGGACGAATCAGAGTATTATAAACCATTTGCTTTCACTGTGCAAGCACATGCCATGATCTAAGGGAGCTTTAGTGAAACTGATAGAAAAAAGTGGATTCAGAACCATCCATGATAGACCTCTGAAGCCTTCAGGGCTCAGGAGAAAAGGGATAAGAAAGGGGGAGATGGACACAATAAAAACTGAAGCTTTGAGGTATAGTTTTTCTCCCCTTAAACATTGCATACATGCATGACTACAAAGCCAAGAATTAAAATACCACTGTATTTTTAAGAAGACTCTAATTCTCATACTCAATTGTTCAAATTTCTATATTTTCTCAGTTCTAAAAAAAATTACATACTATAACATCTCAAGGTGTTCACCCTATAAAAATTATGTGTTCTTCCACTTCCAGCTTGACTAGTATTTAAGAGTAGTTGGTGGCCATGAAACAAACAAGCCTGAGAAGTCTGCCTGTCTACATTGATGGGGGATGGTGAGACTAAGATGGCCCATTTGCATCTGTAATTACAGGCAGGTAGGTTCTAGATGGTAGGGAGATACTTAGATGCCAATGGGTAATGAGACGGGCCCCTGCAGAAGCAAAAAAAGAGTATTAGAAAGCAAAAGACAGGGGCTGGAGAGATGGCTCAGTGGTTAAGAGCATGGGCTGGATTCAATTCCTAGCACCCACAGGGTAGCACACAACTGTCATAACTCCAATTCTAGAGGATCCAACACCCTCACACAGACATACTTGCAGGCAAAACATCTGTGATAGTTTGAAAGACAATGGGCTCTAAAGGGAGTGGCACTATTAGGAGGTGTGGCCTTGTTGGAGTAGGCGTGGTCTTTATGGAGGAAGTTTGTTACTGTGGAGGCAACTTTGAGGTCTCATATATGCTCAAGTCATGCCCAGTGAGTCAGTTCACTTCCTGCATGATGTAGAATTCTCAGCTTCTTCTCCAGCACCATGTCTTCATGCATACCACCATGTCCCGCTATGATGATAATGGAGTAAACCCCTGAAAATGTAAGTCACCCCAATTAAATGATTTTCCTTTTGAGTTGCCATGGTCATCGTGTCCCTTCAGAGCAATAGAAACCAAACCCTAAGACAACATCAATGCACATAAAAATCAATCAATAAATAAATTAATTAAAAGAAAGGAAAAAAGAAAACAAAAGACGGCCCTACCCTGTTTTATAGGGAAGCTCACATATTTGTTGAACAGGAACTCACCAGATTAAACTGCTTATATTTGCACCTATTTTTCCTGTGGGATTTACAGTTCAATCTGAAGAGGTAAGTAGATGTAAAACAACTGTGCCTACTGAAGGCATATATTCCCCAGTCAACTCAGTAGAGAAACATTGTGCAAGATGGGATCAAATCACTCAACATGCACCATTAGCAATAAACGAGTACTAACAGACAAAATGACAGGGTATTGGTTACTTACAAAGATGGAGAAAACAAAAAAAGTTATATACAAGAAATGCCACACAGCACAGTAGAGTTGTACTTCTCCCCTCCCTCTCCCTGTTGTCCCTACTACCTCCAGATAACCCTCCCCTTTAACAGCTGCAACACTCAGGGAGAACAGGCCCTGCACCTCATCTGAGCAGCCCAATAGAACCAACCCTGTTAAGAGAAGTGTGGGTGAACCAGAACCAAAGCGGTGAGTGTGGGAGAGCTGTCCCCAGTACTTTGTCATGCAGGAAGCTGACCGCCCACACACACAACCAGCTACAGCTCTTGAGTAAGTGGACCCTGCACCTTGCCTGGGCAGCACAATAGAGCTGACCCTACCGACTAGACTGTGGGTAAACCACCCCAAGAACATGAGCATGGAAGATCTGGCCCAGCCTTCATCTGCCATATGGTGGTGTGGGCAAGGGAGAAATGCCCAGCCAACCCCTGGCTGCCTGTGACAGGCTGAAGAGCTGGCCCTGATGTCATAATAGCAGGAGAGCTGTCCCTGCCCCTCTCACCAGCTCAAACACTTGGGACAGTGACCCCACTGGGCAACACAGTGAGAGAGCCGACCCTGAGGATGTGAAGGTGGGAGAACTGGCCCCGCCCCTTGCTCCTTGCTGCCAGGGGTGAACTAGCAAGGGCAATGCTGGAGAGCTCACCCTGGTGGTGAAGACAAGGCAGAGCTGGTGGGCTGACCAACTCTGCAACTACCCAGGCCCAGAACCAGGGTTATGAGTTGGCCCACCCAAACCTCCATCCCATCTGTGATCTTCTGGAGCAGGTGACAGGACTAGTCCTGCAGACCCTAAGCTGCAGGATCTCTATTACACAGGGCAACAATGGGATATCCAAGAGGAGTCCCAGTGAGGGCACAGCATTGATAGTGTATCAGAAACCAGACCAATGACTCTGTAATGAAACTTGCAAGTAAAGAGATACAGAGACAAGGGTTTACTGTGTGACTCACTGTGTCACACTACAGATTCCATGACTAAATTTTTCCTTCATTTTTTTGTTTTTTTTTCCTCAAATTTAATTTTATTTTATTGGGGGGGGCGGTATTTGCAGGCCAGAGGGTAGATGCAAAGGGACAGGAAGTGAATGGGATCAAGATGCATGATGTGAAAGACACAGAATACATTTTAAAAAGTTTAAAAAATTTAAGTAGAAATTTAAAAATAATTCAAAATAAAAAAGAAAGAAAGAAAGAAAGAAAGAAAGAAAGAAAGAAAGAAATGCCATGAACAAATCACAGCCAGCCCTCAGACTTTCTCAAAGACAAAAGAGTTTATTACTCTGAGGGACAATGAGATATGTTTGTCATTTGTTCACATACTTTAATGACACACCACCTGCTACAAACAGACTTAAATTTTTATATGTGGCCTGATATATATTTTCCATAAAATATATGCCAAAAATATATTTGGCATAATGCCATAAATATGATGCCATAAATATGCAGATGGATTGGTAAGATGACTTGGAGGGTAAAGGCCCTTCCTTTGCAAGCCTGATGACCTGAGTTCAGCCCCTGGAACCCTTCTTTCTAAAGGTGGAACGAAAGAATCCACTCCACAAAATTGTCCTCAACCCTCCACACATGGTGCATGTTATTATTAGAAGAACCATTTTAACCATTAGAATTTCAAAACAGCAAGTCCAATAAAATGCAATCTTTTGTCCAAGATAAACATTTATAAGAATCAAGAGTAAGTGTCAGGGAGAAACACTGTTCCCCCTCCAAAAGTCAAGGGGAGAAGATGAATGTCTTCCCATGGATCTTCTTGAGAAAGCAGCCCGCATAACATAGAGCCCTGCGCTTTAAGGGGGCAGCACACAATGAGATGTAAAGCACTCACAGGAACTACAAAAATCTTTCTTTTTAACTTGAAAAGCATATTCTGATAGGATTGGGCAAGGACAAAATAAAATCCATAGTGCAGGCAAACATTCATCCCACTTCAAAGTCAAATCATTTCCCTAAAGTGCTGATATTTATATATTATCCTTTATGTCACTGTCACAAATTAGAGCTCTCAGCTAGGGTTCTATCTCAGTCGGTACAGTGCTTGTCTAGCATGAGTAAAGACCTGAGTTCAATCCCCCAAGGCCACATAAACAGGGCAAGTCTGTAATCCCACACAAAAGATGAGACAGGAAGATTGTTGCAAGTTAGAGGCCAGCACAAGCTAAACTGCAAGACCCTGTCTCGAAAAAACTAAATACATTAAAAAAAAAAAAAAGTATAGGGGCTGGAGAGGTGGCTCACTAGTTAATAGCACTGGCTGCTCTTCCAGAGGACCCAGGTTTTATTCCCAGCACCCTCAAGGTAACTCACAACTCTCTCTAACCCCTCTTCTAGAGGATCCAGTGTCTTCTTCTGGCCTCCGAACACATTAGGCAGTCATATGGTGTATAGACACACACATGGAGACACAACCCATAATATTATAAATTTAGTCTATACTAGTGATTCTCAATGCCTTCGGGAGTCGAATGACCCTTTCACAGGAGTCACCTAAAACCATCAGAAAAATCAGATATTTACATCACGATTCAGAGCAGCAGCAATATTACAGTTATGAAATAGCAATGAAAACAATTTTATGGTTGGGGTTGGAGCATTAGGAAGGTTGAGAACCACTAGCTTATACCATCACAGAGAATAGCAAATTTGATAACTGTTTTCAGCAAGGGATAGCTCTTTCTCCCCCCATCCTCCCCACCCAAACATGCCTCTCTAAAGCATCCAAAAGTTCAGCTTTGTTGCATAGTTGAAAATGAGTAAGCCTTGTTTCATGCTTGCATTCTGAAATGTGGGATTTTTTTTTTTTTTTTTTTTTTTTTTTTTTTTTTGAGACAGGGTTTCTCTGTATTGCTTTGGAGCCTTGTCCTGGAATTCGATCTGTAGACTGGGCTGGTCTCCAACTCACAGAGATCCGCCTGCCTCTGCCTCTTGGGAACTGTGATTAAAGGTGTGCGCTACCAACCAGGCTCGAAATATGTGACCTTATAGACAACAGTCATATGAAATTTTCACGTCCATCTTCTTAGACTGAAGAAGCCTAACCATTTGAGTCCATTTTACAAAAGCAACAAAAGCATTTGCTCTAGGGCTGGGGTTTCCTTCAAAACACTTTCACTGTTAAAGCATTTATGCAAGAGAGCGGAACCTCAGTCAGCCATCCAGGCACACAGCAACATGGCTGTTCAAAGGGCAGAAATGTCCAGTCTCTTTTCCCATTTCCTTCCTGGTTAAACGCCAGAGACCCATGTCCTGCACCACAGCAGAACACTACAACCTCTTTATTCTCTTCCTTACTTGATCTCATAGATTGTATCAAATACGATTCAAATATGATTCATAATGAAAATGTTTTTCTCACTCGCATAAGTGACTGTAGCAAAAAGATTTGGATAGATAATCCTTCATTAGAATTTTAGCACTTTCTGATAGATAAGGGTGAACCAACCAACATGACTATAGGGCTTCAATAAGGTGGCGCATAGCATGCTGGGTTACATAACACAGCCCAGTCTCAAAAGTGCAAACAACAATGGCAACAGCAACCCCAAAAGGTGTCAGAAATACAGGAAACGAATGAAAGCAGACTCTCCGGTTTTACACACTCATGCTCACAAAGGTACTTACTTTTCGTGATAGCAAAGGGATCAAACCAACAAGTCCATCAATAGAACTAGCAGAACATAAACTATACAGTCTTAACAAGGAATATGCTATGATATACATTCCTAGATTACACAGGGATGAACACTTAGGTCATCAATAGCAAGTGGCCTATGCCCAGTCACATAAACACAGCTGTCCTGTAAACCCACAATCAAAGGAATCACATTTCTAGAGACAAAAAAATGGAATGGTAGTTTCCAGGGGCTGGTGGAAGTGTTGTGCATGGAGTTAATTGTTCAATGGGTATAGAATTTAAGCCTTGCCATATTAAAGAGTCTGGAGAAAGATGGTGGTAAGAGTTGCACATTGCAATATGAGTATATACTTAAAAGGGTGAGTGTTATGGACATTTTACCAAAATAAAAAAAAATGGGGGAAAGCACATGCAATAAATATTTTTCATTGCTATTTCAGTATGATTTGTTTGACTTGGTTTGGTTTGGTATCTGTTTTCTGAGACAGAAGAATCTCATTCAGTAGTTGAAGCTAACCTAGAACGCATTATGTAGCCCAGGCTAGCTTCAAACTCACGATAATTCTCCTACCACAGCCTCTTGAGTAATGGGTTTATAGATGTGGAGACAGCACACCAAGCTTGGTATGATTTTTAAAATATTTCTGTTCATTATTTTAATAATGTATCTGTGGGGGGTGGGTATGTGCACATGAGTACAGCACATTTTGCTCAAGAGGAACACATCTGTACAAGGTAATTGTAGTGGACAGCACTTTCTATTTCTCATTTAAGAGATGGCTCTTGGTTTTTGCCCCTCCAGCAAGGTCAATGGTTAAAACACCCTCCTGTCCTTGCAAGCAGGGATAGCTCCCTGGAAGCTCTGGCCAGAGGCAGACAGAAATGGAGTGGCAGCCAAGAGGGCTACTATTTCCCTTATGACAGTAAGAACTGAGTGACACTGAACATCATGCTGTTGGCCTTCCTTTTTTTCATCCAAGAAGACAGAAACAGCCAGGTCCCTAAGCAAGTAGGCAGTCCTGGCATTCCTATCTATAGACTGAATTTGATTAGAGAAAAATTAATTCTTCTTAAATAAAGACAACAACAACAACAAAAAAAAAAAACAGAGAACTTCTCTTGCTTCCTACTAAACTCAATCATAATGCCACTGAGGTCAATTCAAAGGAAGACAATCAGGAACACTTCTGGAGTACAAGATGAAGTGAGGACACTCTCCCTCTCTAAAACGGACATTAATAAGAATGAAATGTAACAGCCCATGTGACATGTCCTTCATATTGATTAAAGCAATACAAAAAAGACAAAGAATTGAAATAATGAGATGAATCCATTGTCTAGGGAGTCAGAGGCTCACTCCACAAATCATGTCTTCTCATACCAAAGCTAATGTTTGGTAGCCACTTACCACACGCCAAATTCTGGAGTGCACACCTCATACACATCCCCATTTCACCTTAACCATCTTCTAACAAAGAACCTATATTCCTAACAACTTTAGGAACTGGGCTTTAAAGGACTTTTTAGCTATTTATTTGTGGGTGTGCTTGTAAGTTTGCATGTTCCTGTAAGAATGTAGCACACATGTATACATGCATACACACATATATGCACCTGTGTGTACATGGAAGCCAGAAGAGAATTACCTTAGTGTTATAATCACAGCTGTGCATGGATGCTGAGATCTGAACCTGTCTCTGAGACTGCAAAGCAAGTGTTCTTAACCACTGAGCCATCTCTCCAGGTCCAGGGACTGTTTGTGTGTTTGTTTGCTTTTAATATTTTTAGGTTAATTTACTTTATATGTACGAATGCTTTGTCTGCATGCATGTGTGTGCACCATGTGCATGCCTCAAACCTGATGATGTCAGAAGAGGGCATCGGATGCCCTGGAACTGAAGTTATTGATGATTGTCAGCCAGTATATGAGTGCTAGAAACAGAACCCAGGTCTGCTGCAAACCGAGCCATTTCTCCAGCCCCAGAAATTGTGTTTTGATACCTTGCAGGCATATCTAACTTGGAACCAAACCCAAATCTACAAACTACTTATGATATACCAAGAAGTTTTTTTTTTTTCTTTTTCTTTGTGTGTGTGACAGTATATATACTTCTCAAGCATAAACTTTATAGATGACAACATGTCACCATGTCAAAGCTTGAACAAAAACTTGCATGCTTTCAACCTACCTGCTCTGATTTTCCTCCTATATACAAGGGAAAGAAAAAGGCAAACTCCCAACAATAGCTATGAGAATAAATTCTAATATAATCTGCATGCATGTAAGGGTTAATTATAAATAAAATTTGTCACCATCTGCTAAAGGATAGTGTACTACAGATTCCCAAATTCAGTGAACATCAGTATTCCATAAAGAATTTTCTTAAAATCAAAGTTCAGGCTTGACTTAGGTAGGACCCAGTCAAGCAGATATGTGGGAATAGTCACTGAGAATGCCAACCACTGTATTCTCAAGGCACTATGAGCTGCCACATCGTTACCCCAAGTGATAAGAGCATTCGTCTTCCTAAGTCAAACAGCAAGACAGCCTTTATCCCACACAACGCTGCCACACCTAACCCTACTAACATATCCTCATGAGGACATTGAGAGCATCTCTACAGCTCTAGTGAAACTGCTTCTTGGGGCAGCAGCCATCTCTTCTTCTCACTCTGGGTGCAGTTAAATGAGCTGTCCAAGGAAGTCACTGAGCTGCTTCCTATGAACACCAATGCTAATGCATCAGCTGGCTTAGCAACTCCAAAGCCCAGAGCCAAGTTTCACACTGTATATTTCCTCGATCAAATTTTAAAGATCAGTATTATCATTTCATTTTGATTTGCAAATCTATCTGAAAACATATTACACAGCTAACCATATTTACGAAGATTTACCCAAACAAAATGAAAATGCAAACTATTTTCTCAAACTATTTTCTCTTCCCTGTAAGAGGAAATCAATATAAATTATTTGCGTAGCTTTCCAGATATTTTTGCCTATTTTCTTCTTTACAAAAATGAAAGATAGTAAATATAACCTTTATTCAAAAACCTTATGAACAAGCCTTCCATTATAGTTGTATTCTTTAATAATATCATTTCTAAAGCATCATTCATATTTTATTGCCTGGAAATTAATGTATTCACCAGTACCCCTATCTAGCTATTTCTCCTCTCTCTCTCTCTCTCTCTCTCTCTCCCTCTCTCTTCTCTCTCTCCTCCGTGTGTGTGTGTGTGTGTGTGTGTGTGTGTGTGTATGTGTGTAGAGTGTGTAGGGCTTTGGGGGCTTTGTTTGGTTTTATTTTTGAGATAGGGTCTTTCTCTGTAGCCCAGGTTAGATAGAACTTTCTCTGCACTCTCCTTATGAGACAGAAAGCAATTCCTGAGTTTAGCAATCATGAACTCTCTCTGTAGACTTCCATCTGCCAGAGCTGACCCCTACCACAGGCCAGGAACCTGAAGGTCAGGTCCATGTTCACCTTCCAGAGATTTTAGTGTACCCTGTCACCCATTTGACTGGGAACTGCGGAGCAACATATACACAGAAAGACAGTCTATTTCCCCTCAGCTTCCATACCCCACCACTATTCCTCTTATTAGCTCCTGGGCCTCTATGAACTTGAACTCTCAGGGCTTTCTTCCCATCTTATATTTTGCTGTCATATGCATTTGTATATATATATGCATGTGTTCTCCTGTTTATGTCTGCTATCACTTTATTTTATGCAAATTATAGTCTTTAGAGAATGGAAGTTCCTTTAACCATACAGACCAAGCACCTTCCTGACATTGCCACTGAAGTATAGCATAGACTTGTATTAACACATTGAAAACAGATGTTCTCTCAAATCCTCCTGTCCACCTTCCCTTATTCAGTTCTTCATGCCTGGACCCTGGATCCTTGACTGTGCTTCCTTCTAATATCACAATCTAATGTCCCTAGCCCTAAGCATGGTCTAAATCGATGCACACCTCTTCTGTTACTTCCTATGATGCTTAGTTTTAATTGCCAACTTGACACAGTCTAGAATCACCTGGAAAGACAGTGTCAATTCGAGAGACTGTGGTGCTCAGGTCCGCCTGTGGGCTTGTCCATAAGGGATTACCTTGATTATATTAATTGATATCAGACGACCCACTGTGGATGGCATTATTCCCTAGTCTATGATATTGAACTATATGAAAGCATGCCAAGTAAGCTGAGCATAAGCTTGCTTTAACTCCATCCTCTCTGTTCTGGCTTTCATTGGGGGAGGGAGGACAGCACATTTTATCACAGCAACAGGAGACAAAACTAAGACATCCATTGTCCCAAGCTATTGCCATTTCTCACCTCCATCCTAAAGCCAACAACCTTCTAGCACTGTTTCCTAAATTCTATTCTTGTTCCTCTCAGATTCATTTTCTAAAGAGCAGCTGGCTGGACAGTAAAATTTGCAACAACAAAATTAACACAACTAACATGGCAGAGGGACCCAGCCTTTCCTGCCCCAGATATCTACTCATTTTGATCTGCCTCCTACACTCGTCTTCACCCCATGCTTACCCTCTCTGGACATTTTAATCAAGACTTCAAATGTCATTCACATGCCTTTCCTCAAAAAAGATTCTAGACTCCATCCTGGTTTTGTTTGTCTTGTACTCTAGCACTTACCTTAGGTTGAAAACATTGATTAAGATAAGTTCATGAGGTCAGGAAATGTCTAATTTGAAGACCTTAATAGGTATAGTTCCCAATACAGATTGTCAGTCAAACTTAGTGACTGAGTGTATTTAGTGAGTTCTGTAAGTCTAAATGAACTACATTTACCAAACTTACATCTCAACTGCTAATATAGATACTTCGATAAAAAGAGCATGAATCCATTATACAAATTATGCTTTCATATTCGTACAAATATTTTAAACCATAAATGTCAAGACGACCTGCTGACTTTCTTTCTCATTCCATCTATTCATATGTTTGAAGATCCTTTTTCATTATTGACGAAGATAAACATCTGACTCCTAGCAACATTCAAAGCAAGAAAATCAGGTATAAAAACAGTCCCTAACGGCAGGCCAGAAGAGCAGTTCGAAAGCCCATTAGGAAATGGCATCGACCCCTGATTGATCTAAATAGGAACATTTTATTCTAGCTTTCAGAGTTTTCATGAATCATCATTTCCCACTCCAAAGCCTGCTGTTTATAAATGCAGGGAGGATCCTAATTCAGGACAAGATTATTCTGTGATGAAGAAATTGGAGACCAGTTAGTGGGAGAACCAAGAAATACTAATAAGGGCAAGCCAAAACAGAGCACTAGGCAGTGGTGCCTCATCTCTCCAGCTTCCAGGAACAACTATGCCTGCTTGTCACCACAGAATATGGCTATGGGGGTAGATGCTGTGGCTTGTGGGGCCACACAGAGGCAGTATCCCCTTAATTACCAGAGCAACACAACTACCAAGAAGAGAAACAGCATGGCTCCCAGGATGGAAGTCACTGAAACCACCCACACTTCCATCTTCCCACACTACAGACACCAAGATCCAAGTGCTTCACACTCGCCACCCTCAATTTCAGTACATACATGTCCTCAAGTCTACAAGCCAAATCATAAAGTTAGACAATTTTTACTTTGGTAAATTCTTCAGAAAAAATTTGTTCGTTTGTTTATTATTTGGGATTTTTGAGACAGGGTCTCCAGTAGCCCAGGGTGACTCAAGCGTGAAATGCAGCTGATGGCCTTGAACTCCTGATTATCCTGCCTTCATCTCCAATGTGGCACCAGACACAGCTAAAAGTGAGACCTTAATTTAAAAAGTGAACCACAGCAAATTTATAGCAGTTGCATATGAAATTCCTTAATGTCTACATTACCAGTGTTTCACTGAAACCTCTTAATGCTGAATGATACAAAAAAAAAAAAAACAAATGCTATGTTTTGAATACAATCATTGTATTCAAAAGCCGAGTGACACTAGATATCGAAACAAGTACCATTTATAAGTTACATATAAGTAAACACAATTTGGATATTAATTTCCCTTTTAAACCCATTCTAAATACCCAAAACTACAGACACCTAACCATGACATCAAACTTTCAGGCCAAAAGTGGTAGTTTTCAGAGATTAGCCCGTGCACCGTACAGAAGAGAGGCATCCCCAGGAAGTCACCAGATACAAAGGAAGAGCAAGGAAACATGGGACCTTGCTTTAGGTCCTTGCTGTATCCCCCTTCCCCAAGCAAATCACAATCAAGCAACACCTGACAGAGACAGCCTGACCCAGCCACCAGGTTGGTCCCCTACTGAGACACATAGAGTCATAGTAACAGCTCTATCAAAGATCAAAGGGAAATACGAAGAATCTTTGGCCAGGCAAAGCAATGGATTGTGCAAATACACAGAAATCAAAGACAAGTCAAGTAAGGTCACATATCCAAACAAAGCCCTCAGAGGGGTCACCATGATGCCTAGCTACCATGAAATTGTGATGTAATCTTGCTACTGTTAATAATAAGATTAGAAAACCCTTTAAACCTAAGAAAGAAAATCCCAAAGTGGAGGTTACGGCCCAGACTAAATTGAATCTATAGCACACTATTAGTGAGTGCATTTCCCAACATATTTACCGACAATGGTTTATTAACATTATACCTTACAAGTGCATAGACACTTGTTAATCCTTAAAACCAGGAAATGTCCCTCCCAAGTCCCATCTGTTAATAGTTCAGACAAGATCACAGGGTCCGAGATACATCAACACTTTTAGCAAATAATGCAGCCATTGATCGAGATAACCAAGAATTAATGTCTGACCTGCATTTTATGTAGGAGACCTCAGGCATGAATATTGGTATACCACACTGCTCCACAACTCACACTATAGCCCTGTTCCCAAACAGAAAACTCCTTGCTGAACTGAAAACATAATTTCCATGAAAAGTGATGAATCCATGAACTATCCCAACCTTGTTTTGTTTTTGTTTTTGTTTTTCCTTCCTCTCCATCACAGGAGTTAAGTGTCCCATCTGATAAATCAAATCAAAGAGAGAAAAAAATCTATAAATGGCATATGACCTGCGAAGAAGTACTTTATCTTATAATAACAAGATGCAGGGTGAACAATCGGGAAAATGACAGGAACCCATGACAATTCAGCAGCATTCCATTTCAGGACGTGCTCATCAATGCAGACATTTGAAAATGCTCAGGGGTGTTAAATTGCTAGTATTTGTGTAATTTGAAGAAAACCAGTAAGTGGCAGTCACAGAAACACACTAGAGGCTATTATCTCTTTAAGACATAAACGACAGGCGTGAAAGTGGAATCAGGACACAGTGCTTAGCATGGCCATGGAGTATCACTTCCTGTGTCGACTAAGAAAAAGATTCACATGTTGCAAAATCCATCTATCTAAAAGGTACAATTCAGTAGGTTTCTGTACATTTACAGGGTTGTGCAATAATTACCATTCATTTCAGACACATTTCTTTATTCCTATAAGGAACCCATACCCATGAGCTGTCATTCTACCCACTAGGGACACCAGCAACTAATCTCCTTTCTGTCTCTATGGGCTTGCCTACTATAGACATCCCATCCAATAGAATTAGATGATGCACAGCTGTTTTACTGGCTTCTTCCACCTAGAAGTAGGTTTTTGAGGACCACGAATATCACAGCCCCCATCAATACTTCATTGCTTGCTGTGACCAAACTACATCCCATAATGTATTTATTCATTTGTCAGTTAGCAGGCAAATTTTAGTTGTTTCTCTTCTGGTCATGGTAGGTAGTAGTTTGGGGCATCTGTGTAGAAATTTCTTGGTGGACTTAGGTTTTCTTCTCCTTTGACTACATGAATTTAGAGGGACATCTCGGTGTTATATGATAACACTTCACTCTCGAAGGGACTGAGGCAAAAGTACTAGACCATCGTATATGTCCACCATCAGGTTAAGTTTACCACTTCTCTTCAGCCTTGTCTACTCTTGCTCTCTGCCATTTTTGTTGTTGTTGTTTAAATCGTAATAGTAGGTACAAACTGTAATCACCATGGTTTTTATTTGAATTTCCCCTCATGGTACTGGTCATCTTTCTGCCTTAGAAAACAGCCATTGCTTCAGCCGCTTTACAGCTAGGTTACTTGCATTCTAGTTGTTGATGTCTAACAGTTCTTTACATACTGCATTCTACACTCTAATCAGATGTGATGTGCAAATATTTCTCTAGGCAATGTCTTTTCACTTGTATTATCTTCTTGAATCCTCACAACAATCAAGAGGTAGCCATTGGGCAGCCTTTCTGCCACAGATGCAAAGAAAGAGGCAATGGTCAGTCTACGGTAAGTGTAGACTCGGTCCAGGCACTCTGCCTCCATAGTGAGTGAAATACACAGCTAGTCCTCCTGATCCTAAGGTTCCACATTTACAGATGCAAGCAGCTTCAGGCCAAAACTTTGGTTAGAAAACCTTGCATCTGGACCGAATATGTCCAAAAACGCCTCCTTGTCCTTATTCCCTCAACAGCTATTTGCATAGCATTTACATCTGCTCTGATACCCAAGAGGTTTAAATGACACAGGAGAATGGACAGTGGTCATAGCCAAATATCATACAGCTTCACACAGACAATGTCAACAGTCACAGAAGAGGAAGAGGGGTTTTGGAAGCAACCCTCCATGGATACCGGACACTGACGGCTACTAAACTGTCCCGGCCATTGTGCTTCTTGGATGCCTTAGCAATAGCATTAAAGAAATAAGCAGGATACAAAAGCCCTTACTTAGAAAGAAATAGTATCACTGAAGCTGTGCCTAGAAATACCAGCAGGCCATCTGCCTGTTTCTATCTGTCTTCTTCACTTAAGGAAGAGATTAAAACAAAGTGCATTTAGCCTTAAAAGGCAAAACTTGGCCTCCACACAGCCTCTGTTCTCTTCAATTGTAGGAAACTTTCTTTTTTGTTGAGTTATGTTGTTGAAACAAAGGAATTCAGAATACAAGTGGCATTTTTGCTGAGATTCAAACATTGCAAATAGTCACAGTGGGTGTTCTGGGAGGTGGAGGCTGGTTTCTTCATCAACAACCCCCACCCCACTGATGCCTTTTTAAAATGTATGCCTCCCCCAGCCCCGCCCAGGCACTCACTGGGATGAAAACAAAGTGGCCTCAGCAGCCCAGAGGTCAGGCTGACCACTTGCTCCTTCTCATTCCAGCCACCAGCTATGCCGAACAGAAAAGGTCATCCGCAAGCTCTTTTACTATGACTACAAAATTATGTTCACGCTCTACAAAGCATAAAGTAATTAAGAGTACAAACATATTTGAAATGTGTGTACATAATACTTGATGGATTCATACATATTTGAAATGTCACATTTGTACAATTATGGTACACCTTCCTTAGCAGAAAAAATAAAATTACTTAAGCTTAATCATTTAAATTATTTTTAAAATATGAGCTAGGTATAGTGCTTTTTGTAATCGTAGCAAGTGAAGGCAGAGGCTGGAGGATTTAGTATAGTAGGTGGTGGTAGTACGAGCCTGTAATCCCAGAAGTCAGGAGGAAGAGGCAAGATGATCAGGAGTTCAAGGACACCCTCCACTACACAGTAAGTTAGAAGTCAGCCTGAACCACCTGTCTGTCTGTCTGTGGAAAAACATACTGTCCTAATAGAAACCCAAGTCTTCCAGAAATAATGTTTTCCAAAAAGCTATTCTAAATCTTTTAACAGTGTATTCTAAACTAGTTAAACTCCAACAAGTGCATTGTCTATGATGATAGGGGAGGGCAAAGAAAAATGTTTTATCCATAGAATTTAATTCATATCTATAAACTAACCAAAAGTGGCAGGCTTAAGTGACAACTACTGTCTTAGAACAAACCTCTGGTTTACAGATGATCTCATCTTAAACTTGTAGGTTAAAATTTCCCAAGACACCATTCATAGGTGCCCTCATATTTTATTTTGATTGACAGGGTGGGCTTGGTTTTGTTTTCAGAAAGACAAACTCACTGTCTGTGACTCTGGCTGGCCTAGAACTTGGGTACAAGAGTAGCCCAAGCTGGCCTCAAAAATTCAAGCAGGCCCCCTGCCTCTGTCTTCCAATTACTGGTGTTTTTTATATTCATATGGCAAATTATACTGTCTAAGTTGTTAGGTCAGAAGAAAACAGCAACACACATAAAAATCTGTACCTCCTGTCCTAATTTAAAAAAAAAAAAATGCATTTGTGAGGCTGGAGAGATGGCTCAGCAATTAAGAGCACTTGTTGCTCTTCCAGAGGACCTGGGTTCAGTTCCCAGAACTGACATGGCAGTTCACAACCATTTGTAACTCTAGTTCTAGGAAATCCAGTGCCTTCTTCTGTGGCCTGGGTAGGCACTGAATATATAGATGCACATATAACCACTTGGGCAAAACATTCACACAAATAAAATAAAAATAAATCTTGAAAAACTATTAAATAAATTTCTTCCAGAGGCCAAATTCCCTAAGTGCACAGAAAATTTTTTTAATGCCTTGTTATCTAACCTCTGAACTTCTGCACTTCCCTTAAAATTGGAATCATTTAAAGTCCACTGTTTGGCTGTTCCCTTGTTTTCTTCCCAAACACTCTTGAACATTGTTGGATGCTCTCAGTGCCAAATAGCACTGAGAGAAAACTACTGAGAGCAGTTTTAGTCACAATAACTAAAGCAAGTGGCTTCAGGAGAAAGGAGATGACAATGACTGGGTCTCTTGTTTCTGTAGAGTTAATAAGCCACCTCTATAATTGTGTGCAAATGTCAATATCCTCTTGTCCCTAAAGTTGAAACAACTTGGGATGGTCCTTCCCCTCCCCTATCATCAGATGAGCAGACATCCTGCTATAACAACACACAAAAACTTTCAAGAAAAGCTCTGTGTGGTGTCAAATAATAATAATAATAATAAATTGTAACATGGGTGCTAAAAAGGCATGATGACATCAATTCCAGACATACAGGGCAAAAAAGGAACCATTCCCCATTTAAACTCTTTGTGCCTATGTTCTCATTACAAAGAAATGATGATAAGAAGTTCCCAATATAGTAGACAAAATAGTATAGCAACCTGGTCCAGTCTCCCAACAAAAGACTTCCATATCCTGATGGTGAGACCCTGTGACAGCATTCGACTACATGGCAGGGGAGACAGGAAATAGCATGTGAAACTTAGGTTCTCGATCAATTGATTTCAGGATAGGGCAATCATCTTGGTTTATCTCAGTATGTCCAATGTCAACACAAGGGTCTCTATCATCACAAGAGGAAGGCAGGGCAGTATCTGGGTTAGAACCTGATCCATCATTGCTAATTTTGAGATGCACATGGACCATGAGCCAAGGAATGAAGCAGCCTATTGAAGATGAACAGGAAAAGGAAACAGACTAATCCCTAGTGCTTCCAAGAAGGGCATAACCCATCAATATCTTCATTTATCCCAATGAGACCCATAACAGAACTCCACAATGGGAAGAGATGGGCTATTAAGCTAGAAAATCAATACTAATGGGACATGTCTGGAAGCAAGAGGAAACTGACACAGCACACACACACACACACACACACACACACACACACACACAGAGAGAGAGAGAGAGAGAGAGAGAGAGGGACAGAGACAGAGACAGAGACACAGAGACAGAGACACAGAGACAATGTGCAGATCTCAGTCACTCAATTGTTTATCCATGCATATGAATCACAGACCAGAAAACACGAAACACAAGTAGAAGCAGAAAGCAGCAGGAGCCTTGCCAGATAGCCTGAGCTTCCAGCCCCAACCAGGCTTAATCACACAGCTCTGCATCCCCGCATACAATCCACACAGGGACAACTCCATATGTACAGACCCGAAAGACGGAAATGTGGCCCACCACCCAGACTCTGTTTACCTTTCACCAGGGGACATAAGGAGACTGTGAAAGAAGCAGATCCCCATGCCTTCTGCAGGTGTTAGCTGAGATCCAGTCTAGAAACTGACAGTGCTGATCCAACAAGGGGGTGCTTCATCCCTTGGTCACAGCCACGCTCTGAAGAGCAATGAGCTCACCTTTTGGCAGCAGAGTCTTAAATATTAAAAATCCATGCAGTGAACTTTGCCATCACTCACTTTAATCACTGAAGAGAGCCAAGCTAATCATGCCCAGACTACCAGCCTCAAGAGAGAAGCACTCCCTAGCTTTCCCTTATAGGGTTGCCATGAGCCCCATGCCACCACCACCACCCCCATACAGACACACATACATCCCCTGTCCTTGAAATCCTGCACCCAGGACCTCTGAATGATGCTCACTGCCTTCAAAACCAGTGCTCGTTCTGTTTGTTCTAACAATTCAGGTCCTCAACCTGGAGCTGTTTCTCTCTGACCCATGCTCCCATCAGTCTCCACTTCTTTCTTTGGTGATAACATAGAAGTGCCACTTATGATTCAACCCAGGGCTTTGCATATGCCAAGCATACACTCCAACATTCTCTTTTAGTTTGAGACAGTGCTGTGAAATATTATTTTAACTCAGCATGATGTGTCACATTTTTTATGCTACAAAATATTACTTTAAGTGTCTAAAGGTGTGTTACTTTTGTTTATGCTGCATTTTTTTAATTATGTAAAGATGTGTTGCAATTGTTTCATCTTGCCTGCCTAAGGCACCTGATTGGTCTAATAAAGAGCTGAATGGCCAATAGTTAGGCAGGAGAAGGGATAGTAAGACTGCCAGGCAGAGAGCATAAATAAGAAAAAAGAGAAGAGAAAAAGAACAATCGAAGAAGGAGAATGATAGAACGAGGGAGACACCTGGGGCAAGAAGCCAGGCAGACAGACAGGCAGGCCGGCAGGCAGGCAGGCAGGCAGGCAGGCAGGCAGGCAGACAGACAGACAGACAGACAGACAGACAGACACCAGAAGCAGTGAAAGTAAGATTTACAAAACAAGAGAAAAGTACAAAGTCCCGAGGCAAAAGGTAGATAAAGATAAACCAGTTAATTTAAGTTAAAAGACCTGGCCAGATATGAGCCTAAGCTAGGCTGAGCATTCATAACTACTAGGAAGTTTCTGTGTCATGATTTGGGAGCTGGCTGATGGGTCAAAATAAAAAGCCTAGTACAGGACAGAGAGTAATTTTCCCAGCTGGTGATGAAGTCAGTCTGTAGCCTCAGGCTATCTGAATTTAGGATCTGCCTGCCTCAGCCTCCCAAGGAGCTACATGTAACTTCAGGTGTTTGACACTTGTGCCCAGGTGCCCTTAGTTTTCATGGAGTCTTTAGAGAAAGATTCTCCCTTAGCAATGTGCCCACTCTATCCTCTCCTTTTGAATTCATACAATACTTAACTCCTTATTTACAACAACATGCTTCACACACCCATGACGGGAGAATCCACTCTTCTAATGAAATTCTTAATCCTTGGAGGAAGAAACAGGCTTATCCCTTCACTTCTTTCCCATAGTTCTTTACACAATGCAAATACACAATAAACATTTATCGAATTACCAAAGACACAGCTCAGTGTATCTTGGTATAGTGTATCTTTAAGAAAGAGAAAAAAAAAAAAAACCTAACCATTCAGAACATCATTCAAGAGGCAGTGTCATCTTTAAGACGGCAAATTCTGCTCCAGTAAAATAACCATGTTTCAGGGTCTTTCCTCCTCTTCATTTAGTTTGTCTATGACAGTGGTCTCTGTATGCAGATGATGCTGGCCTGGGACTGATGAAATTCCTACCTCAACAATGGTATGAACCATGACAACTGGTTTTAATTCTTGCAGTCAGTCCTAAGAATCAAAGCCAGGAACCTGCACATGCAAGGCAAATGTTCTGCGCTCAGCTACACCACAACTGCTTGCTTCTTTTACCAAGAAATGATGCTGGAGGGTGGAGTTGAACAAAGAGTGCATCGCTACCCATCTATAGCTAACGCTACCCATAACTAAGTCCCTACCAGATGAGTTAGGTCCTAGAAGCTGTCTGGTAGGTGAATAGAGACCCTGTTGGAAAGCAAGCAAGGGGAAGTCACCTTGCAAAGTCAATCATCAACCACCTTAGGCCATACTTGTTCAGAGATAATAGACTCTCCCTGTATCAACTTCACAGTAAATCTACCCTGATCATTTATAACTTAAAACTGCTAGGTAGATCTTATGATAGGAAAACCACTACTCAAACAGACATGAATAGACAGACGAATGTCAGTAAGTAGTAGAGACATCAACAAAGAGACACAGAGAACAAACATAAAAGTAGATGGAGGACTATCTGAGAAGAAAAGGGGATTACCAGAAATGAGGAGGGGACAAGAGAAGGTACTGGGAAGGTGAAGATGATCAAGATACATTATAGACATGTAGGAACATGTCATAATGTACCTCATTATACATAATTAAAATTTTCTAATAAAAGCATCTACATACAAAGTTCTATCAGATAGATGTTGAGTTCCATGTGCCTGATCTATTTCTATACATAAAGGCTGCTATGAATCCATCAATTATTATCCTTAATGAGTTATTTTAAGAACAATGTAATTCAAAGTGCTATGTGCTCAGAAATATGATTCAAAATCATAGTTCAAGGCATTGGTTCAGTGGTTAAATGCCTCCCTCAAGCACTCAAGGCCCTTGGTTCTGTCCTCAACATTTAAGTAAAGTTCTACTCCAAATATCAATCCAAACTAATATCAAACTTAAAAATGAGCTATTAACATAGCACTTGCAACTAATTAGATACTTGCAACGAATAATCTACCACATTTCTCAGCACACAGTAGATCCTCAATACACTTTTGTTTTCAAGACCTAACTTAGAATGCCAACTAAAACGTCGCCCAAGGTAAGGCCCTAACATACCACTGCAGCGGGCTGCCGTTAATTCTCACATCACACAGAGAATGGCACATCACTGTGTTTTCTGCTTCACCTCTGAAACTACTGAAGTGTTGATGCAAATTAGTCTACCACATCTGGCCAAAGTTTAGTTTGCACCGGCAGTGACTCGTGACCTTGAAGTCTATGCTCAACAATGAGATCACTTGGCTTCCTATCCCACCCAGTTATTAATCACAAACAATGTAGGGAACACTTTCCCTGGGAAACCGGGAACCTCGGCGGACCCACATCTTCTCAGGTTGTATGTTCACTTCCAGCAAAGGTCATTGAGAATTGTGCAATGATGTCAGCGAAGGTCACTGAGCACCGTGCTGAGACCACGGCTTTTCTGAAGTCACACTCCCCACTTTGCTGGAGAGGAAACAGGACAGCTATACGACTTTATGCCAAATGGTCTGGGAAGTGTGCGGGTTGGGCAGGGTGAACTGAGGGAGCGCAGCAGGGGCTGAGCAGAAAAGAAGGTCGGGAGGCTATGGGAGCCCAGTACTTGGCCTCCTCAGAGGCCTCATTCTGTCTGTACATAAAGGGCTAGCACTAAAGGCCCACACCAGGTCTTCTTCAACATCATCACTTCAGTCATTAAAAAATAACAATAAAAGCCACTGTATCAGCTACAGGTGGCCAGTACACCTGTATAGAGCAACTTGAACGACGAAATTTTTATTTCAGCTCATTATTCAGGTGGTTTCAGTCCGTCAGGGCAGAACTGAAGAACTTCACAGTGGCGGGATCTCAAAGGAAGGCTCTTGCCATCACAGCCAACCAGAAGTGGAGAATAAAGTCACAGCTAGAGTGGCCCAGACCTATCAACCTACCTGCACCAGCTATGCCCAGCCTCCTAAGGGCTACACAGCCTCCTAAGCCACACTCCCACTGGGAAAGCAATGTCTGTGTGGGGGCACTTCAGATGCAAAGCACAACAGCTGGTTTAACTCTCATCTAAGATGCCTTTGTAGAAATGAGCACCCATGAGCTGGGTTTCTTGTTGTTGTTTTAACAAAAGAAATATTTACAACTGCTTTGGGTTTTTTTCCATAATGACTGCTGGTGATGGCGGTAGTGATAGTAGTGGTAAGAATTCAGCCTGTGTTTTTAATTTATTTAAATATTAGTGAGAGCCGGGCAGTCATGGCACAGGCCTTTAATGCCAGCATTTGAGAGGCAAAGGCAGGTGGTTCTCCAAGTTTGAGGTCAGTCTGCTCTACAGAGAGAGTTCCAGGACAGCCAGGGTTACACAGAGAAACCCTGTTTTGAAAAACATACATACATACATGATGGGGGAAGTGCTTCTGTGTATGTGTTTGTCTTATTGGATGATAAATAAAGTACTGTTTGGCCAATAAGGCAGCAGGTTAGGCAGGGACTAGGAATCAAGGAGGATTCTGGGAAATGTGGTAAAGAAGTGGTGAGCCGAAGGAAGTGACATAGCAGGGAGACTCATATATAAACAAGGGCAAGAAGGAAGTGGGCCCCTTCTCTCTTCCTCCAGAGTCACCATGTGATCCCGGGATGAGAATGCCAATGGAAGGCATGCTAAATAAGATAAATCTTATAAAATATATATATTTATGATAATTAAGACTGGGCTAACAGATGAGAAATCCTAGTCATTGGCCAAGCAGCATTTGTACCTAATAGAAGTCTCTGTGTATTATTTGGGGCCCTAACGCAGCGAGCAGAACTTAAGCGGGTGGCGGAAAGATTTATCACAACACATGCATACATACATACATACATACATACATACATACATACATACTAGTGAGGGGTGGGTAGCTAATGAATGTGATCCCAGGAACTGCCCTGTGCCTGTAATTAGCATGCCCATCTTTCCTTACAGCCCTGCAAAGCCCTTCTCAGCAGCCAGAAACAGAACCATCTGCTCTTCCTCCTGTATGGTTTTCACTCAAACACAGCCCTCTGGACTGAGCCCGCAATTAAAACTAATATTGTCCTGCTTAGTAAGCTAATTTTTTTCCCTAAGGCATGAATAATGAGCTGGAAATGAAGGACAAAATTAGAAAAAGCGATAAAAGGTTCCCTCCCCACTTCCTAATATTAGTCATGTTCTATTGCAGGCCAGGCCACAAGTGAAAACTGTAATCTCTCTGAAATCATGCAAGGTCCCCAAGTCAGTCTATGGTGTAAGGGAGTAGGCAGGGTGTCACATCAACTGAGGACACTAAATTTATTTCATCCTGCCATGGCTTAACCCTGTGGGTGGGGGAGAGGGTTCTGAAAAATTCCTCCTCCTTCTTCCATCAGCTGAGGTCATGGGATGAGCTGCCTAACAGGCTACTTTGGTTTCCCTTGCCAAAGCAGATGCTGAAGCAGAGTCCAGTCACTGTCATTTCTCTTGGAGGTAGTACCAGGAAATACAGCAAATACTAAAATGTGACAGGAATTATCCTACTTAGGGTTACTATTGCTGTAATGAAACACCATGACTAAAAGCAAGGTGGGAGGAAAGGGTTTATTTGGCCCACACTTCCACATTATAGTCCATCGCTGATGGGAGTCAGGGCAGGAACTCAAACAGGGCAGGAACCTGGGGGCAGGAGCTGGTGCAGAGGCCATGGAGAGGTGCTGCTGCCTGGCTTGCTCTCCATGACTTTCTCAGCTTGCTTTCATATAGAACCCAGGACACCAGCCCAGCCCAAGCACCCACAATGGACTGAACCCTCCCTCATCAATCACTAATTTAAAAACTGTCCTACAGGTTTGCCTGCAGCAAAATCTTAGGGAGGCATTTTCTCAGTTGAGGTTCCTACCTCTCAAATGACTCAAGCCTGTGTCATCCTGACATAAAACTAGTCAGGACAGATATAGAAAGCTGGCCAATGGAAGATCATTCACTACCAAGTAAGTTACCATTGATTTGGGGCCCAGGGCGCATGGAGAAACCACTGTGACCAAGGGTAATGCTGAAAGATGGAACAATTACACTTCAGCTATCAACTCCCTCTTCTGGCCTCTGAAGGTACTCAAACACCTATCTCCATACCCAACAGATACATCTTTGTAAATTAAAAGATAAAAATAAAATCTTTATTTAAAAAAAAAAAAAGGGTTGCTGGCAAAATGGATCAGCAATTAAGAGCATTGGCTCCTCTTCAGAGGACCCCCTGGGTTCAAATCCCAGCCCCTACATGGCAACTCACAACTGTCTATAAGCCCAGCCCCAGGAGATCCTGGCCTCTGCTGCCATGGTATGCATACAGTACACAGGTGCACGGTCAAGCAAAATACCCATACACATAAAAATTTGAAATCCTTTAAAAAATAAAAATAAACAGCAAATACAAACAACTAGATATTGCCTGGAAACAATATTCTTAAACATACTAAACTTGACTGAGTTACCTGAACAGCACTTAATCCAGGTCAATAATCCTAAAATTAAACTTCTTATCCCAAAAGTTCGGTTCCTAGGAAGTTATGAGAAATAAGTAACTAAAATCCAGGAAGGAACCAATGGCAATGATAATAACAAAAACAAGCACAGAAAACTGTTCATGTAGTTCTCTTTAGGCTGTGCCTGAGGTCATGAATCAGGCTGTGCCTGATTCACTCTACAATATAAAGAGTGTGGTGCCGGGCGGTGGTGGCGCACGCCTTTAATCCCAGCACTCGGGAGGCAGAGGCAGGTGGATCTCTGTGAGTTCGAGTCCAGCCTGGTCTACAAGAGCTAGTTCCAGGACAGCCTCCAAAGCCACAGGGAAACCCTGTCTCGGAAAAAAAAAAAAAAAAAAAAAATAGTGTGGTGATGGAGGCCTGTAATCCCAACCCTTGGGAATTAGAGGGAGGAAGATCAACTGCCAACCAGTCTGGGGCCAGTCTGGGTTTAAGAAAAAGAAAGCAACAACAAAAACTTTATAATCAACCAGTACTGGCAAGATGAGTATTTGCTAAGAAACACAATCTAGTCAACTTAAAGTAAAGTAAGATGCCCCGAGTTTCCACTGAAGCCCTGAGATCAAGGGTGCTAGCTTGGAACTCTTATCTGATCCTCCTGTCCCATGGATTGTTCTGTTTCTGTGGATTAAGGACAGTGAAAAACTCAATTCTGTTAATAGGAAAATGTCCACCTTAGAACACACAAGAGAAAGACCGTTTGAACAACTGAAGTGTCTGTTCTAGAACTCTGAGGACAGGAAGGGGCTAGATATAAAACCCTGTTTGGTGATACTAAATTGTTGGGCTTCACTGTCTTCCAGCATAGTTGCACCAACTCAGAACATATATTAAAAAATGAATTCACAGAAGTGATCTTACTAGATTCCGAAGAGCAGATTAACTTAACAAATAACAGGGATCAAGATGCTAATAACATATCATCATGGGCAAATGAGGGGATTTGGCAGGAACCAAAGTACAGGCTCCAAGCCTGCTGCTGGGATCATTCAAAGCAGGAAGTGGTGGGTGAAAGGGGGTTGGGAGCAACTGGCCTCCAAATTCCACACCTATGAGTCCTCTTCTCCTCTAGATAGTCTTCTCTTCCCACAGGTGGCAGAGGGACAGGGAAGAGGGCAGTGAACCAAGGAATCTATACACTTCTACCATAGTGCACATCACTAATAAAATTTGAAATCTACAAATTACATCCCCTTTTCTTTTTAAAGATAGGGTCTCATGCAGCACACAGGGTAGCCTCCAATTCAAACTCTTTGTGTAGCCAAGGATAACAATGGGTTCCTAATCCTTCATTACAGAAGTGAGCTAACACACCTGACTTGTGTGGTGCTGGGGACTGAAGTCAGGTCTCATCTCATACATACTAGACAAGCCCTCTGACAACTCAGCTATATCCCCAACCCAAAAATGTACTCTAATCATAAAAAATGGAAACATGTGTTTATCTTTTTAAACAAGTTCTCAGGTTTCTTTTAAGTAAAAAACTAGAGAGAGAGAGAGAGAGAGAGAGAGAGAGAGAGAGAGAGAGAGAGCGCATGTGTTGTGTACATCAATGCACAAATCAGAGCACACAAGTGGAGGTCAGAGGACAACTTGGAGGAGTCAATTCTCTCCTCCCACCATCAATTCCAGGTACAAAACTCAGGTCATCAGGCTCACATAGCAAATACCTCTACCTCCTGAGTCATCTTGCTGACCTGGAACCTCATTTTTAACACATAGTGACTTAACTACTCATGTCCCACTAAGCTATATGTTTTAAATTGATCATATATGAGATAAATGAGATGAATGAGAAATGAAAGAAGACATCAACAATGACAAATATTTATATAGTACTCACTGTCAGCAAGCCTGGCTGCTATACCTTACATTAGGGCTCCCAGCTGAGACATATGACAATGTCTAGAGATTATTTATAGGGCACTCAAAAGTTAGCAGGGCATTTATTCATTTATGAGCTGGCATCCTTTCTGATCATCTGGCCTTCAATCTGATTGCGCAAGGGTTGTGCCATAACTGTTAAATATTTTGAATGATAACTTCTACCTGAGAGGGCTACAAGTAACTAAAACAAATATACAAATATATGTCTTATGAGACCTAAGGTGTTGATAAGTCATTACTACAGAGTAACTCAAAGAGATTAGACCCATGTTTGACTTCAAAATAGCCTTCTCCTCACCAGGTTCAGAAGGGGATTGAAGGGGGAATGTCCTTCTGTATATATGTTTCTCTTTTTGGCTGATGAATAAAACACTAATTGGCCAGTAGCCAGGCTGGCCAATAGCCTGGCAGGAAGGATAGGCAGGAACCAGATGAGGAGAAGCTGGGGAGAGGAGGCAGAGAGAAGCTGCCAGGGAGACCCCATGCTGCCGAAGGAGTAATATGCCAGATTACAGCTAAGCCACAACCCTATGACAATACACAGTTTAATAGAAATGAGTTATGAATTAAGAGAAAGCTAGCCAGTAAGAAGCCTGAGCCATCAGTCAACAGATTCTAATTAATATAGCCTCAGTGTGTTTATTTGGGGCTAAAGAGTGGCGGGACTAGGCTGGAATGAAACTCCAACTACAGGTGATGATATTAGATACAGACACCCATGTCATAAGTATTCACATATGTTTGGTGAATGTGTTGCAACTATGACATAGAAGGAACCAAAAGTTCTGTGTCTGAGCACACTCAAAAAGAATTCAAATCAAAATGGGCACATTATAAATAATATCTCTGGTATAAATTTTTAAAAACTTAACACTAACTCTTGAGGAGTTTTTTGGATTTGTGTTAATAACTTCATGAAGAATATATCAATAGCAGTTCATTTGTTTAACAAATACAGCAATAATATTAAGGTCTTAAACTAAGGCAGAGGGGAGTGGAATCTCAGAACCATCTTCACAATTTTTCTATAAATCTAAAATCATCCTAAATGGAAGGTAAAAAAGCAGACTGGCAATATGTTTAGCGGGTAAAGTTGTTTGCCACCAACCCTGACAAGCTGCATGCAATGTTCAGAGTCCATATGGTAGAAAACGAGAACTCATCCCCACGAATTGCCCTCTGGCCTCCATATTCATGTCTGGCCATATTCATGCACATGCATACACATCTGCACCACGCCAAAAAGGAAGAAAGAAAGAAAGAAAGAAAGAAAGAAAGGAAGGAAGGAAGGAAGGAAGGAAGGAAGGAAGGAAGGAAGGAAGGAAGGAAGGAGGAAAAAAGCACAAAGAATAAAAGAGCTGGGGAATGAAGAAGAAATATACTTTAAGGATTAAAATGCAAATAATAAATTACAGTGAGTTTTCTCAAACATAAAAGAAAGCAAGAACTGGTGACCTACACCTGGAATCCCAGCATTAGGATCAGAAGTTCAAGGTCAGTCTGGCAAGCTTGGCAATGTTTCTCAGTCACCAAAAACTGACTCTATCGTGCCAGTCAAGCAGCTGGAAGCCAGAAGCAAGGCAGATGTGCTCGCTTTCACTCTATTTTGGTGGAACAAAATGAGAGAACAGGATTTTTCAGGCTGAATGGGTGTTCCAACTCCAACCTGCTCCCTTTAACCTACAGTCATTTCCGCAGAAGAGCCTTTTCGAATGTTAATTAGTTTTCCAATTTTAACCCACTTGAACAGCAAAACAGTGCCCTCTTGACCAGGTTGCTTAGAGCTGCAACTCTTTTTTCCCCATCACCCCTGCAATCTGCCTGTTGGCTGGCACTTCTCACTAAGTGCCAGGATGTTGATATTAGTAGCACTCACACCCACCACCTTTCTACAGGACTGGTCTAGATCTCAAAACCATCACTCAAGTGTGAAATGAGGTCCAAGGCACCTCAGTGATGCTCCTGCACTGCTAACTCAGGACAAATGCCTATCACCTACTCTGTGCACTGTCTGCAAAGTGTGCTGTGACCCTGGGCTACCAGTGAGTAGAATCAATACATTTAAACCAGATTTAGGGCCAGAGATTCGGCTCAATTGGAAGACTCCTTGCCTGGCCGGCACAAAGCCCTGTTTTTGATCCCCAGCACCACATAAATCAGACACTGTGTCATGTACCTACCTGTAACCCAGCATTCTAAATACATGAGACTCTGCCTCAAAAATGCAAAAAGAATAACAACAACAGCAAAAAAAAAAAAAGCCACACACACACATACAAAACTATTTAAACCACTGCAATGCTTCCACTAACAGTCTTAAGACCAAGGAAACAGCAGGCAGGCACTCTATGCATGTTCACCAGATCATTTTTCCCCCCAATTCTTGACCAGGTGTAACACAACTCAAGAAAGATAAGCAGATGAAAAAATAAAATAGAAACTTAGAAACTAATGCTTGCAATCCTTTCCAACGCATACCCAACAAGCTAGGAATTAGTCATCCTAAGACACCAAGCCAGCACTACTTCCTGGCACAACATACAGACACACCCTGACTGTGCTTTCCTTTTTTCACACTAGTGACTCAGAGTTAGAGTCTTCTCTTTTCTTCTTCTCACTTACATGCTTTCAACAGGATCTCACTATGTAACCCTGGTTTGCCTAGACCTTACTACCTAGACCAGTCTGGGTTGCAGCGATACCCCTGCCTCTCCCCACCAAGGGCTGGCATTAAAAGTATACAGGATCATGCAACGCTCTACATATTTACAACCATCTTCACTAATTCAAATGCCTCTCAGAGGACTGGCAGCTGCTATGCTGAAAGGGTGAGTTATAACAAAGGAAAGGGGATCTGCTTGAACTGTAAGCTTCCTTGGCAAAAGAATCCAGAGCTACAAATACCAGGAAAGGGGTTAGTGCCTTGGACCAAGCAGAAGCTGAAGGCATACAGTCCTGAAGTCAACAAGAAAATAGGCCAGCCAGGTCAGAAGCCAGAAGTCCAACCTTGGCTTTAAGTTCTCAACAAGGAGCTGGTTGTACCAAGAGAAAAGGGTCAGTTCTGGTGCGATAAGAGCGCCTTGCTTCTTGAAGGGCCAGGCAGATGGCTATCTGGCAGTACGTTCCCTGATGATGTGCAAGTGAACTGCAAGAATCTGTGCTTGGTGTTTTTCTTCCAAGTACCTTGGAGCCAGCCTCCTACAGTATCTGGAGCAGCAACATTCAACAGCATCCATCAGGTTTCTAGACTACGGTGACAGGTCTCCTCCAGTTGGAGAAATAACCCTACTTGCAGACTAAATAAAGCTATTTATACAAGGCTCCAGAAAGCAAATAGGTCACATTGCAGTGAAAGGCATGGGTGATTCTAAGTGCCCAGTTTCTCTGCCTGCCTGCAAACCTGCAATCAGAAGAGGAGGGGAGGGGGATCCTTACTGAACAAATGAAAGTGAGCTTTGCAACCAGCAAAAACACTTTGGGCATCATGCCACCATCATATCCTCCAAACAACTGCAGTCCACTTGTCCTATACTGGTTTGTGTTTCCTGCCATGCAAGTATCTGCAGATAAATGAGCCTAGCATTGAAGGCCCAATGCCTTGACATGAAAAATTCCTCAGGGATCTGGATTGCAGAACAGGAACAGATCAATACACAGTGAATGTTGACAAACAAGGAGTCTGATTTAAACAAAAGTCTCATCTTCCTTAAATACCTAGACATATCTTTTTCTAGATTAGCTTCAAAGACTCCATTATCATAAATGGTCACCATTTATTATAATACTTCCCTCAATCAGGCTAAGACAAGCAATGTGTATAGTATATATGCACATTCCTTTACAGGACAGGGTGAGTCTTCAAAGCTTACCTTGAAGATTTTATTAATTTATTGTATAGTAAGTGTACGTATGTGTGTGTGCCTGAATGAATGTGTGTATGTCTGTGTGTGTGTGTGTGTGAGAGAGAGAGAGAGAGACAGAGAGAGAGAGAGAGAGAGAGACAGAGACAGAGAGAGAGAGAGAGAGAGAGAGAGAGAGAGAGAGAGAGAGAGAGAGAGAGAGACGGCACTTTTATAGTTCAGAAAAGACCATTAGGTCTCTGGGATCAAGACTTATGGATGGTTACGAGCCACCCCATATGGGTGCAGAGAGCTGAACCTGGGTCCTCTTCAAGAGCATCAAGTGATCTTAGCCACTGAGTCCTCCCTCCAGCCACTGGCATCACTGAGTTCAGTATCAACAGAACTGGTATTTAATTTCAAGTCCCACTCCACAGCCTCCTTCTCCTAACCCTAACAGGCTCCATAGTATATGGAAAGTAGGCCTTAAATAATTCTGGGTTTACCATCCATATGAAATTAATTATCAGTATATGAAAATGTAATAAAATATTGAGGGTACCTAAATAATGACTAGTCTCAGCATGGTTTAGGATGACAGCTGTCTCCACAGCAGCCAAACAGAAAGGAAAAAATACGGGGTCTATGTCCAAATCTCAAACCTCCATCTCAGAGATCAGCAAAATAATGCCTATCTTTTAAGTTAGAGGTTAACCATCTTAAAACCCAAACAAAATTAAAGCAAGTTATTCAAAAATCTACCATTTTCTGTAGAAAATTCTTTTGGAATCAGTAAGAGTTTCGAAACCAGAGACGCAAGCCAGCAGAAAAAAACGGGCCCCAAGGTAGGAAAAGACGATTTGTCCTGAGAACCAATAAATATGCACAGAAATTCTACCTCACAATAAAACAAATTCAACACTGGCTCACCTACCCTCTGTGGGTGGCAGTTTAGTAATAAAATCACAATAGTCTTCACAACAGCCCAGTGAGCTAATGTGGAAATATTCGCAATCGCAACTGTCAGTTATTTGTTTGTAGTTTAGTTTCACTTAGCTTTGTTTATTTTGTTTATTGTTTGTTTTTGTTTTTTCAAGACAGGGCCTTTAAACCCAACACTGAGGAAGCAGAGGCAGGCAGATCTCTGAGTTCAAGGCCAGCCTGGTCTACAGAGTGAGTTCCAGGACAGCCAGGGCTACACCGTATCTCCCCCCCCCAAAAAAAAAAAAAAAACACCATTAGATTTGAATCAAAAAGTTTGTTAAAATGAAATGTTCCTCCAACTCAAGAGCAATTCCACCAGCATGGCCACTCTCATTCCCTGCTGGGCTCACAGTCCACATTTCAATTACTCTGGCTTACACAGAAAGCCTGACCTGTGTTCCTCGGCACTAGACTAGGATTTCACCTCACACAATGGTGGAACTAGGCTATGACTCACCTTCCTCCTCCAAACAATGCCAGTCCTAGCACAGTGGGAAAAAACTACTTAGAGTTGCCAGTTCACTGAACTGTTGAAATTAAGGTCAAAGTGTTGAGACAGGAATGAGGGGGCCACAGGGCCCAGATCCTATCAGATTCCCACACACTCCCTAACATGGCTTTCCAACAAGTTCTGAATTTGCTAATGATTGAAACAGGAAGCACCTGGTACCTTCCAGGCATAGGTCAGAGAAGTAAAACCATAAAACAGACCCAGGACCAGTTGCACGGTGTCAAGGGGGGGGGGTTGGGAACCACAAAATGATGGGGTGCAAAACTTCAGTTTGAACATTTTTTTAAGTACCATACTAACATGTTTTTTTTCTTATTCCTAGACATTAAACAGAAAAGAAAGTCCAAATCCATTATCAACGGATTCATGTGTTAATCAATTACACAACTTATTCCTTTTATTTACCTGGAGCTATTATAAAACATGCAAATCCTAAAATCTATCCCCTGGGGAATTCTGGCAGGTAGTCCTAGTCACCAAGATTCAGTGATCCACATAGTTTGTGGCAGGGGTATGTGGGATCCAGGATTCCCAACAGTTCAGGACACACACACACACACACACACACACACACACACACACACACACACACACACACCCCGTTTTATTTGACACAGGATCTTACTATGTAAGGAATCGTAATGTAAATATCTGATATGCAGGATATCTGATATGTGACCTCTGTGAAAAGGTTGTTCAACTTCCCCCCAAGGAGGTCACAAGCCACATGTTGACAACCACTGCTCCAGTGTCTTCCAGAACACACCTCTCAGGTCACTCCTACATTTCTTTTCCCAAATGGCATTCTTGTGCCTTTTGTATATGATAGCCTGCCTGTTTTTCAGAACCACTGACTCCTTTATCTACAGATGTGAAGGCTACAGAGACAAATCATCATGGCTGTCCCTCTGCTCTCATGACTGTGCTCCTCAATATGGGTAAGCATCTGCTAAGTCAGGCAGCCCAAATAAGCATGGAGACGACCATGTTCCACCCTCCTACCCAGCACAGGGTTTATCCCTTGCCTCATATAGGCAAATTTTATGCTCTGAAGACCCCCTAGAGTACAGCCTGTACCAGATGACTAAATACAGAAAAGAGTAATAAATAAATAAATAAATAAATAAATAAATAAATAAATAAATACCTCAGCAGCCAAGAGGGAATCTAAACTTTCAGGCTGCCAACTCAAGCACCAGAATGAGCCATTGTTCAGGAGAACTACCTGGCAATGTTTCCAAATCTCCTTTTGCGCTCTCTCTCTCTCTCTCTCTCTCTCTCTCTCTCTCTCTCTCTCTCTCCCTCCCTCCCTCCCTCCCTCCCTCCCTTCCTTCCTCCCTCCCTCCTCTCTTCCATGCACACACACAAGCATGTATACACACATACAAGCATGCAAATAAACACACAAGCATACACACACACACACACACACACACACACACACACACACACACACAAACTCCCAATGAAATTCTTACTTCTAAAGCTCGTAATCCACCTTGCTTCCTTAGAACATCCAGTGAGTCACCCATTCCCTATGACCTTGTTCTTGAGTTTCTCCCTCTCTACAGCCAATCTCCCAAACCACGCCCTGAACAGCAGCATACATTGGAAGCTAAGCCTCGCCCTGACTCTACCCAAAGAACTCATGGGCTATCTCCATAGCACTATGGACTTTTGCTTCCTGCCACACATGGTGGGGACCTGGGGTATACAGGAGATAATGCCTTCTTGTTGTCCATCTAGGGTAGAACTGTCAGTTCAGTTAAGGCAAAAGATATCAGCCCCCTATGTCCAGCTGCACAGCTCCACCCAAGGAGTATGGAAAAGCCACAAAGTGAAGGTCTTGGTACAACATCATGAAAGGCCCTGGGAAAGTCTCAGAACACTAGTGGCTCCAACAGACAGCTGGAGCTCTGAATCTTCTAATCCCTCCATCTAGATAGGAAACGGCAATGTAGACATGGATCTCTGCAGCCAATAAGAAAGCAGGAAAGAGGGCTCTACCAAATTTGTTTCCTGAACAGGGGAAACCACCATAGTTTCATCTGGCCATTCACAGATACCTATATGTCACCAATGGTCTTCAAATAATCTTTGTACTTCACAATTTTGGGTCATTTTTTAAAAACTTTGGTCTTCTTCTCTTAGAATATTAACATCCCACCAAAATGCTAGTTTTAACATTAATCTTTACTTCTATCAAGATCACTAAAGAAATCTGCATTACAAAACAAGAATAAATCCAGCTCAATTTAAAAGAAGAGATATTGAACTGCTGTAGAATTTGGGATGAGGTACATAATTGGTCTTCAATTTTTATAAAAATAATATCCCTGAAATATTTTTATTTAAAAAAAAATTCTATTTTCCCAAAGACTTGAGAGTAACCAGAGCCAAGGGAAGAATGCTACCTAAATAGACCAGAACTCTACCAAGACAGCATTAAAAATATTAAAAATATCCAAAATTGTCATCTAGTAACTTCATTTATTTACTATTTGTCCAATATTTTTCTTCTGGTTGGTTTCTGATTTAACCACTGTAGCCACTCCAGACCCTCTGCAGCAGGACAAAGATCAGCAGGAGAAAAAGAGGAGTCAACAAGAATCCCAAGACATTTGGGGAAAGTCACAGTGTTATCGTGATTACATCTGTTCAGGGAGTTTTAGTCACAGCCATGGAAGGTATTATGATTATAAGTAGGGACATTATAGTTACTCAGCAAGAAAGCAAAGAAAGAGGCAATGTGGAGAATAACAGCACACCAACACCTCACAGCATTTGACCACGAAAGCTAATCACTATGAAAAATAACGAGCTGGTCTTCTCATTTCAGTAGGACCCTTGCAGCATGCACCTATTATCGTGTTCATATACTACTAGGAAAGAAAATATTGAGAGGGGATAAAAATTGCAAAGAAAAAAAATTTGTAAAAACCTGCTAATTACCCTGAAAAGTTTGGGGTTTTTGTTTTTTGTTTTTGTACTAAAAGTATTGACTCAGGAAATATACAGCCCACCAAAGCCCATCTTTTGGATCTTTTTTTTTTTGCCTCAGAAAGACCATATAACCAGTATATTCATATGTCCGTTTAAGATGATATGGATGTCTGAACTGGTGAGAAAAACTAAGTCACTCTGGAAGTAGACTCCAGTTGGGAAAAAGCTCAGGAGATCACCCCTCACAAAGCTTATGCATATCCGAAGACAAGCCTGTAGCTAACAGAAGCCCCTGGTTTCCACCACCCACCTCTGTGTAATGTTTACTGCTGCCCCTCCTCAGCTCTGAACTCCACCTGTGTTTTAGAACCGTGCCTTTTCAACCAACCCAGTAGACCAAATATACCACAGAATCAGGTCTATCAATATTCAGCACCACAGATGTGGTGGCGCACCCAAGAAATCCATCTCATAAAAGGCGAAATTGGAAGATGTAAAGTTCAAGGCCAGCCTAGATGGCATCAATGATACTCTGTCACAGAGGAAAAGTTTTATGTTTAAGAGTAAACAGTCAACTGGACAATGGTGGCTGATGCCTTTAATACCAGCACTCGGGAGGCAGGGGCTGGTGGATCTCTGAGTTTGAGGCCAGCCTCAGTTACAGATTGAATTCCAGGACAGCCAGAGCTGCAAAGAGAGACCCAGTCTCAGAAAAAAACAAAAGAGTAAACTGTCAGAGGTCTGGAGAGATGTTCAGTGGTTAAGAGCACTGGTTCAATTCCCAGCACTCACACGGCAGCTCACATCTGACTGTAACCCCATTTCCAGGGGATCTGACACCCTCATACAGACACATATGCAGGCAAGACACCAATATGCATTAAATGAAAATAAAACAAGAGTAAGCAGTTAACACCAAATGAACTATCTTGAATAAAGTGGGATGCTTTTGACACAACAATGTTCAGCATCTTCAGTCCAAAGAAATCAAGTGCCTGATGCAGCTTCCATTGTGCGGCCTTGGTCAGGCTCCACAGAGGCACAGACCACCTCTCCCTGTCACCAGATAAACTCGGCTTTCAGTAGCTTCCTGCCTCATAAATCAGACTTAGCAGGTGAAAGGGAGGTTCGGCCTGCTCTCACACCCTCTCAAAGCCTCTCTTACAAGGTGTCACGCAACTGACAAACTTACCTGGGGATCTCTTGCAAGCCTGAAGAGACACCTGCCCAGGCAAATCCAATCTGCACTTTTTCCAACGAAATGTGGTGGCTGCCAGACTGCTCATCACCCACAGCGGCTGAGAGGATGAGGGAAACTGTGGAGGAAGTCAACACAAAAGCCTCCTGCGAACTGCACACTGGGATGTCCTGTTGATTTTTTTTTAAGGGCCCTTTTATTTTTCCCACAAGAGGATCTGACTAAATCTAACCCCACCTTGCCTTAGTACCAGACAGGAAGTTGAGCTTTGTAATCAGTGAGAACTCTTGAGGTGGGTTTGGCTTTGTTTTCATTTGGTTTTGGTTTTGTTTAATAGTCACAGCTAAGGGCCTTTGAATGTTCCAGTTCAACTAGAGAGATGTTAACTTTTCTTCTTGTTTGATGGTGTTTGATGAGGGGACTATCTCTCCCTCTCCCTCTCTCTCTCTCTCTCTCTCTCTCTCTCTCTCTCTGTCTCTCTGTCTCTCTCTCTCTGTCTCTCTCTCTCTATCTCTCTCTCTGTCTCTCTCTCTCTGTCTCTCTCTCTGTCTCTCTCTCTCTCTCTCTCTCTCACACACACACACACACACTGCATACACACATGTGTTTACCCTGGGTAGACAACAGAGCTGAAGAGTTCAGTTACATATTAACTATACTCTAGGTAATAAATTGGAGTTACTGTTTCAGTTTCTCATCCATGTATGCCTTAAGGAAATAGGCCACCAAAATGGACTTCTTAATTCCTTAGAAACTGCTATGATGAGACAGGCAGTAGTGGTGCATGCCTTTAATCCCTGCACTTTGGAGGCAGAAAGAAAAAAAAAAAAAAAAGGAAAGAAAGAAACTGCTGGGGGTGGGGAGTAATAACCACAAAGAATTATCAGATGCAACTATCTTTTGACTAATTTTTCAGACTTCTATTTTGGATGTTTACCATATTCTCTTGATGTCATTTGTGTATGTGTTATCCACAGGCATGCAAGGAAGAGAGAAAAGTGTCTGTACTACCTTTTTTTTTTTTTTTAGATTTTATTTATTTATTATGTATCTGCTTCAATATATATCTGCACACCAGAAGAGGGCACCAGATCTCATAATGGATGGTTGTGAGCCACCATGTGGGTGCTGGGAATTGAACTCAGGACCTCTGGAAGTCTTAACCGCTGAACCATTTCTCAACCCCATCTGTACTACCTTATCTACATTCTTAGTATTGATCTAGTATTCTTCCCTCCTCTGGAACAGAAACTCTGTACTTAGTTCGAAGATTTTCAAAGAGTATGTAACACTGTCAGAATCCATGGGAGCTTCAACTAAAAATAACCTTGTCTAGAACAGAAGACCATAGACTTGTGACTCTGCGGGGGGGGGGGGGGGGGGGGGGGTACACTCCTCTGAGCCTCATTCTCCAAATATATAAAATGGGATGTGACAATAAAAATCAGAATGTCACAGATTATGTTAATTTGTCAAAACCCAAAATAAGTGACCATTTCACTGATATGTAGTCCACATAGTATGAAGTCATAAACGCAGTGCCAAGTTTGCTTACAGATGCAACCATCCCCACCATCAATTGTACAGTGTTTTTTCACGCCTACGTATGGCAGTCATTCTCCACGACCTTCCTTGCCCAGCCCAAGGCAGTTACTGCCATCTACTTCTGGGCTCCAGAGATTTACTGGTTCTAGACACTTCCTATAAATGAAATCAACAGGATTTGACCCTTTGATCAAACTAAAACTTGGGATTGGAGAGATGGCTCAGTGCTTTTGAGCACTTGCTGCTCTTGTAGAGGAGCCAGGTTCAGTTGCTGGCACCCATATGGCAGCTCACAACCACCAAAACCCCAATTCCAACGGAGCCAACACCCTTTTCTGACCTCCACAGACAATGCATGCTCATGGCATACATACTTGTATACAGGCAAAATGACCATAATAGAAAATAAAAATGATTCTTTTCTCCAAAGAAAGAAATTGTTTAAAACAAAAAAGAAAGCCATTTTTCTTTGTTTTTCAACGAAAGGCCTCAAGTCTTACAACCTGAATTAATGATATGAATCATAAATCTTTTAAAATTTTCCACGTCCCAAGGCTGCACAACATAACCCATTGTTTTAGTTATTTATTGGCACACAGCCGACTATGAAAGTGACCACTGAACTTTCATATGTCCAAGAGAACTTTCCACTGTGGGAAATTTCTAAAACAATCTCACTGGGCTAAGCGGAAACATCATCAGAGATCAAAGGCATAGAAGGCTCGCATCGGCTCATGCAGCCTCCACACGAGCTTCTCTGCAGGACAAGTGAGGCATGGAACACACACTAGGCAAAGAACTGGGGCTGCCCCAAACCCTTGAGGATGTGAAAATAGGAAACTACCATCAGTTTACCAACTTATCTAAAGAAACTCCTAAAAATATCTCACAGGAGCCCTTTTCTGAAAACTCCTCAGGGCTGTGGGAACATGCTCCTCACAGATGTTTTTCTGCTAGATTACATGGTAGCCCCGTTCCTAGCTCCTGTGAAATCAAATAGGTCATTTCTGTCAAAAGTATCTGTCCAGCTTACGCACTTTCATACGCAATCTGATGCTGAGATCACTGTAATCTGATGTGGTACATGCCACTAGCCCTATCATAGCCCCATAGCAACCGGCTGCCAACATAGTTCTGCTCTCATCGGGAGGGAAGGACAGGAATGGAGTGGAAAGAAAATGTAGAACAAACCAGCTGAAACACAGTGATCACAGCAGAGAGACACAATAAAGGTATTCAATACTGATCCTCTGGAGAAGAAACATGCCCAGCATCACACATGCATGAACACACAGGCATATACACATATATAAACATATATAAGTATGCACAAACACACAAACATAAACATACACATATACACAAATAGGTATATAGACACAAACATACACACATATATAAACATATATGCACAAACAGAAACACACACACACACACCTTCAAGCACTGGTTATCTGACTCGGCCATGGAAGGTACACAGTTTCTTTATCCTGCTATGGGCAAAACCTCTTGGCTTTGAATATCATATTATAACTGTCAGTCCAAACTAATGAACCTACACACCTGACAATGCCAAGCAGCAGATAAGAGCTAGTGCCAAACCACGCCCCAACACCAGGGAGACCAAGTGGGAGGGGCTTGGCTTGCCTCCTGCCGACTCTGCACAAGGCTGTCCCTGGCCACTAACTCTTCTTAACCGTAAGCACTTAGGACAAAGCCACACTTTTGTTTTTCTCATATCAGGGACAGAAAGAGGTTGGGTAGGATGTGGCCATCTGACTTTGAAATAACATCTGACCTGAATTTGTGGAATTCCACTTTTCTAAGGCAACCAATCTCTACTGAACAGCAATGGGCATGGTACTGTTCTCTGATATAAACAGTCTTCTCACTTCTTTATACCCCCTCTGCCCAGAAATAATATGATGACCATTTGTGCCTCATATCCTTATAAACTTTGTCTTAAAATGATCTTAGACTTATAAAAATAAGCTGTAAAAATAGCATACAAAATTCTCATGTTTCCTTCAAGTCGCCTTCCAAAATGTGAATATCCTACATAACCAGGGCATGACAATAGAAACCAGAGGGTTAACATTGATATAATTGTGCAAACAAGTCTACAGATCTGACGCAAATTTCCCCATCAGTCCCATTTCTGGTTCATGATTCAATCAAGGATCCCACATATAAACGAAGAATCAATAAGCCTTGCCTTGCCTGTGTCTGTCTGATCACCACACAAAGTTCTGCTTCACTTCATGCTAATGAGCTGGTGTCATCATTAAATGCTGAGTGTTCCTGGCTAGACATTCAGCCCTCTCCTTGTTTTCATCTGCCCACTCGTCAACAGAGTTTCACAGTCCCTGCCCCCTCCTGCCTTAACCAAAGTGCTGCCAGTTTGAACTCCTCCCATCAGAGAAAAATTACACACCAAGAAACACAGATAAAAGGAAGCAAGATCCAGGGTTATGCCCTCTAAGTAAACACATCCATCCGGCAGCAGGCATGCTTTATGTGTAGTGAGACGATCAGAAAGGGTTTTGAAGGAATCTCACTAGATTGGGTTAAGTTTCCCCACTGAGTTCTGGTCAAGCTCCGGTCTAATTTCAAATGGATTACAAGGAAAATATTACAGCTGCAGATGGAGGATCGTGACCCTGTTGCCACAAAGTAGAACACAGCCTCACCAAGCTCCCACACACCCTTCCCACATTTTTGTTTGCCTGGTCTCTCAGAGCAGTGCACCTGCAAAGCTGTCTCAGTCTCCAGGCTCTCTTCCCCCTGTTCTTCCCTAGCATGAAGCTCTCTAATGGTCCTTCCACAACTATGTAGCCCCAACATCCCTAGAAGTTTCCTGTATACAGATGGAGTCCAGTCTCCACCAGGTTCACACACCCCACAATCGGAACCATATTCTTGGCTCTACTAGGCAATCTGCATCCCTTACACCCAGGAATACAAACATGGAAAACACTTATTCTGTCTTGAAGATTCTTATAATCTAAATAACTCCCCCCACCCCTCTGTGGTACTTCAAGCGTGCTAGACGAGTGTTCTCTATCAATGAGCCACATCTCAACCTTGCCTTTAGTTTTTTCATCAGAGTGATGCTATCTAGGATACAGTTTTCTTGAATATCTGGAAGGTATTGGTTCTAGGCCTGCCTACAGATGCCAAATTCCAGAGGGTCAAGTCCCTTATAGAAGATGCTATAATATTCACATGTAGCTACACATATCCATTGACAGACTTTAAAACATCTCTAGGTTACTAACTACCACAATATGAATATAAGCAGTCCTAATTCTTATTTAAGGAATAGCATCATAGGGAAAAGGTGTCTGTACATGTTTACTATGGAGGCCATTTTTCCCACATACTTTTGATTCACGGCTAGCTAAATCCACTTAGGTAGAACCCAAAAGAAACAGTACTTTTCCAAATACTTAAAGGACATTCCAGCATCTCTTTAATTCATTCTTGTCTAACCATAAAACTCTATCTTGGCTCTTAATCTCATTAAAGATTATTAGCAAAACCCCCAAGTTAACATGAAAAGGATTCTTCACACAATGTTGACAACACATAAAAAGAACGTTCATATTATTGTTGATGTGACTACAAAAAAGTCAATGCCAGGGAAAAAAAAAAAAAAAAAAAAAAAACTCTTGTAAAAATAAGCAAACCCAAAAAAAGCAAAGCCAAGGATGGTATTTCAAGGGAGGAGTAATTTCTCATCGGATTATTTTTCCAAAGCACCGAAGATATAAATAAAATCTAAAATCATGTCTTTACTACCATATTAGTATAGTAATGGAATCAAAGGACATTATTGGCAAAACCAAGTTACAGAGAGTCAAATGTACACCCCACTTTGAAAGGTAAGAAATGATCCCCAATCACACAGAGGCCCCCACGCCCCTGCAATATGCTTGAAGAGTTAGTTGTATTCTGAATGGCAAGGACACTGACTTGGAATAAGGCAGTGAAGGGAGAATCCCAGGAGTCACGTCTGAGGTTAAGATGACGAGTTTTCTCACAATCAGGAGAGCTGCTTGGGAGTATCAGGAGGGAGAGAAACAACCCCATCACAGCTTTCAGTGAGGAGGAATGCAAGTCGGCATCACAGCTGTAGAGCCTTGGGGGCAAGCACAGGGCTCAAAATGAGGACCTCTGTCCTCTCACAGCAGGGTGTGCACGTCTGTGTAGGAAGCAAGCCTGCTTCTCACTAGCCAATGCTGCAACCATTTTCACTCACTACAGTGAGACAACCATTAGCTTACAGGGATCCGAAGCAGAACAGACCACCACTCCAGGATGCCAAGTGAGGCAACTGCCTTGCAGAAGCAGGATGGGCCTGCCGGAGCCATGGGAGAAACCCAGCCTGGCTAACAACTTAAAGCAGGAGTCACTGTCATAGCCACCCCCACTATAAGCACCTACCCTAATGGCAGGATGGAAAGGCCATTGCCTAGGCTCTTCAGGATGATAAGAACAGTTACTTACAAAGATAGCAAAAGACAAACAAACACACTGAGAAAGAAAGGGGAAATCAGAAAAACTTTTTAAAAACTGAAAATTGATTTTTCTTAATTATCTAATATTTTGTTTTGATTTTTGTTTGATTTGGTCTAGTTGGTTTTTTCCCCCAAAGATTTGTTTGTATTTTCAATTGGGTGGGTGGAGGGGGGTGTGCACATGGATGCAGATGCCCACAGAAGCCAGAGGTCAGATTCCCCTGTGGCTGGCTGTTCAACACGGGTGCTAGGAACCAAACCCAGGTCCTCTGCTAGTGGAATACATGCTCTTGACTGCTGAGCCATCCCTCCAATCTCGGCTCGGGATTTTTTGAGATGGAGTCTCACTTCGGAGACCAAGCTACAGTCGACCATAACAATCCTCTTTCCTTGGTCTCCCAAGTGCTGAGATTCCAGGCATGTGCCAGCATATCTAGAATGTTCTGTGTTTTAGAAATCTGCAAGCAACATGCAGACTGTGAAACATTGTAAATGGCTTTTCCTTAAGTACATTTGTTAGCATTGTGGGGAAAACTTGACTCATCTCTAGAGAGTTCTAGAATGTTCAATCTTTATGGTAAAGTGTAAAGAAGATGTCCAAGAGATTTTCTTTTATTGTCATCAATAATAAAATCCATTGGGAAAAATGACAAAATGGTGCCCACCAGCCTACAGGTGGGTTGCTCAGAATACTGTCCCTCGATCACCTGTCACTTCCTGTCTTCCCACTAGTGGAATCTCTGCCGCTAAAAGTACTGATTTCCCTAGTTCCTAACTACTGCCACCATCTCAGATTGCCTGTACAAACACTAAAGTCTGGCTCAGAGTCCCAGCCCTATCAGCTGTCCCCTCTAAAAAGCAACACTATCCCTGTTTACAAACTGGCTTCCATGGGCACCATCTACGACAGTACACCAGACACACTTGTCTGCATTTCAACTCTGACCATAGGACTCTGGTTCTTTCCCTTGGCAAATGTCCTCATGCAAATCTGAGGGTGCTCTCTCTTCAGAAGATACAGGGATTAACACATGTGAGTCATCTGCAGCTCCAGCCTGCAGCTGCTAACACACAAAGACAGTCTCGTCCAAACATGGACACACCACCCACTCAGACTCTCGTGTGTCGGCTCTCTCTCTCTCCAGGCTCTCTCTCCACTGAGAATGAGATAAGCATCTATTTATGACAATGAGGGCCAGACTTCAGAAAAAGTGGAAAAGCCAGGTAATAACTAGACAGAAACAACCTTGAGAAAAAGAACTTGAGACATTTGCCATCCGGTCGGGTGTGAGTGTGTGTGTAAATGTTCATGGGTTAATGTCCACGGTACATGTGCTTATAGAGGTCAGAGGTCAACCTGGAGTGTCTTCCTTAGCTAGTTGTTTTTTGTTTTGTTTTGTTTTGTTTTGTTTTGTTTTGTTTTGAGAAAGGGTCTCTTATTGTCCAATTCATCTAGGTTAGCTGGCCAGTGAGCCCCAAGGATCCTCCTGTCTCTGTCTCCCCACCATTGAGGTTACAAGTGCATGCTAGCACACTCAGATTTTTTCACATGATTTCAGAAAATCAAACTTGGGAAGCCATCACAGCAAGAACTTTACTATCATCCCAGCCTGTGGCTTCACAGATTCAAACATGATGTGGAAGACACACAAGATAGTATCACACTGAGGGACAGAATGGACAAGTGTGGGTTTTCACTGTAGCATCTCCAAGTCAGGGTGCTCAGGAATAGGTTCCCAGTATCCAGGTGGTGTGGGCCCATCATCTGCCTAATATATTGGGGGAGGGGATTATTCTTTTTGGTGGTCTACAGCCCCGAAAGAGCTGGTTCCCAGGTCAGCCAAGTAATTCAACAGGCAAGCTACTGATATGACGGCACCTAATGTGTCACTACTCCAAGGAGCAGTTCAAGTCCTACAGCTGGCCGGACTATGCCAAAGGAACAAGGAAAGATGGCAGGTGTAAGTAGATTGGAAGGAACTCTGCTAAAGGTAGAATTAAGGAGCCAGCCTGTGATCGCAGTGTTCTTCAACACAGAGGAAGGCAGGTTAAAGGAGTGAACTCAAAAAAAATGTCAGAGAGCCGTGCATTGGTGGCGTACACCTTTAATCCCAGCACTCAGGAGGCAGAGGCAGGTGGATCTCTGTGAGTTCAAGACCAGCCTGGTCTACAAGAGCTAGTTCCAGGACAGCCTCCAAAGCTACAGAGAAACCCTGTCTCAAAAAAAAAAAAAAAAAAAAAGTCAGAAAGAAGGTAAAAACAGAGATAGGCTCTCCAGGTCCAGAGGTAACCCTACAGTTAGCAAGCACTTCCCAAGCTTGCCAGTCTATACCTTTGACAAAAAAAAAAAAAAAAAAAGCCTTCTCCCCTGGAAAGTATCCCTGAGTAAGGCTGCCTAGCCACAGAAGTATGAATATGGTAAATATAACAAAGCTGGTTTTAAATTAGGAATATTGGGCTCAAATAACTTCCAGTTGGATGCCAATTCAGTAGCAAGCTACAGCAACAAATGTTCACGTTCAGTCCTTGGCATGTAATTCGGTCAGTATCCACTTTAGGAGATCGCTGGCCTTTGCTGTTCATTCACACTGACTTCCATTGATGCCCGTGGCACTCTTACAGGTTATGCAGTGTCAGAATTCTAACTCCCACTTGGAAGATGAGGTAACTGACATGTCATGACAGCAAGGAAAACACAGAACACATTCTGTAAGTGCTCTTGACTTAGGTTGTGGCCCAGCCTGATATCCTTTCCTTCTGCTGGATCATGTGCCCTCTAAGGCAGCTCCCTGGCTCCAAAGGCACTGACTGGACCCACAGGAAGCCAGGAGAGTTCAAAGCTATTTTTATGAAAGTAAATGATACTATACAATACTTCCTTTTCCTCACAGTCACAGCCAAAACACATTTGATGCCAAGAGGAAATACACGTTCCTCAAAGTACTGTGTTTCCAGGTGTCAGGTAGCAGCAGCTGCCAGAGACAGTGGCACCTCACACCAGTTCCAAACCCTGGCACAGAAACATGCCATGGGCTCACAAGGTCATTGCGATATGACTTTCACTGACAGAAGGACAAAGATAGCCAACATTACTACTCCTGAATGTAACAAAATCACAGACCTGAGGGACCAATGAGGTTGGCTACTCTCCAAGTTACTCTCTGACACCCCCAAACCCACCCCCACCCCATGACTGTATCCGAAAGAGGGGGATGGAAAAGGAAATGACTTTAGGCTGTGGATTTCATGTTTCACAATAGTCAGCAACAGGTGATGGTTCTGGGGAAACAGTCTCAAATGCCTTTAACCTTAGCAGGCAAAGAGCCAAGCAAACAAACCTAACATTAGGCGATGATGTCAGAAGTGAAAACTGTCATCATTCTCCAGCCACACCAAACAGACCACAGTATAACTTCTCTCATGCAGCCCGCTTGACACATAGTTGATAGTAAAATAATCGAAGCGCTAGTCATCGTATGCCATGTTTAAAGGCCTACCCACTGGCACAGGCTAGGTAGACAATACATTGTTGCCTAATGAGTGAGTGAATGGGGAATGAAACAGAGAGGCAAAGAAGAAAGTGCTCTTCATAAGTAAAGATAGCTAAAACCTCATCCCCAAGGTAGTAAGTAGGTAAATGTCTTTTTAAGACATCAAACTGGAGGAGTTGGGAAGTGAAGGGGATCTGGGAGGGGTTGGGCTGGGGAATATGATCAAAATACATTGAATGAACTTCTCAAACAATTAACAGAAACATTTTAGGTTTTTGGGTTGCTTATTGTTTGTTTTTCCACTTCCCCCCAAAGAGAACAAAAGTTGGGAATCAGATACCAAGGACAAGAGGCATGACTGAAAGCATATCCTCCCTGGAGACTGCTAGTTTCCCATCCATTGGGAGAACAGTCCCTTGCAGGGAAACTCTCATCAGAAAAATGCCAAGTGGCAAAGTCACAACCATGAAGTAATTTACTTTTAGGCTTCCCTTTCTTTCACCAAGCCACCCGACAGACCATTTTCCATCTTCCACTGTAGAAGATACAAAATAACTTGTTTTGTAGTCTCATTCATGCTATGAAAAATGTCTTGAGCTGTAGCTGTGTATGATATATGTAAGGAAAATATGAATGAGACTAAAACATAGTAGGAACGAAGCTGTTTGGTGAGATATAAAAACCGACAAAAGCTGGGCGTGGTAGCACGAGCCTGCAATTCCAGTACTGGGGATGGTGAAGCAGGGAAGTCACAAACAGAGGCCAACCTAGGAACATAGTGAACTCAGCCTGGCTATACAGAAAGAGCTCAAAAAAAAAAAAAAATGAGAGCAAGGGAGGGTAGGGGAGGGGGAAGGGAAGAAGAAGAGAGAGGGGAGGGGAAGAGGAAGGGGGAGGGGAGGGAGGGAGGGAAGGAAGGAAGGAAGGAAGGAAGGAAGGAAGGAAGGAAGGAAGGAAGGAAAAAACCTGAGAGAATTAGTGGAGAAAAATGATGATGGAGTTGAGCCCACAGATATCTGTTAGTGGGATAAAACAATTATATCAGTGTGAGAACATCACTACTGATTATGAAATTTAAAGGGTTTAAGTAGCTTGAATTATAATGATATTTATTATATGAATACAGTATTCAGAGCACAGATAAGAGTAACTCATCATCAGGACACATCAGAAAACTAAATAGTATATGAAAAGTAACTACAAAATATTATCAAGTATGATTGTATCTAAAAAGACTCGTCACATGATTTTCTTTGAAATTGTTAATTTCCCCTTTTGTTTATAACAACTATTCCAAACTATATTTCTCTCTTCCCTATGGATTTGAATTTTTTTAATACTTAGCTTTTCTTTTTCAAATAGTTCCCTCTGAAATAACACCCCAATGTCCTGAATAAGTATCAGAAGAGGGAACCCTAAGTGCCTAGGTCGGAACAACCTCAAATTTCAAGGAATAAAGAGAAATAATGGTCCATTACAAGTGCTTTTGCTTCCTGAGTGACATGTCTTCACTCTTTCATCCCCGGGATCTGACAACCTAAGGACAGGCACTCTCCAAAGCACTGAGAACACAGTAGAGAATTAAGACCTGGAAGGGCCAAGTCTGAAGTAAACAACACAATTAGCAAAGGTGGCAGGTGCCCTGAAGCAAACCAACAGGCAGATGGCAGAGGATTACATCACAGAATCCACACTGGATGGGAGTCAGAACAGAGGTTCAATACCCAACCCCAGAGAGAGGAGAGGTAGCCAGGCAAGGGCTGAGGACCAGTGTACTCGGCAGGGGAGGGAGATCACAGAGAGCACTAACCATGGAGCCAAAGGCCCACCCATGTTGCTGGATGGAGCAGTGGGCAGAGAGAGCAGGCACATGACAAATCTGAAGCCACCAGTTCACCATGTGATCCATGCTCACACACACGCTTCACCGGAGGTGTGCCCTTCCCCGAACTTTCTTTCCCATAGGCCTAATATTCTTCTCTTCTAGGATTTTCTTTTCAGTCTCAAAATTCCACTCTTTGGAAAACATTCCTCCCCAGGAGCAGCAGCACTGTAATATTTACTTCTTCCTAGTCTATGCCCCACCCGATCGCCACCCCCACCACAACCCAGTACCTAACAGATCTCACTAACCTGCCTCTTACCACAATGCACTGGGCTGTCCTTCAAAGCTTGTAGGCAAGTATCCCACTGGGTTTATGTTTCCAAGTAGCCCATCTCAAAACTGTGCCAGCAGAGATTAAATAACCCAGTAAGAAAACAATCCAGGGGCAAGACTTAGTGTTGAACATAAGCCCCTTTGCCCATTTATGGTTTGGGAGAGGGGCAGCAAGATCCCTACCCCAACATGACTTCCATACAACAGACACTTCTGGGCAAACCTTCCATCTCGGAGAAGCATGGAAATGTTCTGGGGGTTTTGTTTTGTTTTTTATCAACAGTAGACTACTGAGCCTAATCCCTCCACACATTCAACCAACAGGCAATAAGTGGCAGACCGAAGAACAGCAAATCTGGTCAACAGACTGAACCATGGTTCCAAAATGTTTTCAGTAACTAACACGGTCGAATCCGTCCTTTAAAACTGGCACATTCCAAAATACCATTACAGGAATGTTTGTTTGAAACACTATTCAGTCATCCAGAAACCAAGATCATTTAGAATCTTTCCTTCAATATTTCTCATACCGGTTTTTTGTCTTCTGAATCGCACCTTACTTTAATCTCTATGAACAAAAAAGTTCAAGTAACCACACAGTTCTGGGCGAGTCTCCTTTACCTGCCTGTGACTCTCTGCTGGCTCCATCTATGGACTGGGATGTCTCTTCCATTTCTTCTTGGCTCAGCAAGTCTTCCAAATGTGGTTTCAATTCCCAAGCCAGCCCTGTGAAGTCAGGAAGATATGCATCCCCCTCGGCTGGAGACCTTGCTTTGATGAAGTCCAAATTGAAAAACAGAGCCAAAGTATAAGGGAGTGAGGAGAGATGAGTCCCTCCCCAACTGCCCCAACCAGATTGGTCACATTCCTGCCTCTGAGCAGAGCCCAATCCTGGTTTACACCTCAGAGCCTCTGCCAGGCATGAAGCCTGTCGCCTTAAAAACCCAGACGTGTGACAGCCCTTATCTGCCTAGGCCAGCAAAGCATGCATTTCTACAAACACCACAGCTCTAATGGTTCAGCAAACAGAAAGCCAAGCATTAGCCCCACCCCCTCACCTCTCCCTTCCTGCCACCTTAGGTTTCCCATACATTCAAGCCAAAGGAAATCTGACTGAGCAAAACTATTAAAGAACTTAAGAATAACTAATACTTTTTCCCAAGTTTCTAACTCTTGCAAGAGAGCTTGTTACAAATTTTGAAATCTATTCTCTCTCTCTCTCTCTCTCTCTCTCTCTCTCTCTCTCTCTCTCTCTCTCTCTCTCTCTCTCTGTGCAATTAATTTTTTAGCCCCTGGTAATCCATATGAAGCCCTAGAGCTTTTAGGGATCTATCTCCTAAGTACTAATAATACATGCTCTCACACTGAAAGGTAAAGGATGCCTGTTCCATCAGGATGAGCAATACTACTGAGTAAAATGCCAACTGCCCCTGTCTGCCAATCTCAGCACACAGCCCTGGACATACTTCATCCACTATTCCTGGCTTCATGCAGGTGTCCTACGGCCTGAGCTCTGCACAATCCCAGCCACTATTTAGTACTGGACAGGATGAGTCCATTAAGAAGGCCTTTCCTAACCTCCACAGCCCATCCCAGACCCCTCATGAGTCACCCTCACAGAATTGTAGAATATTTATCACTTAAGCAACTAAGCAACTCTCTGTATGTTCTGTAGTCTGATACCAGTTTCTTCTACTTACAGGCACACTGAAGAGTCTAGACACCATGATGAATGGATTTACTTATTCTGTTGTTCATGCCTGCTAAAACGTACAGCAAGGAGTACTCACAGAAGAGTTACTTCCATTTAAAGAGTGATCTCTATTAAAAAAAGGTTTTCGGTAACACTAGGCTGCCATTGCCAGGCTCTGAGCAAACCAGCACTCACTCGGTATTACTGTCTTTAACCTGGGTTACCACCTGGCAGAAGGTCCATGAATCCAAACTGGAAAAAGAATCAGATATTCTCATTAACTTCTAATGGAATTTGCATCTCCTTCTGTAGTGAAGGAAGATCACAAAAGACACGACCACCAACACTGTCTTTGCAGGTATCGCCACAGAAACGACACACAGAGCTGGAAGGCAGCTCAGGAGATAAAGGTACTTGTCACCACAGCTGACAACTGACAACCTCAGTTGGATCCCCAGACACACACATACACACACACACACACACACACACACACACATTTTCACTTCACCTTACAGCTGTACCCAAGTACTTTGAAAAATAGCATTTGGTTCAGCAAAGCATGGCAGTAAGAACCATTCGAGTGTGCTGCTAAATGTGCTAGCCAAGCACAAACACCATTTAACACAGGCTTTTTAAGTATTTTGATAAGTGTGTGTCAATATAATTGGCTTCTTTTATAGTATGTGTATTTTATCTTGTGCTTTTAAAATCATTTGTCTGGCTTCCACCAACTGCCAAAATGCTGAAAGGGAAAAGGGTGAGGAGAAAAGACAAGGGAAAGAAACTAAAAACCATAACCACCATCATGAGTGATAAACATTGGATGCACCAAGAAACACTTGCATTTTGTTTTCAGTAGGCTGACCATATCTTCATTCACTCTGAAAAGTAAAAATATTTCCCTAAGACCAAGTCACCATTGAGCCATGAAGACTATAGGTTTGAATGGAGATTGCCAGGCACACACAGAATCTATTTCTCTTGCTTCTCAGGTCTTCTTCACTCTAGCTTTCCAACCATTGGATCTACCCTTCCTTATTACCTGTAGCGACTCTGTGGACATCTTTTCAAGTCGGCCAGGTACAGCAGCACCTGACCTGGGGATGCCTACTGCATCCAGTTAGAGTCTGGATAAGAATGCAGATGCCGGCCCTGGATGGAGCTTGAGAATCACAAGCACCATCCAGGGTATGGGCTCACAGAGGAAAGCTTTACGGAACACCCCAAAATCAAAATTTGCTATGTCTCCCTGATGGCCAGTGAGCCCTGGATACATAATCTGTGCTGTTGTGAAAAGAGTGCAAAGTGCATTGCTTCTGAAACACAAAGTTAACACAGGTTCAAACCCATTCCACTCAGCACCTCCCATGCCATTTACTAACTTTCTCAATCACTGGGACTAAAGGAATAATAAGAGGAGGAAAATGACCCCTGTATCATCCTCCCTCTTTTTCCTCACCCAGTATCCCTGTCTCTGATACTTATGCCTCAAGGCTAGGTGGTCAGCCTGTAATATACAGTGTCTCATGTCTTCCAGAATATTCATAACCCTGTCCTAGTCTCACACTACAGACAGAACCTAAATCCCTTTGAAAAGTGGGAAGACCCTGGTACTCTTATCAGAGTATTGGTAAAATGATGAAAGCCTTCCCCCTCTCCCCTGCTTTCGGTACAAACCCACCAGAACACTAGCTATAGCAGATGAGATATGACAGAACTGAAGCAAGGTCCTTGAGGTCCAGGTGCCCAGAGGGAATGGAGAGTCTGGGATCCTAACCATCTAAGTACAACAGTTTAATCTTAGGAAAACCATTTCTTCCTCCTTAACAGACTCCTCAGTGACACAGCAAAGGAAAGGGACTGCTAGGTCTCTTTGAATATCTTATATCTCTACAGTGTTACCTTGTTCTGTGATGGCACAACATAGCAGAGGAAAGAGACTGGCTTGGCTGGTTCCTTCAGTCATCTTACATCTCTATAATGTTATCGGGGTCTGTGCCAACACAACATTCACTCAAAGTTATATCTGGCCTGGGAGAGTGGTTGTCAAAGTAGTCTGTAAGTCTGAAAATACTGGAGAAAGACCATCTCAGAACTCTCAGGTCCTACTAGGCAACTAAATACCACAAGTGAAATGCCTAATGGAGCATTCTGCCATCACTAGCAATACAAAAAACAAATAACATGTGGGTGTCATGTGAAAAGAGAGACTTGCCTCAAAAACCCCACATGCACAGTATGACCATGACCATATTTTCTAAGACCACAGCATCTATCAGGCCTCATAGAAGGGATACAAAATGTTAGGACAATCACAGTAATATATTTCTATTGGCAAAAGACACTATGGGGAAAATGTAGAGCTGTATGTAACTGACAAAAAGAGGTATTCTATTATATTTTCTATAGTCCCAATACTTTTTCCCAATAAATTATTTTTAAAATAAGCATCATTATATATTCTCAGTTCTTACATAACAAATAAACACATAGTTTGTTTTTAAATTGTGTATGTATATGTACATGTGATCTGTGCACAGTGCATAGACATGACTATCGTGCACATGTGCAGAAGGCCCAATGCAGGAAATCAATGTCTTCCTCTATTACCCTCCTCTCCATCTTTTTTCCCTTGAGACAGTGTTTCTAAATGTTTGGCTAAGCTAGCTTGCCAAAGACCTCTAGCATCTGCTCATCTCCATTGTTCATTGGTAGGACAAAGGCAGCCATACCTGGCTTTCAATTAAGTATTGGATATTTGAACTTAGGTCCTCAAGATTGAAAACCAAGCACTCTTACCCACTGGGCCATCTCTCCAAACCAAGTTTTGTTTTTGGTTCAGTAAGATTAAAATGAAAGTTAGCCCAAAGCCTGCCCCAGTCTTGCTGAGGGGCTGAACTCTCTCCCATTAGCCATCTCTTCTGACATCACAATGCCCATTTCTAAACACTATTATTAAACTTTAGATTTGTTAAGTCCAATAAGAGCCAACTGTTAAAGGCTTAGTCCCCTGGACACTACTGTTGAGAGGTGAAGGGGTTTGAATGACAATGTCCCCCACAGGCTCCAATATTTGAGTACTTTGTCCCCAGTTAGTGATAATGTTTGAGGGATTTAGGTAGTGCCCAGTTGATGGAGAAAGTAAGTCACTGGGGATGGACTTTGAGAATTAAAAGTCTCAGTCACACTGCTGAAAAGATGGCTGGGTGGTTAAGAGCACTGACTTCTTCCTGAGGATCTGGATTCAGTTCCTGGAATTCAGTTACCTCATGGCGGCTCACAACTATCTGTAACTCCAGTTTCAGGGGATGGAAGTCCTCTTCTAGACACCATGGCACTGAATTCACATGATGCGTATGTAAACAAGTAAGCACACACACATTAAAAATGAGGTGGAAAATAACATCCAATGTCAACCTCTGGCCTTCACAGCAAGTGTACTTACCACACATGTACACATGACACATGCTACACACACACACACACACACACACACACACACACACACACACACAGACACACACACACACAAATAAAAACAAAAACAATGATAAATAAATGACTCTAAGTTTTGCTTTCTTCAGTCTCCACAGGCCTGGACCTGAGTTCCATATGATGACAATGAACAAGAAAGGCAAGGTTCTCATGACCTCAGATCCCAAAAGATGGCCCTGGTCTCTTCTGTTTTGTTTGATTTTGTTCTTTGTTTGTTTGGGGGTTTTGTTGTTGTTGTTGTGTATTTGTTTCTCTTTTTGACACATGACCTCACTCTGTAGCCCAGTCTCACTCTTGTTAGTAATATTCCTGCTTCAACATCCTAAGGGATGTGATTATACCACACCAGACAATACTATGAAAAACCTCAGCTGTTAGCTATCAATTGTTTTCTTCATGATTACAGGGAATTGGAAAGAGAAATTTTAATTGCAATATGAAATTGCTTTCCCTCTATTTTCATATGTGAAGCTTTACTTTAGTCATTGTTCAATACCGCCAAATTAAAGCTTGTATTTTAGAACCTCAAGACAGTCACCTTATGTACATAAAACTGTAAACTACATTAATATTTTATCAAAATTTTCATGCAATATATCCCTGAAAATGTAAGCGTAGAAACTCAAAGTTCATCTGTATTTACTAAATAATCTATAACTGTATTGAGAAGAGGAGGAGGAGGAGGAGGAGGAGGTGGAGGAAGAGGAGGAGGAGGAAGAGGAGGAGGAGGAGAAAAAGGAAGAGAAACCCAACCAAAGCAGGTTCTAGAAGCCCAGTGCTGTGGACTTCTAGCACTGTCTGTCTGTGATGACTCCTAACCCACAGACCAGCTTGCTTATGATTTCTGCTAACATGAGTTATTTCCTGTCTTAGCTAAATGGAGACATGCATGTTTCCAATAGTCACAGACTTAAAGGGAAAAAGTATTTCTCCAAGACCAACTTTGGACCAAAAAGAACTTTGAAGCTAGCTACCAGCATTCCTCCCCAAACCCAAGGACACTGCAGGTGGAAACTTCTCAAGTGGATTCAAAGAGGGTTTTCCAACTTGAAATTGCAGTTGTTATTCACATTACTCTTAGAAGTTCCCACTCAGGCAGTCTGATGAAGCCCTCTAGACATTCAGGGAAGCTCCTGAAAAATATTTTGTAATTATGTCTGATACATGTTTAATATGTCCCAAAAGAATACTAAGGAGTAGAAATAAAAGTGATGTGATAGTCTTTGTTTTTTAAATTAATATTTCCCAGACAGCTTAAGAAAAAAATATGCATGTTTTTTCCTTCTGCTTTGGAAACAGAGTCATACTTCGTAGTACAGTTGCAAATTCACAGCCCTCCTGTCTTGGACTCATTTGTTCTCAGACTTCGGGTATGGGCCACCACTCCAAGGTACACTAACAGTTTCTATACACCCAGGTATATTCTGTGCCACTATTGTTAGTTGCTATCTCTTGCTATAACAAAATACCCAAACAGTATCTCAGGTAAGAATTAAACAAATGCCGAAACATGTGCAAGCATGTTTAGCATGATGACCTAGGGCCAATTAAAATGATCATCTGATTCCAAGCAGCTGCGTCGTCCTGGCTTCTGCCAGAGTCGGCTTATTAGATTCAGTCAGCACCTTCCCCAGGCTCATCTCCATTAGCGGAAAAGGCACTTTTCTGCACATAAGAATTCCAGTAAGGAAGTCATCAAGAAAACAGAAGGTGTTGGAAAAGTACTTAATAGATTCAGAAATACCACATCAGGTAAATGGTCCCAGCACTCAATGAGGCAGATGCTAGTTCAGCAGTGGCCACCTACTATTCCATCTAGCTGAGACTGGCGGCAGTGGAAAGCATTGGCAGGCACTAATTTCTTTGATTAGCATTTCCCTCCATAATCCTACTTGGCAGCAACTGTCCTTGCCACAGAGTAAGCCCTCTCTCTTCCTCACCCTCTGGTTCCCTCACCTCCTAGAGCATGAAATCTCATGAGAATGTCACAGTGTAGACATCTGATCCTCGGGCACATTCTAACTGACTTATAGTGTACTTCATAACAACTGTAACAACGTAACAACTATAATTAATCACATAATTAATAGTAATAGCCAGTTGCAGTCCTGTGATTATTGTTACTTATAACACTCTGCAGCCTCAAAGTTAAGTCCAATTCCATTCAACATGATGTCATAAACTGGACTGGGAAATGTCCCACTGGTCCCCATCAACAGCCTGCAGAAAGTAAAAAAGCAAATGATGCAAAAAGCAGACAGAAGTTGGCCAGGGAGATGATGGTTCAGGTGGAAAAGCAAGCCTGAAGACCCATCTGGGATCACCAATGTGTGTGTGAAGAAGTCAGCTGCAATGCCACACATCTGTGATCCAAGTGCTCCCACAATTGAGTTGGGGACATAGAAGAGAGTCACCTGGAGGTTCATAGGCTCAGAAGCTGTCTTCTTGTCATCTGAGAGGGTCTACCACCGGGATTTGGGGCCTGACTATCAGGCCCGGGAAACTAGCTGACCAGAATGCTTAGGATACACCAGTCTCCCTCAGACCTAGGTTTCTAAGTGTGCACCATCCCACCTAACCTTTTATGTGGGTGTTGGGTTCAAACTCAGATACTTAAATTTTTACTTTAAGTAAGCTGGAAAGAAACAGTTTGGAAGGCTATACACAATGTTTCAAATAAATCTTATGACACATAAAAGTCCTTAAAAACAACGACAAGTTTCCTTATTTACAGGGGTGACCATGGAGACCGGAAGCAGAAGGATGCTCATTTGCCAACACATCTCAAGGAATGACCGGCTACATCTCAGGACCAAGCCAATGTCTCAGAAAGCAATTCAAAGTACATTGTGAATCCCTAGCTGCTGGAGTCTCTGACAAAATGCAACACACACATGCAGAAACCATAGTATAATGGCTTGTGTTGTGGAATAATCTTACCGTACACTGTGAGGATTTGTCACTTTGATTGGTTTAAGAAAAAAGCTGAATGGCCAATAGCTAGATGGGATTTTCAGGGCAGAGAGGCGGCTGGGAAGAAGAAGGCAGAGTCGCCAGGAAAGCAGCAAGGGCAGCAGAGAGTAAAAGTAATAAAGCCATGAGATGGAAGGTAAATGGGTTAATTTAAGTTATAAGAGCTAGTTAGAAACAAACCTACGCCCAAGCTAAACTGAGCTTTCATAATTAATAAGAAGGCTCTGTGTGGTGATTTGGAAACTGGCAGTAGGGACAGGAAAAAAAATCTGCCTATAGGCTTGAATAGGAATGACCCCCAAACACTCATGTATTTGAATGCTTGGCCCATAGGGAGTGGCACTATTAGGTGTGGCCTTGTTGAGTAGGTGTGGCCTTGTTGTAGGAAGTGTGTCATTGTGGCAGTGGTCTTTGAGGTCACATATGCTTGAGCTACACTCAGTGTGGGACACAGTCACGCCCAGCTGCCTGTGAATCAAGATGTAGAACCCTCAGCTCCTTCTCCAGCACCGTGTCTGCCTGCACACCACCACCTCCCACCATGATGATAATGAACTATACCTCAGCAACTGTCAGCCACCCCAATTAAATGTTTTTCCTTTAAAAGAGTTGCCTTGGTCATGGTGTCTCTTCATAGCAATAGAAACCCTAAGACACCTAGCATGGCCCATAGTAGCACATGTAAGAGAAAAAGACAGACCCATGGCTCAATGCCTGAGGGACAGGCACATCTTGGGCCACACCATGAGAACAATGAAATCCACTTGAACTGAAAAAAACAAGATAGAGTACTGATGAAACTTTACTTAATTCAAACAAAGTTTTTTAGGACTTTGCCTTTTGCTCGAAACAGGCACAAAGGAAGTAACTAAATAACACCTGGTTTCTTGGTAAGGAATAGGAAGGAGAGACAGCTAGAGGATGATGATTCCTGGGAGAACTGCACTACACTTCATCAATGGTGGCCGCCAGCTCAGAACAGTTGCCAGCTATTTTCAGTGTATATTATGAAGTGCTTTGTTTGTTTAATACTAAAGACAGAGTACCCATCCAAGCCAAAAGGGAAACTCAGAAAAGTGAGGCCCAGAACAGTCACAATGTAACAGTCTCGGTTACACAAAGAAATCCTGTCTCAAAAAGCAGCAACAAAAAAAGACAAACAACATGGTATTTGCCTGTATCTTGCTTATCCTCTGCTGCAAATGGGAGTTCTATTGACACCAATGTTATTAGACTTGAAGAAATGGTTTCTTCTATCACTCTCTGTCCCATGTATGAGGTTCTGGGGAGAAGGGATCTTTTGGATCAGGAGCTTAAAACAAAACTGTTCCACTTTGACGGATACAGTTTGGAAAATTGATGGACAAGGTCATCTTGTAACTAATCATTTTCTTTAGTGTTCTGCCCAAAAGGACAGTTTGAAACAAATTTATATCCCAAGTTTAACAAAGCAACGGACAGAATAATGTCTATAAAGCAAACAAGATTTAGGTAGAGCCAGATAGGGTGGTACACGCCTTTACTCTCAGCACTCTGGAGGCAGGGGGATGGAAGTTAAGTTCAAAGCCAACCTGGTCTACACTATGAGTTGTGGACCAGAGCTACCTCAGGAGATTCAGACTCAAAAATAAAAATACATACACACAAATATATGTGAATATATATACACACATATATTTAAATATACATGTGTATATAAAACAAATACATGTTTTTATATGTGGGGTGTGTGTGTGTGTGTGTGTGTGTGTGTGTGTGTGAGTGTATGTATGTATGTATGTATGTATGTATGTATGTATGTATGTTTTAAGTAGACAATCTCCTTTTGACCTTAACTTGGTGACTAGATACTTACTTCTTTCCTTTGTATTTTTGTTGAGTTTTGTATTGTTCTCAAAGTTATCTTTGTAAGAATTTACAATGTGAACAGGTGACAAAAACCTGAAAAACCGACTAACATCTAAGGCAGACCCTTATCTGTAAACAAAACAACTGTATCCTCCCTACAGAATTACCAAAGGGAGTAAATGAGACAAAATATCTGCAAAGTCTCAACTCCTGCCCTAGCTCTCTACTTCCCTCTACTTTTTTAGGAAATATGTTCTGCCTCTAAAATAAATTCCCCTCACGTGCTCTGCATTCAGCAAGCAATCAATCAGTTCCCATGTCGCTCTTACACTGTAAATAACTGGCTGAAATTCTAAAAGTTAATATATGTCCAGATACTTCCCATAAGAAGCAAGGACTCTGGCTAAGACTCCTAGACTCATATATCACAAAAAGTAAAAGATTAACAGACTGTGTTTAATTTTCAATGAAAGTGATGTAAATGAAGATGCCACTAACAAAGAAACTCACGGACTAATACACTTACCCTTCTAATTGCCTAGACTTTCTTTTCACTTAGATGCATATCTCAACTCACATGGAGTGCAATGTCATGAGACTATACGAGGTCAGTAAGAGCCATAAGGCACCATGTCTATCTACAGAGGAACAAATAATCTTTCTTTCTGTCTTTCTTCTTCTTCTACTTCCTCTTCTTTTCTTCCTTCTTCTTCTTCTTCCTCCTTCTTTTTGTCTTTTCTTTTACATCAATGCTGGGGATAGATTCCAGAGCCTCATGCATGCTCTGCTGGGCAAAGCTGCACCATCACTGGGCTACACTCCCAACCTCTAGGAATGCTCCTTCCACCATGTGGAGGTCGGCATGTTATTTGTACACATCCATATGCCTACACTTGTCCATGCTATACATATGCAGAGCCCAAAGAAAGACATCAGAAGTCTTCTCTATTCGTTCCCACCTTCTTTTTTGAGGTAGGGTGTCCCACTGAACCTAAGGCTCACCATTCTAGCTACCAAGTTCCACCCGTTAGATCCACCTGTTGCTACCATCCAATACTGGGAGTTACAGGCACACAGGTTGTCTTAGTTTAGCTTCTGTTGTTGTGATCAAAAGCCACTTGGAGAAGAAAGGTGTTACTCCATCTTACAGGTTATACTCCATCATCCAGGGAAGCCAAAGCAGGAGCCTGAGCAGAAACTATAGAGGAATACTGCTTACCGGATTGCTTCCTCTGGCTTGATCAATTGGCTTTATTATACAGCCCAAACCCTGGCACTGCCCACAGTGGACTGGGCCCCCTTCATAAATTAGCAATCAAGAAGATGACCACAGGAGCTAGAAAGATGGCTTAATGGTTAGGGAAACTTGCTCCTCCTGTAGAAGACCCAAGTCTGGTTCCCAGCACCAGATGGCAGATCACACCTATCAGTGACTTCAGTTCCAGGGAATCCAGGGCCCTCTTCTCGCCAACAAGAGCACTGCATGCAGGTGGTACACTTAATGCATGCAGAGAAAACACACACACACAAAAAAAAATGCATAAATCTTCAAAAATTGCTTTTAAAAGAAGGGAGAGAAAAGAGGAAGAGAGAAAATGCCCTCACAGGCATGTACGCAGGCCAATTTGATAGAGACAATTCCCAGACGAGATTCTTTCTTCCCAGATATATCAAGTTGTCAACCAAGATTAGCCATTACATAGGTTGTGCCCAGATTTTCCAAGGGTGGTGGAGATTCCTGCTTTTATGGAAAGCAATGGCCCAGTAAGCCATCTCCCCAGTTCCCTCCCTTATCTCTGCCCCACCCTTCCTTCACCTCTGTATGGATTTGAGAAGGAAGTGAAGCAAGAACTACATGGAACTACTTGCTTCAGGAACTAAATGTATCCTGAAATACCTTAGCCACCTCTTTTATTTCAGAGGACGCAGTACACAGGGTAAGGTCCTACTAGGCCAGCAACGGAGCCACTTTGAAATGATTATGATCTCACAGGGTCACTGTGTCCTCACCTGCCAAGTGGCAATCTAACAGCTGTTCCTCAGGCCGCGGGCGATCCTGAGGGCTCTGGCATCCACAAGGGCTTTCTTTCCAGGCAGGTTCCTGCTGGTGCCTCGCTGTCTGAACTCATGCACAACAGGCTGGCCCCTGCTGGACTGCTTCCTGCGATGGCAGGCAAGGCTGAAATCCAGCTGGCACAATGGAATGAATGTGAGGACATAAGAATGCCTATGGTACTCTCTTTCCTGCAGGGAAACCTCGTCCAAATGTCCACCCAGAGGGACCGGCTTGGCATAATACTCTCTAAGACAAAGCACTGCCAAGGGAGGGAGCAGAGTAGGGGCCTTGTGAGAACAGAAATTTAAGTTTAGAGTTCATCAGCCCCACGTGATGTCGAAATCTCAGTCAGTGCCCAAGTCCTCCTCCCTTCTACCCACACCCAGCCCCCAAACCCAAGTCCCCTCTTGCCCGAATTCTCACCAGGGCTGCCCACACTGCTGTAAAGCCCACCACAGCAACCTGGCCTATTGCACTGCCAGGCCTCAAGGAATGGCCACAAAGAGCAGCCACAAGGCAAAATGAAGAAGATGGACAGAGAGGCCAAGGACCTGCCTCTTGTCCTGTTTTCCTCCAGAAACAATGTCACCATGGATGGTGACATGCAAAGGCCATTTTCAGCTGCAATTGAACGTGAAGCAGCCTTTTTACAAAGAAGGCTCAGTTTCCAAAGTCTCCAGTGAGGAAATTAGCAACTTTTAATCACACAGCAAAATGCATGGAGGACGGTTCAACGTTAGGGAACTTGCCTAATATCTGGGAGACCCCAGGTTTGAGCTACAACCACCAAAACACTAACGAATATCAATTTAATCATAATTGATTTCATAAAGCAAGGTAACTGGGCATTGTTTTCCCAAGTGAGGCTGGGTAGGCCACTAAACCTCAGATTCCTTATCTGGTTTGGGGTTTTGTTTTGCTTAAGGGGAAGGGATAAAATGATAATAAAATATATTCCTCCTGGGTCTGCTGGGCACATTCCAAATGAAATGTGTGTAAAACTGCTGAAGGAAATGGTCACCATAGCTGGGTGGTGCTGGCACATGCCTTTAATCCTAGAGCTTGAGAGACAGAGATAGGAGGATCTCTGAGTTTGAGGTCAGCCTGGTCTACAGAATGAGTTCCAGGACAGTCAGAGAAACCCTGTCTCAGAGAGAGAGAGAGAGAGAGAGAGAGAGAGAGAGAGAGAGAGAGAGAGAGAGAGAGAAGAAAATGGTCCCCATACATTTTGTGCAAAACTACTGGAATGTCTAATTTTAAGGAACCACCCCAATCTTCTCCGGACTCATTATGAATCATTAAGCAAAGACACTATCTGAAATAGAGGAGAAAAGTCGATTCTAAAATATATCTAATTCCAAGGATGTTGTTTTCGGGATGCCAGTAATAAAGCTTAGGCCTCCCACATGCTAGACAAGCACTCTATCACCCAGCTGCACCCCTAGTTCCAGTTCCAAGAAGTTTGAAAAGGAAGTAAGAGTCTATACCATGGCCCCAAGTCTCAAGACATGTCAGCTCCCTGGCCAACCAAGTGGAGTTTTACAGGTTAGATTTTCTTCAATACTGAAGACTTGTCATCAGCAAATTATGGCCATCTTGAGCACAACAGTGGCTCAGGCCTGGAATAGATTAGATGTGTGCCCCCTGATCTCTTCCAGCCAGTTATTGGGAGGGGTGGGAGGGAAGAGTCAGCAGACTACTCAGAGACAGAATGTAGAAGCCAGACACACTGAAGGATTCCACTCATTCTCCCAGGACTGGAGCCATCAGGCACCTTCTTAGGACTTATGTACCAGCTTTTCATTTCTAGATTTTTCAGAGTGGATCTAGTGTTCATTCCTGACACCTGCTCCCTCTGGTCTGGGCAGACTGCCATTGAATCACAAGGGCCACTCAAAGGTTTTGGTGTTTTTGTCTTAAGCTGTTGAAGCCCTAAGTGAATATTCACCAGCCTCCCTGTACCTTCCCTCCCTGTACCTCTATTAAAATGACACTCCATTTAATTTCAAAGTTATGCTATACTGCATGGATAAATAAATAATATGCATAGTCATTAGGAAAGTGACGCAACTTGAGAACTGACTCAATAATTTTTCTCTGTAAAACAAGAAAGAACCCTTGCCCTAAACCCTGCATGTTACAGGCCATCCTTCTGACTCCTTTTTTCCCTTCTAGCCCCATAAAATCCTCAGAATCCAGGAGACACATGTACCTATGCCCAAGCACACAAACCCACGCATCTCCTTCTATAGCATGGACATATGCCTGCAATCTCCATTCAAATGAGCCCTGTGCTCACTGGCCAAGGCTGGGCCACAACCAATGCTTGCAAGTGGGTCAGGGCTGATTTTTATTGGGCTTTGTTGTTGTTTGCTTGTTTGTTTGTTTGTTTGTTTGTTTTGCTGTTTCAGACAGGTCTCACTAGGTAGACTTGGCTGACCTGAAACTCACAGAGGCCCTCCTGCCTCTGGACTCAAGGGTATGTGCCACCACACCAGCCTTCCATGTGGGTTAGGTACAGAGAACAAGGAAGTTGAAACAGGTGAGCACAGGTGGGTGCAAAGCCCCTCTCAGTACAGAACTGAGCCAAAACGGAAGGGCAGATCTCAAAGCTCCAGGGCCAGCTCCCCCTCTTTCAGGGCCAGATACAGGACTCGGATGAGCTGTCGTTTAATCAAGCCAGGCTCACTAACTTGCCGTGCAAGTAGATTTGTTATTTTCCATTCTCCTCTTCTTTCTTAGCATCAAAAATCTGTCTCCTGCTACCGCCGTTTTAACTCAGCACATGGCTCTCTCGGCACAAACCACACTCCTCAATCTCACTTGCACATAAGTGAAGCCATGTGAGTAAGCTGTAGTCACAGAGACTGTACCATTGAGACAACCACCTATTCCTCTTTCTTTCTTTTTAAGTTTCCCGTCTTTGCTGCTCACTGACTAAAACTAGGATAGAGTTGAAGCACTAGAGAACAGGGAAAAGCCCTGAGTCTGGAGAGATGGCTCGGTGGTTAAAAGCCGGGCAGTGGTGGTGCCTGCCTTTAATCCCAGCAGAAGCAGAGGCAGGCAGACCTCTGGAGTTTGAGACAGCCTGATCTACAGAGAAAGTTCCAGTACAGCCTAGGCTACACAGAGAAACCCTGTCTCAAAAAAACCAAACAAACCAAAAAAGAGCACTGTTCTTCAGGAGGGCTCCCATTCAGTTCCCAGCACCCTTATTGGATGGTTCAAAAACCACCTGTAACTCCAGTACCAGGTGATCCAACCCCCTCTTCTGGGCACACATGTGGTGCACAGAAACTCACATAGGTACACAGCCATACCATAAACAAAAGAACGAGTCAGTTGTTTTTTTAATAAAAGAAAGAAGGGATCATGACTTCCCAGAGACCCTGAAGAGCACAGCCTCATCTCACCCCACACCCACCAACTCTGACCAGTAAGGTGAGAAAAATTCACTGCAATCTTATCAGAGCCACTGCATTTTGAAGTTTCTTTGTCACATACCCTAAAATCTCTCTACCTAGTGCATTTGCATATGATCTAAATAAACTGCTTTTAAGTTAAATTTATCAGACAACTCTAGTGATCACAGTCGAAAGAAGAAAGTTCTATGCCTCATCAAGTGAAAAAGGAAAGGAAAAGGAAAAAAACAGTGGAGGAGAGACACTGTAAGATGAATTCATGATTTCAAAAGACCTTCCAGAAAAATGTATCAAGTAGATAACAGAAGAAAAAGATGAAAAGAATTTGATATGCAAGTTAACCAGAGCATCCAAAGTCCATACAGCGAACTGAAACTACTTAGTCTTTCTTAGACTTTAAGTTAGGCTTCCTAACTTAAAGAGATCAATAACAAAAAGGAGGGACCTAGAGTAGTGGGAAATGCCAATAATATCCCAGCACCCAGGGGACAAAGTTGGAGAGCAGTATGAACTTACATGGCAGGATCCTGACTTAAAACAAACCAAGTCTAGATATATTGGATATATTTAAGAAATGAAAAGCATGTGTTTAGACATTTAATGGGTAAATGCCCTTGCTTTGCAAACATGAGGGTCGGAGTTCAAATCACATAAAAAAGCCAGGCATAGGGGCCAGGCTGGCAAGATGTCTCAAAGGATAACGGAGGGAGCTTGTCACGTGATGATGAAAGCCTGTGGACCCAAGTCTGTCCCTCAGAACCCACATACAAGTGAGAGAAACAACTCCATAATGTTGTCCTCTGACCTCCACAATGTACCATAGCATTCCACCAAAGTATGTGCACACACACACACACACACACACACACACACACACACACACACACACACACACACGATGGCTAGAAGTAAAGGAGAAAGTCAGAGCCAAATGGACTCTATCAAAGAAGGAGAGAAGAGGGGAAGCTGCAGAAATTCACAAAGGAAGTAAAGATACACTGGAAAGAGCTGAACACACCCTCAGCTAAGCCACTCCCAGCAGTGGAAAAGCGTAGCAGAAGCTGCACCCCAAAGGTCAGCCAGGTGACAGACAAGCTGCCCACCTCCCCAGGACAAGCCCTCAGCCTTCACAAGACTCAAATCCAACTGGTGACACAGCAATCCCTCCAGCGACAAGCAATAGCCAGATATCCCATTTTGTCACTCTGTCTGGCCCAAAGCACAGCTGCTGGACACCATCTCCAGACAGAACCTATCATTAAAAGCTGAGCTACCCTGGAGGCCTGAGAACATGGAGCAATTCCAGGTAAGGGAGCTTCAAATTGGTCTCCCTCAGCCCCAGGGTGAGGAATGGCCCGGGGAGGTAGCTGCAAACAGCAGAAGGGCCCAGTTCTGACAGGCTGCAGAGACTGGAAGGATGATGGCTCTAACAGGGAAGTGGTTAGGAAGAGAGGGACCCCATCCTTGGTGGACAGAAGCAGATGTCATCAACTGAGAATAACTCTGAAGTTTGATAGCTCTGAGCCTGAGGTCACAGGACCCCGAGCCTCAGGACCCAACTTTCTAGAAGTTCCAGTGACGTACTCGGCTCCCCGGCATCCTTCCAGCAGGGTGATTCGCACTCAAGGGAGGTCTTCAGAGTACATTAGGGGGCATCTGAGGACAGTGACTTCCACCAGGTGACCAAGTCTCAGTTCATCATATCAGTGAATGTCTGTAATATATGCATGGCACCTCAAACTGGAGTGCTGGGCTCAGTGTTTCCCTTTACTTGAAAACAGATGACATTAGGTGACAAAGTAGAGCAAAGGGAGTCTCAACAAGGAAAGCACTGATCCCACATAAGGGCTTCAAACGGAAACATTGTTACATAAAAGAAAGACTCTGTTCTGCTAATCGGGAATCAGGACCTACTACTTCATTGTGAAAACAAAGCAAGGACTTAACTCACCATTCACATTTGACAGATGTGATTTCCATTTCATCTTTGTCAAAAGGATGTTTTTATCTGGGCAGTGATGGCACATGCCTTTGATCCCAGCATTCAGGAGGCAGAGGCAGTGGCAGGCAGATCTCTGAGTTCAAGGCCAGCCTGGTCTACAGAGTGAGTTCCAAGACAGCCAGGCTACACAGAGAAACCGTCTCAAAAAACCAAAATCAAAGTATGTATTTAACATAGTTTTGCTATGAAATATAGTCACTAATAATACACAATAAATGTTTCCTTGAAAGCACTAAAAACATGAGGGCAGGGAGGGGGGTACACAGTTGTGTTCTCCATTTGTAGAGTGGGAGTGATTCAGTTTCTTCTTCCCACACTTACAGAAATTAGGAGACAGCTCTCGGCTAGAAGTAGATACAGTGGGGACAGTGACAGAACCAACCCAGCACAAACACTGCAGATCTCGTGGCTAACAGAAAGCGTGGGTTCATAAAAAGAAAAACTACCGGCGTGAAGAGAGCTCTGGCTGCCATCAGCCCCTTGTCCACTGCACATACAGCACCGACAGATACCATAGGCTCCAGGCTCAGCTGGCCATGGCCACCCCAACCCCGAGCAGAGATCAGCCTCCAGTTTTCACACTCTCTCAAATGGCTCCAGTACTCCATTCTGTTCTGTGAGCCTTAATTTTCTTTTTGACTCTTGCGATGGGTGCCTTTCTCTTTCTACTTCTTTCAGAAGTATTTGCACATTGTTAAATACTTTTGAAGAATTTCACGTTTTCAGTATAGATAGATAGATAGATAGATAGATAGATAGATAGATAGATATCCATATATATATCCATCTGATTTAGTCTACACTATTTTGGGACAGTTTCCCCCCCCCTTTTTTTCTCTCTCTTTCTTCTTTCTCTGTTTTGTCACATTTCCTCCTGTTTTGTTTGCCTGTGTGGTTCACAATCAGTGGTATTATAAATTGACCATACTTATACCTAACCAACTTTACATTTGAATTATTCACTGTTATCATCCAGGCACACCTGGCCCTTGGGGACCTGTCAGAGTATATCACCCCTGCATGCATGCTAAGCAGTACCCTCGCTCTGTACACAGCCACAAAAGGTCCCTTTAAGAGATAAGCTCTTCCTACTTCCTCTCTTTCCCTCTCTCTCTCTCCTTCTCTATTTCTCTATCAATCTATCTCTCTACTCTCTCTCTCTTTCCTTCCCTCACTCCCTTCCCTTCCCCCAAGAAAACTTTCCACATAAATTCTGCCTGCATGGCTTATTTGTCTCGAGCCCACCAACTTGGAGCTTCCCACCAAGTTCCCACCCCTGCTGCATATCATAACATTCAATACTGGGAAACTTTTTCATTCTTTCTTTTTTACTTTTCTTTATTGTTTCAAATATCTTGTTCTTTTCTCTTCTACCTCATAATAGCCTACACTGAGCTTCTTAAATGTGTACAATACTTGAAAACTCCACCAGGAAGCTCTTAGAACTGATAAACACATCCAGCAAAACAGCAGAACATAGAAACAACACACTCAGGAGCTTTTCCATATCCCAATAACAAACTTACACACACACACACAAAATAAACAGAAGTTTTAAAAACAATTTTTTAAGTACCTAGAACGACTAGAGCAATGGGCCACGTCAATAAAGTACTTGCCTTGTAGACTTAAGGCCCTTAGTTTGATCACCAAAAGTGGGGGAGGGAGGGAAGGAGGAAGGGAGAAGGAAGGAGGGAGGGAGGAGGAGAAAAGCCAGGCATAGCAGCACACACTCATAATACCAGCAGAGTAATAATACCAGGCAGAGACAGGCAGCTCCCTGAAGATCACTAGCCAGCTAGCACACTAGTTGAGATCCTGGCCAATGAGAGGCTTTAATCTCCAAAAACACAGGTGGATAGCATCTTAGAAACAACCCTTGAGGCTGTCCTCTGGCCTTATCCAACAGAAGACAAGGCAAGACACTCAAGTGAAAACTATCTCCAGATACGATGTAATCCCTATCAAAGTTTCAATAATTTTTTTTTTTTTTTTTTTTTTTGGTTTTTCAAGACAGGGTTTCTCTGTGTAGCTTTGGAAGGTATCCTGAAACTGGCTTTTAAGACAGAGTTTCTCTGTGCCTTGGGTGTCCTGGAACTTGATTTGTAGACCAGGCACGTCTCGAACTCACAGAGATCCATCTGCCTCTGCCTCCCATGTGCTGGGATTAAAGGCATGCACCACCAACACCCAGCTTCAATAACATTCTTTACATAAACAGAAAAAGCAGTGTAAAATTCATATGGATGCACAAAAGACCCTAACTAGCCAAAACAATCTTAAAGTAGAGTGCTGGAAGCATTAAAATACTTAATCTCAAATTATACTACAAAGCCATGTAGATACAAAAAAATAGACACATAGACCATTAGAACAGAATAGAAGGCCCAGAAACAAACTCAACAGCCATTGTCACCTCATGCTGGACAAAGTTGTCAAAACATGTTGTAGTGAATAGATAGCCTCTTAAAAACTGGTGCTGGAAGAACTGGATATCTATATGGGGAAGAAAGCAAGTAGATCCCTCATTCTGAACAAAACATGATTCAAATGGCCAAAGCCTCGGCAAGAAGAAAAACTGTCATCATTTCACTAAATAGGCATCTTCTGGTTTGTTTGTCTGGTTTTTGGCTTTTTAAGACAGTGTCTCACTGGCTAGCCTAGAACTCACTATATAAACCTGGCTGGCCTTCAACTCAGAGATCCGCCTGCTTAGCCCCACAAAGGCTGTGATTAAAAGGATGCATCCCCTTTGGCATCTTTATGTCAAATAAAAAAATTGAGTCAATTCTTAGACTAAAGGGCAATGTTAGAAAAGGCAAGATGGTTGGCAGTCACTGACATCCATCCAACACATTGACACAGTCCTCATCCCATGTCTGGCTGTTGAGAAAAGCTTCAAGCCAGCCATAGTTGGCATCTGTGAAACCCAGTCAAAGGTGCCTATAAAGCCAATCAATCAGTATATAAAGATACTATAAAGATTTACTTGATATTTGTCTCAAGGATGACATACTTGTTCAATGAATAAAAGTGCCAATTTGTGTGTTCACTCACCATATATTTATGAGCATACAATCAGTGCCAAGGGCTTCTTCATACCAGAGACCCAACCAGACAGAACACTTTTCCTGCTGCAGTTCGAATTCTCACAGACCACACAGTCACCATATGTGACATCACTTCCAGAGTGCATCACAGTCACTGCATAGGGAGAAAAGTAAGCAGCCTACCATGGTGGAGAATTCTGTCTTTGGGAAGGTTCGGTGTTTTAACTGAGTAAACAGGTAAGTCTCCAAAAATAGAGTTAGTTATAGAGATGGAAGAGCAAACAGGGAGGAAAAAGTCCATGAACTGGGAGATGCCTGCTTGTATAGTGAGCACAAAGGATGAAAGGCAAGTGAAGCCCAAGAATCATGATCACTGAGGGTCACTGGGGCACTGTAGATCACCTGGAGGTTTTTAACTTTTATTAGAAATACAATGGGAGCCGGGTGGTGGTGGCACACACCTTTAATCCCAGCACCCGTGAGACAGAAGCAGGTGGATCTCTATGAGTTCGAGGCCAGCCTAGTCTACAAATCAAGTCCCAGGACACCCAAGGCAAATATACAGAGAAACCCTGTCTTGAAAATCAGAGAGAGAGAGAGAGAGAGAGAGAGAGAGAGATACAAAAGGGACTCTTTGCATAGTTGTATGGCATAGTCTATTTCTGTTATGAAAAGGCTCACTTTACCACAGGGTTGAGATTTGTTTTAGTGAGCTGTCTAGTTAATTTCCCATTGTTAAAAGTGATTACCTGAGACTGGGCAATTTACAAAGCATAAAGGTTTATATAACTCACCATTCAAAAGCCGTTTAAAAGAGTATATCACTGGTGTCTGATGAGAATGTGGTACTTGCTTGTTCCATCCTAAATCAGTGGTGAGCGCATCATGAGACATAGCAGGCATGTCAATGAGAACTCATTGTAGCAGAGTGAAGGCAGTAATACAATCTATGTCTGGATAATCCATGGAGTCACACATGGAAGAATCTACCTATGAAGATTTTTGCTCATGTTCATGTCACCTTCAAAGACCGCACCTCAAAATGCTGTCAACACATGGATTTATGGTTTAAGTTTTCCACACATGAAATTCAAGTTACAGTGTGAGCCAAAGGAGGAGCAGGGGTGTTGGAGGAAGTGCTTCTGTGTGTTTGTCTTACTGGATGATAAATAAAATATTGTTTGGCCAATGAGGCAAGTTAGGCCGGGCTAGGAGTCAAAAAGGATTCTGGGAAATGTAGTAGAGAAGTGGTGTTCCAGGCAGGAAGTGACATAGCAAGGAGACTCATATTTAAGAAAGGAGAAACAGGAAGTGACCCTTTCACCTTCACATGCTCCAGCGGCACCATGTGAGCCACAGGCAAGAGAAGGTGCCAGCGGAAGGCATCCTCTATAAGATAAGTCTTATAAAATATATAGATTTATGATAATTAAGACTGAGCTAACAGATGAGAAATCCTAGTCATTGGCCAACCAGCTTTGAACCTAATACAAGTCTTTCTGTGTATTATTTTGTCCATCCACGTGGCGGGCAGAACTCAGGCAGCTGGCGGAGACTGCCCATGTGGCGGTAGGGCTCAGGCGGCTTTGGCGGAAAAATTTATCGTAACACAGGGGTCTAAGCTGATGCTCTTGAGAGCTAAAGTAAGATGGTAACTGAGAAACGACCCCTGAAAAAAAGAATTTTGCAACATGGAAATCTCGTGACTTAGAAGTCTGTTAGGGGTGACCCATGGTCTGTGTGATCCTAAGACAGAAGGAAAGGATGGGAATTGCAACTGTTGGCACATAAACCTCTTAAGAAATCATTTCTTAAAGTGAAGCAGAGAAGAGTGGAGGTAGCAGAAGATAGCACAGATGAAGGTCCATTAGGACATGAAGAAACAAAACCACGTTTGTGTCCTGATAGAATCAGGGTGAAGAAAGAAGGAGAATTATATAAATAAGTAAAAGAGACAAAGATATCATGTACAGAGTGGGGCTAACCTCGGGTTTTGGCTGGTCCTGGTTATGGAGAGATGAAGCATTAGAGAGAGGTATGGTGTGGGGACAAATGGAGTCCTCTTCAGCTGGCCTCCATTTTCTTAGGACAATAATGTCACCAGCTCAGAGTTGGGATGAAAATGGTGAATGTTTGAGGAGACAGTATGAAATAAGCACCCAGAGGAGTGGGAAAGGTAATTAGTCCTGCAGCATCAAGGTCCCCACTGTGCCTATGAATGGCACTTGGGCAAAGAACCAGGGTTATGTTATGTGTTATGATCCAAACACCTTCCACTGCATGGAAGATCATCCCGGAAGATAAGAATTCAAAGTAACCAGGAAAGGAGATTGACAGATGTGATGGAGCAGAAAAGACAAGGAGGTGTGTGAAAGGAGAGATGTTGACAGTGGTGGAATCAATGGGTTGGCAGTGCTGCTGGGTTCAGAGACGGCCAGAAATATATAGTATGGGGAACAGAAAATGGGATACTTAAAATTCAGATGATGAAATCACATGGTACACGATAGTCAAGACCAGAATGTAACTACCAGAGTAAAATACAAGATGGCCAGGAAGAGAACATATTGTTGGAAGGATCATCCATGTTTATATTGAAATGGGTAAAACAAGAGTAACTTTTAGAAGGCAACAGTGAGGCGGGACATAAAAATCACTGAAAAATGACAATGAGTGACAAAGAGAGCATTGTGGTTTGAATGTGAAATGATCCCTACTGAACACCTGGTATCCAGCTTGTGGTGCTGTTTGGGAAGGTTGTGGAACCTTCAGGAGGTGGAGCTTCACTGGGGTGGGAGTGTGTGGGGGGTCACTAGAAGTCACGTTCCTAGTCAGCGTGCCCCACTTCCTGGTCACACTCTATAATACTGAATGTGAATTCAATATGACCGCCCAGCCTCCTCCTCCTGTCATCCTGGCTTCCCTATCATGATGGGGCTGACATCTGAAAGTGTTAGCCAAAATAAGCCCTTCCTCCCTGATGCTGCTTTGTCAGGGAATTCAATCAGAGCAATGAGAAAGTACAACTGAGACAGTGAGGAAGTGACATCTCAACAGTCTTCAGCCAGAAACGGACAACCGTGAAACATCAAGAGAAGATCCGGTCTAGATGAAGAGAGATTCAAAGGCAAACTGCCTCACCTCCCCAGTGGCAGGAGACAGCGTGAAGAATGAAGCCATATGAAAGACCATATCACAAATAAGTCAATATTTTTATGAAGATATTTCCTTTGATATCAGAAAAAAATAACGCATTTTAATACCCCTCTATAGAGCCTGGTGCAGCATAAGTTCCATTAATTAAAACATAAATAACTAAAACCTGAACCAGGCTGTTAATTAGTAATTTATGTCTGATTATTTGCCACTTTTAGCAAAAGGGAATGATTCGTCAACAAATAAAAATTCATTATATGCAAAACTGGGTCAAACAATATCACAAATTCTGTCCTTCAAACTTTGTGTCTACTCTCCCTAATCTGAGCAATCCAATGACTGACTGCCTCTGGGACAAGAGAGGCGAAGTAAGGCTCTTGACTTGGGGGTAGCAGCAATGCTATGAGTCAATGAACTCATGGCTAAGTACTGGATGGCCATTTTAATCTCCACTGGAAAAGCACCATGAACACAGAACCCAAATTCACATCATGCCTTCCCATCTAAAGCTCAACTTTTTTGATAGATCATAGATCTCCTTGAAGAATATAATCAGAGACCAGAAAGATGACCCAATGAGTAAAGGCACATGGCACCCAGCCTGACAACCTGAGTTTGATCCCCCAGATCCACACATTGGAGAGAACCAACTCCAAAAAGTTGCCTTCTGAACCCTCTATTTGCAGTGGGGTACATGTGTTTGTACACACACACACATACACACACACAGACACACACACAAATAAATAAATAAAGTGAAAACTAAAACTATTTTTAAAAAGAATATATATCAGAACTGTGGATATATTTCCAATAAAATGTGCAGAAGCCAGAGTATTTAAAAACTATATATAGCCAGGCAGTGGTGTCACTTGCCTTTAACCCCAGCATTTGGGAGGTAGAGGCAGAAGGATCTCTGAGTTTGAGAGCAGCCAGGTCTACAGAGTGAGTTCCAAGACATCCATGGATACACAGAGAAACCCTGTCTCGAAACCACCACCACCCCAAATATATATATATATATATTATATATATATATATATATATATATATGTATTGCAAACATTTATTAACAAGATCTGCTCTCCTCACCCCTACAATTAGTTTAACTATAATATTTATGTATCTTTGTGTGTATGTCTTTCTCAGTGAGTGAGAGACAGAGACAGAGTAGCCAGAGGTCACTGTCAATTGTCTTCCTCTGTTATTCTCAACCAAATACTTTTAGACAAGGTCTTCACTAATCCAACAGCTCACCAATTTGAGGTAGACTGGCTGGCCATGGAGACTACCCACATACAGATGCACATGCTACTGTTCCTAGATTTTACATGGGTACTAGACTCTGGTCTTCATACTAAGTGAGCCATCTCCTCAGCCTGAAATTAACTACATTTTATGCACAAAACAGCTTCCTATGACCCTGGGATCAGTGACACTCAAAATATTAAGCCTCACAACCCCTCATTTTCCAGTGTCTCCATGTTTCAAATTACCTCTGTAATGCTCATTCCATCATCAATCTAAAACCTCCAAAAACATGAAAGAAATAAAACATGCAAAACTTTAGAAGTTTTAATAATAGTCTTTAATTATGTACATAGGTGTGTTTGCAAGTGGGTTTGTAGTTGTTCTCAGAGGCCAGAAGAGGACATCAGGTCTCCCAGACAGACCTGGTGTTACAGATGGTTATGAGTCACCCTTTGTGGGTTCTGGGAACAGAACTTGGGTCCTCTGTAAAAGCAGTACATGCTCTTAACTAGGAAGCCATCACTCTCGAGCTCCCTCGATAATATTATCAATGTGCTCCACAATTTACATGAGAAAAATAGACATGATTCCTGTGGTGATTTGAATAAGAATCAATTTGTTCAATAGGCTCATATTGTTGAATGCTAGGTCTCCAGTTGGTGGAACTGTTTGGGAAGGATTCAGGGGTGTGGCCTTGTTGGAGAATACATGACACTGGGGTTGGGGGAGCAGCGCCTTTAAGGTTTCTAAAGCCCAGGTCATTCCCAATTAGCTCTCTCCTGCGTGCCCTCCCCACCAAATATGAAGGTTTCCGCTACTGCTGCAGTATCATGTCTCTCTGCTGCCATGCTCCCCAAATGATAGTCATGAACTCTAGCCCTCTGGAACCGTGAGCCCCAATAAACTCTTCTACAAGTTGCCTTGGTCACCCTGTACAGGATCTAAGCATCGGACATACAGCAAGATCAGGGTGACAAAATGCTATATACTTTGCCAAACCCAAAACATAGGTAGCAGCAGCACATGGCCCCTGATGCTTCCAAAGGCTTTGAAAGGGGGTCCTCTGTTTTGCTTCCAAGTTAATGCACCACAATTTCTGAGATGGCAGCTCACACAGTCGACATTCAAGTTAGACTGATCAGAAGACTCTGGAAGATGGAACTTTCCATCCAACAGGATAGCAACAGCCTCCTCCTGTTACCATTCCCAAATGTTCCCCAGCAGAACACCACAGACAGAAAGCATCTGTTAGCTGAATAATTATGACTTCAGCACATCCCGGCTTTATTGACTAAACTCCAATGACCTTTCCACTGCTTAATTATTCCCTAAATGAAAGGTATTTTTCAACATCTGCTCTCGATTTATTTTTAATTTGCATTTTCTCCATCGTCTCAGCTGAAGACGACATCAGTAACAGAAAACGACATCTTCAGAGTGTCACATTAAACACCCCTAGTCTTCAATTAAAGTTGAGCTGAAATAGTTTCCCAGGCTCTTTTTGCCTACAGATTTTTCTTAGTTGCCCAAGATGATTAGTCTCACTTTAAAATGAGATTAGTGTTCTTTCTTTGCTATCTTCAAAAAGAACTCTTGCTCTGTGTTTCAACAATGAATCCTTGCCTCAATTTATCTGCTTTGTCCTTTGGCATATCCTATCTTCTAGAATACAAATAGAAAAAAAAAAGATACAAATACCCATACTGGCTGGTTTTGTGTACCAACTTGTCACCAGCTAGAGTCATCAGAGAGAAAGGAGCCTCAGCTGAGGAAATGCCTCCATGAGATCCAGCTGTAACACATTTTCTCATTTAATGATCAATGTGGGAGGGCACAGCCCATCATGGGTGTTGCTTTCCCTGGGCTAGTGGTCCCAGGTTCTATGCTAAAGCAGGCTGAGTAATCCAGGGGAAGCAAGCCAATAAGCAGCATCAGTTCCTGCCTCCTGAATCCTGCCTTGTTTGAGTTCCTGCCCTGACTTCTTTCAGTGATGAACATCAATGCTGAAGTATAAGCCTAATAAACCCTTTCCTCCCCAGCTTACTCTTTGGTCCTGGCATTTCATTACAATAGAAATCCTAACTAAAATAACACCACTGAAACTTAATTAAAAGTTATGTACAAGCCAGGCTAGTGGACAATTCTATGAACTTAGCACTCAGGAGGCTGAAGCAGGAGGACCATGAGTTTGAAGCCAGTCTAGACACATGGCATTTGAGGAAACATTAAAATAATGAATACTAGAGTTCAATCCCCAGCGTCTGTGTAAAAATGGACAGGCATGGTGGCTACCTGTACTCCCAGCATTCAGGATCCAGAGAGAGAGAGGATATCCAAGGTGAACTGACTAACAAGACCAGCAAGAATTGGCAAATTTCAGGCTCAGCAAGAGATCTGCCTCAATAAGTAAAGTAGGGATCGATCAAGGAATACACCCAACATTGACTTTGGACCTTCATATTGATTAATTGAAATAAATAAGCTCATTCCATGAAGGTTACATTTACACTGGGGCCTCATGTATGTTGAAACCTTCTGCATGTGGTTACCAACTTACCATACTCACACCATTCCCTTACCATCACCTCCTGAATCACTGCCAAATTCCCCATCATCTCCAACTTCAAACATCTTCAAAATTCTTAATCGCTTGCTGCTTCCCTCCAGTACTGCACCCTTCTAAATCTATCGTTCATACTGTCAGTCAAATTACCACTCAGACAAACAGTATGCAGTGATACAGGGACCTAGTCAAAATCCTATATTGGCCCCCATGTCCATTTTTGCATCCCCCTCACCCCAGCCATAGTAAACTACCAGCTACAGACTTCATATACATTGTTCCTTGTCCACCGACTAAAATGTGCTTTGCCCACTGTCCACATGGCTGCCTCCTGTGCCTTCTTCAAGGTCCACCACAACTTCCTTTATAAGACCCTCTCATACCCAACCCTGACTCCCCCCCATCCAGGCAAGACCTTAGCCTTCCTCTTTCCATGTTCCCACCACCTTTCATATTAACTAGTTCCTACTTGAAGATACCAATTCATGTTTTTCACCCCATGAGCCTGAAGACACATTCAATGGGAAAGCTGGGCCTTGTTCAACTTTAAGCCCAGAACCTCACAATGACGATTGGGCAGTAGCCACTGTCCAACAACAACAAAAAAGTATGCATACAAGAAGGTCTAGTGTTTTTAAACCAATGAGGAGACCCGAAAACCTTTCCCGAGCACTGGCTGTATGTAGAGATCCTGCTAAAGGCTGGCATCAAAGAATCAAAAGCAGAAAGCATATTCAAAAGCCACAAGAGTCAAAAATAGAAACACAGAGGGAGCAAGAGGGACTGATAGAGTTGGGAACAGCGACTGGAGGGCAGAAGGCTTTCTGATACATCCTGATGTTTGAAGAGTGAAACTCCAAAACTGAATAGTCAGAGAGAAGGAACAAGTCCAGTGGGTAGGCAGAGAGGACCTTGGGTGGTCTTCACAGAACAACCTAGCCTCCTGCAAGCAAGGGGGAGGGGCAGGGTTAAGTGAGTGCTTTAGGAAGACAAGATGTTTCCAGACCTCATTATGTGCCTCATTTAAAAATTGGTGCCCTTGAGGGCTGGGAAGACACCTCAGTGGGCAAGGGTGCTTGCCTAAGGATCTAAGTTCAAATCCCAAGTAAACACCCATGTAGAAAGCTAAGCATGGCCATGTGGAGACAAGAGGATCGTTAGTTAGGGTTTTCTAGTTGTCAGCCAGGCTCCGTATTCAAAGAGCTACCTTTCCTCAAAAGAATAAAGCAGAGAGTGACAGAAAGGACACCTGATGTTCTCCTCTGGTCTCAGTATACCTATGGGCTTGTGCACTCCCACATACATGTGCACATGCACACACACACACACACACGCACGCACGCACGCACACACACACACACACACACACACACACACACACACACACACACGCACACGCACACGCACACAGACACAGACACAGACACAGACCTGCTGCACTCTCTCTGAGCAACTAGCAACTCGCCTTTGATGCCGGGAGCCCCAGGATAGGATCTGCCCACCTCTAATTCTGAGTCAAAGAGGAAGCACACACATGTGTGTGGTCTCCAAATCTCTCTACTCAACTAACTTATAACAGCTTGTATCTTTTAAAAATGCATATGTAAGTTAAAATAATCTAGTGTGGGTTTTCTACATGAACAGTATTGAAGTGGAAGTTGTATAATTAAGGGTCTAGCACATTACATGCAATTGAGCTAAGCAGTGGCAGCATATTTGAAAACATAGACCTTCGGTTCTAGTTGGCTTTCTGTTGCTTTGATAAACACCATGGCCAAAAGCAACTTGGGGAGTTAATTTTCCGCTTACATCAAGAAGGGAAACCAGAGCAGGAACTCAAAGTGGGAACATGGAGGCAGGAAATGAAGTAGTGCCATGGAGGAATGTTACTCACTAGCTTGCTCTCCTTGGCTTGCTCAATGGAGATCCCCTTTTCCCAGGAATGTCTAGGTTTGGGTCAAATTGGCACAAATGAATTTTGACACCTTTCTATGTCTACATTCTGCAGTACACCATCCTCTAGCACAGTGGTTCTCAACCTTCCTAATGCTTCCACCCTTTAATACAGTTCCTCATGTTGTGCTGACCCCTAACCATGAAGCTAATTTAGTTGCTACCCCCTAACTGTAATTTTTGCTACTGTTATGAATCGTAATGTAAATATCTGATATGCAGGATATCTTATAGACCCTGCCCCAAGGGGTCGAGACCCACAGAATGAGAACCACTGCTTTAAACACTTGAAGAAACTCTACAGAGATAGAAACACCAGAGCACAGTCAGAGCTGGAATCATGAGCTCACAGTAAGCTAGGCTTTGAGGGTAAGGCTGGGAATCTTCCGGACTAATTGAGTTCAGCAACATTCTCTCCGTTCTGAGTCAATATTTACATTGTAAATTTCAAAAGGCACTATCATTTCACACAAGGCAATACACAATTCACTGACAACTGGATCCTGTATCACTTGGAACCCAACTTTGCTTTTAAGTATGTTTGGGGTAGATTTTATTGGTTCTATTTTGTGGTCTCTTGTTTTAAGTAAATCTAAATATGGTTTTCCCTAAATGGGTTATTAAAACTTGTCCCACTCTTAATGCAGCCAATGTCCACACAAAATTCTCCGTTCCATCACAGATGGACAGCAAGCCACTCAGGCTCTACCCAAGGTCCCCTTCAGGCTTATCCTTCTGAAACTGCCTAGGAAGCAGTCCTTGATGGTTGCCTTTTCAGAGAAGAGCTAACATCCCTTCTGAAACTTTCAAAGAGGTTAAAAAGTCCAGCTCAGAGCTGTTCCTTCAGAGGTCTACATAAAATTTGGAGTTTGTTTGGTTTAGTACAGCTGGAGCCTCTAAACATAAAGATATTACAAGCCCTCTAAGATGTTCTTGTAAATCCCTATGGAACACACTACCATGGTCATGATCTAGTTAACACCTCCTTCTCTTGATTTTTATCCTACACGTAGGGTTGTTTTTGCCTGCATGTGTGTCTGTGCACTATTCACGCAATGAAGGGCAAAAGATGGTATTGGGCTTCCTGGGTCTGGAGTTATAGGTTGTTAAGGACAGCCAATGCTCTTAACCACTGAGCCAACTCTTCTATCCCCTTATAACTCGGGTTAACCCTCCCTTGACATACAAATAACCCTTTTTTAAGAATTCACTGGTTTGGTGGATCTCTGTGAGTAGAGACCAGCCTGGTCTACAGAGTTCCAAGACAGCCTCCAAAGCCACAGAGAAACGCTGTCTCGAAAAACCAAAAAGAATTCACTGGGTTTAAAACAATGAGGCAGCTTCATTTCAAAGGGAGCAGATCCAGTAAGCAGAAGTGCTAAACATCCCTACTTAGACTTTAATAAAAAGCAGGCAGCCAAATGCATGCACAGAATTTCTCTCTGAGCAGAAAGAAAATCAGGAAAGTAGCACAGATCACAAATGTGAGGAACCTTTGTCCCCATTAACAATCACAAACACATCACTTTTGGAAATAAGACATTATTTCCTTAGAAAGTGTATATAGATAAAGATACGGCTACAGAAGATATAGATATAGATATATAGATTGGGGTTGGAGATGTAACTCAGTTGGTAGAGTGCTTACCTAGCACACTTGAAGTCCTGAATTGAGATCCTGGGTACTATATAAACCAGGCAAGTTGGTAAACATCAGTTATCTCAGTACTTTGGACAGCCCAGTCTACATGAGACCTTGTCTCAAAAAGAAAAAGGGAAAAGGAGGGGAGGAGAGAGGAGAGGAGAAGGGATGAGGGAGAGAGTCAGACAGTCAGGTATGGTGGTGCACAACACAAACCCCAGAACTTGGAAAGCAAAGGTGGAAGGATCTCTGTGAGTTTGAGGCCAACCTGGTCTACGGAGTGAGTCAGGACAGCCAGAACTAAATAGTGAGACACTGTCTTAAAAAAAAAAAAAGGAAACAAGAAAGTTCACATATTAAGTTTTCACAAGGAAGTGACCAAAGCATTCCATGCTCAGGCACTGGGGCAAAAGGCAGGAGTTCAGGGTGAGTTGTGCAGCTTCCAGAAGGAAGAAGAACTACTCTGAAGTGTGACTAAGGAGCTGATGAGGAAACCACACACTGACCCTCAGTATTTGGGTGGGACATTCTAGTTCAAATGCCACAGGAACTCAAAGCAGCATTCATCACCACCTGGTGACCCACTTTGCTGTGTTTTACTGCCTCTCTGCACAGCCCAAACTCCAAATTACGAGGCATCAGAAATAATAATAACAAAAGTCCAGTATTATGAAAACCATTACCTTTTACAACTGTTTACCAGGAAATGTTTCTAAGTAAAAATGAACATTTGACTCACTTTCCTCGTGGGAATTTCTGGCCACTCTCACTTTAAGGCTGAGTTCAGCCTGCCTTTCACTGGCTAAGTAAGCCAAATCACTAGGAAGAAAAAACCCTCAGGGCTTGTGGAAATTCCTGAGTCAGAATCCAGGAGGGTGGGTGACTCTGACACACAGCCTGGAGCTCAAAGCCCAGCATTCAAAATAAAAGTACAACCATAAATCTATGTAATTTCAGAATTAACTTGAAATAATGTGATTCACAGGCGGCCTTGACAGGTTATATCACTCTCAAAAATGTATCTCTTCTCTACAATTTTCTTCACATAAATATTGTAGAGCAAAATCATAGTAAGGAAATGAAACCTTTTAAATTCTACGCAGACTATTCATACTACATCTGAAAGGGCAGCAAGTAAGGCTGTCCATCCCATGCTTCATCGCTTCATATATAACAAGTTCCAAGTTCTATTTTTAATTAATTTCTCTGCTATAAAGGTCCTGCCTCCTTTTTTCTCTTTCTTTCTTTCTTGTTTATTTATTAATTTATTATCATTTATTTATTTATTTATTTTGAGGCAGAGTCTTACTGTGTAGCCCTGGCTGAGCTGACATTCACTATGAAGACCAGGCTGGTCTCAAACTTAAGGAAATCCACCTGCCTCTGCTGGAATGAAAGGCATGTGCCACATGTAGCCCAGGGTCCCATTCTTTTTGCAGGGAGGTGGTGATTTTGTAACAGAAGATAGGTTACAATGACTGAACTGGACAAATAAGAATCCCTAACCAGCTGCACATCTAAAGGTTGATGTGAAAATACTCATAAATGGCAGGCTACTCTTGTGTTTGTTGTGTCATGGAGCTACACAGCTTTGACAGAGCTGATTCATATATATACATATATATATGTATGTGTGTATATATATATATATATATATATGTATACTTATATATACTTATACATGGATATATTCATGTATATACTTGCATATAAATATATACACATATAATTTCATAGATAATCATATATACCTAATTTCATATAATATATATATATATATATAATTTCATATACATATGAAATTAGATTTACTGACAGAGAAGACAGCTCAGCTGGTAAACGCCCTTACCATCCTCAAATGTTATCACCAGATTTCTATCCCTAGAACCCCCATGTCGAGAGGGAGAAAACCAACTCCCACAAGCTGTCTTCTGACCTCTACCTGGGCACACACACATACACTAAAATAGATGCTTAAAAAAATAATATAAAAATACCAATAATGGCAGTATGTTATGCATCAATAGCAGCAACAGCTTTTCCAGGTTCTGCAGTCATTTGAACAAAATTGTAGAGACATCCAGCACTCTCCATTTAAAAAAAAAAAAGTAAAAAACAAAATCTCAGAAAAACAGCACAGTTCTGTTACTCTTGGGGTATCTGGCACCATTTGGAAACTTTAGCTGTGCTGTCAACTTTGAAAAAAAGTATCCCAGTTTACCACGTTGAGTTGGCATTGTACAAAAATTAACAGCCATATTGGTCTAGAAATGTTGAACTTAATTTTTTTTCCATTTATACAGTGGTAATGCACTGTATTAAATATGTAAGGTCTTAAAAAAAAAAAAGAAGGGATTTTGAGAGCCCATCCCATGTGAAGGGATGCTCTCTTGACCTGGACACATGGGGAAGGGCCTAGGCCTGGCCCAGGATGATGTGGTAGATTTTGGGGAGGCCCTTTTGAGGGCCTTACCCTGCCTGGGGAGTGGGATGGCTAGGGGCAGGTGGGATGTTGGGGTAGGGGTGGGAGAGGGAGAAGGGATTGACATCTGAAGCAAGCTTGTTCCTAATTTGAACTAATAAAATAAAATTAAAAAATAAAAAAATGACATACCTTAATAGAGGTATAAATTATAGGTTTAAAGAGAAATATGACTCTAGGAAAATATCCAGGAATCCATAAAGATAATCCAAACTAACAATCTAAGCAATAGTGGAGAGACTACCTTAAATGCACTTCCCCTATAATGTGATTGATGACTACCTTATAAGTCATCCTAGAGTCTTCATCCCATAGCTGATGGAAGCAGAAGAATACAGGCAAAGATAAACAATGACCTGAACTCCTGTAATCCAGTTTCTGAAAGGGAAGAATGATGAGTAAATAGGTCAATACCAGGCTGGAGAAACCCACAGAAACAGGTGAACTGACCATGTGGGAGCTCACGACCCCATTCAGACAACTGGGAATCCATCAGTACCATAATGTTTCTTATGTCAATTTGATTGGATAATTATTTCAAAACTTTTACTATGAGGTAGTTAGTGTCTTTACTACTGAGCTGTTTTTCATGTTTGCAGCAGAAGGAGAGATCCTCTTTTCATATGCAATCTATTAGCATGTGTCTTTTTAACAGTATATTATTTCCACTGATATTAAAAGATAATAACCTGTGATTGTTAATTGTTTTTTATTTTTTATCAATTCATATTTTATGTTCCAATTCCATTCCTCCCCTCCTCCCTCTACCCCTTCTCCTCCCCCACCTCTCATTGGTTCCTTGGAGCTGGTAAGGCCTCCCCTAGGAAATACACTAAGTCTCCTATTATCTAGTTGAGGCAGGGCCAAGGAAATTCTATAGACACCATAACACCAAGTCAAAGCTGACCAAGGTACCTCTCTATATAGAACTGGCTTCAGCAAGCCATTTATTGCATTAGAGTTAGAACTTGGATCCACTGCCAGTGTCCATATATTGTCTGACAATCACCATTGTTACCTGAAATAAAGGAGTGGAGTTCTGAAAAAAATATATATAACAAAACTTGAGTTTGCAAAACTGTTAAGAGGCCACACCAAGCCAGAATCCCTGCTGCCACATGGGGGGGGTGCAATTCACGAGAGAGAGAGAGAGAGAGAGAGAGAGAGAGAGAGAGAGAGAGAGAGAGAGAGGCACCACACAAGCCAGCCTCTGCTAAAGCAGCCTCATGGTACAGAAACAAACCTTAGAGATGTGATCTTTTGAAGACACAAGTGTAAAGAGCTGAGGAGGCCTCAACAAGTGTAAACCTGAGAGTGGAAGAAGCAAAGGTAAGAAGGAAAGAAACCGGTTCCCAAGATGGCTGGGTCGCAAGCCACTATCGCAAGAGTAAATCTACATTATACTGTAGTTTGGTCAGTAAAGGTCTTGCCCTGCAAGCCTTTGGAGCTGAGTTTTGAACCCAAAAACCTGAAGAAAAAAAAAAAAAAATGCCAGGTCTGGTGGCATGTTTACAATTCCAGAACTAAGGAGATGGGGACAGGTGGAACCCTGGGGCTCAATGGCCTGCCAGACTACCAGGAGCCAGCCAGAGCTCCAATCCAGTGAGAGACCTTCATAGACAAAGAAAAATGTTGACAGCTCCTGAGAAACGGCAACAGAGTTTGTCCTTTGGTCCCTATACACTCGGACACACGCACACAGGTACACACAAATATACACAAAAACTCACATTGGCTCACATTCCAACTATTGAATTGAGTGTAGCTCTTATTAAGCAGTTCCGACCCAAAATAATAAATATCAAAACAATAACATATTAAATGCTTATTTCTCCACACAGTATAAGAGGGGAGGGAATCTAGCCAGCTGCATCCCATCTCCATTGCTTTAGATTAAATTTTAACTTGTGTTTACAACTGTCGACATGACCATGCATATTGCCTTGTTCACAGGAAAATCATCTTATCGGCTTCTAATTCAAACTCCTGGGTTCAAATAAGAGTCAATCAAATTGAGTTTTCCACCCTGTCTATATAATAAACACACTGCCTCTGCTAGATTAGCTCCCAGCCATTCACAATTTCCAGTCACAACTGATCTCCACTATAACTCTCCCAGCCACAGACCCAATTTGTGAAAAATCCTATTGGCACAGACAAGTCTTAGGATCACTCTTCCTTAGTCTCATGAGGTGACAACAGAGACAGGACTTTTGCCAGGTACAAGGATTACTGTCTCTAATAGAATTGAGTTTCCAGCAGGGTCCCTGTCTGTCCCCTACCGAAAGTCCCAAGGGCTCATGGAAAAATACAAGGCTGAAAGGCTCCCTTCAGAGCACAAGTATTCCAGCTAAGGAAAGCGTCAGGAGGAGCAAGGAACTGTTTTTCATAGTCCCTTAAACTTGGGGGGGAAATCCTTCACAGATACTACTTTAAATGAAAAAAAAATAAAATAAAATACCAACAACAACAAACACTTTAATGCAGACCACCCATCCTATAAATTCAATTCAGCCACTGTGTCATCTGAAGAAAATGTTCTAAAAGGTTAATAGAGAAAGCCAACCTCCTAATCCTTCCCCTCACACTGTGCCTTGTTGGGCAACTACAGTGGACCCCAGATGTCACATGGCACATTTTTCAGTAAGCTTGCTATAATGTAACACAGTTTAACCATCAGTAAAGAAATTTGCTTTCTTTTTGTTTCAAGGGCTCCTCTGCCCTCCCCCACATATCTCAAACAGCACAGTTACCTCTCTGGGCATAAGATCAGGGCCTACACTGTGCCAAATGTCACTGCATCTGAAATCCTACCTTCTTTGCCAGCCAGTTAAAAGCCTTGAACAGCCATCAGAGAAAGAGAGAAAGAGAATTCACGTCAGAGGAGAGTATCAGTCTCTCATCTTCTACCCCAAGGACTGTCTGTCCTCCAGTATTTTCCCCTTTGTCAACTCCCGGAAGAGAATGACAGAACAGAGCTAAAACTGAAGGCAGGCCAAGGAGCAGCAGGTCTTGTCTCTTATGTGGGCTACAATGCCACCAGGGAACCAAAGCAGCTCCAGATTTCAGCTCAGGGTCACCCTCAGTAGGTAGCAAGGAAGAGACAGAAAGGACACATGCAGGCAGTGAACACTGGGCACATCAGCAAGGAACAGATTTGGGTACCAAATGATAACCGATGAGCCTCCCAGCAGACACAGGATAAAGACCCTTGTAAACAAGAAGGCTATGCAGAGTTTCTCCAGTTGGATCCGAACCTGAGTTCAAATCCCAGCTCCTATACTTCCCAGCTGTGGAGCCCTTTCCGTTGGGTAAGTTCTTATGACTCAGCTGTAATCATTTAGGCACTGGGCTTGGTGCCAGAGGTATATTGGATCCCCACTCACATGGACTTAAGCTGTATTGGGAAGGATATCAAGAAGTACATAATGCCAGCAAAGCACCAGATAGTGAGGAGGAGGAAACAGAGAAATCACAAGCAGTGATATGGGACAGGATGACTAAGCAGGGTGTGGTATGCACACCTGTCACACCAGTACTTGGGAGGCTGAAACAGGAGAATCGTGAGTTTGTGACCAGACTTGCATGTAATGCAAGCCCTTTTCTCAAATAAATACAGAAAGAAAAGGAGGGGGGGACCAACTAGGACTTTCCAAAGTCAACAGAGAAGGTCACTCAGTGAAGACTGTATTTAAGCCTGATAGGAATCACAGGAACCAGACAATGATGCAGAAAAAGAGGTATGTGCAAAGGCACCTGGGTAGGTCCTACTGCAACAGAAAAAAGACTCGTGTAACTAATGACTTGTGTATGGCTTTTGAGGCCATCAGTGAAAGTACAGCTGTGTGGGCTAACCTCTTGCCACTGTGTCTGCTGGAAGTATGTGAACACTAAGTGTAAGATGCTAAACCATCATTAAGATGCTAGCATTACGAGGCTGGGTAGCCACATCGTAAGTATGGCTTAGCATGGGCTCTAATTTCCTCAACAATTAGAACCCAGGATTAGATAAGAATAAAGGAGGTAGTGGCACATGCCTTTAGTCCCACTAGCACTTGAGAGGCAGAGGCAGGCAGATCTCTGTGAGTTTGAGACAAACCTGGTAAACATTGAGAGCTCCAGGACAGCCAGGGCTACACAGTAAGAACGTGTGTGTGTGTGTGTGTGTGTGTGTGTGTGTGTGTGTGTGTGTGTGTGTATGTAGTAAAGGGAAGGGAAGTGATAAAACTGTCATCCTTGAGTTTCTTTAGTTTTAGTTTGGTTGGGTTTTTTGGGGGGATGAGGTTAATGGTTCTTTTTATTTCTATGTATTTATGCATGTATGTGACCTGTGCTGGTGCCCACTGAGGCCAGAAATGGGTGTTTAGATATTCTGGAGCTAATTATTATTAGCTAATTATTAGCCAGCCTATTATTTCATATTTCATGATGTTCCAAAGAGCTATGGGCAATTGTGAGCTGCCCAACATGGGTGCTAATAACCAAAGTAGGGTCCCCTAGAAGAGCAGCAAACACTCTTAACTGCTGATAGTTAGTTTTACACAGGGTCTCACATATTTCAGTCTCACTTGTGCTTCACTGACACACTGTCTGGGGCCATGAGTCTCAAGGAGCCCTGGGCTGGAAACTCTCAACATCACTGTGACCAAGAAAGATGATGGCTTATCCAATATCACACACTTTAATAAATGTTAGCCACTGACTGAATCCAACAGAGTGAGGACCGTCTTCCATTTTATATGCAACCAGAACCATGTTGTTATCATTATTTCTTTCTTTTCTGGAACAGGGTCTCAATTTGTATTACTAGCTGACCTGGAACTCACTATGAAGCCTGGAATTCACAGGTATCTACTGACCTCTGCCTCCTGAGTGCTGAGATTGTGTGTGTGTGTGTGTGTGTGTGTGTGTGTGTGTGAGAGAGAGAGAGAGAGAGAGAGAGAGAGAGAGAGAGAACCTATGTTCATGTCCAGCCTATTATTTCATATTTCATGATGTTCCAAAGAGAAGTTCATAAACCACACACTCCAGCAACAATGTAGTTCCCCTAAAAATGATTCTTGGTCAACCCTCTTAAAATCTTTACAAACCTGTTAAGCTTTCCAACTTATACAGATTAGGCTGTCATTATTACAATCTTATCACAAGTGCTTCAGCAGCAGACTGCTAGCAACCCCAAATCCTAGTCCGTAGACAACAAATGCTTTCTAGTCCTGTTCTTTTTTCTGTTTTATTTTTTATTGGGTGGGGTGGGGGTTGGTTTGGTTGGCTGAGTTTGGGGACAGGGTGTCATGCAGTACTGGCCAGCTGCCAATGACCCTGAACTTCTAATCCTCCCGTACATAGCTTCTGAGCTATGGGATTACAGGTGTGGATCACCACTAGTTCGTGTGTTCCTGGGGATTGAACCCAGGGCCTCACACACACCAGGTCAGCACTCTACAAAGTGACTCTCAGCCACAGCCCTCAAATTCCTTTGTAGGCATTACTCATATCTAAGGCAGATGTACTACAACCACAAATAGTTGTGTGGCTTTTGTTCTTTAAATTATTCCAATACCTACCCTGGATAACTTAGTTGCAAGGAATGAGAGAAGTCCTGAGTGAATGTGTGTTGTTGACATGGGCACAGTTTCATCAACTAGGGACCAAGTATTCAAACATATGAGCCTATAGGGGTCACTGTCATTCAGACCACCACACCCCTGGTAAGTCAACCAAGCCACCCAGTAATTAGCCACTCAAGAGTATATGGGAAACACAAACTAGCTTCAGTGAATTAAAAAAAAAAATGATGACACAAATTTGGGTGGATAGGAAGGGAAGGGTAGATCTGGGAGGAGTTTGAGAAGAGAGTGGATATGACCTTATGACCTGCTTTAAAAATAAGTTGTACTATGGAGTACTACTCAGTGGGGAAAAAAAAAAAAACAAGGGAATCTTGAAATTTGCAGGAAAACGGATGGAACTAGAAGAAACCATTCTGAGCAAGGTAACCCAATCACAAAAAGACAAACATGGTATGTACTTACTCATATGTGGATTTTAGACATAGAGTAAAGGATTACCAGCCTACAATCCACACTGCCAGAGAAGCTAGTAAACAAGGAGGACCCTAAGAGAGACACACATGGTCCCCTGGAGAAAGGGAAAGGGTCAAGATCCCCTGAGCAAATTGAGAGTACAGGAAAAGTAGGGGGAGCTAGGAGAATGAGAAGGGGAGAAGAGGAGGGATGTAGAGGACATGAGGGAGCAGCAGTTGAGTCAGGGGAAGAATAGAAGATAACAAGAATGGAGATATCATAATAGAGGGAGACATTTTAGGTTTACAGAGAAATCAGGCACTAGGGAAATGTCTGGAGATCTACAAAGATGACACCAGCTAACAATCCAAGCAACAGAGGAGAGGCTACCTTAAATGCCCTCCCCTGATAATGAGATTGATGACTGACTTATATGCCACCCAATAGCCCTCATCCAGCAGCTGGTGGAAGTAGAAGCAGACACCCACAACTAATCACTGAACTGAACTGGAATCCAGATGCAGAGGATGAGTGAAGAGCAAAGGGGTCCAGACCAGGCTGGTGAAACCCACAGAAACAACTGACGTGAACATCGGAGAACTCTTGCTCCCCAGACTGATAGCTGGGATACCAGCTTGGGACTGCTCCAGACCCCAGGAACATGGATTTCATTGAGGAAACCTAGGAAATCTACGGGACCTCCTGTAGTAGTTCAATACTTATCCCTAGCATAGGTGTGGACTTTAGGAGCCCATTCCACATAGAGGAATACTCCCTGAGCCAAGACACACGGTGGTGGGCCTAGGCCCTATCCTAAAGGATATGATAGACTCTGATGACACCCTACGGAAGGCCTCACCATCCAGGGGGAGCAGAAAGGATATGTGATAGGTAGGGTTTTAGTTGTGGGAGAAGTGGTAGGAGAGGATGGAAAGGAGAAGGGAACTGGGATTGTCATGCAAAACAATCTTGTTTCTAATTCAAATTTAAAAAAATCTGAAAAAAATAAGTTGTACAAAATTCTCAAAGACCTGCTTTTAGAAAGAAAGAAAGAAAGAAAGAAAGAAAGAAAGAAAGAAAGAAAGAAAGAAAGGCAGGCAGGCAGGCAGGCTGGGTGTGGTGGCACATGCCTTTAATCTCAGCACTCAGGATGCAGAGGGAGGTGAATATCTGTGAGTGTGAGACCAGCCTGGTTTACATAGTGAGTTCCAGGCCAGCCAGGGTTACATAGTAAGACTTTATGTCTTTGTTATGGTTACTATTGCTGTGATGAAACACCACGACCAAAAGCAAGTTGGAGAGGAAAGGTTTCATTTGGCTTAGACTTCCATATCACTGAAGGAAGTCAGGACAGGAACTCACACAGGGTAGGAAACTGAAGGCAGGAGCTGATGCAGAGACCATGGAGGGGTGCTGCTTACTGGCTTGCTCATCATGGCTTGTTCAGTCTGCTTTCTTATAGAATCCAGTACCACCAGCCCAAGGATGACACCACCCACAACAGACTGGGTCCTCTGCCATCAATCACTAATGAAGAAAATGCCCTATAGCTGGATCTTATGGAGACATTTTCTCAATTGAGGTTCTCTCCTTTCAGAAGACTCTTGCCTGTGTCAAGATGACACAAAAGTATCCATCACACCCTATCGCAAAAAAAAAAAAAAAAAAAAAAAAAAAAAAAAGCAAAGCAAAACAACACACACAAAATGAAAAGAAAAAATTTTAAGAACACATGAAATTGGAAGGGAATAGTAAAGAGAAGTGAGGAATCGCAGGGGAGAGGGATGGAGGTAGATTTGATCAAAACACGTTATATGCATGTATAAAATTCTCAATTTTATTTCAGGCTTTTCATTCTCCAATAGGAAAATATTCTTTTGTAGGGAGTATGGGTGTTTCTTGAGATGGGACTTGACTAAACTGCCCTTGACTGTCTCCCAAATAGTGTAGTTACAGGCATGTGCCACCACACTTGAGTTCTTTATGATTTCATATGTAGCAAAGGCTGGCCTTGTCTCCACCCCCAAAATTTGGGATTACATGCAAGTAACAGGTGCCCAGCAAATACTCCTTCTTAAAAACTGAAAGAGGAAGAAAGAAAGAAAGAAAGAAAGAAAGAAAGAAAGAAAGAAAGAAAGAGGAAGGAGGGAGGGAGGGAGGGAGGGAGGAGTAGCATGGAGCATATCCAGTAAGTATCTTTCCATGTATTTACTGCATAGTTCATTCCTACTATGTAATGTGAACTTCTAAAAGTCTCTTGATAATCTGTCAACTTTGGAGCACCCTTCGATAATACCACTGTATACTAACGATTTGCCCTAAACAAAAATGGAGAATGTGCTTTCCAGAAAGCAAGATGACTCACAGGCTCATTCAAATCCAAATTTATCTGCCAGCTTTTGCAACATAATCCAGCCAAAGGAATGTGATTCATATCTCAGCTATGCAGTAGCTAAATTTTCATCATGTTTTGAAGTAGGTGCCACTAAAGGGGGAGAGGGTATAGCCATAACCCATAACCCTGGCATTAAAACACTACAAGCAATCTGAGAGTTTTTTAAAATATTAAGAACTAAATAATACAGGTTCATCAAGCAGCTTTGGAAAATACTTGTGGATAGTAGAAAAAAATTATCACAAATACCAAGAGGATTTGGGTGTGTATTTCACATCTTTTTATTCTCTTTTTTTCTTTTCTTTTCTTTTCTTTTTTTTTTTTTTTTTGGAGGGGGAACAGAATTTCATAATGTAGCCCAGGCTGGCCTCAGACTCAAAACTCTCCTGTCCCAGCCTTTCAAGTGATAACAGGTGTGCCACCATACTCAGAAAATTATTTTACATTTATCTATTTTGTTATTTTATGTGTATGAATGTTCTGCCTACGTGTATGTATGTATATGCACCGTGTATGCCTGGTGGGCTCAGGAGTCAGAAGAGAGCATTGCCTACCCTGAGATTGGAGTTGCAGATGGCTGCAAGCCACCATAGGGGTGCTGGGAATGAATCCAGGTCCCCTGTAACAGCAGCAAGTGCTCTTAACCACTGAACCATACACAGCCCTTCTGCCAGCAATCTTTAAAACCATACTTTTCATATCAATAGCTTCCTGTATCACAATCACTTAATGATATACAACAGCATCTTTCATGTTTACAATATTTATACATACTCATATACACAGACACACACATCAGTATCACTTTTTTATGAATACATACCTATTTCAGTCATATGCTCTAACTTAATTATCTTCACTGGGATTCTGTGTAATCTATGCAGCTGTGCGATCCCAGGAAAGAAACAGTAAGTTCGCTGCTATTTCTAGAGTCACTTGACTGAGAACATGGGTTTTAAATAAAATAGTAACAACCTTAGCACTGATGATCATTTCTAAACACTCTAGGCAACAAGACCTAACTCATGCCCAAATTGTATTTTTATGGTATTTTCCATTTTCTTCTATTATAAACGTACTGCAGTCAACTGAAATGTACATTTATATCTCCTGCCTAGGAAGAAACTCTGCAAACAGAATTACTCGACCAGTTGATAGGCCCTTCTTTAAAAAAGCAGTACACTGGGTCAGAAAGATGGCTCAACAAGCACTGCAACCTGACTTTGATCTCCTGAACGCACAGGGTGGCAAGAGAAAAAAAACCTGTCCTCTGACCTCTACAGGCCTGCTGTGGCACGGATACCCCACCCCCACGCACACGCAAAGGAATATTTTTGAAAACAATCAATCCTTGGCACCAAAAAGGATACAGAGTAACAAATTATACTGAAGCAGTGTATCAATGAGCGATATTAGCCTTTATAAATCGTCATTTTAAATTTAAGAGATAGTTTGGAAGTGTGGATACTCAGCATATACTCTAGAAGTTAAGATTTTACATAATAACTGTTCTCCAGTGGACAAAGCCGGAGAATGAGTGATAAATGTCTAAGGTCTTTATTTTGTACCTATTTCATTTATTGTTATTGTATATATGTCCACACACATGCCACTGTGCATGTAGGAAGAAAGAGGACAGAGCATGCAGAAGGAGTTCTCTCCTTCTACCTCTCTTTACTGGGGTTCTGAGGATTGAACTTGGGCCATCAGGCTTCTGCAGCAATTGCTTTATCCACAGAGCCACCTCCCAATCGCCAAATCCAAGCTCTCAGCATCATAGAGGTTGAGTGATAATGAAACTAAAGGTCATTCCTCTTCACAACTCATAGACTGTGAGACAAAGAAACCCAACTGTCTCTCCTCCACTTTCCTGTCCCCGTACACATTTCTAAATACGAATTCTGTACCCTTGAAATGAAATTTAAGAGAACACAACCTCCTCAGAGTACACTTTGCAGTTCATACAGCAAAGGGCATGCCAACAGCACCTTGCAAAGATTCCTTAAGCTACAACAGCCACTGCATAGTCACGGCCACATCTGTGACATCCAGACATTTTACCAGCCAAACACCACCGGCAGCATGAAGGAAAATGCATCTCCTACTGGGATCACATTCCCTGCACATATTTTGGCAGTTTGAAATAAGAACAATGTGCTCTTACCATAACACAAGGGCATTTCCCACAGCAAAAGTCACCTTTGAGTTCCATTTGTTGTTGTTTATGTTTTTAAGAGTGATGCCAGATATAATGCT